>NW_017728906.1:137887783-137899984 GCF_001723895.1 Crocodylus porosus
GGCATGATAAGAAGGAGATAAACTTCTCTCCTCAGAGTCCCCTTAGAAAGAATGAAACCTG
The DNA here is from genome assembly GCF_001723895.1 of Crocodylus porosus. Classification (NCBI taxonomy): domain Eukaryota; kingdom Metazoa; phylum Chordata; order Crocodylia; family Crocodylidae; genus Crocodylus; species Crocodylus porosus. Next base: position 137,887,845 of record NW_017728906.1, read on the forward strand.
CTAAAACATACCCCTCTGCAGTGAATGGACATAGGTGGATCTACGATTTAGTAATTGGGGAACGGTACATCAAAGCTCAGATGATGGAGCACTGAAGTTTGGCATGACCATAGTCTCTGTGTCAGCAGGGGATGGGGGTGGGGGGGTAGGTAGGAAGCAGAAACAGGAGTGGGGGGGGGGCTACCTGCTTCCATTGCTGCCCCCACAGATAATCTGGGCATGGGAGAACCCCAGCACCACTCCTGCCTTGCAGGCTGTGTAGAACAGCTCAACAGGGTGCAAGGCTCAGCCAGGCATAACACTGGTGATAGGAAAGTCCCTTTTACCTGCAGATGCTCCCTGCCACCTCCCTTCCCATCACTTGCAGATATTCCTTTCTGGCCAGAGAGCAGGCACTGGAGGGGGATACCCAACTGCTACCACCACTGTCCCTGGCTGAGCATAGCACCCTGCCGAGTTCGTCCCCATAATACACTGCTGCAGCAGGAGAGGAGCAAGATAGAAGCAGTTCTAACACCATGCTTGAGTTACCTGGGGACATCAGCAGTGGGCAAATCCCCTCTTTCTGTATCTGCTTCCAGGCTACCCCTGCATCATTGTACCCCATCAGTCTAGGGGTTTCAGAAGGAGAGAGAAGCTATGTAAGGTGCTGGGCTTGGTCAAGAACAGTGGCAGTGGTGGGCCCTGCTCCCAACCTGACCATTCTAGGTTTCCTATACTGGCCGGGCAGGGGATCTACCTGGTGAGAAGTGGCCTCATAGCGCCAGGTTCAACCAGGGGCAGCAGCAGTGGACTTTACCTGTGCCAACTAACTGGCCACCTGCCCCTTGGGGAGTCCCTTTGTGATCAGTATAGGGGGAGGATAATTTTATTATACTATACAGTGTAATGGGGATCTGACTACATGACCACACCTCCCTGGATTTGCCCCAAAGATTGGAAAAAGCACTTCAGAGAATTGTTTGCATCTCCTGTATATCTAGTTTTGTGATATTTTTTGGTTGTTCTCTATTCTTAGATTCTTTCTACAGACTTCCTTTACCAATTGGCATTAAACCAGTTGACAGTAGACAAGATATCCACTTTCTGTTATCTGACTTCTTTACTGGACTTTTCCTTAAAACTAACCATATTCATAGAATCATAGAAAATTAGGGTAGGAAGGGACCTCATGAGGTCATCTAGTCCAACCCCCAGCTCAAAGCAGGACCATTCCCAACCATATCATCGCAGCTAAGACTTTGTCTATCTGGGTCTTAAAAACCTCCAAAGTTGGAGATTCTACAACCTATATGGGTAGCCTGTTCCAGTACTGTACTATCCTCCTAGCGAGATTTTTTTTCTTAATATCTAACCTAAACTTGCCTTGCTGCAACTTGAAACCATTGCTCCTTGTTCTGTTATTTGCTACCATGGAGAGCAGTCTATCTCCATCTTCTTTGGAACTACTCTTCAGGTAGCTGAAGGCTGCAATTAAATACCCCCTCAGTCTTTTCTTTCCCAGACTAAATAAGACCAGTTTCCTCTGCCTCTCCTCATAAGTCATGTGTTCCAGCTCCCTTACCATTTTTGTTGCTCTGCTGGACTACACAGTACTCCAGATGTGGCCTCACCTGTGCTGAAATAGAAGGGAATAATCACTTCCCTTGATCTGCTGGCAATACTCCTACCAATGTAGCCTGTTGGCACCAGATTTATGACCCAGATACCTTGTTCCAGGTGGACCCAAACCATTTACCACAACTTTTTCCATTTGATAACAGGCAAATGTTATTGATACACAGTGATAATGGGAAAGAATAATGCAGGCAAGGCAAACAAAATAATCACCCCCTTCTGATTCTATATCTCCCAGTCCTAAGGCTGTTAGAGCCAAAATACATCTGGCCAGTATGCAATCTTCCTCCTGTGGTTCTTTCTTGAATGTCATATGTCAGAAGCCTGGAGGTTGAGGGCCAAGTCCTACCCCACCCCTGAAGTGGGATGGGTGAGATGTGTTGGTGGTGTGCCTGAGTCCAAGTTGACCTTGGGCTCCCACCTTGGGGACCCTTTGCTGCTCTGTATATTCTGTTTAACACTATCTTACCTACTTCCATTTTCAGGTACAAGGAAAGAGAAGCAGGCCCTCAACCTTGAAGATGACAGGGATTCATCCTTTTTCCCCTCAGTAAAAGTAAAAAATGGGGGAAAATGGTGGCTTTGGTCTTATGCCCTCTGTTCATGGTGTTTCTGGTTCCCCTCTCAGGGACCCCTTTTAGGGACATGTACCCTTTGGTGTTGTAAAGTCCTTTCTTTTGTATTTTTTTCCCCTCCTGATAACTTCATCCATGGGCATTGCTGATTGGTCTTTCTGTGGTTGTCTTTTTGTCCATGTTCTGTCCTGTCAGCTTATTCCTTTGTTTCACAAGCCCATCATATGCCCACATCCTAATTTGGGCTTTCCCTGGTCCTCCTAATTTGGTCTGTTCCCCCAAAACAGGTTCTCCAGGGCCTTCTGAGCTGGTACCACTTTATCTCATGTTATGGAACAGTGTGGTAGATGCCAATTTCTCAGGCTATGTGTTTATCCATTGGCTTTGTTGTGTTAGACATCGCATCTGCCTTTCAAGGCTGTAAGAGCTGTGTGACCAGGCCTTTAGAAGTCAGTTAACAATTTTTGCTACCCTGGACTATTGTTCTAGCACCTATATATTTACCTTCAAGCCAATTCCCAAAAACAAACCTTTAAATACCATTTTCTAGCCATCACTTCCATTCTGGGAAAAGATATAAATAACTTTTGTAGGTGTTTCAAAACCTACGTGAAGACACTTACTAGGTGAGTCTGTCCCTGGCCTTTATGATCTAAGTGTCCTCCTGCTTAGTTAATTTTCATTACATTGTAAATAACTAAATAAGTATTGGTAGAAGCATTTACATGTGTATCATTGCTAATTAACTTGATACATTATTTCATTTAAGGAGAAGGTTAATTCATAGGAAAACATTGAGGCACTAAGTGTATCAGCAACTATTGTTTCAAAAATTGCTGATCAGCCTTCCTTCCACTTCTGTCACCTTTCCTAACTTTATTTTTCGTTAAATTGATGATGCTTTTGGTGATAAAGTAGAGCAACACACTTTACTAAATGAATATCTAATTATATTAGGCACTTTACATCAGACACTCAGAGAATCTGCTACCTTGCTTGATTTATAGACAAAAAATATATGCATTGTAAAATATCCCTTTGACACATTTTGGACATCAAATTTCATTAAGATCCATTTCATTAGTACAGTGCTAAGAAAATGCTCAAAACTCAAATCAGGTATTTCAAAATTTGGGTTTGACCTGAACCAGGATGAATAATCAAAATATAGTATTTTATTCTTGCAGTGGAGAGTTAAGAAAAAGTTTAATTCAGGAACTTCTAAACATTCAGTTTGCATATTTTCATTTGAGTTCCCAAATCCAACCACTTACATTTGACTTAGTTCAACATTAATCTGCGTCATCCTGAACCTCTCAACCTAATCTGTAACCTCATGCCAATCTCTCATCTATAGAGGAAGTTCTCTGGGCACTCTCTTCCATAAAGCAGTATGGCCAGATGACTCCCAAGATGCTTTCTGGAGTTTAACATGCAGTCTTTTCCATACTGGATAATTTGAGAAAGAAGCACAAAAACTACAAATCCTCAGGAACTACGGTACCATAAGAGAGTAGTGTTCAATATTAACTCATATTAACCTTTCAGTTCTGTCTGAAAATATTAGGTAGAGATCAGCTCAACATGGAATGAATTATTTTGATACCCATTTTTTTTCAAATAAAATCTAAAAAAAAAAAAAATTCCCAAAATTTTTTTGCAGAAATCATGTGTTGTGAAAAAATATTTTAAAATTAATCCATTCTATTTCAGAGTGAAAACCAACTTTCATTCAGGATATAAGCCTTACAACATTTTTCATGATTTAAGTTGAAGACAGCAGAGAGCATTCGCAAAGCTCTTGATTAACCTGTATCAAATGAAATCAGTGTTTGAATTCCTATGGATTTTAGTGGGATCAGTTTTGAAAACTCACCCTCTCAAAGCAACTTTGTGGAAAGGAGTTGTGAAGCTACTCGGAAGGAGGCTTCATAAAAACAAATCCTCTGCCCCTCTATTTCTTAAGTTCACAATCATCAGTTTTTCTAAACCATGGCTGCATTCTGTCTTGGAGCTACTACTGTTTAAACTCATACAAATCAAGCTTTCCAATAATTGTCTATTAGATGCCTACATACAAAATGTAGATCATCAAAACTCTCTCATAGGTAACACCTAAAGGTAGAAATATTGCAAGTCCATAGATGCCTAAGGTCTGATGTTTTTCTGGTCATGATCAGAAACACTGAAGTGTTAACAGGAAGAGTCAAGGTTTTAGGATAATCTGACCCGACATCTTATTCCTTCCTGTTAAAGTTATCCCTCTTTTCATGGAATCGTTAAATACTCACGGGGCCAAAAAGCAACAACTCTCCTCTTCTACAATGTTCTTTATTGAATGACCTCCTTTTCCATCCCCTTCTGGGGATCTGTTCTTGTCAGCTTCCATAACAGTGTGATAGCTGTCTCTATTTGGCAACTTCCTTACCTTTCCTTAAAACCCCTGATGTCCGCTGCACACCCACTTCACTATTCTCCTGGTCCTCAGTGATATGGTAGCTGTATAAAAAGGAGAATGAACTAACATGGTTTTCTAAATTTTGCTACAAGAAGGTAGAGCTGGCTGCAAAAGAGGAAAACCCACATTGTGTTATTACAATATAATGCTATTCCTCCATGGTATTCAGGTCCTTATTCAAGGCAGACTCAGTGTCATGGAAGGTAGCTGCTTCCATTACCAAAAACAGTGATTCGCATATACAAATTTGCACTACTTTGTTGGTAGCATCTCACTTGTGTACATTAAAAAGCATTGGTGTGAGTATTGAACCTTGTGGCAGTCCATTGCTGAGGAATCAGATCAAACTGACTCTGTCACCCAGGTTGACATGTAGCTGCCTATCGCTCAGCATTGTCCATACCAGGCCTAATATTACAAATCAGTTCATAATCTTTGCAAGTTTCAGCATCGGAACTTTAATTCAGACCATATTGAAGGCTGATGACAGGTCTACAAAGGCTGCATCAGTCTTTGATTTTTTTCGTAAAAAACAGCATTAATGTGCGTTTCAAGGGTCAAAACTTGGTTACAGCATCTTTTCTTAGGCTAGAATCCCACCTGTTCCTTGGGGATCACTGGCTCAATAAAAGGTCTGATTCTCCTGAAATGATGCATTCCAAGAGTTTGTAGGTTGTGCAAAGGAGTGATATTGGCCTATAGCTTCCCAGTTCATTGGTTGGGCTACCCAGTTTGAGTTATTGCAGTGACCATTGCTTCTTGCCATTCTTTTGGTATGCATCCAAATTCCATGGTTTTTGTGTACATTTTCACCATCCCTTGGAATCCCTTGAGGCCTAGGTGATGGAAAAATTCTGGGAAGATACCATCTTCATGACCTAACTTGCATTTCTTCATTGGGGTTATCCCCTCCTTTACTTCATCTGTGCTAATGGCAGTAGGAGCTTATACAGATATTGATATCATTATCCAGTGTAATTGACAATTAACCTCTCATTTTGTGTTTTTGTCAAGAGGTCCTTTTGTATTGGTATGGACCAGAAGTAGTCATGCTCAACTTGTTGACAGTCAACTGAACTCTTCAATATGGTGTATCACTGGAGCCCTCAAGTGGGCCCCATCACTTTGGATACCCATGCTGTCATACACTGCTTCTCCACCCATTTTTCACAAGGCAAGAACTCTACAAGAAGTTCAGTGAATTAAAGGATACAAACATCTTCCCATTCTCACCAGGACCTCACTAAAACCTCTCACCACCCCTCACCCGTTAAGTCATAGGTTCAAATATTGTAAGGCCAAGAGGGATCTTGGAAGATCATCAGGTTCATCCCCCTTCACCAAGCAGGAAAGATAACTGGGGTCAGGTGACCCCAGCAAGATGATTGTCTAGTCTCCTCTTGAAGATTTTTTGGGTAGGTGATTGCACCACCTCTGGGGAGAGCTTATTCTAACAGTGAAGAGGTTTTTCCTAAAGTTGAGCCTGAATTTGTCTTCCAGGAATTTGTGGTCATTACTCATGGTTTTCCCCTTGGGTGCCCTGGTGAAGAGTTGCTCACCAAGCTCTTGATGTGCTCCCCTACTGTAGTGGAAAGCTGCTACCAGGTCCCTTCTTGGCCTTCTTATCCTCAGGCTGAAAAGCTCCAGTTACCTCAGCCTTTCCTCATATGACTCTGATCATATGGGTAGCTTTCCTTTTAAAATTCTTCCCTTTTAAGACTCTGATCATATGGGTAGCTCTTCTTCTCAAGCTTGTCCATTTCCTTGTTAAAGTGTGGTGCCCAGAACTGGATACAGTATACCAGCTGCAGTCTTTCCAGTGGTGAGTAGAGCAGAAGAATCACCTCCTTTTGCTAGAGATGCATCAGTTGATACGTGCCAGAGTATTATTTACCTTACTGGCTATAGAATTGCCCTGCCAACTCATATTCATACTATGGTCTATTATTACCCCAGGTCCCTTTAATTTGTGGTGCTAGTCACTTTGGTGCCACCAAGCTGTAGGTGTATTGGGGGTTGCTTGTCCTGAGGTACAGCACTTCATATTTCTCGATGTTGAACTTCATCAAGTTCCAATCCACCCAACTTGCTAGCCTGTCTAGGTATGCCTGTATCTGTAGCCTATCTTAAAGCATGACCATTCTCCCCCGTAACTTGGTGTCATCCATGAACTTGGCCAGTGAGCTCTTCATCCCCACATCCAAATCGTTAATAAAGATGTTGAAAAGTACTGGACCAGGGACTGATCCCTGCAGCACACTGCTGCCCACTTTTCTCCAGAATGACACAGATTTTTTCAGTACGACTCTCTGGGTCCTATCCTGCAGCCAGTTTCTCACCCACCTGACTGTCTTGGAGTTAAGCCCACAATCCTTCAATTTTCTTGCCAAGGTATTGTGGGATAATAGATCAAAGACCTTTTGGAAGTCAAGGTATACAATGTCAACCTGCTCTCTCATGTCCAGGTGGTGAGTTATCTGGTAATAAAAGGAGATGTGTTTGTTAAGGGAACACCTGCCCTTGACAAAGCCATGCTGACTGTCATTCAGAATCTTACCTTCTACAAACTTATTGCAAATCAATTACTTGATGAACTTTTCTCGGATTTTCCCTAGGATGGAAGTTAGGCTTATTGGCCTATAGTTATGCAGGTCATCCCTTCTGCCCTTCTTGTGGATGGGCACATTAGCCATCTTCCAGTCCTCAGGGACTTCTCCAGAGTGCTAGAAGTTGTGGAAGAGTTTTGCCAGGGGTTCTGCAATGACTTTGGCCAGCTCTTTCAGTGCTCTCAGATGAAGGTAATCCAATGTTGATTTGGCTGAATTTATTTGGGACAGTGATCTGAATCTCTGAATCAGCTGAATCTGAATCTGGATTAAATATTTCCCTGTTCACACATGCACAAATGGAAAATTACTTGATGCACAAATGGAAAGTTAAAAATTGCCCAGCATGCCACTGTGGTAACCCAGAACAGACCATGGAGCATATAACAACTCAATGCCTGATCTATAAATATGAAGGAGGTATCGCAGTATTATACTCTGCTGCTCCTGACACAATTGTCTGGATCAACCACCCAAATGTAAAATTATAGTTGTTGTTCTGTAGCTACATCAGTCATACAAAAAATTAGTATAATGTTAAGAACTCAGGGCTCCTGATTTATAAAAAGCTCATTTTAATTTCCATCAAGTTGTTACATGCTGTTCATTAGGTAATATGGTAATAGAAAGCAGTATTTATTAATAACCTGCTTGCTCAGATATACTCAACTTTATATGAGGGTATTAAAATGGGTAACTTTATAAAGATGATTTGTTTATGTGGGAAATGTTTTCCTGCCTATGAAACAACTTTCATTGATGAACCAAAAGTACATTATCCTGATTTTGGTAAGGACTTTTAGGACCTTTTTCATAATAAACATTTAAGGCAAAAATTACATTGTAATTTTATCACCAGAGGATTGATATCTTTTATGCAGCTGTATCCATACATTTTACATACTGGTAAAAGCATCACAATAAAAAAAAATCATCTTCAATTTATACAAAGGATTTTAATAAAGGCCACTTTAACACATCTAATACCCACAAAAATATTGTACAGCACACAGGTTCTAAATACTATCGTATTTTGAAGACTTAGCTCTTTCCTCCTACAATGAAGGTAGCTGGGTTCATGAATCCTAGCTTGTCTAAACAAGTTTATCACATGTGGCAGTTTGAGACAGAGGATCATCAGGACTCTTGTTTACAACTATAGGGCATATCTAGACAAGTGCTCACATCTCAAAGCTGTCTGAGGTGCCACAAAACCCTGGGACTTGCATAGCAGCAAAAAACAGTGGCACAAACATGTCCCTGCATATGGGAAAGTGCCCATACAGTCCCAAGTGACTCCAGTGAAGTAAGCAGTAACTCTTGACTAATTTGGTGTTCAATTCATGGCCTGAAAAATAGTATAGCCTCCCAAATCCAGCATTTTGTGAAGAATACTGTAACAAACCTGCAATATTTTGAGGTGCTCATAGAATATCAGGCATGCTTTCTTGAGTTTATTTTGCTGATATAGCATGTATAGCGTAGGTAGTATCAAGCTAGATTAAGCTTTATCCTTATTATATCAATATGGACTGTGCCAGTTGATATAAATGTAATTTTTGTTTTATGTTTTGGCCAAGATTGTTTAGCAGGGCAATAATTAACTGAAGCATTCCTCACCTATTCACACTTGCTAATCACTGAAATTAGCATTTGATGTGAGTGTGGAATGGCTGATATGACAAGACCTCTGTGATTATGGTCTGACATACCTGAGCCAGACCCTTCTAGACTATGATGAATTTACGTGTTAAAAGAAGAGACTTTGAGGAATAACACCTGGCAACAGACTGGTCAGGGAAGGACATTTCTCACAGTGGGGAAATTAAGTGAGAGGCAGTGTCTTTAGTATATTGGATTAGTAGTCTTGTTGCCGGAAAGACTACAAATATTGCCCCGGTCAGAATTAGATCAGAAAAGACTTCTTGTCTGGTAAACATATGCACTCCTGGCCTGCGTCCAGATGAACAGTGGCATGCACTTGCAGTGGCACAAATAGTAGTGGTGCAAATTTGTGCTACGACTTCGTATTACAGCGCACACACCTGCACATACCCTTTGTTCTGGGACACATTGTCCCACTTCTGGCAAACAGCTTGATGCCTACATCGTCCCAGCTCCCAGCCAGGCTACATGTGCTGTGGAAGGGGGAAGGGGAGGGGGGCAAGTGGGCTGGCTGGGGAATAGGGTGTCAGCAGGGAAGCAGCACATGGAGATGGAGGATCAGCCAGCCAAGGGCTGCTTACTTCCCTATCTCCACATGTTCAGTGCCCTTGAGCTGAAGCATCCTGCATCACAGCCAGCTGGGGATTGACACTTGGAGGCAGGGGAGCAGGCAGCCTTGGGCTGCCTAATGCCAGCCTTAAGCTGCCTGCTCCCTGATCTCTGTATTTGTCCCTGTGCACACTATTTTTGTGTGCTTTCCCAGACCTTTTTCCTGGGATTTTTTGCTACCAGAAAATCTTGGTAGCACATTTTTTTCCCCTCATGCTGCAAATTACGAGCACCAAGCATGGTTCAATGTGCAATGTGTGTGGTTTGTGATGCCACAAAGAAGTTAATGGTGCTACTAACTGCACATGCTTGCATGTGTGGATGCAACCGTGGGGTGAAAACAATGAGCTCCTCAGGAATCCAATAAATGACATATTTCAATGGCCAAATAAACTATACTTAAGTGTTTCCTGGGGAGCAAGTGCTTGTCTAGTTTGTTCCTGGTCACAGGAAATGACTTTAGGCCCTCAGCCAGTGAGCTGAGAGAAACAGGCTGACAGAAGAACTTGTAGGAGGTCTAAACAGGAAGGTCAGAAGTAGAACCTACTTTTAATCTGTTGAATGGATTAGGAGCTGCATTCTTATATTGCAGTTAAAAATTAAAAAAACAGATTATTGTTCTGATATTTCTTTTTTTGTTTGTTTGTTTGTTTCTATAGCTCTATCTCCAAATACAGTTAATGGTTTCTTATGTGTGTTGTTGGGTTTTTTGAAAAAAATAAATCCTTTTGTTATCTTTTTCAACACACTTACTGATGAGGATAAGTGTGACTTCATAGCATTTGACCACACAGGCAGGCTTCTTCTATGGAAATGAGGATCTAAAATTTCTGAGCACATGAGCAGTGAAGGTCATGATTCTTTCAGCTGGCATATTCCCTCTGCTAAGAGCTGGCAAGACCTAAGTGAGGTAAGTGAAGCTGAGGTGCTTTAAGTCAGGGAGGTGATCTTTTGGACCATCTCAGTCTGCTCTCAGTGGACAAGCCGCAGATGGCAGAGCTGGGTTTGGGGCTGAAGGGCACCCCTGAAAGTATGAAAACATACCAGGAATGTGTCTCAAAGGCTTGTCAAATCATATTCAGGGCCAAGATGTGTTATACAACTACCTTTATATGTGTGTAAAAGGACACAGCTACATCTGAAGTTGCCACCACTAATAGCAGTGCTCATTTTTGCCCAAGAAAATGTATTAAGTGGAGAGCTCTACATACACTTGGTAGTTATTTTTGACAATTCACTTTACCCTTCATATAGTACTGATTCTGCACTGTGAATCTCAGCACAAGCCGATCGAGACTCACATCAGCTATACGTGCTTTGTATGTCACTAAATATTCCAAGTGTTGCAAGATACTTTCCCATGCCAGCAATGTATATCTGACATATTCTATTGTTTAAAAGTCTTAATTTCATCCTCAGTTTTTACGAACTATGTATTTTATTGTTTATTGCACCTTGGACATCTAATTGTCAATAGGAGTAGTTGGGTTATGAGCAGGCATCCTGATTTGCTTTGATAAAAAAATCCCTAATTTTCAGATTAAATGAAGTAATTCAAAATTCACATTTCTCCATGAATAAAATGAAATGCCACTAATATATATATAGTGGTGTTTCATTTTAAATATGAAAAAAATGTGGATTTTGGGTCCAAGATCCCTGGTTATCAGATACTTTCATTTTTACAACTGCATCTACAACATTCCTGGATTCTCTTGGTGTTAAGATTCATTCTGTAAGCTATGAGCCTGCTGAATGCAGCACAGAATCAAATCAACCAGATTCTCAACTGATAGAGTTCTCAAGGGTCCATTGATTTTCTGAGAGTGTTTATGATGAATAATATCTGGTCTGAGGATCCAGCCACTGTAAAAGTTCAGTAAAGTTGTTTCAAGTGATGCACTTAGTTGCATTTGGCTCATATTAGTAAAAAAAAATAAGCATTCAAAAGAAATCTGCAAGTCCTCCTCTTCCATCTTTGTTTTATTAGTTTGCTGTGTATCCATACTTTAAAGAGAGAATCTTCAATAGCTTTTCTTTTTTTTTAATTTCACATTGTACAACTTAAGCCAAATAGGAAGTGAAGTTGTGTGTCTATGTTTGAGGGTAGGGTTGTTTATCATTTGTTGTTTTTAAGTATAAAATGTATGTTACTTTGTTTCTGAATTACATCAGTGAAAATCTCTGTTAATAAAAACAGAACACAATCCAAGATTGTAATATATGTGTGTTCTAAAATTTACATGCTTATGAAATATCACAGAGATTTCAAAAACTCAGATAACAAGATAACTATGGTCCCTGGCAGATCTTACACTTGAGATGTGATTAGTCTGTTAATCATGTCTATAGTAACCCAGCCATGCATTCATGGAAATAAGAGTGTCTCAAAAAAGGAAACTAGTCACAAAAGTATTACTCAAAATTGTGTAATACTTTTGTGGCTGGTTTCCATCACACCTTAAACTTTGATATGGTATCCCACCCCATACTGGTGAACAAGTTAAGGGGCTGTGACTTGGATTACTGCACAGTCCAGTGGGTGGAGAATTGGCTGGAGGGTCGCACCCAGAGAGTTGTGGTGGATGGGTCGGTTTCGACCTGGAAGAG
>NW_017728906.1:137901315-137943419 GCF_001723895.1 Crocodylus porosus
CCCCCATCACTGCCCTGCCCAACCCCAGTATCCCAGCAATTAAAAAAAAAAAAGCCCCTCACTCACTGCCAGCAGCAGCTTCTGTTGGGGTCACTGGGGCCTCGTGGGAGAGCCTCCCCCCCTCCCCCGCATAGCACAGGGCAGTGCGGGGGCAGTGGGAACTGACCCCCGGCCACCTGACACCCACATTGCCACTGCTCCATCACGCAGGTGCAACTCAGGTTGGCAGGGAGCTGCGCAACTCCACATGCTGTCGGGCAGCTGGGGCCACTGGGGCTGAGCCGTGCCAGGCCCCAGGTGACAGTTCAGACCAGGCCACCACACTGGGAACATCTTCCAGGGAATAGCTGCGAAGTTAAATTTTTATTTCTCCTATGGGGTGAAAGTATACAACTAGTTTCCTGCATTGGGCATATAAGGTTATGCCTTTATTAAATTATTTACATGTTTATCAACAACAGCTCTTTAGGGAGAAGTATGTCAATTTGGGACAGCAGTTGTTTACTTGTGCCCTCTGCTTATTTGGAGGTTGATAATAAATATTCCATCCTGCATTATCTCGTCAGCTCAGCTTGCTAGAGAGTATTCTGAAAGCAAGAGAACCAACAATGAATCCAAGCTTAAAGTAAGATTTCTAGTATAATGTAACTAATGTTCAAAAGTGCTATGCATAGGGCAGCTGCAATGAATAGGTAGGCAAAACACATTCTGAAGAATCGCTGAGTACTGGCATTGAATTCCTTTTAAAAGTAACTTTAACCTCTGTTTAAATACAGGAAATTTCAGAAACTTAGTTCACAATACTACAGTTCAATCAACGATTCAACCCCCAGACTCTCTTACTATACAGCTTTGTCTCCCAAAAAAAGCCATACTAGTTAATCACAGGTAGAGCAAGAACATGGGTCGTCACAATGAATCTCCTTTAACCCTGACCTCAAACACTTACATTCAATTAAGAATATGCAAGTTGCTATAGATTGTCTCACTGATGTGCATACCTTGTGAGATAATTAACCCTCAAGGTTGCAGGATTAACATACCATGCACTGTGCATACAGTATTTCACAGAGGACACAGGCCAAATACAGCCATGAGTTACTTATTTCATACATAAGTGTAATTTGTGGAATATGCCAACCTCAACACACAAAGCTATACTCTTAAATAAAGCAAACAAAAAATTTAAAAAAAATAGAAGAGTGCAGTAGATACAGGCTGCAAGGAAAGAAATAGAATATTCGTTATAGTATACCTTCTCTTTTAAAAAAAACTATGCAAATTACTTTTTCATTAATGCAACATAATTATGTGTTATAATGAATGTTGTTGCTCATTATTATCATAGCTTCATGAAGTACATAAGTGCACATTTGAATTTTAGGTAAGAATAACAGAAGAAAGCTGAAGAAATAGAGAGAACAAAACAGGGAGGCAAAAATGATGATTATCTGTGGTAGGTAAGATTATGGAATTAGAACTTTTCCCTTTATGAAGGGCCTAAAAGTAGAATAATTTATGTAATGTATATTGTTATTTGAGAGAATCACCTTCTCCATCATGGTTTAGGAAATTCCCTGCATACATTCACTTAAAGAAAAATGTTTTAATAATGATGGGTGGGGAGGGAGGGAGAGAAGTGGGGAGTAGTAAAGGGTTGCTTTTATTTTCCTGTTCAAACTATAATAGGACTGTCTTCATTTAGGCTTAGTAGGTTCAAGTTAACAAAGCAATTTCATTTTCATAATATGCATGAATGAGATCTCTACAGAGCATATTTCCTTATTAAAACCATGGATAGCTGTGGTCCTTTTGTTTATGACAGGATGTTATAAGACAGGAGGCCCCCATGCCTTAGTAAATTTTGGGCATGTCAATAGTACCAATTTCACAATACTGTGAGAACTGATATGATGTCGTTTTCCCTCTCCTATTTAAACAATGGGTTTAAAGTAAAGAAATAACATCTACAGTAAGCCCAGGCAACATTTGGACTAGATTTCTATTTCACTGGTGGATAACCAAAGTACAGCTTAATACTGTCTCTGCAGATAGGATAACAGGAATGTAGGTCTAAAAGGTACTCCATGAGATCATTTTGGGCTAAAAATAGGATCATCTCTGACTAAAACTATCCTACACAAATGATTATTTAACCTACTCTTCAAAATTTCCAAGGATGAAGGTTCCACAACTTCTTCGGGTAGCCTGTTCCAATATTGACTACCCTCACAGACAGGCAGATCTTTCTAATCTTCGTGAATTTATGGGAGAGGGGTAAGGTACCAAAGGACTAGAAAAGGATCAATGCAGTACACCTCTTTAAAAAGGCAAAAAGGAGGACCCAGTTAGCCTTAACTCAGTACCTAGGAAGTTATTGGAACATTCCCAAAGGAAGTCTATTTGTAAGCATTTAGAGAAGTAAAGACTGATCACAAGCAGCCAGCATGCATTTATTATGACCAAACTGTCACTTTCTTTTACAAAGTAACTACGTCGATGGATTAAGGGAATATGCTAAATATAGTGCACCTGGATTTCAACAAAACTATTGACAAGGCCCTACATGACCTCCTCATAAACAAATTGGAGAAATGTGGGCTGAATAAAACTACTATAATCTGGATAGACAACTGGCTCAATAGCCACAGCAAAAGGTAATTATAAATGGACCCATTTCAGAATGGCAGAGGGTTTTTGGTAGAGTGCCCCAAGGCTCTGTCCTGGGCTTAGTGCTGTTCAACATATTTATTAATGATTTGGATGCTGGCATAGTAAGCTTCTTGAGCAAATCTGCAAGTTACACAAAACTGGGAAGGACTGTGAACATGTTGGAGGATATGAGCATAACTCAGAAGCATCTCTATGGATTAGAAAGCTGGGCTGTAGCTAACAGAATGAAGTTTAAAGCTGAAGAAGGATCTGGGAACCTTCTTGGATCACTGACTCAATATGATTCTGGAATGTGATGGAAACAGCACAAAATTGCAGTTTGGGGATACATCCATAGGAACTTGAGGTACAAGACAAGAGGAGGTGGCAGTACCTCTCTATTCAGCACTGGTTAAACCTCATGTAGAGTATTGTGTGCAACTTCGGGTTCCATGTTTTAAAAAGGACATGAAGAAGTTAGAGAGCAGATATGGTAGACAAAAATGATAAAGGGCTTGAAAGGCAAGTCTACCTTGCAGCATAAGTCCTTAAAAGGAGATGCGATAGCAGTCTTCAAATACTTGTCTCTCTTGATGTGAAGGACTAGGATGCAAATCTACTGAAGTTGTAGGAAAGTAGGCTTAGATGAGATATTAGGGAAAACGTCTTCACTGTTAGTACACCTTTCTTGAAGTGTTGCCCCCAAAACTGGACACAGGAGTCCAGGTTACACCTTACTGGTATTGAACAGAAAAGAACCACTTCACTTAATTTGCACGCATCGCTCCTGTTAGTACAACTCAGTAAGTTGTTGGCTTTGTTCTCTCCTTGTAATATTTATAGATATATAGATATGTATATCTTCCAGAGTGTATGCAATTCCACCCAACTTCATGTCACCTAGAAATTTTCAGTATCCATCCAAATAATTGATGGAGATGTTATCTATCTATCAATCTATCTATATATCTACATTTATAGATCTATATCTATAGATATATATTGACTCATATTTAGTTTATGGTATACTACAGCCTAGTTAGTCATTCCACAGTCTATATTTGTGTATCCAAAAATTATTCCATCCCAAGTACAGGATTTTGCACTTGTCTATGTTTGTCTGATTAATTGTGGACCATTTCTATAGTTTATCAAGGGTATCCATTCTGAATATTAGCCCTGTCTTCCAGACTGTGTGCAATTTCATGTGACTTCATGTCACCTAGAGACTTTCAGTATTCGTCCAAATAATTGATGGAGATGTTATATGATACCACACCCAAAAAAGACCGCTGGGAAATCCAACTGTAGTGTACACATGAGTCTATTACCTGCTCTGGTTCTATGTGCCCCCAGTATAGAAATAGGGAATGTAAAGATGTTGCTCTATTTCTATAGGGAATGTGCAAAAGGGGTAACAGAATCACACCAGTGCAATAATAGGTGGGTAACTCAGAGTTAGTCTCAAACTTGCATTTTAGTCATCCTTTAGGCAAAGTAGAGCACATTAGCCAAATGCACTAAACTTCAGGAAACATTGGTATGTCCTGCACCCTAGAGTTTACTGCATTTGGCTCATGTGTTGTATATAGTAATAACCCATTAGCACCTGCCAAATTCTTATTCAGGTTCATATAACTCCACAAAATTCTATTGGAAATGAATCCTACGTTTCTTTCCCCCCTGCTAATGACATACTAAGATACTTAAATATTGCTTTTGTGCTTCTAATCTTGGTTTATATTTAGGGGCCGCTGGAATTCACACCAGAAGTGCACTGTGCAGCGGCTCCATTAATCCTGGAATTTCATCCACACGTCCCCTTTGCTGCTGATTAGCAGAGGGGCCCCTTTGGCCCTACCAGTTGTCATTTGCTCCTGATAGTTGGGAGACAAAAACTGCTGTTTTAAATATGCCATGGTTTTTGCCTCCCGTTCAGTGAGCAGCAGGACCTATCTCTGGGGGCCCTCCATCAATCAGCTGCGGAAGGTAAAAACTGTGGCATATTTAAACCCCA
Source organism: Crocodylus porosus (assembly GCF_001723895.1). Taxonomy (NCBI): domain Eukaryota; kingdom Metazoa; phylum Chordata; order Crocodylia; family Crocodylidae; genus Crocodylus; species Crocodylus porosus. Next base: position 137,905,985 of record NW_017728906.1, read on the forward strand.
CAGTGAAGCTAAACCCCCTGCTCCCACTTCCAGCTTGCTGCCAGGTACATTTCCATTTGACCCATGTCAAAACAAGTAAGTCTGCCCCCTTCACCATCATTCTCACTTTTTTTTCTTTTGTTTAATTCTGCCTTCCCCAAACAAGTCACATTCAGAGGCACATGGTATGCAAATTAATACAGCAAATCCTTTTATTATCCTGCCAGTCATTCTTCTTATTCTTAAGAGGCTATAGGTCATCCAAGTTACAGTGAAATGGCATGGTTGAGCTCATACAATTCCTCATAGGCAGGAATTCCTCAGCAAAAGACTTGCTGCCTAAATCTTTTAGCAACTACCATAGCTAGTAATTTGAAGAAATCACATTTTTATATGTAGTATACAGCGTAAAATGTGCCATTCAAAGTATTTTAGTTGCATTTAAAAGTTATGACTCCTTAAAATGTTACATATTTGATCTGCATTTATCAGTGGAATATACCCTTCTGATAGCCAAATAGTTCATTCCTTTAAGAAAACTAATTTTTAAGTTGTTATTTTACAAAATAAATTCTAATTACCTTAATTGTTTCACTGAGCACTGTGTTCCTTAGTGCTACGTAAAACATTTTTTGTGGATAAATGTTATTGTTGTAATTTTCACATGAGAAACAATGTGCGGAACATTTTATTAGCTTTGCTTATGTACAGCTGACTGAGAATAGATATGGCTTAACAGTAAATTATCTTTAAAACAGTGGTTCTCAACCTTTTTGCATGCAAGACACCCCTCATTGGACTCAAGGCACCAGTCCACAATTTTTGTGAATTGAATGGCATCCAGTTTCTAAAACAACCTTGTTATTACAGTCTTGCTTTTTGCAAAGAAGATATTCTTGAGCACAAACTTGCACTGCTCCTGGGCAAGTTTTCTAAATAATATTACCTAATTTCATGAACATGTTGCCCTGTGGTCACGGCCACAGGACATTGAAAACTTAAAACAGAGTTTCAGAGACATAGCTGTGGAAGAAATCAAACTTCGTGTTGTGGTTGAATCAGAACTGACAGAGCCAGCTTTTCTTTATTTAGGGCTATACTGTGATCACAGGGAGAATTCCATACAGCAAGAGGAATCACCCACTTGTCTGTTTCAAAGGATTTCTCATACTATCTAAGGTTACAAGCGTATTTATACTTAAGACAGAGAAAGAGATAAAAAATACACCTTGGAGAAACAAAACAATAGTAAATTACACAGAAACTTAGGAAGTTTACTTAAAAAAACTATCTATGCATAGGGCAAGATATCAAGATAACCCAAGGCATGCAGGAATGCGGATTCCTTATCTCAGAACATTTGAATTGAGCAGTATCAGCACGTCTGGTCTTTGTCTGTTTTTCTAGTCAAGTAAGCCAATTACTTCTACATAGCAAAGTATGACCCTGTAGGTAGTGCATTACTTCATCAGAATAGTAGCCAACAGGCCAGTCTTCTGAACCATTACCCTAATCACTATGTTATTACATGGACCACACTGCCACTGCAATCTCCTTCTCCTCCTATAACTGCGTTTTTAAAGAAAAGAGTGAATTTTGTACCCAAAGGAACAACTGGGGTTATCTGTACTACTGTGGCAACATGTGATGGGCAGCATAGAGCAGAGCATACCCTACTTAACTAAGTCCACTGATGCATTCGAGAGGCAGAAGGTAGACAGTAAGACTGCTCTGAAGTATTCCACAATGTATGCATAGTTTCTGCTCTCAGTCCCCGGAAAGTCCAAGAGCAGGCACAGAGAACATATCTGGAGCAGCTTCATTGAAAAAAAAATTGGCTACTTCCAGTACTCACCTACATCCTCCCAGAAACCTGTAAGTTTCTGAAATAGCACTAATGGAGCTTCTCATTATTTGGGATGTTAATTTTACCAGATACATATGCATTTCCTATTGAAACAATTCAGAGATATTAGCCCATTTACATTTTCTTTTATCTTTGTTAGAGGAAGAGGTGAGTAGGCAACCTACACATTTTGAAAAAAAAAATATTACCCCATTTAACTGATGGGAAAAAATGTACAATTCCTACAGTTCAGTGTTTGAAGATAGGTTGCATGCAAAGCAACAGCACCCCATCATTCACTCATGTAATTTTTCGTATTCATCAGACTTCCTGTCCACAAGTTTAGAGACTGGACAGCTGTGTTACTCAGAAAATCAAAATGTCCTAGGATGAATCAGTTTAGTTTTCTTGATGAACATCAGGTCTCTTACTTATAAAGATGTAAAGTGGGATTTTTTTGAATGAAGTCAGTTCATTCTTGTTGAAATATACATATTTCCTGTTCTTCTGTTTTCTGCTGCATTATGTGCGTAATTTAGTGTATAGAGAACAGCACTATGAACGTCTTCCTTTATAACTTGACTGCTACCATACAGTTGACCACTTACCCATCAATCCAATATCCTGTAACACGCTGCCTTAGGTTGATGTGTAGGAAATGACAGAGTAAGTATTCATAATAGTACATGAAGGTTAAATCTCTGAATAGCTTCTAAATTCATGGAAACTGCAAGGTTCAGTCTCAGCAGTAAGACTCTTAGCTCAGTTCCCATATACCAAGATAGTGCAGTGTAGACATCCTTGTATCCCAAAGAAAACAAATCAAGCTGTCTTAGGGTTATAACATGGAACTAGAGGTCAGAATAACTAGAATTTTCCATATGATCGCTACCAGGTCTAGCACACGTCACCTGAGCTCCCTGTGTAAAAGACTATGTGTAAAAAGGTGATTTTGCTTCAACATTCTAGATGTGAGCCATACAGCAAAAAGAATTCCTAGAGGACGGCTGGTTGATTCCATGCATTCAAGAATGGACTGATCCTTATTGTAAAGATTTGGCTAGCAACACTTTTTTTTCTGTATAGAAGCAACACAGGTCTCCTGATCTCAGTTTCCCTAACATATTGGACTGTATGGAAGAAAAATATATATTTTATAAGAAACTCGGTATGTTTGAAATTTGTTTTTCTTTTGAATTTAAGCCTTTTTGCAAAATGACTGACAATTGTGTAAGTCAATTGAAGCAACTGCTTCATTTCAATTTTATTCTAATTTCAATTTTACATTTACACAGGATGTTTGGAATTTGATGGAACTACATTTTCTGAAAGAAATACAGTTGTCTATTCAAACAAAAAGTTTGCCAGTTCTAGAAACATAAAAGGAGAAATATTCTTTCAAGCTAGCTGGACGTAAGCATTTAGGACTCTAAATAAATAAGTAAGTAGTCATAAAATCCCCGCCATTAATTCCAGCTGAAGAGTTGTTAAAAAGCAATTCAGTTCACACAGCAGTAAATTTATGTCCCCCCAAAAGTACAAACATAAGCTTGAACTTCACTTTTAATAAGAGAGGGTTCTCATTTTAATATGAAAGTTAAGCTTACCACAGACTAAGAATTTCAGAAATCTATTTAGTTTACCAAATCGTATTCATTTTACTCAAACAAATAGTCTAAACCAAGTGAACGGCATTACTCAAAAGAGCAAAAGTGCCTATTTTTTACTGTCTTTTCAGATTTGTCCATAGAAAACATGTTAAAGCAGCTGTTTTCCCAGGTTAAACAGTAATTTAACAAAACAGAATGTGATACTTTTCCAAAAATATGCATTGTACCAAAAGATAATTTCTTCTTGCTTAAGTGGTATCATGTATATTACAGAATATTACAGCTGTAACTCATTCCTTTACAGTTTAAAGTCTGCTTTCAAATATTATGTGTGGAGAATGTTGCCTGTAATAGGGAACCCTAAACCTGTTACTAGGAGGCAGGATAGCCCCTCTAAGTGCAGACCCTTCCAGTCATGGCCAGCCAGTCATATGGCAGGAGGAGGAAGGTCAAGACCTTATAAAGGGAAAGGGGAAAAGGATAGAGGGGTGTCCAAGAGGTGGACCCCTATGGCTACAGTACAGCATTTGCCATCTCAGCCAGAAGAACACACCAAGCCCAGGGCCCTACAGGCTTGGTGAGACCCTACCAAGGCTGGCTAATGTAGCGGAGACTACCTGTGGTGGGGTAACTCCCAACAAATCCCACAGGGTGTGACCTTGGGGAAAAGATGAGTAGGAGGTATCTGAAAATCTCTGCCACCCATTCCTGAGTTGTCGGGTGACTGAAGAAGGGGTGAGAGAAGTCCAGGATGGCAGCGGTACCCAAAAACATGGAGACTCATCCTGGTGAGTTTGAGTCTTAAAGGGGGGAGGTGTGTCACAGAGTACTTAGGTGCCCTGCTCCTTTTAAAGAGGGGAAACTGCCAAGGAAGAGCCCTAGCAGTGAGTGAGGAGACCCAGCTGCTTGTTGCCAGGGCAACCAGAGTTAGCTGGTGATCCACACCTGCCAGCGGTCAGCTGACCAGAAGGGGCAGGGCCTGGCTCACATTTAAACCCCAGGGCTGGCAGTTCCCTGCTGGTAGCCAAGGGAGAAGGACCTCTGCTGGAGCAAGTAAAGGGGAGAAACCTGACTGCACAAGCAGCTCCTGATTGCTGTTATGGGATAGAGAATTCAGTGGTAGGAATTGAATGATGTTTTAGCTGGGTGGATTAGATGTTTTTGTTATAGCCCAGGGACTTGTGTTTTGTGTTTGCTGTTTAGAACCGGAGGTTTGGGTGAGGCTATCAGGGGTTGGAGGAGGCCTCACAGGGGACCCAAGGCAGCGTGGAGACCCCAGCCTCAGAGAGGGGGCAGCGAGAAAACCTGAAAGGGGACAGTGGAAGCCCCAGAGAGGGGGCAGAATTGATGAGTACCCATGGAGGTGCAGAGTGAGACAGGGCTACAGAGAGCCCGAATGCCAGTGATGGCACAGAGAGAGACATGGTCGTGGAGACCCCAAGGAGGACAAGAGGGGCCTGAGTAGAATAAGGCCCAGTCCAAATGATGTGAGTACCATCTGCAAGGCTTGGGCTGTGGTGTAGGGGAGGAAAAGGAGCTGCAGGTAACGCCCCTTTGCCTCGAGGCAGAAAAAAAAATGGGCAGCCTCCCACTTAATTAACATCTTCTAATTAATCAACTAACAACAAGGTATGGCAGGAAAGAAGGCAGGTAGTTGGCCTATAACAGGTGGGCAGGGTCAGCAGCAGATGGACCCTGAAGAGGTGCACCCGTCATATTGTCATTTTTCTAATATTATATTAATGTTTTGTAGTTGCATCCCTTTTTCAGAGAAATATGAGGCCAAACCCTGTCCATAACTGTTTTTTTTTCCTTTATAGTGTTGCTGGTGAAGTTTAATTTTTCAGTTATCCAAAACTGACACCTTTTTTCTTTTTCTCAAGATATTGTTAAATTGATTTTTACTAGTGTAATCCTATTTTGCAACCATTTATCAATTACTGGCATGTAAGCAGCCCAAGTAAAATACCACTCCATACTGGTTTAAAGATCTTTGGCTGTAACAGTGACATAGTTACTAATGAAACAGAGCATAATTTACCAGTCTTTTAATAGTAGTCCACATCCTTTCAGTCACATTTCCCTTTGATTTAAAATGTATTCTAGCATTTGAGAATTCTGCACACTCTAGGCCCATGTCACCACTAGTTTTCTTCCAATGTTGATAGGAAAGAAAAGCTACATTTAATTCTTGGACTTTCATTATATAGTACCATACATGAATGTTACCAAGTGAAAGTCCAAGAACCAGAATGCCCATTTCTGAATCTTTACAAGAGAAAAAATAAAAACGGTTCTTTTGGAAACTCATTCATATCTATCTCTTTTTTAAATTCTAAATGTTTTGCTTAAATTTTTACTCAAATTTCAATTTTCATATTTTATTGTTTTACTTTAGGTTACATTCTAATTATACAATTGAAAGAATATTGTTTCTTTGAAATGCAGAGCATATAAACTGTATATGTTCTGTCTTGGAGTTAATGGGTTATCCTGAATTGATAGGTAGTGCGCTCTGATTTGGAAATATGATTCAATGGAAAATAAACATATCTACTCTGGAGATCTAGAGCTCTGTTCCTACACTGTTGTCCACAGGATTATGTTTCTCTAGACTCCCTACCTGGAGATTTTGATTATTGCTTTCAGTGATTTTGTGATGCTGGAAAAAGCTAAAATTAGGGAAGTATGCCTGGCTTTGAAGCAGAAGCCAACCATACAAGCAATGGCAGTGAATAGCAACTTCATAGAAAGGCCTGGTGGGCTAGAGTTGAAATTGCAGAGAGGATTTCACCCTTTCCCTTATCCCCTTTTATTGATGCTATAAGCAAAGTGATTACACTTGAACAGAGAAAGAACAACAAAGGAAGGAGCTGTATTAATGTTTGTAATGGACTAATGAAGCAAAATCCTTTTACAGTAATTATCAGGGATCCTGGTTTTCTCTGATACAACAATCCCAAATTTCAGATTAAAAAAGTAACCCAAAAGCTACATTTTTCTGTAACCAAAATAAAACACCTCTCTCTCTCTCAATCGATAGATAATGGTGTTTCATTCTGATGAAGGAAAAATTTGACTTTTGGGTTACTTTTTTTCTTAATCCAAAAATTGGTCTTTTTTTAATCAAAGAAAACCAGGATCCCTGGTAATTACTGTATAAGGAAATTAGTTAGTGCTTCCTTATATTGTAAGGAACTGCAGCACTTAGGCATAACCTTGTTTCCAGAGCCTAAACAAATGGTCTTCCTTAACACAGAGGTGCTATACTTTGCTTTATTGTTGAACTGAAACAACTGAAATAATTAGTGAGCTCATTCACCTCCAAGGCTATTAATTAATAGAGCACTCAGCAAAATTTCATATATCTCTGTGAGCGAGCTCCAATCACAGATTAACAAATCTTTCTCTGTCCCACCCACAAAAGCTTTCAAAAGTAACTGATGAAGTGTCTGAAAGGATAATACAACCTTGAATCTCCCAGCAGCTGCCTATAATATGAAACTTCATATAAAAAGTGGAATTAATGGCCAGGATGAGGAAGCAACCTCTCTTACAAGGTCATTATTCATGTCAGAATTTTAAACAGTAATTCCTTGGCACTTTCCCTTGGGTCACATTACTCTCAAAATCAAGACAAAGATAAGGAAGACTTAGTTATGCAGAGCTCTCCTCCTAGTGAAGCAGCTGATAAACTAGTCACACTGGAGAAGCTCCAGTTACTTTAGTGGTAGCAGACAATGATCTCCTGGCCTCCAGGAAGTTATGTCCTGCATAACAAGATACTGTTTTTAGCTATACTACTTGAAAAGTAATACACATTTCTCCTACATTTGCTGGCATTCACTTCACAAGTGAACAGCATTATTTTTGGACAACTGTAAAGCAACAAGGTGAATTTCTGTCCTGAAAGATGAGGTGCACAGCACAGAATTATAGTTCTTTATGTTCCATTTAGTTTAACTAACTGCTATCACATTCTTTTCCCGAGTAAATAAGACCATTTTTTTTTTGCCTAAGAGGCACTTTGATAAACAAAGTTAATTTTCTTTATTCATAAAACTTCACCTCCACACACAGAATTATTTTTAACATAATTAGTTGAAAGCCTAATGCTGCTCAGTGATGTCTGCTTTCTCTTTGCTGTATTTTCTTTATTTAGGAACATTCTATATAGTATTTATTTCAGCCATTGAAAATATTTGAGTTAAGAGTCAATAATTTGTGTGTTGTGATGTATTAGAGGCTCCCAAAAATCTCTGTATTTGGAGCTGCAGATGATTGCACTGTGGGAAGTCCAGTGTAACTCTGGAAGCGTTCCTAAATTCTGGAGAAAGAGAATCTGTGGCTCCTGTAGAATTTTAGCACTCTTCAGGAAGCAAAAAATGTCTCTCTTTTACTATACATCATGATAATACCCAGCGAAACCATTTCCACAAAACCCCAATTTTCTGAAATAGAGAATGAAAAATGAGACCATTTTTCTCTGTAAGTGTAAAATGTGTCATTGGGGCAAAGCAAAATAGTGGCATGCAAATTTTTGGAATCGCATCCACAAGAGAATATATTATAAGGAACAATCCTAAAATGGCACAGGCAGTAGCATAACTACAGGTGGAAGAGAGCAGTGCCAGCCCAAAGTGGCAACTTAGGAGGGGTGCCAAAACCATCCTCCATCCCCATGCAGTCTGTGCCCCAGGAACCCCACAGCATTGCTCTTGAGCAGCAGCCATTGCACAGACGCTACACCACTGCTGTTTTAGGAGCAAGAGCCAAGACAAACAGAACATGTGGTAACAGCAGCAGCCAAGAACTGATTTGGGTAAGGCTTTCCTGCTTCTTTCCCCCCCTCCCCCACAGGGTTTGCATAGGCTCAAACCCTGCTGGTTACATGATTGGGTAGAAGGGTGGAAGGCATGTGACATAATAGGTCTTTTCTATAGCCAGTTACAAAATCTTGTGAACAGGCACAGAACTTGACAGAGTGTCACTTTGTGCAGTCTAAAATATTTATTGCTCTCCTGAAATCCTGCAGCGCTTTGGCTGTGAATGACTTTTCTGCATTCTACGATATTTACTGCTACAGCTAAACCAGCATCACTGTGTTGACACAGCCATGATGATTTATGCAGAATATGCCAAAGAGCTGTATCACCTACCTAAACAACATGAGGTAGATTGACAAAAGCACTCTTCTACTGGCATGAGTTGCATTTTTACATCTGTGGTTTTGCCAGTGTAGTTCTTCTGATGTTACTTTATAGTTTATATCTGGATGAAGATTATTTTTTATTGCTTTTCTCATGCAGGAAATGTTTAGACTCAATTTACACCAGGTTTACATAATCATTTGAGGAATGGGGTATGTATTGTTTTGCTGCAACAATTTTTAATATTTTACTGTTGGGTGAACTTTTATTATACACTGGCACAAGTATATGCATTCAAGTTGCTAGTGCCAATAGGGATCTTATCACATGTCTATAGCATATGTTCACTGAGCTACTGAAAATCCCGTTTAACATATCTTTCTTTGTGAACTAAAGTTAACATTTGTTCAACAACTCCCAGGTTATCGTGAGTATGAAAACCTGATGTTTTAGAATTTTGAATGTAGTATAAGTTGGAAGCCAATCACTCAACTTTAATTAAAAAAGAAAAAAAAGATTGGTGGGAGGAGGAGAAAACCCATTCAACTACAAGCTGCATCAGCTTGTTTGCCAGAAGTTGAAATTCCAATGGACCATTCCCTTTAGACTTTCTTGAAAAACCTCAGCAGATCAATTCCATTTACCTGTTAATCTTAAAATAAAATGCAAAGCTCAATGATGCCAATATTTATATTTTCAATCCAGTCCTCTTCAAGCACAGTATCTCTCAAGGACAGAGAAGAACTGTAAACTCAGAGAAAAATACCACATTTCATGTACCTGACTTTTCTTTCCCCTCTGGAGATGTGTCTATTGATTTTATTTAATGTCTCTCAGGGCAAGGTTTGGAGGCGAAAGAATGGAGAGAAACAAGGAGAGAGAAGAAGAAATTGTTCCCTATCACAGATTTCTTTTCCAAAAGCCTTGGGCCCATATCTGGTCAGCATTTAACCAATGAGAGACATGCTAAAACTTATAAGCAAAAAGAAAAGGAATGTATAACATGAAGGAGCAATATGTCTCGTGAGTGTTTTGAAAGCCCCACTCCTTGTTTGATTTAAGAGTTATGATAAATTTATTATGATTACAAATAATCATTTGGCTTGTTTCGGTAATAGGAATGTATCCATCTAAAAAGGAGACACGTGTTATTCATCGTTAAAATAGTTGATAAGAGTGAACACTTTTTCACTCCTGGTTACATTTAGGATGGTGAAATCCAAAAGCATCATGACAGTTTTCCTTTCAGTTGCATAGGTTCATTTTTCACTGACATTTTTTTAAATTTAGTGAATGCAAATCTACAAAGCTAAGCAATAGTTTCCTCATTGAGTTCAAAGTTATTAGTCCACCTTTTAGTTTGTAAAGGGACACTGCTTGGTACAGCATTGTTTGCATCTCTACACAAGTCCATGATGAATTAGCACTGAAGCCCCAGCGGTGAAGGTTGGCTGTGCAGGGGCCTTGGCCTGATCTGAACCTGCTTGGCAGGGATCACCATGATAGTTCAAAGCCAGCAGGTAATAAGTGGGGTTTGTCACAAGAAACTTGTTTGTGACTTCCTATGATTCCCATTCCTTGATCCAGAAGGCTTCTGGAAAAACACATCCTGGTCATTTAGGTTGCTCCAAGGGGCTTCACGACAAAAGGCGGGCCTTGGGTAGATTAAATAGGTCATTGTAGAGTGGTAGGTAAGGTGCAGCACAAATGCTTTCAACCAACTTTCAGGTCATCCTCAGATGACAGAATTGTGAGGCAGTGATGTTTGCAAGGATGGGAAGCCAGGGGAGCAGAGTTGAGCAGAGGGTCCCAGTGAATAGAAGGCAATATTTTACAGTTAGGGTGGCCAAAATCTAGAACCAACTTCCCAGGGAAGTGGTCCTCACCCCTACCTTGGGCAAATTCAAGAGGAGGTTGAATGATCACCTGTCTGGGGTCTTGTGAACCCAGCATTCACTCCTGCCTGTGGCAGGGCGTCAGGCTAGTTCAGGTCCCTCCTGACCCTAGTTACTATGCAACTATGAATGGAACCTTTTCTTTCACTGAAGTCAGTGTGTTTTATATGCAATAAAATATAATATTTAGCCCACAACATTTAAAATATATGCAGGTCTTAAATTAATTAAAGGGAGGAAAGCAGTCAAGCAGTCAGACAGATAGGCAGATTTTTTTGTGATTTGAAAAATATTTATTACAAAAAACATTAAAAACAAAGGGTAAAAATACCCATGACAGAATGAAAATAACCCACAAAGGGCTGTGTATGAAAAAAGGGTTTACTGATATAAACAGAGATTGAAACCCTCTTTTCCTTTCCCAATACCGTTCATGCAGCCATACTTCTAGGACTACTAGGCCACCTCCCACTATACAGAGTGCCCTATGATGGTCCAATATAGCGATTCTTAATCAGAGTGCTTGGCACCATAGGGTGCCTTGAAATCTTTCCAAGAATCCTGTGGAATGCCACACAATATTATCCCTGTTAGGCATGCAAACATGATTCACAAGATAATCAGAGATTTCAAATCGGAATCCATCACATTAAAAGCTTGTTGTGGCCTTTCTGAGTTCTTTTCAACAGAAAAGTTACTCTGTTATTTTTCTGCAGTCAAAAAATGAGTGAAAACAAAGAGCTGGGTGTTTTTCAAGGTGCACCTCAAGTCTAATGAAAGCTACCTCAAGTTTATAAAGGTTAAAAACCACTGGTCCAGTGTAACCACAAAGTGATCTATGTTCAATTGCAAGGTGAAGTACCCAAAGTCAAAGGGGAGTTGCACACAGCCCAAAAACAGAAGGAGGCGTAGGGCCTTATTAGATCCAGATCCCATGAACCGGTTACTATGGCTGTTTATGGTTGCTTATTTGCCTGGCCTAGAAGGAAATTGGCCAGGCATATCATGCTGCCTTTAGTTGTGCAGTGTGGGGCAGAGAAAAAATTGTTGTCTCAGAAGTCTAAGTCCAGGACATTGAAGAGGGTGCCAAAGGAAGCGATGAGCATCTGCAGCAAGGGGCAGTCCAGGAAGGCATGGAAGAATATCTCCTCCACCTCCTCCTCACAGCAGGAGCAAGTCACCAGTGTCATCAGGTCTAAGTGCCAGTGGACAAAGTGAAGGACAAAGGAGCTAGCAGCCAGGGCCCCATGCAGCACCCATGACTAGAGGTTGCCTGTTGCCTTAGGTGGAGCAACAGGCAGAGATGGAGATGGTGGATCCAGAGAGCTTCAGGAAGTGCTTGTTGTATGTGGATGTAAGCACAGGGAGGGCAGCCTTCACTTCAACCAAGAGGCAGGAAAGAAAGCCGATGGAGTAAAGACCTAGTCTGGTGGACAGGGCCTCAGCTGGGAGCTAGGTCACCTGGGTTGAGTCAAGGAAGGGGTTCAGTTTGAAAGTATGCAAATAGACCAAGGAGGAAAAAAAAGACTTCTGGAGGCAAGGCTCAGTGCCTCCACTGTAAGGCCCAGTTGTAGACCAGCAGCTCCTGCAGCAGCCTTATTCTCTCCACTATGTTCATTAGACCCTGGGCTTCCCAGGCAATGTGCAGGTAGAGGACAACCTTCTGAATGCAGTGGTGCCAATCCCAGAAAAAGGCCATGGGGTGTTTCTTTTGCTTCTTTAGTACAGTCATCAGTGGGTCCAGCATGGCACATTTGTGCCAGAAAGCAGAATCTGCCAGACTGTTGATGATCAGAGCCTCTCTGTACTTGGAGATACTGGGAAGATAGTACTGCCACCTATGTGGTTGTGCCTCTTCCTCCTCACTGAGGCCCTCCCAATTACAAATGAGATAGGCTAGTGACCCTAGGACAACACCCAGGGCTTTGAAGCCATCATGGCACTAGGACAAGCCTCTAGGTGGGTTGAGGGGCAAGTGTCAGCCTAAGTATTGAGCAGAACTATGTCACTTCTAAAACATGAGGAAAAAAAGCAAAACATAAGGAAATCTAGTTGGATTTATACTGAAAAACATTACTAAAGGCTAACTTTCAAGGAAAAAAATAAACTTATTTACAAAGGAGTAAATAAAGCTATACTTGTAGCCGTACAAGCTCAAAATGGAAGAAGTATAGTGCCACACTGTCTCAAAGGAAGAAATAAGGAAGATTGTGCCTCAGGATGCTTTCCTTTGCATGCTACAAAGAGAGGACATGAAAAACAACAAACATTTTGCAAAATATGCCATTTTTCTTATTAAAACATTAAAATATTTATTTTTTCTCCCAACTAATTCTAAAGACATTATTGATAGATATAAGGCATTAAAATACATACTGGAAAGAGTAATTTGAAGTGTCTGAATCTAAAGTAGCTTCTGAAGTGACCATAACCACTCAAGATATAAGCATCACAGTGAACAGCTCATTTGAAATATATGCGGCGAACAGCTCACTTGAAATATATGCAGCATATGCAATACTGAATAAAAAAATACCTATAAATAACTAGATAGAAATGCAATAGAGAAAAGTTTGTAATGCCATTTTCAAAATCAGTGATATGACCATAACTGGGATTCAGCATTCACTTATGGTTCACTGAATTCAAAAAATGTTTAGCAGTAATAAATTAGATCTGGAGATTGTTGAAATGCATGCAAGACTAAAAAGGGCTTTGTGTCAGGAGAAATTGAAATGACAAGTGATAAAACACTAAATGAAGTGGTTGGAAAAACTCTATTTTCTGAACTGGACAAAGCACCACTTGAGGCTCAGATGAGACCACATCTTAAAAGACTGTCTTAACCACAAGGCCACTGGGTATTTTTTAGTGGTAGCTGTGATAATGGTATCTTTGTCTGTTTCAAAAACTTAATTTTTTTCTTAGCATAGAAATGGAAAAAATTGAACTCTCAAAAACTTTCAAAGGATCAGGAAACTGTTTCCCAACCAACTCTGGTAATAAAGCTAATAGAAGACCTGTGTTAAGATACAGATTGTTGATGAAACATAAGTTGCTCGTAATCACTATATGTGCTAACATAATGTAACTATTATAAGGAAATGTATCTTTAGCTCTCTTATCACGAACACAACCATGATGGAACCATGTTATTCTTGATCAACACACCAACAAATTTGTTCATTGTTTTTTTTCCCCCCACAATTCTATTAAGTAGCTCTACTGATATGTGTTATATGCAATTCTAAACTGATCAGGAGTATTCACATTCTGTTAAACTAAGGAGCAGTAGATGTGCCTTAGGCTAGCCTAAGGTTAAAGCCATTAATGCATGCTAAAACCATCAATAAATGATAGGTTTTTTATCATCTTTTAATTAAACTCACTGTGTCAGTATATGAATTGTAAATTTGACCTTTGATATCCATCTACCTTGTAATATGGCTGTGGCATTTTCTCGACATAGATTCAAAAATTAGAATTTTAAATTAGCTTCTATACAATATTTCAAAAGTGAAGTCCTAATTGCAACAGAAAAAATTAAATCAGTAATGTTTTGAGTAAAACTGTGCTTTTTATTAACCAGAATAATGATGTACAGAAATTGACAGAAGCAATGTATTGTATTCTATATTAGACTATTCACAGTTGTATTGTCCTTCCATGTTTTGTACATGTATAGAGTTACAATATAAATACATACATGGTATAACTCTATGCACGGAGGGGTGAAAGAGTAGTCTGATTGGGTGACTTGGTTCATAGGGATTAGGCAATTTCAGTTACTATAATTCAATAAGCATCTCTGTCTCATGAGACAAGAGAATTGCATTGAATGAAGCATTCACTCATAGAAAATATGTGAGTGTGGCTGTAGAGCTTATTTTTTAAATTCCAATCCTTTCCGCACTTATCACACATTCAGTTTGTACCTAACAGTTTTAAATGTGTTGTGGGATTCTTCTTGAGGTTTGTTCTTTTCTCTACATGTTGGCTGTTCTTTCCTCAAAAACCTTTATTCCACCTGTAAGAGACTGTTTTCAAGAGCTTTGATCCTTAGCAGTCTTCTCCCAGTTGTTTGGCTCAATGTTTACTGCCTTCATAATTCACTTGCAAACATCTTTGAAATGGAGATGTGGTCTTCTTCCTGTAAAGAGAACCTTAGGGCTATTGTCCATTCTCTGCCTGTGACCAAGACATCAAAGTTGACACTGACTGAGAAGTGAATGGATGCTCTGAATGTTGGCAGTACAGGCAACTTGGTCCTCCAAGACCTCAGTACAGACAATTCCCATCGGGAAATTCCTAGATTGAGGTGAAGGCAATATAAGTGAAAGTTGTTGAGGTGCTTTTCTTAAACTGAGTATGTTGTTCAGAATTCACTGCCTTACACTTTCGTCTTCACTTTAAAGCATGTGTCCTAAGCTGCAAACTTCTTTCCTCCTACAGTTCACGCAGCACATCTCATTATTTTTTATTTTTTATCTTCTACAGTATGCTTGGAGGGCCAAATAAGAAGCCCTTTGTCACCTTGCAGTACTTTTTGAATAACCTAAGAACATCAAGCTGTCTCTTTTTATATCGTAAAATATCTAATTTCTCTAGGTACAGGGGAGCTGATGCTACAAGATGCTGTGCACTTCCTACAAAATATAGAAGCTTTGATTCTCATTGTAATCCATGGGAGACAAGGACTTTTATTGCCGCCGAAAGGTAGCTTAGCATCAGGTATAATCAGTCTCATGGAATCCAATTCTTTGGAAATAAGGTCATGTGCTATTTTGTTTCAAGCTGTCAGTCAAGTCTTTTTTTGTTGTTGTTTCAAGCCATCAGTCAAGTATATGTATGTATATACACACACACAAACACATATTTATAAATACACACGCACAAAATGTGTATATGTATACATTTTGCTAAACTCAAAAATTTTGAAAGGACGAAGTTGGTAAGTATTTCATTACTTAAAGGCTTTGCAGTGGAAATGAACCATATAAGCAAACCATTTTTTTAAATCAGTCTTAATTTAGTGGAAATTTGCTGCCAATTCCTATATATATCAAAAATAAAAATGAGAATGTACCCAAGAGAGATGTCAAATTACAAAATGAGCAAAACAGCTTAGACTGCTTTAGATGGCAATCTAAACTTGTTTGCATATTTCAGACAAAATAGCTGTCCAAACATCTGACCTTTACAGCACGTATAAACATTCCCACGTTTTAACATCTGTATTTTCCCAAAAAAATGCACTTTAAAAGAGTCTAGTCAGAGAGACTGCTTTAAATGTTTGCTATAAATATCAGCTTGCACTTCTGTGTTTTAAAAATAAGAATCATTTCAGTTTTAAACTAGATCCTGTCAGCAGCCTCACACAGCAAAACAAATATTTGCAGTATTCATACAGTCACACTTAAAGGTAATCTGATTAATTATTACAGTATGTGCTGTTGCATTCACTTTGAATAACAGTTTTTCTAGTGAAACTATCAAAATATGTCTGTACAGAGAAACACTTAAAAAGGGTCAAATAACAAACCACTTGAATGTCCAAAATGCTAATAGTTCCAAGGGAATTTCAATTGACATGTTGCTTGCTGAAAGACATGGAAAAAGTTAAAAATTCAACATTGGCTATGGGCTCAAATAATCTACAGTTTCTCTATTCATTTCAATGAGAGTTGAACTGAGTTCTCAAGGATAGGGTATAGTATTTTCCCTGAAGTGAGGATATCTATATTTTTTTTCAATAATAAATCCTTTATCTATTTTCTAGCACTATATCTGGTTATGAGCATGTGTGTGCATATATATATATATATATATATATATATACACGTACACAGACTTTTTATACCTGTTTATGTTTGAAAAAGGCCTTTTTTAACTAAAAGCATTTATTTTTACTACTGTTGGAGGTCTTAACCAGTTTCACTGATTTATGGCTTCTATTGTGACAATCACAATAGCTGTGCAAATACTGTGTAGCATATAAATCCATTAACATGAATATGTAGCAAAGTTTGTTGCTGAAAAGACTGGAGTAAGACTCCTTAAGAAGTGCTGCTGAAAGTGAGTTCACCAGCCACCATTTTAAGAAGCAAATAAGACCAGTAGAGAAAATGGGCATGCATGTGTGTGTGGGGGGGAGGGGATGGGAATTATAAAAACATTTATAAATAAATTGTCTCAAATTTAATCAGCAAAAATATATCACCCCAGAGAGCCAAATCTTGGTCCCATTTTCGAATGTGCATCAAGTTTAGATTAAAAATAAATCAACCATTGTATTTATTTGTATTTATTTACATGTGGAATACTGAAATAGTGAATTATAGTTATTCTAGAATATACAAAGTAGAATATGTAATGCTCCTTTTACACACAAATACACCAAAGCATTGACCCATTAGGTATGTCTAGATGAGTGTGCACACGCGTTTCCTTAGGGACAAATAGCAGTGGCACATTGCTGTGCTGCTGCTACTTGTCCCCAGGGAACATCCACTCATGCACATTCTGGCATGTGGCAGGTTCTCTAGGGTTGGGTAGGGGAGGATTGGGCCAGCCCCAACAGCCTTACCTGGGGTCCTGGGGGCCTCCAGGCGTTCCAGCAGTGGCAGTCTGGTGCATGGAGCATGGGCCATGGAGCCAGGCCGGCAGCCAGAGCATGCCATCCAGACTCCAGTTTTGGGGGTCACACACTGCTTGCCACATTCATGGCCCCGCTTTTTTCAGGTCCAGGTTTTTGACACTGGGATCTCTTAGTGGTAAAAATACCTACTGCCTGCATGTTGTTTTCAGCACACAAGACAAGGTCTGTGGCATTGCATACCACACATGCACTTTCATCTGAATGTGCCCATTGGGGCCAAGTTCTCAAAAATGCTTTGACTAGTGTTATACTCCTCTACTCCCAGGGTAATATGAGCTAGCAAAAGACTGGTGTCAGGCTCTCTGAAACTTAGCATTTATCTCATATTCACTGATGAAAATCAGGATTAACCCCACTGAAGTCAATGAAATTAATCCCATATAGGAGTGAATTGAGTTGTATGTGAGAAGAGTTTTTGAGCACGTGGTTTTTTTTTTTTAACTAATGCTACTGTCCAGGGTACTGAATAATGATAACAGACAGCTTGGAAAAGTATGTTTAAAGGGGAAAAAAACTGAGTGATGGAAGTGTACTTTGGCAAGAAAAAATTCAAGGTATGGAAAACAAAATGGAAGAGACCATGAAGAGTCAAGGAGAAAAAAAAAAGTTAAAAGGAAGTGACTATCAATACATATGGTAGACTGGTGGTATTATACTTTAAATTGAAGGCAAACATAATATAAGAAAAATCTACCCTTAATTAAAATATGTTGATGATATTAAGTAGGTAAGGAGAGACTTCCCACAGAAAATTTAATTTTTAACTCCTGCTAAACTCTTTTCCAAAGATTCTAAAGGTAAGCTGTTGTGTATGTAGCTTGGCTCTATCAACAAGTTTCTTATGAATCAACCAGCTGTTCCTGTTTTTCAGCCCATTCGTGCCAAGACACAAAGTAACATGGCCCAGAGGATTAAGGAAACTAATAGAGTATAGCTGTAACATTAGTTTTCTGAGAAATTGCCCAGCTATGCCAGATATTTGCTTTAGTGAACAAAGGCTCTTTCTTAAATTTGTCTTTTCACAGTAATCATCAGACTTAGATATCCACAAATAAGAATGGCTCAAGGGTATAAATGATGCAGAACAACTAACGGTTGAGTCTACATTGCAGCTCATTTCCCTGAGATACAAAACAAACTGAAAAGGTTTTATTCATATGCCTTTAATAAAGAACTTTTACATCTTAAACTTATTGTCCTGCAGGCAAATCAAGGATCAATTGTGTCCCTAAACCATCATAATCAAGGAATAAAATCCTACTTACTGGCTTTGCTAGACACATTAAAGATAAGTAGCAAGCTAGCTGCTTCAAACAACAGAGCGACTTTTCATGTTGTTAATCTGTAACACTACTCATACTTGGAGCTGCCAAGTTGGTTCTATGCCATATAGGTCCATATAGGTCCTGGAGCGGGCCCCTGGCCCAGACTGTGTACTCACTATTCTTTGGTGAGCTGCATTAGGCTTGCATGAGGTCCACCAGCCCCTGACCACCCAGATTAGGTCCCTAGTGCCCCCTAATGGTCCGGATTGGACCCCCTATACTCTACTGTCCTTCACCACTGTACTGGGGAAGGGCAACAGGATCAGGCCCCCAACAGGCAGCATTAAACCTGCCACCCCTCACCAGCCAAAATTAGGTCTGCCACTACCCAACAGCCAGCATTACCCCCACTGCCACCTGCTGATCTGTATCAGGTATCAGGCCTGCCATCCCCCACCAGTCTAAATCAAGTGCCCCACTGGCTCAGATCTGGACTTCAGCACCCCAGATCCCCACTTGCTTGCTTGCTTGCTTCCCTCAATGGCTCCCTGCTCACCTGTGGTTTATGGCACGGTCCTGGGGAAACAGAGAGGGAAGGAGAATCCTCCCACTGACATCACTGCTGGTCTCTGGGGTGAGATCAGCCTGGAGAGTGCCGGGGCAGCTGTGGTGGCAGTGGGCAGAAAGACAGGCTCCCCTTACCTGCCTGCTCTCCCTGGAGAGTGTTGGCAGCATGGGTAGGGAGTCATGGAATTCTTCCCTTTATGATTCCCACAGCTACCCCCTCATTGTCACTCTGGGAGAAGATAGAGCATTCACTGGGGGATGGTTGGAAGCAGTGCCTCCTGGAATTCTGGAGGACCATTCCCAACTCATTTTAGCCCTGTGGAATAGTCTAATCTGACTGCAATAGGAACTGTCCAGGATAAGCCAGAGATAATCATCCCTGGAAGAAGACTCTTTCTGAGACACGCATATTTTTCTGTCTTAACATGCAGAAGCTTCTGTTTTAAGATCCCTTATCATGTCCTAAATGCAACATGCAACAACATGATAACTCGCTACTGACCTGATCTTCATTCGATCAACATAGATGGAAGAGATAAGAGGATTTCTGGCCCCATTCCCAATGTACAATTCACAGAGCCATTTGATCTCATTCAAAATAATCAATACAGAAAGTTCTTTGGGGCAGAAACGTATTATCTGTGTGTGATTTTGTAGCATTAGTCAGTGCTTGTAGGGCACCCAAAAGTTAAAATAATATATACTAAGCAGTGACCTTGGTTTTCTCTGGTTTAAAAAAATCGCCAATTTTCAGTTTTAAAAAAGTAACCTCAAATTCACAATTTTTCCGTGATTTAATTAAAAAATTGAGGATTTTTTTTTAACTCAGAGATAATCAGGATCCCCAGTAATAAGGAAGAAGCATGGGTTCTTTAATTTTTTTATTATAATTTTTTTCATAGATTGAAAAAAGTTTAATTTTTTAGTTTGTAAATGTTTTGAAGGTTACCTTTCAAGTTATTCTGACATAGTAGTGTCAGAAAAACAAACAAAAATAGAAAGAAGAACTATTTATATAAGAATAATATCTAAATAGAAACAATGCTCTTATTTTTGCATCAAAATGAAAAAAAAAAACTTTCTACGCTGTAGGTGGTAAGTGGACTTTTCCTGTGTGTCCTCTTGCCCTTAATTGCTTCCTCTGTACCTTTTTCTAGTTCTGTTACTGTATTTTCCCAAATGGAACCTTGTTTTGGAAATCTTTCCTTGAAAATTCTGGTAAGTACAGTATTTTTCAGGGAAAACAAAGGTGCTGCTCACCCTGTCTTCTTTTCTGGAGCTGAGCAGGGTGAGAGTTAGTAGAATTGCCAGATAAGCCAAGGGCCCTGTCCTAGTCAGCAGCATCTGTAGAGTCAGCTGAAGGTCCAGCTGAGGCTTGGCTGTGCTTTAGAAATACAGCAGGGCCAAGAATCCTCCTCAGTCAGTAACAGCTTCCGCAGCACAAGAACTTCTGGGGGAAAGAGGAAATTATACTGTGCATGGGCAGTGCAGCGAGCATGTGGGGATCCTGTTCTCATAGCCAGCAGCTCCCTTTGCAGCACATGCAACATTACTTTCTCTTTCCCCCACCAGAGGCTCCTGCTGCCTTACCAGATGTCTTCACTCTAAAATCAATTTCCAGCAACTGACTTTTGATAAAAAAAAAGGTGAGTTTCATTTGAGAAACTGCCCTTCTTGAGATGGTATAACCCAAGGGTGCATTCTGGCTTAGGGATGGGTGAGGAGGTTACATCCATGTTCAACTGTGCTGCATATCTGCAGTGAGCTCTCTGAACCTGGAGATGAATGCTCTACTTTCCCTTGCTGCTGAATTTGGTGATGGGCAATGAGGTGCAGAGAGGTCAGCAGTGGTATTGTTTACTCCCAGGGTCTCAGAGCCATGCAACCCAAGTGGCTCTAGTGAAAAAACACATTGTTGAGCTGGTGAGCTTAAAGAGCTCATTGTGCATATGTGGTACAGTCAAAAGGGAGCATGACCACACCTTCTCACCCTCCCCTCCTGGATCTATTCTTGGGATAACCAGAATTGCACACTCTATTCAAGATACTAGTTCATCATAGCATTAAATAATGACATAGTGAAGTATTCTGTCTTGTTTTCAATTGCTTTCTTAACAATTCCAAACAATTATTTCCATTCTTAACTAACAGTATGCACAGAAGCTTATCATTATATATGTACAGTTAGGTTTTTGGGCTGTTCCCCCCACCCCATTTGCGTTACTTTGCACTTAAATGCTGAATTTAATCTGCCACTTTATTACCCACTCATCTAGTTTCATGAAATCTTTCTGAAATTTTTCACCACTGGAAATTCCATTTATGAATATGATTAACAGCCTAGGTCCCAGCATGAATCCTTGGGAGACCACACTGTTTACTGTCTTCCTCATATGTTGATTCCTGTCTTTTTAGATCCATGAGAAAATGTTCCTTTCACTTGTCATGCTAGCAGACATCTAGGTTTTCCCTCTATAAAACTGTAATAATTTAAAATAGTTTGTCAAACCCTAATCTAAAGAGTTGGTAGCATACTGAAGAATGGCTAAACCTGGACACACACTGTGGGAGTGATGATAAATGCATGCATTAACTTTTAAGCATCTCAGACATAATGCAAAGTTAGCTTGGTATAAATTCAGCAGGATTATTCTGGGGAGTTGTGTGATGGAAAATGATGTGGCCAGATATTTAATTAGTTCATTTATTCCTAATGTGTTTGTATTAAAACTGTGTTCAGTTCAGTGTCCAATACATGTTCAGTGTATGTTGCTTCATATTATGTGCTATGAGAAATAACCTTAAAAGGTAACATTCAGATCTCAGAAAAGGCCAATGCTACTGAAAAGCAAATGATGTGAGCATTGTGTACTGTATGGGCAAATTACTTTTTAATCTTCACATTGCAAAGCATATGGTATCAATAGTAAACTTAGACAGAATAAGTTAGCTCTCAGAATTCCTTTAGGGCAATGTAGATGGCCCATTTAAAGTAGAGTAATGTTGTGGAACTTTTGGCAATTGATTGCATAGTGTTTGCAGTAGCAAATTAATGTACCAAGTAGATATGTGAAAATAGTACCTACCTTATCTGACTCTAAAATAGAAGAATATAATTCCATTAAGGAAATTAAAAAGAATATTTCTAAGAGGACACATTTTCATCACTGCAAATTTAATTTACTAAGTGACAGCATGACTATAATGTAATTATTTTTTTTTCTTAAAATCAAAGATTGATGGTGATTATTCTAAATACTGACCCAGACCAAAACAGATTATATCTTTCTAAACATTAAATTGTATTAACTGGTGTAAAATATTGTATGTTCAGCACATTCCTTCTAATAATTCACTCCTGATCCATTAGTCTTTACTTATTCTATGACTCAGTAATAATTGAAATCTCTGTGTATGGATAGTTAAATCAATATTTCAACTTAGGAATGTTAGGGGTAGATGGTAGGAATGTCAGTAGTGATGGTACCATCATTTACTTCTTTATACACAATGACTTCAATTGATTTGGAACCATTTATACCATGCAGGTCCAACACTTGATCTTCGAGAAGATTTCTGAGGAAAAAAGGTAGGTATAATGAGGATGCCTTACACAAATATTTCTCACAAGAAAAAAAGTATTTTAAAAGAAGTATGTTAAGATCACATCCTGCTTTGACCACCATAGACAAAAGGGAACAAGGAGACTTCATGGTGCCTCTGCTGTTGGGAGCTCCGCTCTCATAAAGGAGGAATATTCTACATATAAGGAACTTCTGTAATGTATCTTTTTTTTCCTTTTTGGTGAAGTTGACAGTGAGCACATTGACATGAGACATTTACTACAAGGTTGCCTAATTAGCCCCACCATTAAAGGTCAGCATCTACACACACAGTGCTATTAGGGTGGAGTAAATGAATTAACTCTGCTATAGGATAGTAATGCCAGACACAAGTACTATCCTATGGCAGAGTTATTTACTCTGCCTCAGTACACATGTAGATGCTGACAGGGCTGTCTGGGGCATGAAGGTGCTTCACTTCAGGGGATGCCTACCAGCTAGCCCTGCACTGAAGCATACTCACTCATGTCTCAGCCAGCCCCTCTGCAGCATGTTGAGTCAGATCAAAATAGGCCCTAGCTGGCAGGCTGTGCCCCAGGACCTGCTGCCAGCCAGGGCTACCCCACCTTGGCTGAATATGCTGTGGTCCTAGGTACACATGTAAACAGTGCACACAGAAGCAATGAACTCCAGTACAAACTGTGCCAGAGTTTATTCAGGCATGCTAATTGCACATGTAGATGTGCCCAGTGAGTTTAAGCATTTCATATGCTTCACAGAAGCACTCAGGAGTGACCTGGAGCTCTGCAATTGAGTGGGCGTACACAACAGTAAGGAGGTGTTTGCTATCTTGGGTGTGGAACAGAAATGGTTGATGTTAAGGAGATTCCTGTCCATGCAATACTGAATACTGACTCCAGATGGACAACTATCAGCAATGAGATGTGGAATAGGTGTGATATAGATGGAAAAAAGTGTTGGTGCAATCATGCCTATATGCTTGATTACAGGTCTAATGGTGAAGGCATGCTGTCATGTTGTCATGAATTAGTCTGATGATTGTAACAAATCTAAATATTGTCAGGATCTTTCTTAGGGCATCTCTGTTGATTGAATCAAAGGCTTTAGTCAGGCCAGTGAAGGCCATGTAATGATCTCTGTATTGCTTGTGTTACTTCTCTTGCAGCTGTCTACCAACAAAGAATGGCCTTACATCACACTGAGACACAGGTAGCATCTCCTCACAAGGGGAGTGAGTCTATCTATGTAGGAGAATGTAGGCAAGGATCTTCCCAGCTATGGACAAAAGTGCAATGCCACAGTAATTGCTGCAATTTTATCAATCACCTGTCTTGAATATGGTTATTATTCTAGTATCTGTCAAGTCACAGGGAATCTGTTTGTTTCCAGAGTTCCAGAGTAATGGCATTAGTTGGCGAGACAGCTTTTTTTTCCATCATGCTTATAAATTTAATCCAGTATTCCACCAAGACCATATACTTTTGGGGGGTTTTTCATCTGCTCAATGGCTTTCAAGGTTTCTTGATAAGTTGGTTGCTCTGACAGGTGGTCTTTAATGGGTGTTGTGGAATGAATTTGATGGCATTATTGTCAACATTAGAATCTTGATTCAGAAGCTATTCAAAGTGCTTCTTTCACTATGCACTGATGGTGGAGTTGTCTTTAAAGAGTGTTGCACTGTCCTTCAACTTCATACAGACAGCTCCTTGCATGCTTGGCCCAGAAACAGCCTTGGTTGCACTGAGGAAACTATACATATCATGACCACCAACAACATTTTTAATCTCTTTTGGTTTGTCCTTCCACCACTTGTTCTTTTGTTTTCAAATTTTAGTGGTTTAATGTGGTGATAAGCAGGGATCATGGTTTTTTGTGATTTAAAAAAATCTCCAATTGTTAGATTATAAAAAGAAATCGAAAATCCATTTTTCCATGATTAAAATTGAAGACCACTATATATAGATCTATACCTATTCATTAGTTAGATTTCATTTCAATCATGGAAAAAATGTGGATTTTGGGTTCTTTTTTTAATCTGAAAATTGGGGATTTTTTTATTTTTTAATCAGAGAAAATTAAGATCCGATAAGTATCTTGTTTCTGTTGGGAGTTGATGTCATTATGCCATGCTTTGAAGGCGCTCATTTGTCTGTCAATGAGAGCTTAAATTTCCTTATCATTTTCATCAAACTAGTCCTTATGTTTTTGAGATACTTCATTTGCCTCATGGATTCCTTTCTTGTGACTCTCCAAGTGACCAGGTTATCAGGGAGGTTGAAGAGTTTCTCACTAAGGTACTGCTGGAAATGATCACTTGAGCAGCATCTTTCAAGCAGTCTATATTAAACCTCTTCCTTTGTTACTTTTTTTTTCCCTCTCAGCATTTTGGACAATATGGATGGGTATAATGGAATATATGAAATGATAATCAGTCCATCAGCTATCTGTGCTGGCCATGGCCCTGGTGAAATGGACATCATGATAGTACTGAGCATGCTCTATGACATAGTTAATCAGGTGCCAAGGGTTTGAGTGGTGATACAGACATGGTGTCTTCCCTTTCTTGCTCTGCTGGAAAAGGAAGTTTGTGATGATAAGTTCATGTTCCGAGCACTTGCTCAAGAGAAGAATTTCATTTCAGTTTTGACTTTCTGTGCTCCTTCCTTTCCAAGCATTCCTTTCAAGAGCTTAGAGTCCCTACCCACTCTAACACCAAAATCACCAAGAAAAATGATACTATCTTCTTAAATGACAGGATTTGGTTAAATTTAGAACAGAATGACTGCCGTATTTTGTCTGCTGGTCAGTGGAAGATGAAGGGTCATCACCACTTGTTGATGACAACTGGACATTCTGGCATCTGAATAACCATATTGGTTTTGATAGTAAAACCAGCACTGTGGATGGACCTATATTTTCATATTTTCCTTTCTAAAAGGGGGTGTAGCCACCATCATGCTCGGTGAGCTACCCATCCCCTCGCATGTCTGGTCTCACTAAGTGTAGCAATATCAATATCAAATTGTGCAGTTCACTAACTTATATGCAGAATCATCATTTCCTCATGTATTGAGGACCTGCTGATGACAAATGACCAACTGAGTGTATTTATTTGTTAATATGAACAGATACCATGTGTCTCTTAGCTCCTTAGCTCTCTTTGTTGGTGACAGGCTACTGGATAGGATAGGCTTCACATGCTTCTCCTACTGACGTCTGTATCTCTTTGAAGATATGTATGATAAAAATAATCTTCCCTTGTCACTCCTTTAGAGGAAAGATAATTTAGGTATAAATGTGTACTTGATCATTCAGGCTAAGAAGTCAAAGGAGGCAAAATATGCTATACTAGTCACATCACTCCCTTGCATATTTGGCTATAGAAACCTTCATTCTTTAACCACATTTGTTTTATGGACAAATACACTCAGAAGAAATTTTAAGTTAATGGTAAAAGCTTTACAAAAAGTAGGAAGATATATTCCTGCAACAAATGTTTGAGATGCAGTAAGAGGGGAGGTGCAATGTGCAAATTCATGAATACTTGTGTTGTTTACATTATGTGAATAAAACATTTTGAATAATTAAAACACATGTAGCCAGAAGGTCAGCTATTTTAAGTTACGTGGCTCCACTGAGGTTAATTTCATAGCAGGTCTCCATGAGCATATGTCCTCCAGTAAGAGAAGGATGTCAAGGCCTCCCTAACTAGTAGGTTACTATCAGTAATGTCCTAGGCTGTAATCAAGGGAATGCACATTGTTTCTACCCCTGTTAGTATCAAAGCAAATCCACCAACTAAAACTAGTTGAGGATCCATTCAATTATTTAGCATAAGACAACATCCAGGAACCATCATGGTATTTCAAGAACACACACATACTTGCAAAAGTCATATATTTAGCCCTTCTTTTTTGCTGCCTTCTTCCACCCCTCATATTTTTAATAGCAGCTCATGTATGGAACTCCTTTTCCAGTATCTCTGTATTACCTCTCTGTTGAATACATTGTGTAAAACATACTAACCTCTATGAATAGCTTTCCCTCAAACAGTTGGCAAGGAAGGATAATTTCATCCACAGCATTTACAAGCCTAATCTGTTGCTGTAAATTAAAAAAAAAAATGATAGAAATAATTTAATCTTAAAATTAACTGAAAAAAATGTAAGAGTGACAGTATGAGGAAATATCTCTGCAAACCCAGTCTGATTTGTCAAAAAAAAAAAGTTGTATTTCAGACTATTTTGAACATAACCTTGGTTTATGCTTATGTATATGGAACTGTCATGTTAGATTGCATCAAATCTTTTATGTTAAGGGAGGGGTGGAAATGGATGCTTAAGGTCTTACCTGGAAAAGGATGATCAATAACCATCAGCAACTGAATTGCTTTTTCCTGTGTGAGGTAATAGGGGCTACATATCAAAGACCATTAATTTTTCGTATCCATTGTAGAAAACCTCTATGGCAACAAACCATGGAGCAGGGGAAAAGTGGAAAAGTTCGGGACTTGAAAATTCCATCAGAAGAAAAGGTAAAAAAGTGAAAACTAGATTGTTAGGAAATGTGGTGATTAAGCAAAAGGGGAGACCATTGATGGGAAAAAAGATGGAATGGAATGAAACAGGGAACCCCTAATATGTAACACCAAAAGTACACAGACCAAAAGCTAAAAGACTGTCAGAAGTGGAATTGGGCAAGGACTGGGTCACTAGTTTTTTGTTTTGTTTTGTTCTGCTTTGTCTAAGGCTATAAATCAAATACATATGATATATTTGGGAGTGACTTGGGAGTGCAGTCCTGGCCTTGTAGCCTAGGGTATTTGGACTATAGTATTCTATAACTCTAAGATAGATACCAGACAGGGAGCATACAATTCTTTAGGACTGGACAATCCTATACAAATAGTTAGACAGCTGTCAATCTTGGAAGCCTCTAGAACCTAAGATTAGACATAAAAGTGCAGAATAATGTCCAAACACAAAGGGCAACCTAAATCTGGGATGCAGCAGTAGGTCTTAATACACTGTTGACACAACTAAAAACTTGATGTTCTTATTTTGTCAGGATTGTACTTCCTTTTTCTTTAACCCACTAATCCCTTTGGTCATGACCTTGGAGGCCTATACATGATCAGTGAGGCTGCTCAATTAAATCTGCTGGAACATGGTAATTACCACGCTCCAGCAGACTCCAGCGTCTCATTTGTCAGTGTCCCCACACTTAAAAATAGTGGCAAGGGTGCTTTTACTAATCAAATGAGCTTTTCTCAAGGTGCCCCCAGCACCATTTTCAGGAATGGGGATGCTGATACATGAGATGCTCCATGTGCTTTAATTAGAGCGGCTCGCAGAACAACTGTAATTCAAATGTGTCTTCCCATTTCCTCCCTTCCAGAGCATCTGTATAAATGCCTGCTCCTGTTGAAATGTACAGAAAATTTCTTTCTTGAAGGATGGGGACCAAAACTGGCACATCACTCCACACTCCAAGTGAGGCCTCACCAGTGCTAGAAATGCAAGGTGTAGATTCAATACATCTATAGTCACATGTAAGTCTTTCAGGTAATTTCTGGCCCTTTTGAACTTTCTGAGTGGTAAAACCTGATGGAAGACTCCAGCACACCAGCTATATAGCCTTTAGGACCAGACCAGCAGCAGGCTGAAAGTTCTCACACTGCATCAATAGCCTGTAATCCTGACTTGGAGGAATAACCACTAGAGTCATGGCAGTAAATGCCTATAGGTAAATATATTTTGTTATAATCCTAAGCCCCTAGACTCAGTGGAGTCTGCCAGCACAAGTAAGACATCTACACTGATACTGTCAAGAGTATGACCAGGACATTGGCAGTTGCGGCTTTACAATAATGAGTGACATCCCAGGCAATTAGGAGCAGACAGCTCAGGAGGCTGTAAGGGACCAAGGCATAGGTAGGCACCCTGGATATTACCTATCCAGACTAGAGTCACTAGTTTGGGGGTCCAGAGCCAGCAGTTGTTTCTGTAAGGGACTGGGACATGGGTAATCACCAAATTAAAGGCAGGAGCCTTTAAGGGTCTTCAACTGGAGCCAGGAGCAAGTTGTGTTCATGGTATGAGGGGATGTGAGAGAAGGGCAGCCCAGGAGTAAGGAGGCAGAAGGTCAAGAGCAAACTGGTACAGGTTGAAGTCTGGGAAAAGGAATCAGCGGCCAAGAACTAGGAACCAGGAAACTAGAAATCAAGAGTTAGAGAGAAGGAAACCAAAAAACCCCCAACGAAACAGGGAATCAGAAGCCTAAGCCTAGATAGAGAATCTGTCT
This sequence comes from Crocodylus porosus, assembly GCF_001723895.1. Lineage (NCBI taxonomy): Eukaryota > Metazoa > Chordata > Crocodylia > Crocodylidae > Crocodylus > Crocodylus porosus. The sequence goes on from NW_017728906.1 coordinate 137,934,842, forward strand.
TGTTGAGTAACTTGCTAGGCTTTGAAAGAGTTGATGCTTATTAGCTGGCATATTGCCTATGTAGACAACTGGGGCCAGATGGAAGTAGTTAAGCTGCTGGCAGCCAGGCTCTATCAGGTAAACATGGCCAGCTGGGGGCAATTTATCCAGCCTGCTGCCCTAAACCCTGGTAAATACGAGTTTATTAGTAGCTTTGAGATGCTAACTGAATCATGTAGATCACTGAAATTATGAAAACTGTGAAGACACTTTCAGGCAATTCAGAACAAAAATATAATCCTGCTGTAAATATCATTTTATTGTTTTAGTCCTTCCAGAATAGGCCTTTCTACTCTCTTCCTCTGACCTCCTGCTTTTTTTGTTTAAGCACTGAGTTATGCTGTCCAAGTCACAAGTAATTTAATTCTTTCAGTATTCTAGGTCTACTTTAATGAATTAAGCCAAGAGAGCATGAAGAACACAAATCCCAGTGTTGATATGAACCAGAATAGGATAGGTGGTACTAAAATTAACTTCTCTGAGAAGTTCTAGAAAAACTTGTTCTAAATCTAGAATTTTTTAAAAAAATCCCATGGTACAGCAAGACAAAAATGAGACAATAATAATTATTTTGTGAAAAGTCAGAGAGAAGATAGATCTCAGAGAGCACATTTACACTGTGGCAGCAGTGACAGTGGGGGGGGCCCTCTGCCTAGGACCCGGGCAAGCTGCACTCCTGCCCCGGGGGGCTGGACCAACCACCTCTTCCTGCACTTCCTGTCATAGCCCACCTGGACCGCCACCCACAGACCCCCCCACCCCATCACCACCCCCAGCGCTATACTCACTGCAGACACATCTCAGAAGAACAAGTTTTTTATTCCCCTCATATCAAACCACCCCCCGCCCCCACAATAAACAGCCCTCCAGTAACACAGCTCCTCCACCACCCATCCCATCCACCAACAATAAAACACCCTCTTTCCTGCGCAAACTATTTCCAGGGTGCAGTGTGCAGTCACCCAGGATGCCACCCTCCTGCCCCCCGGGGAGGAGCTGGCACTGCTGACAGCTGATGGTGACATTGCTGGCAGCGTCTTATGGCAGGGACTGAAGCTGCAGAGCTCTCAGGGCAATGCTGGCTTGGGTTCCCCAAGCTGTTGGTGAAAGCTGCCAGTGAGGAGCTCAGCAGGATGGGCTGCTGGGACCCTGAGGGACACATCACCACAGGTGCCAGGTTGGGGTAGGGGCTTGGGCAGGCCCTCTGGTGTTGTACACAGTATGGCTGTGGTCTGGGTCCCAGGCTGTAAGGATTTTTGTCATATATAAAGGGCATGATTTTGCAGGCACTCCATGACTGATGATTGTGGTCAATGAGGGTGACCCAGTGTGCCCAGAAGGCCTTGACCTTTATGCAGTACTGCCATGCCAACTGTTCATGCCCACACTCCCGCATCCTGCCTAATAGGATCCTCATACACTTGGGCATAGGAACGCCTGCTCCACTTGAACTGGTGATGCACCTCCACCTTGCTCTACAGCACCACAAGGTCACCAGTCTTCTCCTATGACCAACTGGGGCCCTGGGTGGTGGGCACTGGCATAGGCAATGATGAGACCATTGGGGATCCTGTGCCAGCTCTCTGGGCCTCTGTGCAGCTGTCCCTGTGTAGCTGGGCCTGGACAGCTGCCTGCAGTGGGCACAGCACAGGACTGCCAGCTATGTGGCAAAGTAATACCCCACAGCACCTGCAGGCTGCTGGAGCTGGCCCTGGTGGCTAGAATGTGCTTGCAGTTGGGCCTGGGTGCTGACAGGATTGGCAGAAGCCTGAAGCAGCTTGCAAGCCTGGATGACATGGGCCTGGCATCCATGCAGCACCATGCAGAGGCACTGGGGCACAGGTAGACTGATGCAGCTAGCTTATAGCCTACCCAGGAAGGCACAGAGGCCTGGAGTGTCCTCAGACTCACCACACATGAGCCCCAGGCTCAGCATGCCTGCAGGATTTAAGGCCCTCTAAAAAACAAAACAAAAAAAAGACTTCATGGACAACACCAAGCTATAGGTAAGTGTGGTCACATTTGAAGTTAGGCTACAGATACAGATGGACCTGGACAAGCTACCAAGTTGGGTGGATAAGAACCAGATGAAGTTCAACATTGAGAAATGTGAAGTGCTCCACCTGGGGATGAACAACCTCCTATACATGTACAGGCTTGGTGGCGCCAAACTGAACTGCACCATGAATGAAAGGGACCTGGGGGTAATAATAGACCACAGTATAAATATGAGCCATCAATGCGATGGTGTAGCCAGCAGGACAAATAACACTCTGGTATGCATCAATTGATGCATCTCCAGCAAAACCAAGGAAGTGATTCTTCTGCTTTGCTAAGCATTGGTGAGACCGCATCTGGAGTACTTTGTCCAGTTCTGGGTGCCACACATTACAAGGACATGGTAATGCTTGAAAGAGTCTAGAGAAGGGCCACCCATATGATCAGAGACTTGCATAGCAAGCAATATGAAGAAAGACTAGGGGACCTGAGATTCTTCAGCCTGGAAAAGAGAAGGCTGAGAGGGGACTTGGTAGCAGCTTACCACTACATAAGGGGAGTACTTCAAGGGCTTGGTGAATAACTGTTCACCAGGGCACTATTGGGGAAAACCAGGAGTAATAGCCACAAACTCCTGGAAGACAAATTCAGGCTCAACATTAGGAAAAACTTCTTTAGCGTTAGGGTGCCCAGACTGTAGAATAAGCTCCCTCCAGAGGTGGTACAATCACCTACCCTGAGGTGCAATCACCTACCCTAAATCTTCAAGAGGAGACTGGACAGTCACGTTGCTGGAATCACCTGACCCCAACTGTCTTTCATGCCTGATGCAGGGGACTGTCCCCAATGATCTTCTTAGGTCCCTTCCAGCCTTACAATCTATGAATCTAAGGGCCTGAGATTATGGCTGCCATAGAGGCAGCCCAGGCTAGGGGTAGGAGAAGCTCCCAGACCTGTAGTCCTCGGGCTAGCCTCAAGCTGGCCCACTAGAAGAAGGATTAACCAGGAGAGAATCTACTCCAGGTTAGCATCTACACATGCATTACTGCACAGTAACTACTCGCAAGTAAATTTGCTAGTTGCATTTGGAGGTAGCTAATTTACTTGTGAGTAGCATCATGTACTGTGCAGTAAAAGTGTGCACATGTAGTTGTGCACACTTACTTTGCAGTAAACTATGCTACCTTGCAGTAAAGCATCTCATATAGATGCGCCCAAAATAACCTGTAGACTGGTGGTTTGTGGACTCCTTTAGGATCCCACTCACATTCCAAACTAGTGACCTAAATACCAGCATATTGGCCATCCTGGGATTTATCCCTTTCTTTCCATCCCCTCCCTTCCTGTCAGTTTTACCCTGAGATATCTTCCCAATTAATGTTTAATCTAAGAATTCCCATTTATAAGTATAAATTGTAAAAAATATTGTAGTACATAATATAGTACAAGAATAACATGAAACAATTGGGAAAAGATTTGGCACATCAAATTCAGATATCTTAAAAGGGACAGCTTTTATTATGTAGGTGCATCATATTTTTTGGCTGCCAAATTGTGGACAGCAGAAAGGTGACTAATTTTCAAACTCACTAGTCACTTTTCCAAATTTGAGATAAATATTAATAGATAATTCTTATGCCCCTTCTCATTGTTGTGAGCAAGGTTTATTTAGGTCTATTCTTACTGCTTCCCTTGCATAAATTTTTTAACCTTACAAACTCTTTTGGCTTTCCAGAAATGTATAATTTCAAGCCACCTCATCGTTACACAATGTTCATTTCACAAATGTCATGACATTTGTCCCCAAGCTGATTCTCATTCTTTTTCCTTATTAGCATTTCTATATGGCAATGCTCTATGCTTCCCACTGATTCCTGTGCCAGCTTGTGACAACTGGTTACAGTAACCTTTCAAATATTTCTGAATTTGGAATTCCACAAGTTTCAGATGATCTTGGTACATAGATAAGATCATACATATAAGACCTTTGCCAAAGTATTTTAAATGGTTCCATCTGCATTTATTAGAATGTTCATATTTTGATATAAGGCACAATTATATGTATTCAGATTCATTTGTAAAAAGATTACTGTGTCATCAATGGGACTGCAGCACAGATACTGTCTGTCCATTCAGGGTGTGTTGCAAGACTGTAGGCTTCTCAGGTCATGAAACTGTTTGTTTTTATTATATGTCTGTAGAGTGCCTACCAGAGTTGTTCCTAAATCCTGATCGGAATCTTTGGCATTGTCATATTCTAGAACAAGTGCTCCTAATGAACCCAGTAGGAATTCCAGCACTAATTTCAATAGTAATAAGGGCAAAAGAATTAGTTCTTCAAATTTGATGAAGTAAAAGAGGTAAAAATCAATGTGATGCTATGCTTTCTCTAGAAAACATGTTGGCAGCTCTGATACTTTGTCATTTATTACTACCTATATAATTATCTCATTGAAGAAGTCAGCAAAAATCATGGGAAAATATGAATATAAAGCATTTCATGATATGAATATGGCTTACTTCCAAAAAAAATAGCATATATCTAAAGTTACGTATTTCAGTGCTGCTTCCACCTCCCCTCCACCTCCCACCCCCAGAAATCTAAAACTTTCTACGCTCCCTTTACAACAAATGGGGAAAGTCAGGGGGCTGAGAAGGGTGATCTCAAAAAATACTGAGTAAGGAGTCTCTTAGAACTACCCAACAGAAAACAGGAAGCATAGAAGTTAGGTTACAGAGGTGGGCAGACAAGAATAGGATGGGATTCAACACTGACAAGTGCAAAGTAATGCACCGGGGGGAGGAAGAACCGGCACCATACCTATAGTCTGGGGAACTCCTTTCTTGTCAGTACAGATGCAGAAAAGGAACTTGAAGTCATCATTGATGCCAAGATGAATATGGGCCAGCAGTGTGGGGATACAGTCAGGAAGCCCAACCACACCTTGTCATGCATCCACAGATGCATCTCAAGCAGGTCCAAGGAGGTGATCCTCCCACTCTGTGCGGCACTGGTCAGGCTGCAGCTGGAGTACTGCATCCAGTTCTGGGCGCTGCACTTCAAGATGATGTGGACAACATGGAGAGGGTCCAGAGGAGGCCACTCGCATGACCAGGGGGCAGCAGGGCAGGCCCTGTGAGGAGAGACTATGGGACCTGAACCTGTTCAGCCTCCACAAGAGAAGGCTGAGGGGGGATCTAGTGGCTTATTACAAACTAGTAAGAGGGGACCAGCAGACATTGGGGGAGTCCCTGTTCCCCCAAGCACTCTCAGGAGTGACTCGAAATAAAGGTCACAAGCTGACAGAGGGTAAATTCAGATTAGACATCAGGAGGCGCTACTTCACTGTCAGGGTGGCTAGGATCTGGAACCAACTTCCAGGAGAAATGGTGCTGGCTCCTACCCTGGGGGGTCTTTAAGACAAGGCTTGACAGTCACCTTGCTGCGGTCGTTTGACCCCACTACTCTTTCCTGCCATGGCAGGGAGTCGGACTAGATGATCTGCTAGGGTCCCTTCCGACCCTACTAACTATGAAAGTGTATTTCAAATGCTAACCCCTTTCTAAAACTTTGGTGCCTGGGGTGAGAAGTGCAGACAGATGCTTCCATCTACTCAGCACCTGGCATACAGAATCTTCTCCTGAATGTTGGCACTCACAAGTCCTCTTTCAAATAAGAAAGCTGGGCTCCATATTTTTTCTTCTAAAATTTAGCTGCTGTAAACCTCATCTGAGGAAAAAAGGGCAAATGATGATTCCTACTTTTTATGAGTCACCTAGTGGTTAGAGCACTTACCCAGGAACCTGCAGACACAAGCCCTCTCTTTGAAGAGCTGTAAATACACATCTTCCCCCTTTCCTTGATCATGAGACTTAAGGCTAGGTTGAGCTGGAGTAATTTTACCACTCCCACCTCCCTTTCCTGTTGAAGCTTTGCCATGTGTGGCAAGTAATGTAGATTTCATAAGATAGCTAAAATAGAGCATGACTGTAACTGGATGACTATGGTTCTATCTTTGCTGGTGAAATACATGGTTTGGACCAATCTCAGGCATTCAAGAGCTTTGATCATAGTTTCCCACTTCATGGTAAATTTTAAACCTCTGGACTACTATTGGAAAGGCGTAGGGCACATTTAAAACTAAAGTAGCAGCAACTGAATTGGGATAGTGGGAGGAGCATTCTCAATGACTTCCCAATACATCTGGTGCATCGGGAAATTTAAGTTCTGCTGTGCTAAATTTCTGCAATCCAATGGGACTTAAGCAGCAAGTTGTTCAGGTCTTGCAAGTACTAGATAGCTCTAAGGTCCATGTACCCAAAGAGCTTTCAGGCTGAACAGGGAGGCACTTTTGCATGTTAGGTTTTTCCAGAAATAGATGCCCACTTAAGTGTTTTTTTAGGTTTTTATTTAGTACTCAGTACTTTATACCACTTATAATTTAAATACGGAGTCATTGGTCTCAGTTCAATAGTTAAGGATGCATTACATTTTGAATTTAAAACAGGGATTGAATCTCTTTATTATGTTAAAAACACTATGACGTTTCCTTTCATTATAGCACTTGCTCCTTTAGTATAAGCTACATTTTTTAAAAATAATTAAGTATAGTAGATACTTTTTAAAAAGTTCTTAAAATGTGCTCCTTGACAAGGTTAGGACCTTGGAACATCTTTGGAATAGGAAAGGTACCTTAAGCTTTTGAGGTAGTAACATCATGAAAGGGAAATATTTTTACAAAAATACAATCTTCTAATTTGTTTTTGAGAATCCATTTATTCTAAACTGTGAATAAAATCCCTCACACGAGGTGGTTCTTGCAAGCTGTCATGATCAGATAGTCTTAAAGTTCTCTAGATACTTGAATTGCACGTTTTCTTACCTTAATGCTTTGGAGTTCCTCTTAGCTGTCACTTTTACTCTTTTTTCCTGGGTTGCTTTGTTTCATGTAATAGTTGCTTTTTGGGGATAATTACAACATTCTATTGCCTAAAATTGTCAGTACATGTTAAATATCAATATACCTAAATATGTATGTGCCATATAAGCATTTTACTTTTTGTCCATATATATATACATGCACACACTTTCTATATACACAATATATATAGTCCAAAGATACATACATTTTGTCCAAAGAGAGAGAGAGCGAAATCGTTCTAACCATCTATCCATCTATCCATCTATCTATATATAAAAATATATATATAACTATCTTTTGGGCAAGGATATATATATATATGTCTCTCTCTCCTTGGACAAAAAGTAAACTGCTTATTAACATTTATATTATATTTGGCACTATTACCTAACATATATAAAATGGACTTTGTAAAAATCAAATTGACACATATGTTTAACTGCGTATATTTTAAACAGCAAACATTAAAGGAAATGAGGCAAATTCATCCCTGGTAAATGTACATTGACATTAGTGGAGTTACAGAAATTAAGTCACTACAGTCTGAGCTTTAAAAGCATATTTGTGAACCTGAATTTAGAACAAGTTGCTACAATAGTTCTCAGGGAAGTTAATTTTTTTAAATTACAGTTTGGGACTTAGTTATGGGCAGGCTGCTGTTGGAGATTTTTCAGACAAAATATTTTATATTTGTATGCTAAAGATTAACTTGAACTGAACATTTCTGCTCTCCACAGATTATGTCATTATGAAAGCAACTTTCAAAATGCATAAACAGATGCAGCTTGCTTATCAGTAGCACTATCATGACCCAGATCTCTGACATGCTAGAATTGTTTGCCTTTCTGTATTCAACATCTGTGAAACTACACAAAAGAAGGGCATGAAGAAAGAAAGAAAATGTAGATATTAGACTTCAGGGACCAGATTGTAAAGGTATTTAAGCACCTAAGTATGCATACAGTCATATAGTAGGAATCTGAAATCACCTAGCTGCATCTTTAGGTACCTAAATACCTTGAAAATCTAGTTTTGGGTAATCTAAACATGAAATGAGTATAATGATTTTGACTCACCTCAGCTTTGGTTCCATCAGGGATAAGTTTAGTCAATTCAGACTTGCAAATAGGTTGTAACATTGGAAGTACTATAATTACTATATATATTTTCTATTGGAAGAAAAGCACAACTTCTGAAGTATGAGAACTATGCATCCATGTATCCACCCAATGGAATATGTCTAAGGAATTCATTACTGTAGTAACTAAGAACTAAATCTACAAAGAACTTACCCATCTGATTTCCATTGCAGAACTCACAGCATTGAATTAGACACTTATGCACACCATATCGTGTGTGAAAGAATGAATTGCCTCAGATGGGGTTCACAAGAACTGAAAACAAAAACTATCTAAACTAGCTAATAGGAAGAGCCAAAGAGAACAATTTGATTTCTAGTGGAAAAATTGAGCTCTTCAGGCTAAACTTTATTTCACTGTAAGCTCTTAAAGCAGTGGACATAGTCTTCCTGGACTTTCGGAAGGCCTTCAACACTGTCTCTCACCCTGTTCTCATTAAGAAACTGGGGGACTGTGGTGTCAACACCCACACAGTCAAAT
>NW_017728906.1:137944204-137946560 GCF_001723895.1 Crocodylus porosus
TCTGGAACCAGCTTCCAAGAGAAGTGGTGCAGGCTCCTACCCTGGGGGTGTTTAAGAGGAGGCTAGATGAACCCCTTGCTGGGGTCATTTGATCCCAGTACTCTTTCCTGCCATGGCAGGGGGTAGGACTTGATGATCTGTTCAGGTCCCTTCTGACCCTACTGACTATGAAACTATGAAATACTGCACATAGTCATGTAACTGCACTTCTGAACACTTATACACAGTGGCCACATCCACACATGCAGGAATATGCACTTGCAGCAGCTCAAATATCAGGCCAGGCCAGGTCCTGCCTCTATGGAAGAGGCCTGGCCCGATGGTGCATGGGGCACTTGGAGGCAGGACCCAGCCCAACCTGATGCATGGCCTCTTTGTGTGGTGCTAGGACCCTAAGTACCATCCAGGACATGCGGCACAGGCAGCTCCAGGTCTGAAGTGATGAGGACTGCATTGTGCCATAGGGTGGCTCTGCCAGCAGCAGGCCATGAATGCCTAATGGCCACTGCTGCTGCTGCTGGGAGGGGGGCTGTGCAACCTGTGGGGGGTGGGCAAGGGACCCACCCCTACTGAGCAGTGCCCACCACACTTACAGAATCTTCCCACACAGTCTCCACACCCACAATCACTTCCACCCCCCTTATCCCTATTTACCTAGGATGGCACCTGGGTCCAGGCAATGCTGCAGCCTTGGACCACTCCTTTTTGCCCCAAAACTCCCAGAAGTGAAACAGCTCCCAGGCAGTCCTGGAGCTACTCAGGGAAATCCCTGCATAATGAATGTCCCCACCAGCAGGACAGCTCCTAGAAAGTTCCCAGGTGATTGGGGAAATCTCTACCCTGCTGGGGACTGGCTGGGAGCTGGGAGCTGATGATATTGCAAACACCAGCAAAATGAAAATGTCAGATAAGGCTGAAAGAGGCTTCACAGAACTTTAGGCTGAATATAAAAGAAAACTTGAAACAATACTATAATTCACCTCTCTATAAAAAGGTTCAACTTTAAAACATAAAATATGACAAGCTACCCTAACACCCTGACACCCCAGGGATGGCACCTAGAGCTCCCCTTGGCTGTTGCATGGGGGCAGAGGAGGGCAGGGGTAGTCCTGCCCTGAACTGTTCCTATTGGGAGCAAATTTGCTCCCATCAGTATTTTACTGCTCAGTAAACTTTGTGTACATTAATTATATGTGTAGATGTTCCCAGTTTGCAAGTCATGTACAGGTGCTAGAGGAGTTTTGGATGGCCAATGATCAGATGGTTAGAAAACTTTTCTGTAAAGCAAGAGAAGCAAATTAAAGGCCTGCTCTGGGTTAGGAGGCCATGAACCTGGGTCTCCTGCTCACTATTCAGTTAAAGCATGGGCCTTCCTCTTCATTACCACCAACACCGCTTCCAGCAAGTAAATATGCAGATAGAGAATCCCACAACAGCAGTTACATGGTGTTGTTCATGCCATTTGTTGATTTGGGATGAAGATTTGAGTATCTGTTACATTAGACAAGAATAAATTTTAAATTATTCTAGTTGTAAAATAACTTACAAATATAAATACATATGTATACCTATACACATAAACATGAGTATGCATGTTGATCTTTCAGTAATAAACCAATATAAAAACTATATCAATTATTACTATTGTGACAGTAATAGGTTGGACACCAAACCAAAACTCAAGAGGCCAAAACATATCTAAGTCAGCTTGGAAATTTGTTCTTTAGTGAGGAGAAGAAATTTCTATGTATCACCTAAAAGATTGGCACCTCTAACAATATTTTGCATTTGAAAACCACTGGTGAAACAGATCACTAGTGATTCGGGGAGAAGAATGATGCATACAATAACTTTTTTTTCCTGTGGCTCTGTGGATTTTGTACCAGCTCTCATAAAAATACATAACAGATAAAAAATTAATGTAAAAGAAACATATAAAATATGTACAAATGCCCTTTTTTCCATCTAGAGTTGATAGAACCTATGTTTGGAAAATATATTTTCTCTTTCTGCTCTTGGCTTGGCCTGATCATGTTCTCAATGAAGAAATCATCAACATTTCCATTGCATTTCTTTGGTGAAGGATTAAGCCCTCTTTCAATATCAAGTAGGGTTTTTTTCCCCAGAAGTTTCATAGTTTCTAGGGTCGGAAGGGACCTGAGTAGATCATCTAGTCCGACCCCCTGCCATGGTAAAAAGTTTACTGGGGTCAAACAACCCCAGCAAGGTGTTAAGCTAACCTCCTCTTAAAGACCCCCAGGGTAGGAGCTAGCACCACTTCTCTTGGAAGTTGGTTCCAGATCCTAGCCGCCCTGAACATGAAGTAGTGCCTCCTGATATCTAGCTTAAATCTTCC
>NW_017728906.1:137946571-137950006 GCF_001723895.1 Crocodylus porosus
CCCAGGTGGTTGAGCACCCACAGCCCCCTCACCAGGTCATCTCCCATGGCCAGCACCAGGTCCAACAAGGCATCTCCCCTGGTGGGGCTGTGCACCTCCTGGGTTAGATGGAGGTCCTGCATTCTGGCTAAGACCCTTCGTAAGCGTTCAGACCTGGCTGACTGCTCTTCCCAGCAGATATCTGGGAAGCTCAGGTCCCCCATGATGACTACATCCTTAGACTTCACTAACTCCGTGAGCTGACCTAAGAATTCCTGGTCATGCTCTTCCCCTTGGTTGGAAGGTCTGTAGTAGACCCCACTGTTAAGTCTCTTTCCCTTTGACTGCCTTGTAATCTAACCCAAAACACTTCAGAGTGCCCTTCTCTTGATTCCTTATTAATTGATGAGGATGGGTATTCCCCCTTAATGTAGAGTGCCACACCCCCACCTTTCCTTCCTATCCTGTCCCTCCTTGATATTCACTGCCCAGTCACTGCATCCAAACCAAATATATGTGTACATCTCTCTCTTCCTTTGCAAGTGTCGATTTATCACAAAAGCTTACAAGCATTTACTGTTTCTGATCCATCAAAACTGTTAAAATCCAGTACTTACAGATGGGGAATAGAAATACAGGGGGCATTAAGCTCTTTTTTCAGTACACAGTCCTTATTAGTTTCCAGAATATAGCAGGCGATCTTAACCATGATAGGCAATTACAAGTGTTACTTTAAATTGCCAATAGCTCAAATTGAGTGAGACCTTAAAAAGGGGGATAAAGCATAATGCCATGTTTTTGTTTACATGAATCAGATACATAAGCTTGGACACACCAGTCATACAAACAGGCATACACAGACATACAGACAAAACCACTCCAGTAAGATGTTATAGTTACCAGCAGATGTTATTCAGTATTAGCACTGGATGGCCAGGTCCAAGCTTATTGAGGATATGACAGGCATGCATGCCTGTGCTCCATGAGCTTGCAGAAAGTAGATTCCCCATCTTGGCTTGTCTGCATCCCACTTTTATAGGGATTTCAAGTATTTGTTCAGCATTGGGGTTTTTCTATACTCAGTTTTTAATTAGAGGTTGTTTCTTCTGGTTATCTCAATTTGAGATCATTCCAGTGTATCTCTGATGAGGTCATTCCAGTAAAGTTAGTTATCTCAGACTTGGTATTTCAGTCTTGGTCTTTGCATTGAAGCATTGTGTAGTGGGTATCTTTGCCTTGAAGCATTGTGTAGTTCAAATAGAAGGATATACAAAATTCTTTCTTCTTACACCTGATCACAGATGAGCTCTTCAGCCATCCATTAATTAGCTCAATTAGTTTTACTGTCTAGTAACTCATACATTGGCACCTTTTTGCTTACACAATCAGTTAAATATTCTTCTGTTTTCATACAAATAGTTACCATTCTTTCACCATTCACCCTGTCACACAGACACTCATGTACACAGGGCATATGAAATTCATCTACTCATGTCAAGCAAGGAAGAAGCAGAAAATGGAGTTTTAGTTGTTCATACAATCATAGAGATGGATCAATTCAATACTATAACAAGTAATATGCAAAAATTCATACTACACAGGTGCTATACATGGTCCTGATTTTGTCCTCTTAGTACCCTGTATAAACATTTGCCCATGCATAAAATGAAGGTGTAACTCTTCAATTGTAGTATGATAGTATTTTTCATTCACTTTGTAAAAAATAAAAAGTTCTTTTAAAAAGTCAAGCCCAGTATTTTTAGTATGACAAACATTTGAAACATTGAGTCATAAAATATCAGACTTTAACAACTGAGACATTAATAAGTTTACATTTAAACTTTCTCAGCACTTGATAGAGCAGCACTGTACTGACAGTTGTTGGCGATCTTCCAAACTTTATCTGAAACCAGATCCAAACCTATGGCAAAGGAAGCTAACTAACTGAAACTTCTGAATAAATCTTCCCACAGTAAAAACCAGCATGATCTACACTCAAATTTAGTATACTGATGTCTGCTGAATGTTTATCCTTTGCGGCCTTCCATTTGGACTAAATCTATATACTGCTACATATATATTAAAATATATTTTCATTGATCAGCAGGGATCCTGGTTATCACTGATTAAAAAATAAATACCCAAATTTTGTATTTAAGAAAAGTAACCAAAAATCCACATTTTTTCCATAATTAAAGTGACACAATATCTATCTATCTATCTATCTATCTATCTATGTGACATATATGTATGTATATATCTATACATGTGTGTATATGTTGAGGAGTTTGTGACCCCTTGTGGAGCTATTCCCAAAGACACAGAGTTTCTGTCAATCTCAAAATTTATTTATCTCAGCATGCTGGGCACCCTGAGTGAACTCAGAGGCCCCGAATAAAACTGTTAGAGGTGATTTACAGTTTACAGACAAGAAGTGCATGCAGGTGGGAATTTTCCACTGTGAATATCAGGTCAGCGTGGGAAAACTCTTAATTATTTCAAAGCTGGTTTTTGGCTACATGTTTGTTTTGAAATGGTAACTAATAGGGAGGAAACTTACTTCAGACTTCAAAGTGAATAGGATTCGGTCATTGCAGAGTCTTATCAGCCTGTCCTTGGAGGCTGAGTCTGCTGTAGAAGTTAACTGCTACACTATTATTTATGATCTTGTTAGTAAATTTCTACAATTCCCCCCTTTGATCCTGGCCTTCAAAGGCCGGGATCACTTTCTATTATATTTGGCATCTAAACATTTCTGGCACTCTAATACTTCAGCTTTAGACATTTCAACACATTCTCCTATGTTATGCATAGTACATCTACAACGTGTGGATAATACAGAAGGTAGGGTTCCAATACATTGAATACAACAGGTTAAAATCAAAAAACATCCAAGAGCAACAATAATAACAATGAGTTTGTGAGCCCATCGTAATCCGGGGAACCAGGATGTTAGGAGAGCCCATGCATCTTGTATACCCCAAGAGGTGTTATCTGTGGTTATGGTGTGGAATTGACTAGCCATGTTCTGGATCTTATGAATATCCTCCAATACCTTTCCTGATTCATCTACATAGGTGCAGCAGGTATCATTGACTTAAGTACATACCCCTCCTTGATTAGCAAGAAGTAGGTCTAACGCTAGGCGATTTTCCAAAGTAATATGAGAAATTTGAGTTACTTCAGTCTGCAGTCAGGTTAAGGCATCTGTGGTGTTATTAGCTAATACTTCCAGTGAGGCTGAAAGGTTTACAAGAGCCTTTTTGAGTTCAGAAACACCTAGCCAAGTTATGAACCATTGGGCAAAGGAATGGAACAAGGTAGGTCGCTCAACAAGAGGGTTGGGGCCTGCTCCTCATCAGAACCAATGTGGGCGGTTTTGGTGCCACCCTTGAAGCGATGTGTTCGGGTGAAGTGTCATGTCTAGGATCACTACGGCCAGGTTTCACGTGCCAC
>NW_017728906.1:137950851-137971477 GCF_001723895.1 Crocodylus porosus
TAATACCCATACAGCTTATATTGACCTGGGGAAGCATTGGACCTGTACATGACAGCGGAAGCCCCTTTAGGGGGAACTTGATTAACTTTGTCTTGAACTTGTTTGGTGTTAGTATACCCTAGTTAGGTGCCAGGACAGACTCCTGCGAACCGGGTGAGACTGCAGAGGCACCCGATTAATGTGGGCAGACAGACTACTAACACAGGTACTTATGACAATACTTGCAAGGCACATATTGTCCATTGATTGTTGTATCTCTGCAGCCAAAGAGGAGGTATGCGATGAGGTTCCGTTGGGGTGAACACTGCAGGTTTCACATGTGTGATGGATCCACGAATTCCTTTCGGCGATTTTGATTGCGGCGTGAGTGGTTAGTAGGACTTGGTATGGTCCTTCCCACGTTGGCTCTAGGCAACTTTTCCGTCCCGGAACACGGACCCACACGTAGTCACCAGGACTGAAGGGGTGTATCTCGCAATCAAAGGGTACAGGTTGCTGAATGGCAGCACGGCGCTGTAAAGAAGTAAGCTGCTTCTGCAAACAAATCACATAATGGGTTAAATTCTCATCCCCTGCTAGCAATCCTGTAGCTGGAGGAAGGAAACCATGGGCAACGGGGGGGGGGGGAGGAATGACCAAACAAAAGCTCATAGGGAGATATCTTAACATCAGCTGTAGGCATGTTTCGCATAGCAAACAGTGCAAGGAGCAATGCCTCGGGCCACTTAAGCTGAGTTTCCAAACACACTTTGCCTAGAAGGGTTTTTACAGTCCAATTTGCCCTTTCCA
Source organism: Crocodylus porosus (assembly GCF_001723895.1). Lineage (NCBI taxonomy): Eukaryota > Metazoa > Chordata > Crocodylia > Crocodylidae > Crocodylus > Crocodylus porosus. The sequence goes on from NW_017728906.1 coordinate 137,951,641, forward strand.
ACCCTCTAGATGACTGAGGGTGATAAGTGGTATGAAGCTGCCTAGTGATTCCCAACCATGTGTAAATTGTTTGTAAGACCTGGGAGGTGAAGTGACCTCCTTGATCTGAGTCAATGACTTGAGGTATGCCAAAATAATGTCCTTTAGAAGTGCATGAGTGACTTGCTGATGAGAGGCATGGGTGGCAGGAAATGCCTCCACCCAATGGGTGAGCTGATCTCGCACTACTAAGGCATATCTGTATCCTCGGCACCGGGGAAGTTTGATGACGTCTATTTGCAGTCTCTCAAATGGTTGATATGCCCAAGGTCGGCCCCCAGCTGGAGCTTTTCTCTCTGGGCCAGAGTTGAACGCTGGGCAAGTGAAGCAGACGCTGGTCACTTGTTTAGCCATTGCATGGGTCCCAAGGGCAAACCAAACTCAGACAATGGTTTCAGCTATGGCAGTTGCCCCATAATGACCTTGCCCATGGACTATTTGGCACAGGGGCCGCTGTAATGTTTTAGGCAAGATGGGGCAGTCATCGCTAGTGTACCACAGTCCATCTTTTGAATAAGCCCCATAGAGATGTTTCCAGTCTTCTTCTTCTACTTTGCATGCTTGCCCATATCCTTCCAAGGGTCTGGGTGTCTCCCACACATGAGCAAGGGCATTGAGACTTAGGGGTTGCTGAGAAGCAGCTTTTGCAGCAGCATCCGCCCACTCATTTCCTTTAGCCTCAAGCATGCTCCCACCGGTGTGTGCGGCGACATGTATTACAGCTATCTGTCTGGGTTTCTGGATGGCTTCCAGGAGCTCAGAAACCTGAGCGGAGTTCACAATCTTTGCCCTGGAAGAAGTAATGAAGCCTCGCTGTTTCCATAATTGCCCGGTGGAGTGGCAAATTCCAAACACATACTGACTGTCAGTGTATACATTTAAAGTAATCCTGGTTGCCAGTTCACATGCATGAGTTAAAGCAATCAGTTCAGCTGCTTGTGCACTCAGCCGGGGAGATAAGGGCTTTGCTTCAATGATGTTGAAGTCAGTGACGACCGCATACCCAGTCCGATGAACTCCAGCTTCTATGTAGGAGGATTCATCTACATAGAAGACTAAGTCAGGATTGTTCAGGGGCACATCAGTGAGGTCGTCTTGGGGCTTTTCCACCATACGAACGACAGTGCAGCAGTCGTGATGTGGCTCTCTATCCTTGGGATGAGACAAAAGCGAGGCTGGGCTGAGGCTAGTACGGCGTGAGATGCACACGTTTTCGGCAGCTAGCAGAGTCACTTCATACCAGACTAAACGCTGGTGAGAGAAGGCTTAAGTCTTTTCTTTAGTCATTAGGGCTTCAACTTCATGAGGAACCCTGACTTCGAGGGGGTACCCCATGACTAGCTCTTTCGATCGCTCAACAAGCAGTGCTGCTGCTGCAATGGCGTGCAGACAGCTGACTACCCCTTTTGCCACTGGATCTAAGGTGGCAGAGTAATAAGCGATTGGACGTAGCTGAGGTCCCATTTTCTGGGTTAGGACTCCTGAAGCTATTCCCCGTCTCTCGTGGACAAACAACACAAACAGCTTCTCGTAGTTGGAGAGTCCTAGAGCAGGGGCTTATGATAGCTGGTGTTTAACTTGGTGAAAAGCATGGTCTAACTCAGGTGTCCATTGAACCACTTCAGGTTCTCCCTTCTGAGTGGTCTCTACCAGAGGCTTAACCATCTCTCCGTAAGCAGGGATCCATGGCCGGCAAAATCCAGCCACTCCTAAAAAGGCTCACATATGCCTCTTAGTGGGCTTTGGCAAGTCTTTTATAGCTTTTACCTTTTCATCAGACAATTCCCGCAGTCCCTCTGAGATCACATGCCCCAGGTATGTAACCTTCTTTTGGCAATATTGTAATTTTCCTGGGGATACTTTATGTCCTCTTTCAGCTAATCCTTCTAATAGTCTTAAAGTGTCCGTCCGGCAGCTTACTTGAGTCCGTGATGCTAGTAGTAGGTCATCTACATACTGTACAAGCACTGTATCCGAGGTAAGTATGATACCTTGTAAGTCTCTCATCAGGATTTGGCTGAAGATAGTAGGACTCTTGGTGTATCCTTGGGGAAGTCGTGTCCAGGTTAAATGTTGTTTTCTCTTCCAAGTGAAGGCAAAAAGGTATTGAGACTGGGCTGCAACTGGGATTGAAAAGAAGGCAGCACACAAATCAATTACTGTGAATCTAGTGGCCCACCACGGGATGGAGGTAACAATAGTGGCAGGGTTAGGAACTACGGCAGCTCTGGGAATCACATAATCATTTATAGCACGTAAGGCTTGCACAAAACAATAAACAGGCTTACCATCCTTTCCTAATTTAGGTTTCCTGACTGGTAACACGGGGGTATTGCAAAGAGACTGACACTCCACTAAAATCCCTTTCCTAATGTATTCATCTATAAGGGGTTGCAAACCTTCTTCTGCTTCTTTATTCAGCAGGTACTGAGGCACGCGAGGCGGGACTCCCCCCTTGGTTTGAATAACAACTGGAGTGGCAGACTTCAGCAGTCCTACATCGGTGGACTCCCAGCCCCACAATGGGGCTGGCAATCATTGTAGTTCCACTGGTAAATTTCTTTCCCCCCCGCCGAGGCCAATGCCCTGGCGAAATAAGGCAGTTTGTCAATTGGTAATTCGGAAGTTATTCTCTCCGGACTACAGCGTAGAGTGGCCCTCAGCTTACACAGTAAATCCCGTCCTAATAAATTCATAGGAGCACAGGCAGACAACAAAAAGGAGTGTTCACACGACAAGGGTCCCACTTGGACTCGAGTAGGGGCACTTCTAGTTTTGAACAATTCTTCCCCCACTGCCATCACAGTCTCAGTTCCTTTCACAGTTAGACCTGCATGCTCAGGAGTTGTAGATAACATAGACATAGTAGCGCCGGTGTCAATTAAACAATCATATTGTTGCTCTCCTACCTGAATTGAGGTAACAGGGTCGCTCTTATTGCAATTTATAGTTACTGCAGGGCAGACGGGGTGAGGGTGGTCAGTCGGGTCATTGAGTCCTTCTTTTCTGTGAGTAGTTTTTGACACCGGCTCCTTGCGTCACTGGTCCGGAGGGCGCCCCCATTCTGAGATGGCTCCGATGTTCATCCCCTTCCTCTGGGGACACTCTCGTCTGAAGTGTCCAGGTTGTTTACAGTGGTAACATACTTTGCTGGCCCTTTGAAATGCAGACCACCCCTCGCCCTGGTTTCTCTAACCTAATCCCCTTCATTGAAACCCTCCCTGGCCCCTTTCCCTGTTCTGTCCTCTTCCTGACATGCTGTGCATTGTTCCCTCAACCATTGCAGCTACTAGCTTAAAATCTTCCTTTCTCTCCTTCTTTCTTTTCCTCTCCTTTCTCCCATCAAACACATAGCTTGCTATGTTTCTTATCTCTAATATACTTTTTCCTTCCCACCCTGGAGTATACCTGCAGAAATGCTCCTTAATATTGGGAGCACTCTGGTTTACAAAGGCTGATACCAGCGAAGGCACATGCTCTGGTTTATCTACATCAAGACGAACGTATGTCTTGGCTGCCTCACACAAATGGGTAAAGAAGGCATCCGGATGCTCCTCGGGTCCCTGTTTGCATGCATGGAATTTTCCCCAATTCTCAGGCTTTTTACTCGCTTCATCAAAGCCTGCTAGTAAATCATTCCGGGCTTCCCTCAGGGATGCCCTTTCCCCGGGGGTGTTGTAATCCCAATTAGGTTCATTAGAAGGCCAAGGATCTCTGTTTGCTGCTGAGGCAACAGCCCTGGCACAGTCTAAAACTTTAGCCCGCTTGTCTGGGGTCAGCAGGGTATAGTTTCATAGTTTCATAGTTTCTAGGGTCAGAAGGGACCTGAGCAGATCATCTAATCCATGAGTTCCTGCATGTCTGACCAAGAAGGGTCATAAGTATGGACTATGCGCCGAATAGTCGGTCCTACTTCATCAGGTTTTTCCCGAAAAGAGAGGGTTTGTTGTTGCAAAATGAGGAGGTCCCCTCAGGTGAAAGGCACATGAATTAGAGTAGGGTGAACCTGGAAGCTGCCCCCGCCATCCACAAATGGGACCGGGTTGGTTCGCAAAGGAGCCTGAACCACCACATTCGGGTGTTCCTTCCCCTGGCTGAGTTGAAATGCCTCCCCTACAGGACCCCGGCTCCAGGTCCAGACTGAAGAAAAGCCTCTGGAGGCAGGGAGCCCAGAGCCTAGAGCTCAGAGCCGGTGCTGACACCATGGGAGCTGCAGCGCTCTCGTCAGGGGGCAGGGGTTGACCAGGGACAGGGAGAGCAGGGTAGAGAGGCTCAGGTCCATCTTCAGACTCCACAGAGACTGAAATTAGAGGATCATAAGGAGGTGGAGTGGTAAAGTAAAGAACCGGTTTTGGGGCTTTTTCGGCCAATTCAGCCCACAGGTACCAATAATCCATCTGTTGAGGTTTTAAAGCTACCAATTCCATTCAAAGGAATGCCAAACAAGACCAATCAAATGAGCCAAATTTCAGCCACCATTTATCCGGAGCACCTTGTTGAGTTAAGACAGGCCACTCCTGTATACACAAAATACAAGCACACTTCCTGCCCATGCCAGCCTGCACCAGCAGATTCCCTTCTCCCCAAACCTGGAGAAGCCTCCCTAAAGGAGATCCCGGTGGGACCTTTAGGGAGGCTTCTCCAGGTTTGGGGAGAAGGGAATCTGCCGGTGCAGGCTGGCATGGGCAGGAAGCTTGCTTGTTTGAAGCCAATTGTCCCATCCTCCCAAGACTTAAGCACTCTGGTCTATAAATTCCTGGGAACAGCTACCGCTCACGGCGGGCCCCACTTACCCGATGCCCGGACCGAGCCCTCCGAATGGTGAAAAACTCACCTATGCTGGCTGGGAAGGCTGGTCCGAATGATGAGCAGCCTGGTCAGCATACAAGGGGTCCCATCTGGGTTGCCAAATTCTTGAGGAGTTCGTGACCCCTTGCGGAGCTATTCCCAAAGACACAGAGTCGCTGTCAATCTCAAAATTTATTCAGCATGCTGGGCACCCTGAGTGAACTAAGAGGCCCCGAATAAAACTGTTAGAGGCGATTTATAGTTTACAGACAAGATGTGCGTGCAGGTGAGTTTTTTCCACTGTGAATATCAGGTCAGTGTGGGAAAACTCTTAATTATTTCAAAGCTGGTTTTTGGCTACATGTTTGTTTTGAAATGGTAACTAATAGGGAGGAAACTTACTTCAGACTTCAAAGTGAATAGGATTCAATCATTGCAGAGTCTTATCAGCCTGTCCTTGGAGGCTGAGTCTGCTGTAGAAGTTAACTGCTACACTATTATTTATGATCTTGTTAGTAAATTTCTATATATGTACACACACACACACACACATATACATACATACATGTGTGTATTTTAATCACAGAAAACATGGATTTGGGGTTACTTTTTTGTAATCCAACAATTTGGGGGGGGGGGGTTTAAGAAAGGAAAGCCAGGATCCCTGCTGATTAATGCCAGAGAAGAAAAAATATACACTTCACTCAAAACAGGAAAAACTTCCTGACGCACACTAAAATCATCAGAGACTGGGGAGGGTTCAAGTTCTTTGAATATTAGGTCATCAGTTAGCCAGTAGAAATATGTAAGGCTATATGTAATTCTATATCACAGTAAATAATATTGCAACATGCAAATGACTCCAATATCAGTGTAATTTTTTTTAAAGTTATGTAGTCTTGAAAGATAAGTAGTTTAAATTAGACAAGAGTTTATCTGAGCCATATAGCAATTATTGACTTGCTAGATGTTATCCATATAACACAATAAAGCTACAGCCATAGCATAAAGCATATCTGAAGACAATTTCAATAGAAGACAATGGGAGGTTCAAAATCAGTTTTTGTGGGAGTGGATAGTTAAGGAAAGGAAATTATATTCTTCAAATTCTATATTCAAATTTTGGAAAATTCAGTGTACTTCTATGCACTGGATCTTTTATCCATACATGATTGAAACTGTTTAAATTATTATTATTGTGATGATCATAGATCAGTAGAACTTCCAACCAAAACTTAAGAGGCCAAAGCATATATAATTCAGATTTGTAGCTCTGTTCTCAAAGTTAAGCAGTAGCCTTAATGGGATATAGAGAGATGGGATGGATTTGGTGGTAAGACAGTATCAAGATGTTAAACATGATAGAGCTGCAAAGAGACAGCATAAGATCAGGAAAGATCCTGATAGAGAGGCAGAAATACATTGAAAGGGCTGGGGTAGGGCTGTAGTGGTCAATTCATTCAAAAAGTGGTAAATGATGTGGGATGAGACTACAAGAAGAATAAAAGATCACCCTAAGTTTGGAATAACAAACTCATTTCTTCAAGTTTAGCAAATGCCACATGTCTAATCAACAGACACTTTACTGGCTAACTTTTAAGTTTCAAGGCAAAGTCAATGTGAGAAATCTACAGATAGAGTACAAACAGTTTCTGAAAAATGAAATTCTCCCCTTCACACACTCCTCCAAAACCACTAAAAAATTAGATGATGTGTGGGTCATGTCTCAAAATAACCCTGGGTATTGAACTAACAGATACAATGAAAAAGAAATGTGAAATCTGTGAATAACTGGATAAACAAGTTTTGAATGGAATGTCCATTTCAACCTTAGCTGCAGCACAACTAATGCAAAACGACATTGAATTCAGCATTTCTGTATCATTAACTGCTAATAAGTATTTGAATTTATGTTAGATTTTTTAACTATAAAGGAGACAGGAGTAACTGAATTGACTCCAATAGACTTCATAGGTTTAGGTTTCAATGAATCTATTCAACCTCTGGATTAAATGGGTCATCCTTTTGAGGAAACCTTATCTAGATATTAGAGAAGAGAGTGGAACTAAGAGAGTGGAACTGAGGTAAGACCTTTTGCCTCAATTCCCCATATGTAAAATGAGAATAATCCTTACTTTGCATAGCTGTCAAATAATATGAGCTCCGACAAGTTAGATAGATAATGCATAATATATAATATCTATACTTTTTTTTTGTCTAGCCCATTTTTCTTTATTGTGCAAAGTCTGATCTTTTTATCCATTCACCAATCTGGATAGATGGGTATCAAGTGGAGTGCTGCATATTGTCAGTGACTGCATTTCTACTGCCTTATCAGTAATTTATTCTAAAGTCTATTTACTGTTAAATTTATACAGCAAGATCCTCAGTTGGTGCCAATAGTGCAGTTTCATTGACTTTAGAGGGATTATTTTAATGTGTGCAGACAGAAAAGTTTGACCCCTAAAGTTTTTCCTAACATAAAAACTAAATTTTCTTCCTGAATCTGAAGTGCCTTATCTCTCCTTCTGTCCTCTCTGACAAATGAGATTAATTGGGCCTTATGCTCTGTAAAATATCACTTTATGCTTCTTTAGGCAGTTATGTCTTCCCTCTTTTTGAGTGGATAATGTTGCCTGAGCTTTTCTTTATACATCTTATTTTTCCAAACCTTTTATCATTTTTTTCTGCTGTCTTCTAAATTCTGTATATTTGTCTATGCCTCTTTCATCACTTTAAAATATGATGTCAAAAACTGAATGCAATAATCCTACCAGACTAAACCAATGCCAGCCACTTTGGAACTGTTAATATTTTCTGTTTTCCAAAAATTGTTCCTGTTACTGGAATCAAATGCTGCATTTTTTATTTTTGTAGCATCATACTGTTTACAGATATAAAGGCCCTCATTCATTCTAACTTCCAGTGGCATAAAAAGCAAGATTTGTGATCTGGGCAAACCCTACAGGAGACCTGAAGAGGGTGGTTATGAGCATGGGTTCTGAAAGCAGGAGGAGGGGAACAGGAGTCTTACCCTGTCTGTAGTTGCTGCTGCCACAGCTACATACTCTTCCCACTCCTGCTCTTGCTTTTAAAGCAGCAGCAGCAACAGCAGCATGGTGTCTTGTGCAGCAGCTTCTACTTCAAGAACAACACTGTGGGACTGCTCCCACTGCTGCAGTGAGGACTCTGTGGGAGTGGGAGACAATATGGCCACCTCTCTTAAATCACTGTCTGGGGTACATGCTCTTTTCTTCAGCCCCTAGTTACACTACTGCTAGCTTCTTGTGCTGGCGCTACCTCTTATTTGGGAATCCACACATATATGAGTCACTATGTGAACCACTTGACATTTTTCTTCTTTCATAAATTAACAGTAATGAAAGCTGTATAATAAATAAAATCCCTAGTTTTATATAGTACTTTTCACCCCCCAAAAGTGCTTTATAATGAACAGTGATTTCATTATATTCTTTTAGTATAATATCCTAGTGGTATATCGAATTTAAATACAGCACAAGTTCTGTTATCTGGCATCCCCCAGAAATGGGGGATGCCAGATAACAAAATATGCTGGTTAATTGAGTGGCCCGAACAGGCATCCTTGCCAGTTCAGGCCGCCATTTCTCCCACTGTGTCTGAGGCATCGCTGCCACTCCTGTGGCGTCACCACCCCTCCCAAAGCACTGCAGCCCCTCCTGCAGGTCCTGTGGGACAGGCAAGCAGGCCCCACACAGCCTATTATGCCCCCAGGCCATGGGGGCTTGGCAGTGTAGGCTGCTTTGCTCCAGGCCATGGAGGCTCAGAGAAACCAGAAGTGCCACAGTGGGCACTTTCAGTTTCACTTTACTTTACAAGCCGGCATGTTGGTTAATAGAGTAGTCTGGCTTGTAAGGTGCCAGTTAACAGAGCTTTTACTCAAATGTATTTTCCTTATATTATATGTAGTACCATATTACTGGTAATACTGGAAAGTATTAGCATATGTTAAGACGTTTCACTGAATATAATGTGTAATGTCAAAAATAATAAAGCTTTCCCATGTTTCTCTTCAATGAAACTTTCTGAACACTCTTTTTCATGTCATAATTTTATCTATTCTCTTATCTTTAGAAAGCCACAAAACTTTAATGAAGTCAAGGGATAGGAAGTTATACTGAGAACATTTTCATACTAATACAGGCCTAGTAATTATTAAGTAATTTAGGAGTTTCTCTCTTAACAATATGTAATCTTATATAAGTTCTGCTATGCTTATGCCTCTATGGCAATTCTGCTACTGGGGATCACTGCTAGGGATTGTTACTGCACAGTCAAGGGGTTGTTACCAGAGGTCATCATCACAACGTTACCACCTGCAGACTTTATGCCAATTCTCTTCAAGTACCTATACAATTCCTGATCTTTTAGAGCCTGACCTACTCAACAGTAAGCTAACATTAAGCAGTGGTCCTCAGTAGCAGAATGGCAGCAACTCTAATGTTGCCTTACTTACAAAGCAGTTCTGGCTTTTGCTGGTGTTGGTGAGAAAGTCCTTGGTGACGAAGAGCAGCAGAGTCTTCCAGAGGAATACGCCCTATCCAATACCTAATACTGTTCGCTAGTGTAGGTGGTAGAGACCCTGGATAGTGGTCAAGGTTCCCTCTAAGGTGCATGCATGCACGGCCATTCACAACTAAACGTCTGTCCATGCACAGGCTTTTCAAGGCCACACACTGGGAGAGGACCTGAAGGTAAGTTCCTAGGCGAGGTGGGGGGGAGCCTGGCTCAGGCTCCACCCGCTCCAAGGAAGTGCTCTGCTCCCCTGCTTCAACTTGGGAGTGAGGAGCCATGTGGCATCAGGGGCAGGGAGTGGAGCACTTCCCTGAAGCTGGTGGAGCCCACACCAGCCCCCCGCTCCAGCCTCCATCCCTGCCTTGCTACACCTTGGGGAGGAGCTGCTGCCTGTCCTGAGTGAGGCTCCACCCCCTGGCCCTGATGCCATGTGCCTCCTAGCTCCATGAGGTGATGCAGGGGAGCAGAGCAGTGTCCCAGAGCCAGCGGAGCCTCATTTGGGGCAGGCAGCAGCTCCTCCACAAGATGAGGCAAGGCAGGGATGGAGGCTGGAGCAAGGGGGCTGACATGGACTCCACCAGCTCTGGGGAAGTGCTCCATACCCTGGCCTTCATAAGGGGAGAGGAGCACTTCCCTGGAGCCTATGGAGCCTCTGCCAGCCCCTGGCTTCAGCCTCCAGCCCCCAGCTCCAGCTCTAGCCCCTGGTCCTCAGCTTCAGCCTCCAGGCCCTAACCTCTCAGATCAGGCCCCCAGCCTCTCAGCTTCAGCCTTTGGACTCCAGCTCCAGCCTCTCAGCTCCAGCCTCCGACCTCAGACTCCAGGCCCCAGCCCCCGGCCTCTGGCCCCCACCCCTCAGCCCTCTTAAGTAAGTGCCCCATGCTGAACTGAGGTGGCATGCTTATAGACCACTACTCCTTAGAGGGAACATTGGTGGTGGCCCTAGATAAGTCCCTGTTCCCAACTGACTGACCTATATGGTAGCTCCCTTGGGATGGTGTGCAAATGACTGAGACTTGTTAACTGTTTGGGGTATCAGCTGCCATTTAATAGTTAAGGTTTTATTTAAGGCTGCATATATGAAGTATACATTTGGACTACTATGTCCAGTTTTGGGCTCTCCACTCTAGAAAGGATATCAACAAGGTGAAGAAAGTCCAGCAGAGAGCAATAAAAATGGTTCAGGAGCTGAGGCACATGATTTCTGAGGATAAGCAGAGAGAACTGGGTTTATTTAGTCTGCAGAAGAGAAGACTGAGAGGGGTTTTGATAGCAACCTTTAACTACATGAAGGGAGGTTCCAAAGAGGATGGAGCTAGACTGTTCTCAGTGGTGACAGATGACAGAACAAGGAGCAATGGTCTCAAGTTGCAGCAAGAGAGGTTTAAGTTGGATATTGGGAAAAACATTCTCACTAGAAGCATGGTGAAGCACTAGAACAAGTTACCTAGAAAGCTGTTGCAATCTCCATCCTTGGAGGTTTTTAAGGCCCAGCTTGACAAAGCCTGGGCTGGAATGATCTAGTTGGGGATGGTCCTGCTTTAAGCAGGGGGTTGGACTAAATGACCTACTGTGGTCCCTTCCAACCCCAATATTCAATGATTCTATGATTCCTCTACCCTTACCTCCCCACCACCCCAACACACACATATTAACCGAGTTTTGTTTTAATGAAGCTTGAAAGTGGGGAACTTTGTTTATTTTTAAATATCTAGTGATTTCCTCCCCTGCCCACTCTCCTCCCCCAGGTTTATGGTTGGTGGCTTGAGCCAGATTTAGAAAGTTGGTCTTAAATCCTTAAATTTAAACTTGGCCCTTGTTAAGTTTTTCCTAGTATGTGGCAAAAAGGTTACTTATAAAATTAAACAGCTGAAGAAAAGAGAAACATTTCACATAGGTGTGAATAGAATGGAGAAACTGCAACCACTTTGCACAAATTAAATCTAAATAAAGCTGGGAATCCTGACAGATACATAGCACTCTTAACTCCCACTGATATTAGTGATAGTTCAGGTTGCTCAGAACCTTTTACAATCTGGATGATGTTGTATATTTTAAAGCTATTATAGCTGGTCTGATTTCTCTTCAGTGCATAATAAATTGCTAATGTTTATATCTTGATATAAGATCTATTTCCCACACATATTTGGAATGACTTTAGTAGGAATGCCTTAACAAAAATATTATCTACAATTAATGGATTGTTTTTAGATGGAAAAATGCCATGCTATTCATACACTTTACTAAAGAACTGTTGATAAGGAATCCCTGTCACTGAAAACAAAGACCTTCAATTTCCCATTATAGACATCAGCATACCACACAATGTCTTTGGCCTAATGAAAAAGGAACTGACTTTGTATGCATGCTTAATTCTCCATGTCTGTCTCCATCATCTGAAATTCAAAGAGAGCAGAAGCTACAGTATTTCTTCAGATAATATGAGTATATATTTGACTTAGTACTTGCAACATTAATCAATATCCAAGAAACTGTTTGAGCTTATTTTTCATAGGATTCTTGACCTTGCACCAAAATGAGAAACAGTGGCCACATCTACACTAGATGCTGACTGTGTTACTGCACAGTCATTTAGTACTTGCATACCCAAGTACTAAATAACTGTGCAATAACTGGTATTACTGCTCAGTAGCATTCCTGTGCAGTAGCATTGCATCCCAGTTCATGCCACACAATGCTACTGTGCAGTAGTAAGAAGCTAGTGCACAGTAGACGTGGCCACTGCTGTGTATCAACTCTTCTCCATTACTTCAGAATACATATTACTTTCTAATTTTTATATAATGTAAAACTCAAAACTATCCATGAATTTGCCATATGACATTAATTTCTAGATATATCAACAGGATTCAGACAATAAAAATAATTTGGAATAAACAGTCACCAATTATTTTGCATAGATACCTCATGAACTAAAGACTACGCTACTGGGAGCTATTGTCTTCCTGTATCTAACTGTTACCTCTTGTATTAAAGTAAAAACTCCTTGGTGCAGTGGCGTACTGATGGGAGGGGGGTGGGCCGGTGTCATGACCCCTGGGTGCCAGCTTAGGGGGGGCATTGGCTCAAGAGGCTGTGGCGTTTCCCACATTTGATGTGTGGTCCACCCACCCACCAGGTGGGTTCTACATTTGTCACCTGTTCTGGCTGGAAATTCCAGCTGCTGCCCCTCCCCCAGTGTCCAGTGTGATGTGATGTTAATTGCCCCACGGAAATGCCATGGGGTGGAAGAGGGGATACTGCACCCTTCTCGAATCATCCCTGGGGGTGCAAATGCAGGCATGGGCCCCAGAGACTCATGGTGCGCCACTGCCTTGGTGGAAAGACTCTATTCTTGGTAGGTGCTAGCACATGATAGGACCCATTCTGATATTTACACTATAGAAACCACTGCTGCATATCAATACATAGTTAACAACATGTAATTATAGTATAAGTTCCTTCAAACTGGCAAGAACAGTTTTATTTTCTAACTGGGAAAGGAACAGATTGAAAGATATGAAAAACCAGATCAAAATGTAATTCATTTATACCTGTATAAGTCCTAGAGGGAAATATTATGTGAAAAAACAAAGTTAAGCTCAAAATAGCAGCATACTAGATCTCTAGGAACATGCCATACTTAAACTCTGAATCAGTTTATCTCTCTCTGTCAAATACTGCTTTTTATTTGCTGAAATGCTACTATTAATTTTCTGTTTGATTGTTCTGGTGGTACTGAACAGATTTTAAATAGAGAAAAAACAGATATATTTTAAAATGATGGCAATGATAAAATCTGGTTAATTGGTCAAGAGGACGTGCAATGATAATTAGCTATGAATGATAAATTATCAGTAGCTAATCATTTGTGTTTTTCATTCCATATCAAGGCACAGGTAAGAGTTATTTTTTACATTTATAATGAAAAAGTATAATTAAAAAATCTTGAGGTTAAACGGTATGCTTTCCAACGTGCTATATCAGAATTGAATGATTATACAGATAAATACTTCCTGTACAGTTGCTTATTACAACAATTCATAGTGCACACTATATAACAATTACATGATTATGATGGACTAACATAAAAGGTTTTGCTTTGCACGCTTACAAACACTTATCATCAAAACAGGAGATAAGTTTGTACAATGAACCTGGCAATAGTGTATGGCTTGTTGAGCCAAGAAAACCTGAAAAATATCCAATGCTTTTTGAGCATCAACTGGCTTGATTGACACTGTAGCGGGCATAAACTGACTAATCAATAACCATTGTTATTTAGTATGAGTGTACATTTGGAAATTATTAATTATGCCTTAACAAATGAATCTGTAAAAACATTTTGTGTGCAGAGAATAGGAGTATGGCAGGAATTAAGTAATTATTCATCAGACTTCATTTTACTAGAAATAGGTTAAAATTATCTGCACTAATCAACAAATATAGCTCTACTACAGATGGTGAATTACTGAAAACTATTACATGAAACATAATCAAGTTTCTATGAATTATTAGAGGAAACTAATCATAGACTTTTGTCAGATTTTACATCTAAGTATCTATATAACCTAAAGAGAGAATAACATGTGTCTGAAGCACAAGACAAAGAAATGTGTTCATGTTTTAAAATAACTTTGTTTCCAGTGATTTGTAAATTTAAAATAGTAATCACTCTTAAGAAAAGCACCAATTATTTCTGCTAGCCAATGTCACTGTTAACATATTAATTTAATAGAAAGCATAATTTCACATGTTTGTAACAGAAAGATTTTAAAATATTTTGAGGGTAGGTAAGGAATATTTGAAATACATTATTATATCAAATCTCACTCTGATAGTTGATTTCAAATTCCATTTACATCATTTCAGTTGTTTTGCTTATACCGGGGCATAAATTGGTTCACTAACTCCATATTTCAGTAGTATTCATATTTTAATATTCTTAAAGTTAAATATTGACCTTGGTTTCATGTTTAGTAAACATAGTCTACCCCATTTTTGGTGTCTTGATATTTATCTCTAAAGCAATCAATATCTGTTTCTAATGTATTCCTTATGGACAAACTGTAATGATACCTTCTACTTCAGAAATGCCAGGCTGATCTTTGGCATATCAACTTGTATATGCCAAAATATAGGGATTTTTAGGTTTCAACAAGATATATTAAGATTATGGTTAATTGCCAATAAGAACCATCGTGTTGCAGCATCTACATTAGAAAATGTAGCTTTAAATTGACAGAATTATTTAAAATATTTTTATTTACATATGCTAAACTCTTTACCATCCTTATAATTGTCACATAAGATAAGATGATGAACAATAATGAAAAACCATGATTAACTAGCCAAGAAGCATGCTTCACTTTAGTTTCCTTATACTGTTATCTATGTGAATATCAGCTCTCTGCACATGGAGACTATTATTGCAGCTGTCATCAAATTAAATGAAATCTATGCAGCAACATCTGGCTCCTAGGAAGAAAATATGAATAATTTCACCAGCTTCCCTGGCTCTGCCTGCTGTATTCTAATTATGATGTAATGGAGGACATCAGCATGTGGTGGACTTGGTGATTAACCCAGGGCAACTGAGAAATAGGTCTAGTGAGATGAGCAAGGCTCCTGGATCAGCTCAGTCAATTATCTTTTTTGCAACGTGCTTAAATACAGCAGTGACCTTGTGATGGGTAACAGTAAGTTACACTTGAACCCATTTAGTGGGTCAGACCTTTCACAGTACATTACAGGAGCTAAATGCTTATGTTTAAATTTAGTTTTATGAAGAAAGGTGCCTTATGTGTATAGCTGCAAATCCTTACCAATACAGGTATCAATCCTCAGGTGCTTCCTCTCTCTCACACTCTTAATCTCGCAGTATACACAGAGATTTTCCCTTGTGTGTATTGCTACTAGTTAAGCTTCTATTGTCTAGTGTTAAAGAAACAGAAGAAAGAAATTTGACTGTAATGGTTTAGGAACGTGTACAAGTATATGAATAACATTTCCAATCTTCTTTCACTGACTTCCAAAGGTAATTTTGGGAGGTAGGTAGCTTCTGTACCTTAGTTTGTAAAATAAATATAATTGTGTTTCTCTGCTTTTCAGTATTAATTTAATTTAGGTTGGGGAAGCACTTTTTAGATCTTTGTGTGAAAAGTTAAATGTACATTCAAATAATTACTACTGTTCAGCAATCAGACCAGATTCAATTATATATTCTGGTAACTTTGTACCATATTACCCACTCATACCACTTAAGAATGTTTGGCAGTTGCTTGGAGCCACCAAGGCACTTAGAGAACACTAGTATATCTGTCCCTAAGGTAATCTCTAAAATGATGGTTTCAATTTCTCTAGAATAGTGGTTTTCAGCTTGTGGTCTGAGGACCCCTGGGGGTCTGCAGACTATATGTAAGGAGTCTATGACCATGATCAATAAAAAGTATGTGAATACTCACATTTACAATTCAAAGGGATCCACACCTCCATCTGAAATTTCCAAAGGGGTCCACACCTCCATTCAAAATGCTTTAGGGGTCCACAAATGGAAAAAAATGTTGAAAACCACTGCTCTAGATGACAGAAATGTTGACCATGAAAAAACCCAGAGGAACAAAATGAGCACAGCAGAGTCTACTCATGGAAACAGAAATCTTTTCTGAGCAGAAACATATAGTATGGTCTGTCAGCTGATGAACAGATGTTGTATTTGTCCCGGAACTTGTTGTGCTTGTCCCAGAACGCAAAAGTCTTGAGACCGGCAAATACACACTTTGCCCTTCCAACTGGGTTTAAAGAATGGCTGAATGCACTGCCACTTTTCTGCCAACAGATGGCCAGCGAGAGTACAATCCAATGTCTTGCCTTGGTCAAGTTTCTGTAGGTTCGCCTGAGTCTACCAGCACTGGTCAAATAGCCCACTGAGTACTCACCTGTGTGAACACCTACTGGTGAAATTGTGGGTGACACAATTGTTATGGGAGAAATTTGGCTGTGATTCTCTCTGCAGTGTATACCCCTGACTGGTCTCCTGCATTTCTACTGTGTTTGTGCTGCTGTTCCTGACACTAATATGCAGTTTTCACCACTATTGGCTTCTGTGGGTCCATATGGGATCATCATCTTGGGACCATCCATTCCCCTAAACACTGTGGCTGTGAATTCATCAGTTGGAAGGCTATCTATCAGTCATACTCCAGGCAGTTGTGGATCATTGCAGCCATTTCACACATACAACTGCTTGCTGGTTGGGCAGGGTGTTCTGGTAGGGCCTCCCTGCTCCCTGAACTGATGGAACAGTGAGTTTGCCCCTTGCTGACATCTAGCTTGGGGACAGTGCTGTACCACTACTGACTGAGGACCCTGCCTACCCACTGTACCCCAGGCTGATTAAGGCTTTCACTTGGTGCCTGGATGCTCCAAAAGAGCTGTTTAGTCACTAAGTAGGCAGCTACAGAATGACTGTAGAGTGTGATTTCAGGCATACCAAAGCTTGCTGAAAATGCCTAAAGACATTCATGGGTGCCAGTGAACCCAGCATGTCCTAGTTTGTAATCTCTGCATGTATTGTGTATGATATCTGTAAGGCCCATGGGACACCCCTGCCCAAGCATGTGCCAATCAGGACAGAGCAGCCCCTAGCTCCTACAGGTACTGTGCACATGAATTCTCAAACTAAGACTGGTCACCTGGCATTGCTTGTGCAAGACACGCTGCCAGACCACTTTGCCAAACTCTATAGAATAATCTCATGTACACAATTAAACATTCTCACTTGACCTCTTGTCCTCTGGTGATCCCAGAGTGAACATGGGATCAGGGGCAGGAAGTTTGCAGGGCATGCACATTATGGGAGTAGAAATGGAAATGGTGGCCATTGAATGCTTGTGCCAACCTGCATTGACACTGCGTGGGCTCTGTGGAGGCATGGATGTCAGGTGCTAAGCTGGGCTTCTGGGGATGTGGAAGAGGCACAGGTGAAGAGCCAGTTTTTTTGGTCATCAGTGGGATGCTGAAGATAGATCCCAGGTGGGTTGTGATGATGAAAGGAGGGAAAAAGGGAAGGGGGTAGATAGAGAAGGAGGACCAGCTGGGGCTGTGCTAATTATTTGACTGGTGCTGAGATGCTGAACTCTGCTCCAGTTCAGGTGGAAGAGAAGAATTGTGGAGAGACAGTTGGTGTTAATTATTGCTTTTTTGAGCAGTCTTGTTGTTGTTATTTTTCATGTCTCCGGACATTCCTCCCCCATACATGCAGTGAATGCAAAGGCCATAGTTTTGACAACATATTTGACTTTTATTAAACAGTAACAACAGAAATGTGAAGATTGGGTGTAAATAGAAAGAGTAAACTAATACAGTGTAAGAAAACCCAATACATCTATACATTTTACACAGGTGAAACCTTTCACTCCTTCATAAATATGAGCATGCCATGGGTCTGACACAGTTGCGGCATTTGTATGTGTCATTTTCCCAAATCCAGAGGATACCACTGGATGATCATTCAGGTCATGAGGACCACATCCCTGAATGACTGAGGAGTACTTGCTTCTACTTCTATGGCAAGGGGCCTCTGTAAAACAGTGAAGCCCAATCATAGCATATGCTTCTAGGGGTCATTGGAAGGTCCATTAACTTTCAGGGTAATATGGAGAGCACAGAGATATCCTCTCTCAGTAGATTCAAGGCAGACATGAGGTGATCCACAAACTACTGCTCCACCATTGCAGACTCGCTGAGCATCTTATTTGTTCACTGGGCAATGGCCACATAGACTTGCTATACTTTTTCATGCTGCCTGGCCAACTACATAGTAGTGTGCCACGAGTCATGAGTTATATGTCTTATAACTTATAAGACACTATGTAGTCTCTAGCCCTAATTAGTAGTGAAAAAGCAGTACTGACATAAGTCATACTAAACTTCTGTGGCCAGAAGCTGCTTCAAATTTTATTGCTAATTTAAGTGTTGACCTTGCAAATAAGGAGATGCTGTAGAAAAATATAATTTGTGTTACTTTCAAATGTTTCTGTTGCTGATTTCAAGTTCAAATGTTTGTAAACATTTTGCTTATATTAGCCTTCTGCAAAATATGTAAAACTGAGTTTTGAAATGACATGTTGTTTGGGTTCTCTGTGGGAAACTGTATTTGGGGGAGAAGAGGTAGGGGTATCCAGTTATAACTTCCCAATTGTTCTTCATTGTCCTGTTCTTCAGCACATTTTAGACTAGTCAGAAGTCTTCAAGAGACATCAGGTGCCAAAAATTCCCAGTGAATTTCCCCTTAAGTGAGCCTAACCAAAGCACACCTTCCTTTAGCCAAACCCTTTCCTATCATATTACCTTGCCAACTGCTTGCCTACTGGAGACTTGTGGATATTCCATAAAGGATCTGGATGCTTACAAGATAGGGACCTCACAAAAGTTCAGTATCTTAGCCCCATGTATGGTATATAAGGAGAAATGGGCAACTCAGAATAGTGTTCTAAAAATATGCATTGAGTAGGCTGCAGTCTAGAGTTATTCAATATGGAAAGGCTAAGCAGATGGATGAGGATGAAACTCCATTTCTCAGTCATGGCTGCAGGGAGGTGCCTCTGTTCAAAGTACAAAGTCTGCAATCCCTTCCTGAGAATTGGTAACTTTATCTATGGCGAGTACACAGAGCCCACTCCCTCTACTTCCTTTTCTTCCCCCCCAGCAAAAACAACCATAGATGGGTTGGGAAAAGAGGACAATTTGGAGAAAATTTGTTTAAAATGCGTTTGTCAGAAAAAGGCAATGCTGATATTGGCTTCTAATCTAACTACAAATCTGATATCACTAATATATGGATTTGTAGTTAGATTAGAAGTAAGATAACCCAGTGTACTGTTCTTCTCAGCCTGAAGGGATTCAAACCCACATTTAACACATCCCAGTAGACTTCCCTTATTAGTAGTCTTTAAACTATGCAGGGTTAATACCCTTAATCCCTCCTGGGAATGCTGTAACACTATGAAGAAAGGAATGTAAGATTCATGAGAAGAAAAAATAAGCAATAGGGATTCTGTAGCTGAGCACTTACAAGGGAGGTAAAGCCCTACGTTCTGGTCTAGTTCCTGGGACTTTTTATCTAATAACTGTTCAGTATAAAATGTATGAAATATGGAAACAGTATTTGCATCAGGGACTGAAACTGATGACTACCTACTTGACATACATGGCCACATGAATCTTGAATTCCCTTCTACAGAATGGTATAACTTCAACCCCTACCCAAGTTGTTAGAAGGCTCTTTTGAGAAGTGCAAGTTGTGCATTCAGACTGATAAGCAGAGTTCCTGGTTTTCTCTCCTAAAAAAAAAAAAAAAAAACCCCAATTTTGGAATAAAAAAAAGTAATCCAAAATCCACTTTTTTCTGTGATCAAAATGAAACATCTCTCTCTTTCTATATATATATATATATATA
>NW_017728906.1:137971577-137984258 GCF_001723895.1 Crocodylus porosus
TATATATATATATATATATATATATATACACACACACACACACACACATATATAGTGGTGTTTTATTTTAATCATAGAAAAATGTGGATTTTGGGTTACTTTTATAATTCAAAATTTGGGGATTTTTTTAATCAGAGAAAACCAGAGTCTCTTCTGGTAAGGCTATTGAACCTGGCAAGAATGGATTACTTACTAGCTTGTTATAAAAAGGGGGCAGCAGTATCACCAACTCCAGTGTCACTATTTTAAAATGGAAACAGCCAACACTGGATTGACCAAATCCTGTTGATGTGTATTGTGTATGCTCTGAGAAAGTCTACTGTCTCAAGCCCCTCCAGAGATTTAAGCTAGCACCTACATATACCAAGCTCCTGGACTCCATTTATGTTTATACAGGAGACAGAAAACAAACTGATTAGTATGTGTCCATTCTAGCGTAAGTAGATCCTTAGATTTCTAACTAACTTTGAAGTTAAATAGTGTGCTGCATACTCAATGTAAGTCCCACCTGAGTTTGATGTTTTTGATTATTTCGAAGGGTATGGTAATCTAAGAACTCAAATTTACTATTAATGTCCACATTACTTAGGTTCTTTAAGTCTTATTCACATCTTACATACTTATAAACCAGGAGTAACTCCACTAGACTCAATAGAATTAAGTAATTTTAATAGAAAAATAAAGATGCTTTACCTGGTTATTTTTTAAACCTTGGGGATATGGTATTTTAGGCAGGATTCATAAAATGCTTATGGGGAGTCATTCTGTGACAATGTGTTCAAAAGAATTATTTATCTATTCTGCATAGTAGATTTCTAACATATGTCACCAGCTGTGTCACAATGCTAAATTATAGATTTCTTTCACCTGCAAATTTATATTTAATCTTGCTCTGGAGACTAAGATATCTGTTTTATTCTCTGAAAAAATGCAGTGAATCAAAGCAGAGCGATTTGGATCATACTTATGCAAGACTTGCATTGGCTTAACAACATTGATCCATAGAAGCAATTCCCAATTTATCTTTTCTTTTACCCCACCACCCCTAACCCCAACACAAACATGTGTTTAAAATAATTAACACCCAGGTACATTTATGGATAGTTTATTGAAATCCTGAGGCTCGGAAAACAACTATAGATCACTATACTTGCAGGTCTGGGTCGATGGTTACAACTAAATGAAAGTGAAGAATAGTGCAATAGCATGGATAAAATATATAATGCAACCATATGCTCATGTACGTGAAGGTTGATCATATTTTGCTAATTCAGGAATATGACTTCATGAAAATGAGCCAGATCATACTGTATAAATGCCTTGAGTCGGGGGCACTGATTTGTGGTGTCTCTATTTTCCACTTTCTTATTACTATAAGTAATATAAGAGCTGATGAATCAGCTAATCACTTTTCAACTTACAGAGGAAAAAACAGTTCATGAAGTTTGCCATGAACAGATTCTCTGGGAAAAGAACAACTAATTTTGTTTTTCACAGTGCCTGCTAGCTGTGCGACTAAAAACAGACTTGTGTAAATTAATATGAGGTTTTAGTTGGGGAAGGCACAGCTTGAGTTTGTGGAGAAGCTCTTACACTTATGTCTTATCAGCAATATGGTTTTCTGTTTTGCGATCACAAGTTTTTTTCTCTGTCTCATTTTAGTAAAAAGCCCCACTGTTTCCTTCCCACATACAGCAAGTGTTATGTCCCCCTAGGCTACAATATTAAACATCCTGACACACACTTGTTTCAGTTCCCTTGATGGTACTTTAGACTGGAATGGGTTTATTGGGTTTACTCCAAGCTTCAGCAGCATAATGTCTTGGAGCTTTTTCCCCACATAGTATAATTAACGTCTAAATTTTTAAAAGAACAAGGAACAGGCCAAAAGCTGATAGTTTTATTCCAAAATAATAAAGCGTTGTTTAAGATTTAATGAAACAGCAGCATCACTCTCCACACTTCTCTTATTAAATGAACTTTGTTATTTATTCTTCTGAAGAGACAACTACTTTAATGAAAGCAGTGATTATGGCAGAAATGATACAAGTCTCACTCTCAAACTGAAATACTGTAGTTGCTTTAGTTCATATACTGTTGCTACAGCAATAATGTATGTTGATTCAGTAAATCTAAAAGAGAAGTTCAAAGAAAAAAAGCCTTTGATCAGGACATGTAACTGAAAGAAACACACAAGTCTAGATTTAAGTGCAAGTTTATTAACTTAACAATAGGAAGGAGGCTGTATCTGCCCAAACTCTCTCACATACCAGAGATTTAAAGGTAGTCAGTTCAGGGAAACAGGGTTTTCAATATATAACCAACACATTGGAGCAGACCTTTTTCAGCCTGCCTAAAGAATCCAATTCACTTCTGAATCCTCGTGCTGACTTGCTTCATGAGGGATATGGACACCAAAGAGGAAGCTTTGCCTGTGGAGATTTCAGTTTTCCTTTTCTTTTTTTAAGGACAAGGATCCTCCAGCCACATTTCAGTCCTTTTTTATTTCTAGGCATTAGATCTTTCCACTAGTATCCACTTTGGACATCATAAACAAACTGCAAAACATTAACATTCATTTGACATCTTGACACATCAGAATGACAGGGCAGCTTTGAATTCAAAACACCTTTTCTTGCTCCTCCTCCAATAGCCAACTGGAGATAGAGAAACCCTTCCCCATTTATGTGTTCCAATGTGCTTATTTTAAAGCATGGGGTGGGGGTCATCTCATCCCAAGCATATACATACGTAAGTCCTGCCTTGATCGTTCTAGAGCATGGCCATTCAAGTGATGATTTGACCAAATTTCATTTTGATGGGAAAAGCACTTTTGTTAGCACGAAACACTTCACATTTTTTAAAGACAAATGAATGTTTCAGATCAATTTATTTAACTACTTAAGGCTGAAGTAGGGTTGGAGGGATGTTTTAGGTCTGATGGTACAGGAAATACATGAAAGGCAAGGGCTATTTCTTGTGATTTTATTCTTTATTTTATTGAACCACCTGCATAGATATTACCAGTGAAAGACACCACCAAAAATCCTTTCTTCTTGTATATTTCCTGGTCCAGCATGGCTACACCACTGCAGCCCTATTACAGCATGGAGAATATTGAAATTTGCCATTTATAATGGAAACTACAGAAAATGAAGAAAACAAGTAACAGGGTACACAGCAATATCTTCCTAATTTTTTGCAAGAACCATAACATCACCCTCAGGGGATTTACCATCTGCAATCACGTGTCTAACACACCAACTCCAAATATGATTATGCACTTGATCTAATAGAAGATGTCACAATAAATAAATAAAT
The DNA here is from genome assembly GCF_001723895.1 of Crocodylus porosus. Taxonomy (NCBI): domain Eukaryota; kingdom Metazoa; phylum Chordata; order Crocodylia; family Crocodylidae; genus Crocodylus; species Crocodylus porosus. Next base: position 137,974,899 of record NW_017728906.1, read on the forward strand.
AAATCTCCTCCTCTTAAGAAAGGATTGATCCACAACCATCATTACATGGTTCAGGAACAGACTATTACACAACAGCAATATAGCACCATTAAGTATATTTCATGTGGACAAAGGCTATCTTACAATAAAGTACATTTTTTGTTTTGGAATCTACAAGTTATTCAGCAATGTGATATCCAATTGCCAAGGTCAATATTCAGAAGCGGAGAATATTTTGACTGCAGAGGTTCTCTTCTGCCCTAGATAGTTGTCTACAATTAAAACCTGTATCTAAATCTCAGTTACCTGTAACTGAGGCTTTTGATAGCTTCCCAAAAAAGTCAGACTGGACCTTTACTTAATAGTGGGGTTTATTAGATTACAGCACCATACATATTCACAGCTGTTTAGAGCCAATGAAGGTATACTTTCCCTGTAAAGACTGTATTGCAAGGTTCAAACCTGTTGTATCTGCTGTATTGCTAATATCATTTACTACCACTTGGTGAGAGCAGAGATCCTTCAGTCTTTGGAGCTCCCTTGTGGAAAGGGGATCTCCAAGGACTGTGGAAAGATTCAACTGTGGAAAGGTAACCTGAATTACGTGGTAGGGAAGCCTGGGGTAGATGCATCATGTAGTCACATTTCCATTCATTATTCAATGAAGTTTCTTCTCATACTTTTTTTTACCAAGTCACGGAAGGAAGAATGGAGACCAGAGGAGCTATTTAATAATCCCACTGTAATTAAATTATTTGCTTAGTAAGTAACCTCCTTTACCACAACTTTATTATTTCCTTCTAAGTGTTCAATAGATCTATTGTACCTCTTCTGCAGTCAGCAGCTTCTTCAGAAGTAAAAAACCCAAACCAAACAAAACACACAAAAACAAATTTTAAAAAGTACTAATATCTAATATCAATACTTTTTATCAGAACTAAAGTTGCTTTATAGCCTTAGCACAGCTTTTGTGTCTATGTGCTTAATTGTATTTCTCTTACAGTATTGTAATCCTCAGCAGAACATTCCTACTATAAGTTATGTGTATTACATTTGCATTTGCTTTATATTTTAATTATTTTTTAATTAGGGGCAAATGGCATTACTTCTTTAACAATATTTGTGCCGCATTTACAATTACATAGTCTAATGTTTTCAGACTATTTGGAGATTTAATTGCTCTTTGTTTTTTCTAATATATTTTTGTACACTACGGTTGTATCTACACGAGTTGTTTACTGTGAAACTGCCTAATTAGCTCCACAGTAGAATGTCACCATCTACACTAACTAATTAACTCTGCTGTAAGTTAGTACTTGTAAACATAATGCACATGTAGAGGCTGATGAGGCGAGCTGGGGGACAAGGATGCTTCAGTGTGGGGGCTGCCTACTGCCTCATTCCCCAGCCAGACCCTCTGCAGCATGGTGAGCCAGGTTGGAGCCACCCCACACTGGCAGACTCACCCCCGAGGATCCCTGCCAGCCAGGGCTGCTCTACCCGGGCTTAGCATACTGTAGTCCTGGGCACAGGTGCAAATGGTGCACCTGGAGTTTATAGTTTCATGTTAATTATAAGTCTAGATGTGGTCAGTGGCTATGTCTGCATGAGACGCTGACTGCGTAGTTGTACTGCACTGTCATTTAATACTCATTTAAACAAGTAGTAAATAACTGCACAGTAACTAGAGTTACTGCACAGTCTCACTGAAGAATGGCTTTTCTATGACACTGACTGCACAGCAGCTTGTGATTACTGTGTAGTAGCACATTACGCTTCCTGCCATGTGGCGTTACTGTGCAGTAGTCACAGGCTACTGTGTATTCAGCATCACATGTAGATGCAGCCAGTGAGAATCTATGTTGATTATTTAAGCTATGCGTGCTTTAACATAGCACCATTCCTTAAAATTTTAAGGCTATGTACACGCACCATGGTAGCTATTTTATCCCTTTACTGAAGGTGTCTGAAGTTAAGTGGAAGGGACAGTTCTAGAGTCGAGTGTAGATCAGAGCCAAAAAATAATAATTTGAGACACAATTTGAACTCAAGGCTAGTAGTTGTTCCTGTCACCACAAAGAATGCAATGTAAAGAGAGAAATTAATATTTTTTTCTAATTTACTGAATATACTGAAGAAAAATCAGTTTGGGAAACCACTAAGCAATTTCTGGAAGATCTCCAACTGTCTAGTGAGAGCACAAGTAACCGTTGTTCAGTCTAGGGAATTAACAGGACCTTTTCCTTTTTTTCTAAATCTAGATAATATAGTTATGGAAAACATTTCAATGAATACTTTGACAAATTATTCTAGGTTTTCTGTGTACAAAAGGGACAATTCTATTTCATTTAGTAGATAGCTAACATTCTTTAGATCAACTCTGAATTATTGGCTGAAGGGTAGGAGTAATTTTAAAGCACACTCTGGCTATGTAAGTGCCCCCATTCTAGGAACAGGGAGACATCTGTGCATCTCCAGAGGGTGATCCTACTCCTATAATAGGGTTGTTTACATGCCGAGATGTGTGTGGGAGGCCAGGGGGAATAAAATCACTCCTAAATGATAGTTGGGTGGAATAGAATTTTGTCCAAATTGTGTGATCACATCTTAGAATTCAGACACTTGTGCATTATTTAACAGCAATGTCAATTACACATTTGTTAAATCGTTCTTAGTCTTCAAATTATTGGACTGTTATGAACATTCCAGTTAACCTTGTAATTCATATTAGAACTTACAAAATGCAAGCAACTCATATGGTTTAAGATCATTGTTACAATGTAAACCACAAGGTGAATATTTGATTGTAATATTTACAACCTCTTTTCTGTTTCTCAAGATCTGCTGAGAGGCTTAGAAGTTTGGAGTAGTCCTAAGTGAGAGCGTTTCTGTAGTGCTGTTAAGAAGTCAAACATGCAACACCAGCATGATTTCTCATATAGACACCCACACTATGTCTTCAGTATACTTCAACTATCTTGTGTCTTATGTTACTCTGTAATAATGTCATTTGTTAGTAGTTAGAAAACTACCATTTCTTCATCTAAGTGATTTAAATGAAGGACAAATATTCCCTGTGTATCTATGAAAAAACTCTTTTATAACAGCTCTCAAATCACTGATCCTATATGTGAAATACTTGAAGTCTGAACTTCATTACAACATTGTTATCAAGATTAGAAGATGTGGTGCCCTTTGGGAGTGAATGATAGAATTCAAAAGTTGAAGTGAGTTTAAGTAAGTTGCACCTATAATTACCTGAAAAAACACAGGAAAATCTCTAGTACTTCTATTCTTGCAAGTATTAGAATATGCATCTCAAAATCCCTTTGTCAAACTGGACTCTGTAGAAATGATAATACAAGAATTTTCAAGAGTGCAGACTGCCTTTTGTTCTGTAAAGCACAATTTCTTCTATGTGTGTACAAAGAGTACAGGCAAGTAGAAGGAAGAGGATTTACAATTTCCATAATAGACAGCCAATGGAAAATGAATTAACAACATTTTGGATTCACAAAGCATGGCTGTTAAATTTCCCTTAGTCGATATGGTCTGGATATAAGGATCTTCATAATAAATGAGGTATAGTAGTCACCATTAAGTTGTCAAGATGTAGTAAATCACTTGCACTGGTATCTAATTTATTGCAAAATAAAGATACAGTGCTTTTGCAGACAACTCAGTGAAGTAATTTGGTAAATTCTAGCATGTGTGTGTGAGAGAGAGAGAGTCATTCCCACACAGGCTGCTATGAAAAGTTAAGAAAGCATCGCTCTCCATCCTTTCCAGATGCATTGTACTAAAACAAAAATACTACAGCTATGGTATCTGGGCAATGCAATGGCCCTTTACATAGGAAAAAGATTTATTTCCCCTCAGACAAATTATTATTGCTTGTATTTGTGTGAGTGTATGTGCATGTGGCTTCCCCCTTTACCATTCCTGCAAATTCATCTAAGACTTGCTGCTGACTTCCCCTCTCCCCCCTCCATGCCATACTGCTGCCTTTCCAATTACTTATTTATTTGCTCTTTACTCACCCCATTGAATAAGTGATACTTTTCCTCTCTCCCTGCCCCCTGGCTTCCTCATTCCCTGGACCTCGGACTGCTTTGGTCAATTTGAGCAACAGAGTCTTCAAGAACCTGATGCATAGTGCTGCAGTCCCAGGAGAATAAATGCAGTTTAAAGCAAAACAAGAGACAATGTATGCTGAAGCCTCTGCTAGACATTAGAGAAGCTGAGAAAAGTCATAGTGGAAGGCTACTGAGAAAAGTCCTTGCTGATACAAAAATCACCAGGCACATTTAAAGAAGACATTAGCTTTCATGTTGTACAACCTGAGATGTAAGGATGGGCCGTGTTTCTGCTACCAGCAAATCCTATTACAAAACACTTAACAAGAAATTAGTAGAAATTGGATAAAACTATCCCTTTTGCAGACAAGATTAGACAAACTCCTATGAAAATTTCTATATTTACTATTAAATAATACTTGCACCTAATAAAAATATGTCTGTATATTTTATATGTATTTGTATCTCTATCCATAGGCAGAATAGGAACTAGGCTTATGCAAGTACTAAATGACTGTGCAGTAACAACTGCACAGTCTACCACATGTGTAGATGCAGTCTCTGGGACCCAGGGTGTGAATGTTTATGATACTTGCCCCTACCCTACCCTACCCTACCCTGCCCCTTATTTGGTATCAAGTTTGGTGGCAGGAAGAAAGGCGGGGTGAGAAGTGGTTGCATCTATCTTCTGGGTTCCAGAGCCATGCAAGTGTAGGCTCTGGCAGAAGCCACACTGAGACAGTAAGCAAAGAAAACTCACTTTGCAAATGCCACACAGCAGAAATGGGGTACAAACACTTTTTAGAACCTGCTCCCTGGATCTCTCCATGCCTTTTGAAATTGATTTATTTAGTTCCTAAAGCTTAAGGAAAAGTAAGGACAAAGGAAGATATTACTGAGTGGATTCTATGTGGAAGATACAGCACTGAAGTAATAGAAATCATAGAGAAGTAGGGCTGGAAGGGACCTCTGGATGCCATGTAGTCCAACTCCCTGCCCAAGACAGGATCATCCTTTTCCAAACCATCCTATACAATCCATAATCTCAACGCTTCATAAAACTGCCATCAAAAGTGACACAACACAAGATGTAACACCCCAACCTGCCACAGATAAAGAAGGGGATCACAGCAGCCAATGCACTGCTTCTGTTAAGGACTATTGATATAGGTTCAAGAAATACTGGGTAGAGGGCCTTATCCCCTGCTACGGGGAAGGCAAAAACCATCGTAGGCTGCACCAACCTGACCATGGAGTCAAAATCCTTGCTGACTCCAAATATGGTGATTGATCTGTCCTTGAGCAGAGGGGCAAGGCTTTCCAGCAGAAACACTGGTGCACCCCAGGAAAACCCGAAGCCTTGGCTGCGGACAATACCCAATGCCTCTGAGGAACACTTCAAAACAACCTGACATGTAACAGAAAGGTGGGGGGAGGGGGGCACCTAACCAAGTCCACAAACCTAGGAAAACCCCATAGTAGAACATAGGCATAGCTATGCCTATATCATCCTGTACCAGTGGCTCTCCAAACTCTTTTGAACACCTCCACTGATGGAGAATCCACAAATTCCCTAGGCAGTTTATTTCACTGTCTCACTATTCTAACAGTGAAGATTTGTTGTTTTTTTTTCCATAGAAGAAAGTTCAAAAGTTGTTGAACTGATTCACAAAGAAGTAATAAAAATGGCAGAACACGAGTAATAGTTGACAATATGATAACCAGAGAGAGTTGTGAAGGGTATTGAAAAGAAAGACAGGAACCTAATACTTGATGCATTTGAAGACTCAGAGGAAGGGCTTAGGGAAATATGGATAATAGGATAAAAGTGAGACTAAAGTTCAGATGTTCTTTAAGCAGTTGCATTTCTAAAAACATGAAGGAGAAGGACATGACTGAGGTGAGCGAGGTGAGAAATATTTAGGCTTGGCAGGATTTGATTGTTATCAACAGGCATTGATACATATCAATTTCACCTGACATTCACAAACTGGGGGAAAAATATTTCCAGGGATGAAATTTACATAAGGAGGTGTAAAAAAAAAGAAAAAAGAAAAGGAAGAAGAATCTGGGCCTAGAGGTTATGAAATCCAGTACAGTGGATGCTGCAGGTGCACACCCACACACATATATGCATACACATGTGGCAGCTGCTGCAGCAGCTGGAAGCCATGCTGGTAGGTCTGTGCTGGAAGAACAGATTCAAAGGGAAGGGTTGGTAGCAGCAGGAAGTCCTGTCCCACTAACTTCTTGTTCTGCTCAAGTCCCAACCAGGGCAGGAGACAAAATTGTGGGAGGTAGGCCCCTGCATGATCAGGACAGGGACCAAACTCATGTGGATCACAACCTGGCCCAGGTCAGACATGTGATTCAGGCAGGGTCCCAACCCCTGTGTGATCAGGGCAACAGCCAAACTGCCATGGGGCCCAGCCCAGTCCCTGTGTGACTGGGGCAGAAGCCAAACTCCTGTGGAACCTGGCCTGGCCCCTGGGTGTTCAGAGCAGGGGCCAAACTCACATAGAGCCCAGCCCATCCCCTGTATGATCAGGGCAGAGCCCAAATTCCTGTGGACCCTGGTCAAGCCACTGTGTGATTGGGCCAGGGACCAAGCTCCTGTGGACCCTGGCCCAGCCCCTGTGTGATCAGGGCAAGGGCCAAACTCCCCTGGACTCTGGCTCTGCCCAGCCTCCACAGTTTGGCCCCTGCCCTAGCTGGGACCTGGGCAGAATGAATTTCCGGCAGTACCAGGTTCTCAGCCACCATCAGCCCTGCCTCTCCAGCCCTCAGTCCTGGCACAGCCTTACCAGCATGCCCCCAACTCCATGCCATCAAAAAACCCAACAACAACAAAACAGGTTGCAGCAATCAAGATATGAGATGTCAAGGGCCTGGAAGAAAGTTTTAATGCTAGATTGCAAGAAAAGTCCAAGTTTAAAAAATACAGAAGTGGTGGAATTTGACTCACTTGGGCATTCCTTTCAAAATGGCTTGGCTTCTATGGTATCGTGTTTTCTTATCTAAAGTTATGAGAAAATGGGAACACTTATTCAAGATGTACTATAATGATTGTTCAACTTGTATTTGTTATATCCTGACTTGGCAGGAATGCTATTCCCTATTTTGAATTAATCTGAAACAATTATATTCCGCGCGTGTGTGTGTGTGTGTGTGTGTGTGTGTGTGTGTATGTATGTGCCTGTAGGAAATCAACTAAACATTTTCCAAATAACAAAATATCCTCTTACATATCTATAGCTATATCTATGTAGCAGGGTATTTTGTATTTTGGAAAACTCTCAGTTCACTCTCTACCATTTGAAGTCAATAATTTAAATTCCTTCTTAATCTGACAAAAAAAATTAAGTGTTTTAAAACTGCTTTATTACATATACTAATGTCCAAATACTTATAAATCTTCAGGAAGCATGTCTACCCAAGACACTATTGTGACATAGCTTGTTGCTACAGCAATGAAGCAACAGAGCACATGAACCATGATGCTGTCACTACTGAGTAATAGCAATGAGCTACTGTGCAGCAGCTCATTGCTACTGCTAAGTAAGGCCAGAAATAACCTATGTGGTGCTGGGACTGCAGTCAAGCTTGTAGACATGTCCAGGATATACTTTTTAGTCATTTCCCCTAAAGCAGTGTGTAGCAGGGCACCAGGGTGCCTGCTACTAGCAGTAGGAATAGGGCTGCTGAAGCTCCCTGAAGCAGCACAGATGTGGGTTGCTGGGGCAACCAGGCTGGGGCAGGGCCAGGCCCTTATAAACAGCTAGGCCAAAGCCTAGCTAGCAGTTTCCTTCTGGCTGTCGCAGAAGCAGGAGCTCTGCAGGGAAGCTGAGCAGCCTGAGTTGATGGTTGCAGCTTGATCACTCTGATCAGCTGCAGTGATGTGGGCAACTGTAACCCTATAAGAGACCATGACTAAGGAGCTGAGTGAGTGCAAGCTTTGTGTTATAAGCCGGTAGGCTTCTTGTTTGTGTTGCAGCTGCTTGGCTCATGGTTTTTGTTATGATTACACCGGAGGACAGGGTGAAGCTGTCAGGGTGTGAGGAGGCCTCATGGGAGCTCCCCAATAATCTGGGGGTTCCTGGTGCCCAGCAGGGCACAGCTAGTGGTGCCGGGTGGGCATGGCTGTTTGTGCCAGTGGGGTGCGTGCTGAGGGGTGTTGACCCCTGCCCTGTGGGGCAAGACAAGAGAGAAGCCCTAGTAGGGCAAGAGACCGAGACGGTGGTCCTGGGGGCCAGGCACAGCTGTGGCCACCTGAGCCCCAACTGGGTGTAGGACCAGGAGAGAGTCCCAGAGGGCTCCACAGTGCTGGGGACTCTAGTGCCACAAAAGGCATGGTGAGCGAGCATCATAGAGGTGCTCGGCATGTAGGGGTTGAGGCCCCAGAAAGAGAGGGCGTGCAGTGTGAGAGGTGCGGCACAGGCCCCAGGAGGGGGTGCATGTAACCGTCAGACACCCAATGGGGTGTGGGCCAGAGAGGACCCTGAAGGGTCAAGGGGGCCAGGTAAGGCTCAGGCCACCTGAGCCTGATTGGAAGAGTATTGCTAGTGGGCCTGAGAGGGCTAGCAAGCCCAGGGGTACCAGATGCCAGACAAGCCCAGGGGTGCCAGAGAGGGCAGCCAAAGGGCAAGGATCCAAGAATGTCCAGGAACAGCTGCGAGGCTTGGGGCATGCTAAAGGGGAGGTTTGGAGGCACACATTAGCCCTTAAGGTGGGGGTGCACTGAGGCACCCCATACGGAGTAGGGGTAGGTCAACTTACGCTGTGTATTAAGAGATAAAGGCAGCCTCTCTAATTGAACCAATCACCATCAAAGACATGGCGGGCGAGGATAAGAGGGTGCTGGATCACCTAAGTTGACACGGCAGGGGGCATTAGTGGGATCACGGCCGCCCCTGTACCCCACTCTGTGACACGGTGAATTTCAACCAGGCTGTCCTGGCATCCTGGGGTGCTGTCCGATCCTTTCAAGGGCACTATGAGGTGTGAAGAGACAAGCAAGGTGTGAGGATATAAGCAGACAAGTACAGGCCCAAGCTTGTTTCTACCTGGCCAGTCCCCAACTTCTACTGTCTAGAGCCCCTGCAAAGAAGTAAGCATGGTAATACATGCATTCATTTTGAAATTGGGTGCCAGCCAATTTCATAGACTTTCATAGACATCAGGGCTGGAAGGGACCTTGGGAGATCATCGAGTTCAGCCCCCTGCTCAAAGGGCAGGAAGTCAGCTGGGGTCATAGGATCCCAGCAAGATAAGCATCCAATTTACTCTTGAAGGTGTTCAATGTAGG
>NW_017728906.1:137984269-138018329 GCF_001723895.1 Crocodylus porosus
AGCTTGCAGGGACATGTAGCTTTCCTTCACATAGAGAGCTACACCCCCTCCCCTTTTGTCAACACGATCCCTCCTGTATAGGGTATAGCCCTCTATGCTCATGATCCAGTCATGGGTGGAGTCCCACCAGGTCTCCGTTATCCCACTGACGTCATAATTCTTTGCACTGAGCAGATGCACAATATAGAATGATTGTATCATAGAGGGGTGCCCTGAGTCCAATGAAGGGTGCCTCAGTTCCAAAGAAGTGGAGAACCACTGCCTTGAAGAGACAGTTTTCATATATAGTAATTTTCCCCACATACTGTATCTATGTAATATGCTGTGTGATCCTAGAATTAAAATTCTACTACATGTTTGAATGGTAATTTTAAATAATATGATTTATACCATGACTAATGATGATGTTTCTGGAGAGAGATAAAATATTTAGAATAAAATTAATTGCACTTCTTTTAGCCCATTACTCAGGTTACTTCAGATTTTGATAAGCTTCACAATAAAAGGCTTTTAAATGCAAGACAAACAGCTGGCTTTTCATTCACTTTACTCACTAACAGTCTACCAATGTATTTGTTTTTGGTTCAAACATTAAGTTTTAAATTTGTATAGAAACAGAATCCTTAGTTCATAACATAAGACGGCCTAGTTGAACACACTAAATACATTTAAAAAGTGAACGTTTTATTAAAGATTTTACTTTACCTTTTTAGCTCAATTAGAATGACGGTTGCTTTTCAATTTTCAAAATATAAATGGGAGAACTACCTGTAAATGCAACATTTTTATTCAACAAAATAAAAAATAGACTTTGCCACAAAATGCTCCCTGTAAATATCTTAACATTTTTATTTAAGTCTTATTTTCTAGTTTTAGAATTATAATTTAGAACTCTAATTACTTCTTGGGCCTTAATGTTTTAAGATCTTAAAATTAATCAGGCTGTATTTGGGGAACCCTTTATTTAAGTTTTTGAAGACCAAGCTTATACTTCCATGGGGCATGGGAACTTTGAAACAAGATAAATGACATGGGATTTTATAATACTTAAAGTAGTTATCCTTTAAACAGCGTACCACTCTTAAAAGTATAGTATTTCTCTAGTCCGTTATAATGGATTGTGATAGATGTTTTTTATGTACTTATTGTATGCTTATCCTTTAAAAAAAACATTTTCACAATTCACTCCAGGGGGCAGCCTCTATGATATTTTGGTATATGATCCTACTCTGAACAGTTAGCAATGGTTTCTACTTGAACTCAAGATGATTTTAGTAAAACTTTGAGTGTGCTGCTTCCATCTATGTAGAGTTGTTTTCAGGATTTGAATCACTGATAAGCTTAAACCTTTTTTATTATTACTATACTGGGGTTTAGGATGGGTTAAAGGGAAGGGACACAAAAATCCTAAATTTTGCTGCTAATAAAAACTATTTTTCACATTTATGTTATGTTATGTAAATTATTTCAGTAGGTTGTGATGCATTTGGCATCTTGCATTAAATGCCATTCAGTTCATTTCACTTTATTTCCTTTTTGTGCTTTTTTTTGTTTCCATGTGATGGAATCATTAAATGCTTTCTAATGGTGTAAATACCCTGGTTTATCAGAAGGTACCCAAAAATGTCTTTCTGAAAGTGTTCCCAACATTTGGATAGGCAAAACTGAAACATCTAAGCACCTCACCCCATGTTGTGACAATAAATCAGCTCCAAACAAAAATACAGTACCTGAAAATTTGTTCTTGGCAGTGAAGTATTGTGTGCCCTATTTGCATTGTGAAGATACTTGACCACACTGAAAAATTTAACTTGTTCTCTGTAATCTGGAAAAAAAGGAATATAAAGTTATTTTCTATGTGTAAAATGGTGTTCTCTATTTCCATGGTAATAGCAGTGAATTGTTAAACAAAAGACTGCAAAAAAGTGCTCTGTAAAGAGCTTGAGAACATTACTGTCCCTTAGCAACTAATCTCGAATCATTACTGATGAGGATTCTTTCCATTTTATGCCAGATGAGAGTCAATTGTTAACAGATATTACCCTGACACTATATTTGTGAAATGTTTGAGATAGTTTAGGTGATTGAATAAAAGTTATACTTCTCTATTTGAGCATTTTCAGTGACATACTCAAGTTCAAAAGGCCTACAACAAGAAAGAAATGGCTATAAAATATTAGCCTTAATTTGTAGGTATCCTGATGCATAGGATGATAATGCAGATTAAATGAATTTGGTAGATGATGTTAAATAGCCTGATGGTAACTAATGACTTGAATCTTTAAAGCTATTTCTCATCTAGATAGTTTCATACTAAACATAAGTCACAGGAAACCATGACAAACAAACCTGTGGGTATTTACATTATGACTTGTCTGTATCCCTGCTTAGCTTACTTGCATACCTGTACATATCTTAATTTCCTAAATTATTTTCCTTAATTGTCCAATATTACAAGGACTTTTAACTGCCATGCTTTGGTGAATCTGTAATCCCTCTTAAACTGTAGAAGGGGGACTTTTTAAAATGTATTGATCTTGGGAAGGTCTCACTGAGCATGCTCAGTGGGGAGATGGCTGGCAACCATTTCCGGTGTACCACTGAAGTCCAGGGGAGGGTGTGTGAGCTCTGACTCCTGCTAGTAGAAAAGTAAAGGAAAAGCTGTCCAGTGTTACAGGAACTGAAGTAGGGTGAGAGGAAATTTGAAAGCCTTTTTCACAGCCAGAGAGGCATGCATCCTGTTTGGGATGCAGCCTGATGCCTCTATTGGGAAGAAGAAATAACACAACTGGAATACATCCAACCAGAGCCTCCAGGAAAAAAGTGGATTCAATCTCCTTCATACCAGACTTGGAATGCAAGGAGTATCAGGGATGGATGGCAGCCAGCTAGCAGGTTATTTGCTACCAAGGAGAAATATCTTATATTGTTGTATTGTAATGTAATGTAATATAATATAATATGTCTGTCTGTAATTCTTTATTCACTCTCTGATTGGCTGATGGAAACAGTCAATCAGAGAGTTCCAAGAGTGAGGGAGCACCTCCATGATTCTGAAGTCCCCACCCTGCTCCCTGCAAGGGGCAGAACGGAGGGAACACAGGGTGTTAGGTGGCGGCACTTCATCTCAGCCCCCTCCCCCTGTCATTCTTGATGGACAATTGGCTAGTAATGTAATGTAAGCATTAATCTGTCTGTCTGTGTGTCTATCTGTGGGTAATGCTTTTGGCCAGCTGTGCATGTGCTGCCAACAGGATGGGCACTAATTGGCTACGCAGGCCCAAGTTTGAGCCACTGCTGGGGAACTTTGTGACAGAGTGGCAAACACACCTCAGCTGCCCGAGCAGCTGGGATTCCTCATGCCTCCCTGCTTGAGGACAAGGGGGGTGTCATGGTGGTGGCATCCCTCTCACCTGTCCCCGATGCCCCCAAAACAGCTGGCAGGGAGGGGGAGGTGGCAGCCAGGGAGGGAGGAAGGGAAGAGGGGTAGAGGGAGTAGGGTGGGCCTTACAATCTATGAATCTATATTTATATATGAAGGCTTGTAAGGGCTGTCCAATGCCAAATGCATAGCTGGAAGGGTTTGCCTCACATACATAACTCCCAGTCTAGCATCACATTTTCCTCAGTGAATGAGTAAAAACAAAACAAAACAAAACAAAAAACAAAACCCAAAATTACTTATACATACCCTGTAAACCTGAGATTTTTTTTTTTTTTTTTTTTTCCCCCAAGGTTTGCATGAGTTGTGTGTTGTTCATTTATTGTGTTTCTTATAATAGGAAAGAGAAATGTGGGGTTTTATTTTTTTGGTTTTTCTACTTATTCACCAAGGAAAATGTGATGCTAGACTGCAAGATACATATGTGATATAAACCCTTCAGGCTGTGCCATCATCATTGGATAGCCCTTACAAGCCTTCATATTGAGAATGATATACTGTATACAATAATTATTAATGTATTAATAGTATTAATTTGTATTAATTCCTATTTCACCAAGATTTTAATTGCCACAAAGTTATTAGCATTAAGCTATAATATACTTTGTATGAGTCATGAAAATGATAACCTTTAGTGAAGGTTATATGGCAAGAAGACATAAACTAAAGGCAAAAGAACTATTAGCATGTTTTTTATGAACTTGGAAGCCACCATAGCTCCTTTTCCTTATTCCAAGGATTGCCAGAGATAAGTCACAAAAATAAAATAAGCACTAGTGCTCTAGAAATTTTCAAGATTAGCTACAGAACAACTGAATGACAGGGCCATAGAAGAGAAACTCCAAGAATTATTTGCATCAGTTTTTACTGAAGAAAATACCAGGGAAATTCCCCCATCAGATCAGTTCTTCCTAAGATGTCTGAAGAGCTGACAAGACACTGAAAGGAGTTTTAAACAAACTGAATATGTAAATAATAAGCTGCCAGGACCAGATGACATTCAAACAAGAGTTCTGAAGGAATTCAAAGGTGAAATCGCAGAACTGTTGGCAATAGTATGTAGCCTATTGTTACAAACAGCCTCTGTGCCAGACAACTGGCTGGTTGCCAACCTAACAAAAAGTCTTCAAAAAGGGCTCCAGAGGTGATACTAGGAACCACAAGCACTGAGTCTCATTTCCATATTTTGTTAATTTGGTCTAATCTATAATACAGAATGAAATCAGCAATCACATGAAAAAACATGGTCTGCTGAGGAGGAGACAACAAGGCTTTTGTGAAGGGAACACTTACCAAATTGCTGGACCTCTTAAGGGATTTTGACAAACATGTAGACAAAGGGGATCCAGTGGCCATAACATATTTGGATTTTATGTGAAGGTCCCTAACAGAAAGCTTTAAAAAAAAATGAAATTTCCATAGAATTATAGAGAAGGTTCTTTTGTGGATTGAGAACTAGTTACTTTATCCCTACCCTTTGTTTCTTATATTGTATCACATTTCACAATGGAGGGAAGTCAAAAGTGGGATCCCAATGAGACCTTTGCTGACCTCAGTTTTCTTCAGCATTTTTACTGATGACTTAGAAATGGGGTAGACAGTGAAATCTCCAAGTTTGCAGAGGTTACTAAATTATTTTGGGTAGTCAAATCCCAAGAGGAGCTGCAGAAGGATCTTACTGAGCTAAGTGGGTGGGCAAAAAAAGCAGAGGAACTTTGATATTGATAAGTGCAAGGTAATACACAAAGGGAAAAATAATTTTGAGTCACACAATGCTGGGTTCTGAACTAATTCTTATTTCTCAGAAAAGAGACCTTAGAGTCATTCTACTTCATACTCTAAAAATATCTTCTCAATGAGAAGCAGCAACCCAAAAAGCCAATAAAGTGTCAGGCATCATTAAGAAAGGAATAAAAAACAAAACGGATAACATCATCATGCTATTATATATATACAACCATGGTGTGATCACACCTCAAATACTCTGTGCAGCTCTGGTTTTCACATCTCAAAAATGGTGTGCTAGAATTAGAAAACGTAGAGAGAAAGGCAACCAAAATGATCAAGAATATGAAGGAACCACCATACAAGGAGTGACTAAAAAGGCTATGGCTTTTTCATTTGGAAAGGAGAAGGCTGAGGGGGGATATGACAAAGGTCTATAAAATCATGAACGATCTAAACAAAGTGAAAAGGGAACTGTTATTCACCAAGTCTCCGAATACTAGAACTAGGAGGCACCCACTGAAATTAGGAGGAGACGGTTTTAAAAATAACAAAATAAAATACTTGTTTTATGGATTATGTAGTTAACTTGTGGTACTCATTGTCACAGAAAGCTGTAGAAGCAAATGGTATAGCCTGGTTCAAAAATGGACTAGATAAATTCATGGATAGAAGATCTATTAATAGCTACTAAACAGAATAGTCTGAGATGTTCTGTCATCCCTAAACCAATGATGGTGGGGTACAAGGAGGCAGTCCCTGATAGATGACTCTAGATATACTGGTTCAATGTTTTCCCTCTAAAGCATCCGCTCCTGCCACTTTCAGAGATTGACCATTGGTCTGAACTACTATGACACTTATACTCTTATTACTCTCCCTCTGGGTTAGAATGACCACACCTGACTAGCATGGATTGACCAAGAATCCAAATCCATTTTTAGAGTGGTGGAATTCTTGGTTGGAAAGGACCATTGAATGTTAGTGATATCTGGGTCTTCAGAGCACTTAAAATATATTTGTTTTCATTTTATGAAAATATTGCTATGTTAAAATAAAGAGAAAATAGATAAATACAGAGAAAACGTGTTATGATCATGATACAATACAAAAATAAATACTAAAGGAGTTGTTTCATACAATGGATTAAATGTTCTTAGAGATATTATCAGTGAAATTGATGATTCACATCTTGGAAAAGGGATGGTGCTTTCAGCTCCTATTAATTTCAACAAATACTCAGGATCTCATAGTTAGATCCCATAAAAGTTAACATGGGTTTGCAATGCAAAGTCTTAGAAACAATGTGGAAAATATTGCTACCGCAGTTTTGCATCCAACCCTCAAATATGTCAACACTTTGTTAAAAGAGCAATGTGTACATTTTTACAATTGCATGGACTGAATTTGTTTTGTACCTGATGAGATCTATTTGGATCAAATTCATTTCTCAGAGATCGTGTTGCAGTTTAAGAATATTTGACATTCATGATCCTACTTTCATTAATTCTCTGTAACCCTCTTTGGCTAGAATAATTTTAGGCCCTTAGCCTGAAAAATATATGTGCTTAATTTTACAGATTTGCAGAATCCCACTGCAATCAAAGTAAGCGCATTCAGGACCAGTCTCAGAAACAGAGCCTTAATTTAACACTGTTTGTGAAACAGTGCATTCAAATGTTATCACTATCTTTTAAAAATGTATATATATTAAAAAAAACCTTACATTAAGCTCTTACAGCTAATATATGGCTTGGTTAATAGTTGTAGAATACTACTTAGTGAATTATTATTTCATTATTACTGCATGATCATAGGTATAATCCCATGATTCATATGCAACCTGACATGAAATCCCTTCTATAATGGCTTTGTTCCCTAGTGATAAAAGAATGATTAAACTTCAGCTGCATGGAAAATAAGAAGGTTCTTCTTTTTTCTTTTTCTTTAAAAAAAAAAAAAAGTAGTGTATTTGATTTAACCACCCAAATTTATTTAAAATCTCTTCAGTGAAGGAAATGAGACCCATGAATAATCTCTCATGAATCCTAATATTTAGGACCAGGATTCATCAGTCATTTGCCTACTGAAAGAAATGAGAAGCTTAAAATTATTAATGGTAAATACAGTGTGTCTGGTTGTTAGGCTGTAAAAGTATCAAAACTTGAATAAATTCCAACAGTTTTTTGGAAAAAAGCCGAATCCTACTTTAGCTGATGTCAGTGGAAGTATTGTCATTCACATCAATGAGAGCCTGATTAAACCTAATCCTTGGATTACCATAGGAGTAAGAGTTTATATATTAATAATTAGGGCATTTCCTCATCTATTCTTGCCAGGCATTATAAGCTTCCAAGATTGCTATATATTTACAAAATAATTCAGAGAAGTCCCATGTCATGTTGCAATGTTACGCATTGTTGGCCCTTTATATCTTCAAGTGTATGCCAAGAATTAGAAAGCAAATTGTAAGATATAAAAGTGCAGCAATTTTCATTCTTAAAAGTCAAATTAATTATCTATCAATAGCTGAAACTCGGGCCCATCTACATGTTACATTTAAAGAGTGATTAACCAGTTAATCATGTCTTAAGTGGTCACCCAGCCACACATTTAATCAGTTAATGGTGTGATGAAAAGAGGAATAATCTACAAAGTTATTCCACAAAATATGGAATATGTGGAATAACTTTGTAGCTGCTTCCTATCGTGCCATGATTTGAACGTGTGGCCAGGGGCTCCTGTGGCTCAGCCCTGTCAGCTGCCTGGAGCTCCCAGCTTGGGGTGGCGGGGGGCTGTGCACCCCTGAGACTAGGAAGTGCCAGCTGATTCTGGCTCCCAACCTCCATAGCTGGGATCCCCACCAGCTGAAAGGGCTCCCATGGTGGTGCACAAAGCATCCTCACAGCTGGAAGTCTCCAGCTGATGCAAGCTCCCAGCCATGGGGGAGCTTTATGGACCCCTATGGTTGGTCCACCATGACCTTTGGGGTGTCCCTGCATCTGGGAACCTGCATCATTTGATGGGGCTCCCAGCCACAGGAACTTGCTTCTTGCTGGTGCAGGGGGAGACCAGGATTGGATTCCACTACACTGGCAGTAAGGTGTGATGGGATCTGATTCATGATCTCACTGTCACTCCTCCTGCCATGTATTAGATTCCACTGCACTTTTACCTGCACCTGTAGAGGGACTCTCAAGGGCTTATGAAATGTTACAAAAGCTGCAGTGAATTCTTCATATATAATGTAGTATCTGACCAAAGACAAAAAGGACTGATTGACATTGCTGCAGGACTGAAAACAGTACTTCACTTCATTAGAAAACTCAGGTATCCGTTACAAATTATTCCTTTAAAAAGAAACGATAATTAAAAAGACTAGTATCCCCAAATTGCCTATGCTATGTAAAGGTGATGTTTCCTCATTTCAAAAATAATTTTAGCGAAATACTATGAATGATGAAAATGAAATCAACAGACATGTTATTTCTCACAATTTTAAAGTTTCCTGAAGGAATTTTGGTTATGTGCAGCAAGCGTCAAGCACATGGGTTGATGCTTTAATCATGGTGGATAAAGTTTCTAGTTTCCTAACAGTAGATCTGTTTCAGAGAAGCATAGGAATCATTACAGATATCATACTCCAGACTCTTTCATTGGTTGGATACATAATTAGACAATGAAAGAGGAAAACCCTGTAAGAAGAAGAAGGAGAAGGGTCTGATGGGGAACACAGCTGAAGTCTCTTTGCAAGTGATCCTTCCCAGCTATTGGCAGCTAGGGGAAGAAAGGAGCTGATTGGCTCTGAGCTCCTCCTCCACAGCCATTTAAGCATTTGCTCCACAGATTGAAGTGTTTTAATCTACCCAATCCCACCCCCTATCTTTGTTTGTTGTAGAAAATCTGTTTTTAGAATGGTGTAGGTATGATCTATCCTGATTTTGGGGGTTCAAGAAGGCATTTTCCTATTGGAATCAAAGCTGGAAGAAGGCTGGACAGTGTTTCCATGTTCTTCATATAATCTATTGTGTTAGGTTAACAGCTTCAGGACCTAAAGTGTAATTTTTAGTCATTTATAGGACTGTTTTGTTCATCAGAACATATGGCCAGGATAACTGGCAATGAGTTGGGAGGATACGTGCCCCCCAGATTTCTGTGCCAAAAGCAGGGCACAAGTGCGGAACTGCAGCCCGGCTGGAGCCAGTACATGGCAGCAACAGCAGCAGTGGTGGTGTGGTGTGTCCAACCACTGCGACAGTAGCACGGAGTTGTGCTGCTGCACTGGCAGCAGTTATGCATTGCCTATGACTGGGATGTAATATGCATAAAAAAATAAAGGGCCAGCTTCAAGATACAGAAAAAAGATCCTGGATTTTACTTATGATCTTTGTGCCTATGGGACAAGGGAAGTCTTAAGGAAGGGACTACTTGATAAAGTACAGCTTTTGATCCCCTGTGTTGTCATCCTAACAAGGGAAGTTGAGTACTATGGATAGAGGGATGAGTGTCTACGTTAAGCTGTAGGATATATGGTAGGAGTATTTTAACCCTTACATTGGATACATTTGTTAAATGCTTAGCACACTGTCTCAATACAATTGCAACCTGTGTGAAACCCTGCCCTTGTATCTTCAGTCACCCACATGTCTGGATCCAGCTATTCTGAGCTGTTTCTGAAGATGTTATTGATATCCTTACCAATATTATTTACGTTAGGGTGTGGTCACATTTTAATTAAAATTAGCATGAACAACTCTTAGGAACGTTTATCCATATTAAAGTTAGCATGTGCTGTGAGCAATAGCATGTTAAAGGTTAATACCGTCTTTAACATGCATAGCTCAAACATGCTGCTAGAGGGCTGGCAAGCAGAGCTGTCAGATCTTCCCTGTGCCTGCCCAGCTTACTGGCTTTCTGCTGCAGTACAGACTCCAGGCCCCTGCTGGCCAGGATCAGTCCTGCACCAGCTCGCCTCAGGCCCAAGTGTCCTGGACTGGGCCAGGCCCCTGCTGGAGCATACCTGGTGCAGATCAAGCCCTTGATATGGGGCTGATAGGGGTGCCTTGGGCTTGACCAGGCATGCAAGGAGCTCCTGAGGCCCCTGAAGCTGTCCAGCAGCTCCCTACCCATGTATCTACCCTTACTCCCTTCTCCCTGCCCTGCTCCCCATCTGCTCTTTCAGGGAGCTGCTAGTAGCAGCAAGGCCAATGAGGGCAGCCCAGGCTTCATCGGGGCACATAGGGAATTGTTGGGCTTATCTGCCTCCCTCTTGAAGCTGTCCAGCAGCTCCCCACCCACCTGATCACCCCTGTCCCTGCCCCACTTCCCCACCTGATTGTTCTCCTTTTGTCCTATGCCCCCTTTCCCCTGCCCTCTACCCTTCCTTTCCCTTGTTCTTCCTCTCCCCTTATCCTGCCCCACTTTTCTTCGCTGCCCAGCTGTTTCTGACTGTCAGTCTAGAGACGTAGAGTCCTGATAGCTAGTCCATACCAGAAGCAATGCTTCCTGGAATAGTGAAAACTGATGATAGTAGCTTTGTGTAGAAGACTGAGGTTACTGCAGCGTGAGCTGCCTAATACTAGCTGAAGATAACCTCACCTGAGGATGATTATCTTTCAGATGTTCACAGGATACTTAGCTCATCTTTTATGTAGTGTGCAGACACTCCCATTGTAAGAGTATTTAACATGTTTCAAAGGTAATGTGTAAATACACCATTTACCCCAACATGGGCCAACAGAAAATTGTATCTGTTTCTTTTTGCCATGGTATATTCCCCGTTAGATACTATCAACTGCATTTCTACTTTGAATGTGGTCTTTAGGGACAAAATCTGAGTGGCATTACAGCTCTGAGTGAAAATATTTGTGTGGAATCTAAACTACCACTGGTATTTCTGAAGTAGACAATGTATGTTACTTGTTGGAGATGTACCAGTCTCTTTTCCTTAGTCCTTGGAGCGTATAGCTTCATTTGTCTAATCATTATATTTTTCAAACATTTTTAAACTGAAGAACTTATTTTTCAAGAAATTATTGCAGGTGCAATGAATTTGTAAATGCTGGTGTTTGAATCATGACTATGGATTCTCTTTTCCTTTTTCCCTAATAGTTCTTTTCATATGGAAATAACTCTCTTTTCTCCATTTTAAAAGGAAAAAACTATTAATGCAGTTATTATATTTTTGTATCTATATAAAAATGTAAAGCTATCCTTTATGATGATCTTCTTCACATCAAATTGTTGATAATCTTTGCTTATATCAGGGCACACTATGGATTCTTCTAAATTTGAGCTATTATCCAAAGCCATAACCTGGACTTCCAAAATTTTGAAAAGGTAAGTTAATTGCTGCTCACATGTAAGTAATCATGTAAGTTACCACATGTAAGTAAGTAGGTCTGCTCTATCTTCAACATGTTAGATCATGGATTTTTTCTGTTTTTAATTATTGAAATTTCTATAGGTTGTTTACTGAGATAAGTTGGGATATTAGTAAATTTACTTACCTTTCCTTCATGTGCACATTATCTCTTACATGATGAGCAAATCTTTTATTTACACTTCAGGTACTTAGATTTAGATTAATTTGCACTGAACATTATTGATGGTATTTTTTCTATTAATGAGTATAATCTTGATTCAGACACATTTCTCTGTTGTTTAATCTGGTTTTACTTTATCACCATTTAGGAATCAATATTCTCCTCAGGTAAATTTTACAGGTTTCTCACTTCACTGTTACTGAGGAAACTGAAACTCTCATGATGGACGTGAACTCATCAATTTTGTTTTAATCTGTTCTTTGAGCCCTGCATTCCAAAACATATAACCTCAGAGTTTTGGAAGCATTAGGTAATATTGACAAAGTTAATAGTGCTTAGTATTGAGACATGCTTTATGATCTAATTAATAAAGTGTCCTTCTGAAAAGTAATTTTATCTGCTTTTTTTAAAATTCTATTTATAACTAAAGTAAGAACAGCATTTTTTTATATTTTGAACCCCTACAGTTTACGACTCACCACCATCAATTTATGCAATCTGTAATGTTAAATTATACATGTTTATTTCAAGTAAGTGCTTTTGGGGTTTTTTTTAAAGAAACAAATTACACAAAACTGACAATATTTATTTTTCTTCCAATAATGTTGTGTTAGACTTTACTAGTAACTTTTCAAACATAATATATGTAAAAATATATTTTTTCAATCTCTTTCTACAAATACAAGTTCCTCATTTCATTGATTATATATGCATTACTGTAATAATAATTATGTGAAGTTGTAATGATTAAATCAGTTAATGCACAAGCAATCCAGGAAGTTTTTAGAGACTGCTGGGGAAAACTTCTTAGTGCCTGTGTTAGAGAGGCCACTAGAAGCCATGCTCTTTTGACCTGCTGCTCAAAGAAAGGGAAGAATTAGTGGAGAATGTAGTAGTAGATGGCAAGTTAGGCAGCAACAACCATGAGATGATAGAGTTCAGGATCCTGAGGAAAGGAAGGAAGGAGAGCAGCAGAGTAAGCATCCAGGACTTCAGAAAAGAAGACATGGATTCTAGGAACAAATGGGCAGAATCCCTGGGAAGGCCTGTCTGAACGGGAAAGGAGTCCAGGAAAATTGGTTGTATTTTAAAGAAACCTTACTGAGGGTATAGGAATGAACTATCCTGATGAGCAGGAACATTAGCAAGTATGGCAGAAGACCAGCTTGGCCTAGAAGGTTACATTTCAATGAGCTAAACCATATAAAGGAAGCTTACTATAAGTGGAAACTTGGACAAATGACTAGGGAGGTACTCCTAGTCCTCCTAACAGTATTGCACAGACCTGCAGGGATGAAATCAGGAAGGCCAAAGGGCAATTGGAGTTGTAGCTAGCAAGGGACATGAATGGTAACAAGAAGGTTTTCTCCAAATATGTCAGCAACAAGAGGAAGATCAGGGGAAGTTACTTACTAAATGGGGGAGGCAACCTAGTAACATATGTAGAAAAGGCTGAAGTACTCAATGCCTTTTTGACCTCAGTCTTCACAGGCAAGGACAGCTCTCAGATTACTGCACCTGACAGCACAATTTGGGGAAGGGTTGAGAAGCCAACAGTGGTGAAAGAACAGGTTAGGGACTATTTAGAAAATCTGGACATGGGGGAAGATGGGCTACACCCAAAGGTACTGAGGAATTTGGCTGATATTTTTGAAGGGCTGCTGACCATTATCTTTGAAAATGTGGCAATTGGGAGAGGTCCTGGATGATAGGGCCAAATATACTGCCTATCTTTAATTAAGGGAAGAAGGAGGATCTGGAGAACTGCAAACCAGTCAGTCTCACCTCAGTCCCTGGAAAAATCATGGAGCAGGTCCTCAATTTCTAGCATGTCCCCATTTCTAAGCACTTGGAGGAGAAGAAGGTGGTTGAAATAGTTAACATGGACAAGGTATGCCTGACCAACCTGATTGCCTTCTATGATGAGAAGACTGTCTCTGGATATGGGGAGTGAAATGGATATGCTATACCTTGATTTTCACAAGGCCTTTGATATGGTCTCCTACAACATTCTCACAAACAAGCTAAGGAGATACAGGCTACATGATGGACTGTAAAGTGGATAGAAAACTGGCTGGATCATTGGGCTCAAAGGGTAGTAATAAATAGTCTGATGTCTGCTTGGCAGCCCATATCAATGGAGTCAAGTGGTTGTTCTTGAAGTCAGCTTTGTTCAATAGCTTTATCAATGATCTGGAAGATGGGGGTAATAGGGAGAAAGAAAATGGAAGTACCTATCCTGGATGAGAGCATGGAGTGCAGCAAGAATGGTGATGCCATCAAGCAGCATCTATCTGAGGAGTTTCTGGAGCTGGTGGAGGAGGAATATGATTGATCTTGGATGGCCACTTGAACTGGAAGGACCTATAAAAGAAGAAACCATGGGAAGGTTAGTTTCCCCAGGAAGGAGATGGAGGAGCAACTCCAAGAAGTTGCTACAAACTACATGGAGGTATAGAGCTTAACAGACTGGGTTTCTGCCAGCTCATGGCTAGTAGAATTGTTGTCCATGAGATATCTGTGAGAGTGACAGTGAAGCCTGGTGATCAGGATGGCTGGGGAAACTGGAAGAAAGAGTGGGAGGATAATGAGGAAGACCCCTTGAACTCTGCTATGGGGAATAATAAAAGGGGGGAATCTGCTCCTAAGCCCACTATTGGGTAGAACTAAGGGAGGGGTTACTGCATTGTTGCAAGTAATTGTACAAAAAAATGAAAGAGACTGTGTATCTGATGACATTGGATGAGACGATCAGTGGTAGAATAAACCTGCTGGAAGTATAAGCTGGGTGAGATGTTTCTCCATCATACATGTTCTAAGAATCTCAGGATGAATACTGGTTGGGCATGGACAGGGTATGAGAGGGGTGGAACCCTGCAGCAACAATGGCAATCAGCTATCAAATTGGACGCTTGTTATTGTATGTGGTCTCTCCTTTGTGGTGTATATATTAATTTAATTTATTTTTTCCCATGAAGGCATTTTCTCTCATGATGGCAGGTGAGTCCCCGAAGAGAAGGCAACTACATACATATGTACAGAGTGACCTGGAACACCCCTGAGTGACACATAACCATCCTATGACAACGGATGAAGTGCCCCCTTAGCAGGTTTGTGGATGACACCAAAGTGTGAGCAGTAGTAGATATGGTGGGAGGTAGGTTTAGTATTTAGAGATACCTCACCAAATTAGAGGATGGGACCAAAAGAAATCTCATGAGGCTCATAGATTCATAGATGTAGGGTCAGAAGGGACCTTGTAGATCTTCTAGTCCAACCCTTGCCATGGGCAGGAGAGAAAACTGGGCTCAAATGACCCCAGCTAGGTAAAAATCTTAAAGACCCCCAGGGTAGGAGCCATCACGATTACCCTTGGAATTTGGTTCCAGATCCTACTGTGAAGTAGTGCCTTCTAATGTCTAGTATAAACCTACTCTCTAGCAACTTATGGCAAATATTCCTTGTTAGTCC
Source organism: Crocodylus porosus (assembly GCF_001723895.1). Taxonomy (NCBI): domain Eukaryota; kingdom Metazoa; phylum Chordata; order Crocodylia; family Crocodylidae; genus Crocodylus; species Crocodylus porosus. The sequence continues at coordinate 137,999,453 of NW_017728906.1, forward strand.
AGGAGGCGCTCAGGGGAACAAGGTCTCTCCCAAACCCCTCTGGTCCCCTCTAATAAGTTTATAGATGGCCACCACGTCCCCCCTCAGCCTTCTCTTGAGAAGGCTGAACAGGTTAAGGTCCCGTAGCCTCTCCTCATAGGGTCTGCCCTGCTGTCCCCAGATCATGTGAGTGGCCCTCCTTTGGACCCTCTCAATGTTGTCCACATCCCTCCTGAAGTACAGCGCCCAGAACTGAAAGCAGTACTCCAGTTGCAGCCTGACCAGTGCCGCATAGAGGGGGAGGATCACCTCCTTGGCCCTGCTTGTGATGCTTGTGATGCATCAATAAAGTTTAATAAGGACAAGTGAACAATCCCATGAACTGGTGTAGGCTGGGAACTGACTGTCCACCATAACCCCCAGGTCTTTGTCTGCAAACCTGCTGCTTAGTTAATGAGTGGAATATAAGGCAACAGTGTACCCTTGTTGGCAAAAAAGCTAATGGCCTACTGGGCTGCATTACTAGGAGTGTTTCCAGAAAATCAAGGAAAGTGATTCTTCTTCCGCACTGGTGAAGACACATCTGGAGCACTGTGTCCAGTTTTGCCATCCCCACCTCTCACCCCCAACTACAGAAAGGATGTGGAAAAATTGGAAAGACTCCAGCAGAGAACAATAAATATGGTTAGGGGGCTGAGTTATATAACTTATGAGAAGAGGCTGAAGGAACTATGCTTATTTAGGCTTTTGAAGAGAAGACTCAGGGTCGGCATCCAGATGAGCAAGCATGTACCTGTTGTGGCATCTCAAAGTAGTATGGGAGACCACAGGAGGCCTGCCACAAATGAAAATGTACCCTGCACTGCATATTTGGAGAATGACTCTAAATTTGGAAATAGTGGTGTCAGAAGAAAACACCCTGGAAAAAAGCAGCGCAGAGTATGGTCCTGGAGCATTCCCGGAGGCAATCAGAGGCTGGATCATCCAAAGAGGTGTTCTAGCACCTTGCTAGAATGTCTCTATGCCTGCCATGTGACCCTGCTGTTCCAGCACACTGCCTTAGCATGCTGGGGTAAATAGAAGTGGGGCAAGGCTGGCAACAGCAGCTCAGAACCAGGCTCTGTCCCCAGTAAGCAGGAACATGGGGGGACTGTAGGATTTGTTGGTGGGCTTGTTGATGTGGGGTTTGTGGGTGGGGGGTTTGTGGCGAGGCTGCCACATGCCTGTCACCCCACCCTCCTGTGGTGCACCTGGCACTAGCAGCAGCCAGCCAAGCCATTGGGATGCTCATGGCTCTCTGCAGGCACCACCTGAAACCCAGGGCCTACATTTGGTGAACAGAGCTGGATCAGCCTGCTAGTGCATGCCTGGTGGTGCCAACAAAATACAGTCAGCAGGCAGTCAGGGATGACCTCTTGGGCAACCACCAAGTCAGGTGTCAGCTGCAGTAACAAGAGGATCATGTTTCCTGTGCTGAGGGAGGTGCTATGACCCAGGAACTGGCGGTCCCCACCAGGCAGCCTGTCAGTTGGCTTGATCAGCTGCTGCAGCAGCATGCATTTCATACAGAAAGGTGACATCTAGTTTTCTCTGGTTCAGAAAATTAGAGAAAGCCATCTGCATCATAGGGGCTCAGCAGCCAAAGCCCATACAGGCATACACAATGGGTGTACAAAAAAGAACAGGCAAACCAGAAGAGCAAATAAGAGCACCAGAAATGAGTGAGCATGCAGGACAAGGAAAAAATGGGCCTACAACCCACCAGCCTGTGCATCAAGCAGCAAGTGCCCAACATTGCCCGCAGGCTTGCTGAAGTGAAAACTATAATGCTGCATCTCTGGAGTGGAGTGCAGCACCACTGCTGCAGCTTTGGTAGAAAGCTGAACACCTCAGGTTCTGAGAATCATTTGTGAATGCATTGTGCAACCTTCTGGGGTTGCTTGGTTTGATCAAGAAAATAAGGTGCTCAACAGAGTAACTAGCACAGGGAAGTTCTGCAGAAGCAGGAACAGGTTCCACCTCTGGGATGGAGACCTTCTTCATGGAAGTGGATACTGTAGCAGCATCAGGGAATGCCACCTCCTGAGGCAAGACTTCTATCAACTCATCCTCAGAGGCAGAATCAAAATCTGATCCTGAGGAAGAAGAGCTGTAAATGTCCTGCACCGGGAGCCACTGAGGCCTGGGCAGGGGGGCGGGTTTACTGAGTCCCAGAATCAGGCCCTGTGGGACAAGCATCCTCTGAGGGGTGGAGGGGGACAGACACATCAGTCCCTGATTTCTTGGGAGGGGCACTCTCCTGAGCTAGGCACTCTTGCTCCCAGAGCTGCTTGTGGCTCCCAGAGGGCCTAACTTCCATGTCGACTTCATCAGGATCAGGGAGCTAAGAGGTGGGGGGAGAGCTGGCAGACCCCACCTGCCACCATCCCTACCACCAGGCCATGCCTGACAACTACAGGGCCTGAGGTTGGGGCCAAAGAGGCAGGCAGAGGTGGGGGTTCCCACTCACTAATCTCAGCTCCCCTTTGAAGTGGTGGGGAGGTATTCAGGGGATGGTGAGGTCTTTTTGGAAGACCCCTTATGTTTCTGGGACTTGCCCTTCCCAACAGGAGGAACCAAAACATCCCCTATGGGAGGAGGAAAGGGGGCCCCTGGATCCAGCTGACTCCAGTGAAGCAGAGAGCAGCTGGGAGGAAGGCCCATCTCCACCACCAGATAGACATAGCTACAGGCAGCTCTGCTGTGGCTAACTTCTTCAGGCACTGGGTAGCCAGATGGGACCTGCTACCATATCAAAAGCACGAGGTGTCCCCAGTGGTGAGGTAAACCTCATACTGCTGTCCATCAATCATTAAGACAGTGAGCTGGAAAAACCCCAAGCCTTCCTGTCAAGAAGCATGAATATCTGTCATTTAAAGGACAGGACATGCTGGAGCTCAGGGATCTTGCTCCAGTCTATGGACTGGACCCATCACCATGCCATAAGGGCTCAGGTGGTTGGTGAGCTCATCATCCAAGAGAAATGGGGGGACATTAGAGGCTACCACCTGAATGGCCGGTACATCTAAGGGCATTGTGAGGCAAAAAACACTTTCAGCAGATACACCTGCTACCACAACCTCAAGTACCAAAGCAGGGAAGCTGAAGAAAATGATAGGGACCGAACTCACCCAGGCAGCATAAAGGATATTTTGCAACCTACCAGTGACATCACAGCAGCAGCACACTCCTCCACTTCAATGGAGAGAGAGGCATGAAGCCAGAGAGCAAAACTCCCACCCGGGGGATAGAAGCCCCACCAGTGAACTTCTAGGAGATATCATCAGCCATTCCATCAAAAAAAAAAGGGTTAACCCTGCAAGGAACCAGAGGGAGGGAGGGAACAAAGAAGTTGAAAACAAACAACCAAACACCAGAGGAGGGAAAGGTGAGCAACATGCCTGGAAGGAGAAGGGGAAAAAAATAAGCAGCAAAGCAGCTGGTTTGGGTGGGGGGAGGAGGGGCAGGAACAAAATAAACTCAGAGGGAGGGGGAGGAGAGAAGAGGAGAGGGTTACTACAGGAAAAAGGGGTTTAAAAGGTGAAAAAGACAGGAAAAAGTAATGAAAAGGGGGAGGGTATGATGGGAAAGGAATCAGACTGTTTGGGGGAGGGAAAAAAAGCAAGAGAAGGAGAAAGGATCACAAAATTGGGGAGAAGGTCTCAAATCTCTGAGCAAACACTCCTGTTGGTGGCAATTTTGAAAAGAAGGAAGGAAGAAAAGGGAAAAAAAAGGAGAGATTTTAACATCAAAAAGCCCTGTGTATGCACAACACTTAAGGTTGGATTAACCAGTTAATCACGCTTTAAGTTGTGACCCTGCTACACATTTAACCAATTCACAAAATAATAAATCAAGCAATAAGGTAAACAGCTATTCCATAAATAGAAGAGTGATAACTTTGTAGTTTGTTCTAATTATGCCAATAATGGAATATATAGCCAAGTTCTCGCCTGAGGCAGGGGGCCCCATCAACTGGGCTCCAAGCACAAGGGTGAACTATTTGCTGCCAGCCCTGCAGGTAAGAAGGCTGGCAGTGGCAGCAGTGTTCCCTGCACTGCCCCCACTGCAAGCCTTATTAGACGTAAGGCTTGCAGTGGGAGGACTGCTGCCCCTCTGAGCTTCAGTAGATGTGGGGTTTACAGTGGGGGCACTTTGGCTGTGGAGTTCACAGCAGGCACACCATTGTTAGCTGTAGGGCTTACACTGGGGGAATGGGGAGAATACTGTGAGCCCCACAGGCGACAATGCTGTCCCTACTGTGATCCCCACAGCAGTGGTGATGTGTAGGGGGTGCACGTGCACCCCCTGAGGGCACTTATACACCCCCTGACAGCCAGCATTTTTGGGCAAGAGTGGCAGGTGAGAGTGCTGGTGCTCCACCCGAGAGCACCAGCCAGGGAGTGGCGGCACTAGGAGAAGCAATTCCCATGGCCAATCGCATCCACCTGGAACTGCCAGCAGTGTTCCTGGAAGTGGTAAAGGCGTACCACTTCTGGGTCAGCATGATCAGCCACAGTGGAGGCCCCCCCCCCACCAGTCAACATGCTGACTGGCTGCTAGGGAGGCAAATGCCCCCCTTGACTCAGGAGGCATGAGTCACCCATGCCCCATAGGCAACATCAGCTGTATATATGGCATGGCAGGAGGTGCTAGTGTGTGAATCATGCATTAGATCCCATTGTACCTTTACCTGCATGTGTAGACCCTTAGTAGCAGTATGATCATGAACTTTGAACTCCTTTTGTATACCAGGAATAAAATTTAACTCAGAGGGTGAATCTATGCACAGTAAATTAATCTAGTGCATGGCTTGCTAGTACCTGTACATACAGCTACTGGGTTAATCACATATTAGCTACCTCACAGTAGCACATGAGTAGATGCTGACTGAGAGCAAATCTGCTTCCAGTCAGCCACAAAGGCTAGGAGCTAGCATCCTGCCTGGGGAAAAGCCATGTGGCTGTGAGTTTGTCCAGCCATGTGGCAGGGACACCTCTGTAGCTGGCCCAGTCTGGTCTCCGGACCCCTGGCCTGGCCTCTGAGGACTGTGCCAGCTGCTGCCTACCCCAGGGAACTGTGCACCACTGCAGTGGGCATGGGGCAGATGCAGCAGCACCACAGAACCCAGCTCTGACACTTGGAGCCTGTGTCTTCAGCTACCTGACCCCCAGCTACTGTGCCCCTCTACTGCAGGCATGTGCCAAATCCCAGCAGCACCCAGAGTCCTTGCCTAAGATCCCAAGGCCCATGGCAGCAGTTGCAATAGCAGCATCCCCAATACGAGGGACATCAGCTTGAGGCCCCAACTGGACTAAGCAAGAGACTAGAACCTCACAGCAGTCTGAGACAAGGCAGAGGTGCAGTTGCAGTTTGGCTAGTGCATCCAGTCAAATGCCTATATACATGAGATGCTGGCCCATAGTACAGACCATAGCTACTAGTCTAGGGCTGTCCATAGGCCTATGACCTTCATGCAGTAGCTGGACCACTTCCCAGCCATGAGGGACCCTGGTAAGGACTTTCATATGTACCTGAGTACAGGCAGCTCACCTTAGCCTGTGCTGTGGGCCAGTGCTTACGAAGACTCTCCAGGAGAGGGCCCTGTGGGGCACCAATAGCATGACCCAGAGTGGTCTCCATCCTCAGCTTCAGCTGGCAGTGCAGGCAGCCTGGGCCAACACCTGCTTCATCAACTCCGGGTGTGCACCCCAAGTGGAGTTGGACTGCCAGGGTCACCTGCCACACACTTCCAGTAATCCCCACAAAGGGAGGAGGGCTAGGGGACAAAGTGGGTTGCACGGCTCATGCAGCTTCCCATGGGCTGCATGCCTGGAGCCAAGGTCTCTGCATGGAGGGGGTAGGGCCCCTCCCTAAACGTTTCTCCCCTATTCTCCCCTCACCACTCTGTCTGGCCAGCTGCCCTCTGGATGCCAGTGTTCCTGCCCCACACCCACCTCAGCATTCAGGAAAATGGGAGGTAGTTCAGGACTTTATTGAATGGTCAGTGCCCTCCTAGCTATGCAGCCAGGAAATTATCACATATAGAGAAACTCGATGGCAGTGGCAATATCATTCTTGGCCATAAGGGTCAGGGACTTGTAGTGGATGCAGAGATACCCCTCTAGGCAGTGGCAGGAGTGGGGGTTTGCCTGAGGTGCTGTTGAAACCCAGCTCCCTGCACCAGTTTCTCATCTTCACCCAGAGCAACATGGTGATCATTACCAGCACAGGATGCTGGCTCAGGCACTCCTTGGTGTGCTCACACAGTTTGTAGTGACTCTGACCAGGGGACTCTGACCAGGGTCATGCTTATGGCGTAGACTATGTGTGGTGGGGGCCCTGGTCCAGGGTGATTCTCTGGAGGGGCTGCTAGGGAGTGGATGGTGTTATTACCAGCTCCACATCCTATCTGGCTCACCCTGTTTCCGGGTGGCATGGAAGCAAACTACCTGGCCTGTAGGGAGTTGGTTTGGAGCCACTGTAGCCCTGGCTCAGCCTGAGGAGGGGATGGGGAAAGGCAAGTTTCCAGCTGTACATGGGAAGTGGCCCTTCTGCCCCTGTGGAAGGAGTGAGGATTGAAGGCTCAGCTGTTGGCAGCCTGTGGCAGGGCACACACAGCCAAGTTGCCATAGCCTCTGAGCATGGCCCCTAAACAGAGGCCAGGCAGCTGGAGTATGATGCATGTTATTTCTGAAATTTTACAAATTTTCAAAAAGATCCTCTCTGTCCTTGCTCTACAGATCCAGCAAGTACAGGTGGGGGAGAAACACCAGCCACTGGCAGGGATGTGTCTTCAAGGACACTGCCACCATTAACCAGAGCCCTCTGCATGTGCTGCCTCTACCAGCATTAGACACAGGACCAGGCCCTGCTGTTGGAGTGGCTGGTCACAGCAGCAGAGAACTAGGTTGTGGACTCATGGGTCTGGCGATCCCAGGACTTGAAGTGGGAGTGAGAGTGACTGGGAAGGCTGTGACCTCCAGGAAAGGCTCCTCACCATGGAGGAGAGGCATTGTCCCCTCAAGAGAACACATGAGGCCCAAGAGCAGCAGGCTACCATGGTGACCCAGGCAGTAGAAACCAGTGGGGAGGGCTGCTGGGTGCTAGACACGACCCTGGCCTTAGTGATCAGCTTCATGCCACCCATGGCCCAGCCCCCATCCTTGGCCCTGCCTGACCCCTAGCAGCTGCCCATGAACCAGCCCCTGGCCCCTCCTCTGCCTTCCCCCTGAGCCACTCACAGTCCAGTGCCAAGACCCACTATGACCTTGGGACAAGGTCCAATACTGCCTACAGGAGCCAGAGCCCCCTGCCTCTGCTCCTAGGCCAGGTTCACCGGTGGCCTAGTCCCCCACCTGGGCTGTTGCCTGCCACTAGTCCAGCTGCCATGCAGCTCACCGAGCCCAACCACCATGCTAGCTTACTTGACCTCCATGTGGCTGAGCCAACTCCACACATGGTCCCTGTTGGCCCCAGTCCATAGTGAAAGAGGGAAGGAGGCTGAGAAAACTGGACAGTGCCAACTTTCACCCCTGGGTGAGCCTCCAAACTCTCAACTTTGCTGCTGCATCTGCGCCCATGGTGGTGCCACCAGAGGCCAGATTGATGGGTGCCTTTCCCTGGTATCTGTGCCATAGGTGCCTCCACCCCACTTGTTCACCCCTTACTGTTCAGAAAGCACATTCTACATAGCTGCATGGGAAGCATAACCTTTATTGTTGGTGCAAGTTGGGGTTAGGGAGGGGTGTGTTGATGGTAGGGAAGGAGGTAGAGAGGGAGGGAAAAATTATGCTGTTGGGGAGGGAGGGTGGGTCTGTTATTGCATGGTGTCCATAATGTGCATGGTTTTGGGGTTGACCTGTGGGCCTGGGGTCTGTGGGTGGCCACCCAGGTGACCTACTCTGTGTGTGGTGGGGGGGTGAAGGAAGCAGTGGTCTGAAAGTGCTACATGGAAATGGTGCCCTGTCAGGGGGGAGGGCAGGAAATGTTTATGGTGTGCTGGTCACAGGTTCCTGGGACAACATCCCCTGCCATGCTGAGGTTGCTCCCATAGCCTCTCTGAGAACCCCCTACCAGGCCGAGCCTTCCCCTGGAGCCCACTGACTTGCCCTGGCACCGGGGCAGCTGTGGCTAGAACCTGCAGCTGCCCCTGGCTGCTTAAGGCAGCCAAGCTTACTGGCCACATCTACATGAGTAATGAACTACTGTGCATTAACAACAAGCTGTTTCACAGACTGCATCACTACAAAGCTGTGCAGGCATGCTACTCATTATTGAGCAGTCATTTAGTACTTGGGTATACAAGTGCTAAATGACTGTGTAGTAACAACGAGTCTCATGTGGATGTGGCCACTGTGCCTTACTTTACTGCACAGTAAATTTAAGGTGCATTAACAGCACACAGTGACACACCTAGAGGCATTTACATCCAGCCCATAAATTCCAAATTAGCCAAAGCAATACAGGCTTTTAATTCTCCCCCCTCTCCCCCCCCCCCATTATACAGTTTCTAATTATGAAGAATCCACAGCATCTCTCAATATTTATTTTTCATCTTGCTTTCAATGTTTTTGTCCACTAAGAACTATTTACTGCCTGAATATTTCCCTTCATTCCAGTACTTACTTGGAGCATCTACATGAGACATTTACTGGGAAGCTGCCTAATTAGCTCTACAGTAATGTCTCAGCATCTATACATGCAGCCTTATTAGGCCTCAGGAAACTAAATAACTCCATTGTAGATTATTACTTGTAAATACAAGTACTATCCTGTGGTGGCATTATTTAGTGCACAGCAACGCACATGCAGATGCTAATGGGGCTGGTTGGGACAGAAGACTGCTTCAGGAGGTTGCCTGCCATCTAGTTCCATACTGGAGTACCCTCCGGCCCCAGGCAGCCCATCCTTAGCATGTTGAGCTGGGTCCAAGCCACCCCAGGCTGACAAGCTGACATCCTGCATCACTTGCCAGCTGGGACTGCTTTGACCTGGCTACACATGCTGTGGTTGCAGGTGCACATGAAGACACAGAGCCTAGGAGCAATAAACTCCAGCACTATATGCACCAGAGTTTATTGCTCCATACTAATAGCATGTGTAGATGCACCCATTGCCTGATGTAATTCACCTTTCAACCATATCCTTTTTGAAGCAGAAACAATGGAACTTAGGTTGCTTTGAAAAATATCATCTCTCATCCAGTAACATATCTATAGACATTTTTTCCATATGTAAAACTTGGATTTTGAGTGTGTTAATTAAATCACAGTGTAACAAGTGATTTGGGGACATGATTTCAAAAGTACACTTACCTGTAGCTGAGAATCATGGGGCCTGCTGGGTGCTAAGCACTTCAGGAAAATCTCCCCTCTTTTCTGTTAAAAATTAAATAGTTATGCAGTTACATAAAATTCAGAAGGTACTGTATAAAGTATTTCTACATGTACTTTTACAAATCTTTTAGGAATTTAAAGAGATTTCCCTGATTTAGGCTGCATTAAGTCTCAGGATAAAATATCAAATAAAATAGGAAGATACAGTTTATGAAAGATTGAGAAGAGTTATAAAATTTGATTTACTGTAAATAATTCATGATGCACCTTTGCAGCACTGTGAAATCCTTTTTCATAGTTCCAATTTTTGGATATAAATAGACATGCAGTGAATACAGAACAGCTTATTTTACACATGCTGCAAGTTTGCTAAATGGTTGTTTGTGTGTGTAATACCTGTATATAAAGGAAGTGTGGAATACCATAGCTGGTAGTGCACAAAATTTAGGAAGATCATTAAAAATATTAAAAGTAATGGTATTAGCTTTTGTGGAAGCCTATACTGCAAAATTTCTCACAGTTTTATCCAGTTTTGAAAATGCACAATCAGTTTTCATTTTTCAAGTTTCAAGTGTTGGACTTTTAAAATGATATTTTTCGCACCTTTCCTTTTTAAATTCCACCTTCAGTTTATGGGCAATTATCAATGATCTTTGTTAAAGTGTGTGTGTGTATACTCCAAAAGAAAACATTCTAAGAGTGTGTGTTTTATTTTCAAAACAGTGCAAAATTTCTTAATTTAAAATAATTAAAAATATTTCTAAACAACTGTTTTACTTTTTTTAATTTACTCAACACCCTACCCAGCATGCCAGGCTCCTCTCTCCCCCCACCTATTGTTAAGACAGCACCAGAGTTAAGAGGGGGTGGGCAGGGCTAGAGAAAAGAGGATATAAACACACAGGCTCCGAACTGGAGCTCAATACCCAACCCCCTCTTACCCAACAGAGAACATCTGCTGGATTGGTGGGAGGGATTATTGTAACCCATGGCTCTTTCTGTGGAGCTCAATGAGTTACAGCAGGGAGCCACATGTTTGTAAGCACCCTATGTTATATTGAGTGATGCAAAGGGCCATTTACATGGACCACACAGAAACTACAGAGCTATACAACATAAAGAATACAAGTTTATTATTCAGTGGTCAGCATTAGTATACTTATAAATATTCCTCTGAACCCTGTGTATCAATATGCTAACGTAGCTTAATGCTTTTTTAACACTCTATGCACTTTTAACAACTCTTCCAGTAAACAAGGAGGAAGGAATGTCAGTTCAAGTAACTAACTTTTTGGAAGATGTCAGCAGCTTATCAATATAGTCTCAATTAAATTTAAAGCTTCCTGTCAGTTCTTTACATATACATAAATAAAGCACACTGCAAACATTACCAGACATCTCCCGATCATAAAGTGAGTTATCCTTTTATAAACACTTGGCACCACATATCACACAGCTGATTATCAACCCTGATAGTCCAATCATAGACCTGTTGAGCTCCTTCTTGAAATGATTCAGGGTTTTTTGCCCCCACAACTTTGTTCACAAGACCATTCCAGTACCTGCTTCAGCATTGGTCATATTACTTGAGAAAAACTAAGGTGGAATTCTATTTTCTTCTGTGTGCCTAAATGGCAGCTTCTTAGTCCTAGTTTTCTAGGGCATTTTTGACAAGTGCCTTCCACTGTAGATGCATATGTGTATACATATAGACTCATATACATATACACAGTAGGCTATACAAATACACAGTAGGCTATACTATAGCTGAGCACATAAGTGTGAGTTGGGGAAAAAGCCCTCCCAGGTTTTACATGCAATAGCTCAGTGGTTAGGGCAATTTCTCAGGAAGTAAAAGACCTAAGTTGTTGCCTGCCTTGCCCAGGAAGGGTTTGAATCTATGTCTTTGACTTCCCAGTATACTGCTCAAATGACCACATCATAGGCTGGCCAGATATCCTTTTGAAGCTCATCCAATATACCTTGCATTTAATAGACACTGGAGAAAATGGATGGAGAGCAGTGCTGAAAGTCTCTGTCCTGTGGGAACTTGACCTAAAAGAACTCCCTACTTCCCAAAGCAACAGCCACCTCACAAGACCAGGCACCTTCTAATTGGCTTTTTTCTTTCTGATCCATACCTTTGTTTCTTGGCTGACCAGGGGCCAACTTCTAAAGGAGGGCTAGAAAGGGCATGGGATTTTGCTGAGAAGTCAGAGAGCCGAAGCTCAGACCTATCTGGGAGAGGGTCCTAGACTCTATGTTCCCTGCTTCCTGGGCAAGCTACTGATTTTTATGTATCAAAGCTAAAAACAGAAGGGCCCTCCTCTGGTGTCTAACATCCATTAATCATGAATTTCTGGCAACAAGTTAAAAAAGCATAGCTTAGATGGCCTAATACATCCAGAATAGTTACATGTACATAGCTTGTACCTATCCAGCCAGTGTGCAGGCTACTGCAGGCACTCAGTATATATGCATACATTTATATATCTATAGTGCATAGGTAGTAGAATATAAGTACCAAAAATGCCAAAAATGGTTCTCAATATTTTTGGACTTGAGGAACCCCTCTTTGGAGTTGAGACAGCCCTCCATAACTTTTGTGAATTGATGGACTCAATTTCAAAACCTAATTATAGATTACAGTGCTTGCATCCTTGTTGAGGGGCCTAGCAGTGAGGATAGGGGGGCTTCCTAGCAGAGATAAATCTGAGCCTGTTCTTATTGCTAAAGTTATCTGCTGATCTCCTAACACCTAAAGACACCCTTCAGAAATTCTGGCAGCATCCCAGGGTTCCCAGGCAAATTGGCTAAGAATCACTAGGTTAGAAAAATGTCATTTAGGTGCATAAAGGGAGACAGATTTTTTCCCCCTATATCTGTTTAAAGTAAATTTGTAAGTTATATTAATATTTCTCTAAACAAAGATAAATTATGAAGCTGAGAGAATCTACAATTAATTTTACACTATCTTTCAATACGCTATTCTTTTGGGATAAGCAAATGGACATTGTTTTCTCTAAATGTTGTGACTGAACACAATGTGGTAGATTTTTTTTTTTACCAAGACTGAAAGAAGGAAAGTAAAGTAATATAAATACTGTATGTTCTTTCCAACTGTAGTATTGTTCTAAATTAGACAGCCAACATCCCAGTCCAAAAGCTTGTGTGTATCATCTTGTTCACTTAAATATATGGTACTGTCAACCCAGAGAAAATTTTCCCCAGCCTTATTTTTCACTATGAGCTTCATTTCATACAGCTGGAAACAGAACACACTATTTACAATTTTTTAAACTAGCATGGTTTCTACTGTTCAAAATACTGTAGGATGTTTAATCTGAAGCAGAGAGAAGCGGTCATGGGCAAGAAGCAAGGGACACACTTATTTTACAGTGGAAATAACCTTTTGATTCTAAAATAAAAGCTGAAAGTTTACAATTGTTAAAGCTACATGAAACTCGTCCAAATACAGTACTATCCCCAGTTAAAATCTTCACACAATCTTTAATGAGTTGTTGCAAAGTGAGCAAAGCTCTTTCAAAACTGTTAGCATATCTTTAGCCTGAATTGTCATTTTGAGTGTTTGTTTTAAAAAATAATTAACAACTAAGCTGACATGATAAGAGGAAAAGGCAAAAGAGAATTAAACTTATAGCTATCTTTAGAGGAGAAAACAAGAACATATTTTATTTCAGACTCATAAACATATTTTCTATTTCCTAAGCCTGAGGCATGGGTGTTATTTGTGAGGAGACCTACTGCCTCAGTGGGAGCTTCCACCCAAAATCTACATTTTTCCATTATCAAAATGACACTCCACTAGATAGATATTACATAATGATGTTTCATGGGAAAATGTGGATTTGGGGTTATTTTTTAATCCAAAATCCAAAAGTAGAGTGGGGTGTTATCAGAGAAAACCAGGATCTCCGGTAATCAAGGAATGTGCCTCCTGAAGCATTATGAACCTGGTGCATCTTTTAAGGCTTGACACACCTCTCTGATCTGATGGCAAATGTAGAAGGAAAGGTGCCTGACACCACCCATCACCAAATTAGTAGCAACACACTACTCTTGTTGGGATCAGACCTGCTTGTTTATCTATATTTTTACTTGGAAGCAATCACTACCATTTTGACACATCTTGAAAATAAATTCAAATCAAAGTAAGATTTATGTATCTTCCTCTCTTTTACTCATTCTGAATGAAGACAAAGGAACTCAGATTAGTTTATTAAGGAAACAGGATGATAGAAAAGGGAATGCTCATTCCTGGGTCCAGATATGTGATGTGTGGATCTGTGGTTGCAGTACAGAGTAAAAGATATCTGATTATCTTTTGCTTGTTGCCACATAATACCAGAAAGGATTTTTTCCTCTCCGGTTGCTACCAGTTCCTCTATTCTTTTCTTTGATTTACTTTCCTTTGTGTTCAAACGTATTGCTTTGCTTCGCATTTTTGCCTTGCTTAGAAGCACTAAGCACTGGGCATTGTCCTCAGCCAGGGCTGAGAATTTTCACTGGGGTGATCCTGCTGGTACTCAAAAAACCTGGAGGTTCCTGGGAAAAGGATCTTGCTCCTCTGCTCAGGGTCAGAACAATCATCATATTTTGGATCAGGGAGAAATTTTAACTCCTGATCACAATAGCAGGGATTGCAAAGTGGGGGTGGGGGGTGGCCTCTATTAGATGGCATGGTTCTCTTCCTTGGATTTCTTGACTGTACTTGAATCAACCACTTTCTATTCTTTCAGTGTGCCATGGAATTGACAGTGCCTTTGTCCCCCTGCTTTACCTGTGGCAAGTCAGGGTGTTCCTGCTATTTTGGGGCATTGTATCTGGTAGTTGTGCAAGAGGTTTATTTTGTGCAGTTTTAAGAATAGGCTAGATAAACATGTTTATATCATAAGTTAGGTAACGATGGTCTTGCCTTGATGAGGGTGTTGAAACCAATGACTGCCTTAGGTCTCCCCAAATTTATTTTTCTATGATTGTATGAGTTCTACTACAGAAGTGGCAGCATTTCAGTGGCAGGTTAGGGAGTCTGATATCTGTACAGATTAAATAAGTAAAAGTACATGCAGTTATGGTTTATTTGTGTACATGTTGCAAGGAAGCATGATATCACCAAAGTACACAGTCCTTATATAACCCAAATACATCTCAGTGCTTACACACTTTCAGCAACTGCTGCCCCTTCCAAAGCTTATCCTCAGGGCCCCTCCTCAGATACCAGTTCAGCCTTTCTAGGTGGAGCCCTTCCCTACTGCAAATCCCTATAAGATTTTTATGATGTCTCAGTCATTATGCCTGGTAGTTGTGCATGAGAGCTGTTCACACATTTCTTAAAGAATAATTAGACAAACACTTGTCTACAATGGTTTAGATAGCATTCCAATTGTTCCTTGAGAAGGGATTTGGACTACTAGATAACCTCCTGAGTTCATATTTTCCCATCCCTACTTTTCTCTAATTCTGTGATTTCTGAAAGGAAGCCTCATTGTTGATCTTTTTTTCTCTTTATTCTCACCACAAAATTACGTGGTTTTGGGGGAAGACAGGTAAAAGAACTGACTGGTATTTTTCTTTGTTTTTCTTTTTCTTTACAGTGGAGAATGTCATGGCCATACCAATCTTTTCCACATGGCAAATTAACACTCTGTCCAACTATTGGGAAAGCTGTGCCTTCTGAGAACACAACTCATTCCTTGGAGATTGATAGCTCTGTTCTGAAAGAGTGCAGCTGTTACAGGAAGTCATGCTCATTCAGGTTAAACCAGTCTATCAGATAGCTTAGACCAATTCCACACTAAGTTTAGCAGATGAATACTGAAGTCTAGAACTCTTATTCAACAGAAAGCCAATGACAAAAGTAGAATACTGGAGATGATGTGTGCTTAGTATCCAGATTCGCTGAACAGGCGGGCAGCTTTATTCTCAATAAAGCATTTTAGAGACAATAGTTTCATTCTTAAGTTCACTGTGTTACAGATGTCATTGCTAAAGGCCATGAATGAGAGGAATATGACCAAGTGTGAACATGACAGGATGATGAATGCTAGCTATCTGTAGGTGGAAGAATGTATTTTTCAATACTGGTTATTTGACCAAAGAGAATCAGCAGGGAGTTTTGGTTGAAAAGATTACAAAAAGGTCCATTCTGTTTTAAAAATCTGAGAATGCTTAATCTGAATGAAAAAAGAGTTAATGGATATTTCAAATACTTCATGCTCTGCCCTCCGTCTAGCACTTTGTTAGGCTGGTTTTTAGCTACAGCCAGATTCTCTTCATTTGTTGTTGGATCTTACAAAGGCCTCACAATAGCTACAAGACAGATGCTTGCAACAGAAGTGATGGTATTATAGACCTGTCTGGAGGACCTTAGTAATGAGGCTACTTGTCCAACACATGGAAGATTTGAGCTCTAGAGTCTTGTCAGCCATATAAGTCAAATACTTATTTTCTAGTAGAGTACCCTAATTATTAGGGCATAAGCTGTGATATAGAGAATCTCCACCCTTTGCTTTTGAACTTATGCCACTATGCATAGATTCATAGATTCATGTATTGCAAGGGGCTGAAAGGGACCTTGCAAGATCATTGGGTCCAGCCCCCCTGCACTAGACAGGAAAGACAACTGGGGTCAGGTGATCCTAGCAAGGTGATCATGGAGTCTCCTGTTGAAGATTTCTAGGGTAGGTGATTGCACCACCTCTGGAGGGAATTTATGCCACAGTCTAGACACCCTAACTGTGAAAAAGCTTTTCCTACTGTTAAGCCTGAAATGGTCTTCCAGGAGTTTGTGGTTATTACTTCTGGTTTTACCCAAGGGTGCCCTTGTGAACAGTTGTTTGCTGACCCCTTGATGTATTCCCCTGATATAGTGGTAAGCTGCTACCAAGTCCTCTCTCTGCCTTACCTTCTTTAGGTTGAAGAGACCCAAGTCCCCCAGCCTTGCCTCATATGGCTTGCCTTGTAAGTCTCTGATCATATGGGTGGCCTTTCTCTGGACTCTCTCAAGCTTTTCCAAGTCCCTGTGGAAGTGTAATGTCCAAAACAGGATGTGGTACTCCAGCTGCAGTCTCACTAATGCTGAGTAAAGCAGAAGAATCACTTCCTTGGTTTTTGCTTGAGATGCATCAGTTGATGCATGCCAGAGTATTGTTTGCCCTGCTGGCTGCAGCATCAGACTGATGACTCATGTTCATACTATGATCTATTATTACCCCAAGGTCCCTTCTAGTCATGGTGCTAGTCAGTTTGGCACCACCAAGCCTATAAGTATGTTGAGGATTGTTTGCCACCTGATGGAGGACTTTACACTTTTCAGTGTTAAATTTAATCTGGTTATGATCTTCCCACCTTGGCAACCTGTCTAGGTCCCCACCTGTATCAGCAGCCTATTTTCAAGCGTGACCATGCTCCCCCATAACTTCGTTTCATCCATGAACCTAGCCAGTGAGTTCTTCATCCCCCCATCCAAATCATTGATAAAGATGTTGAAAGGCACTGAACCAAGCATGGACCTCTGAGGGACACCACTGTCCACTTCTCATCAAGATGACACATATGCATTCATTAGCTCTCTGAGTCCTACCCTGCAGTCAACTTCCTACCCACCTAGCTGTCGAGCAGTTAAGCCTGCAATCTTTCGATTTTTCTGTGTGAACATCATAGAATACCAGATCAAAGACCTTTTGGATGTGTGGGTATGCAGTGTCGATCTCCTCTCTCTTATTCAGGTGGCGAGTTACCTGGTCATAGAAGGAGATGAGATTGGCAATACAAGACCTGCACTCAATGAGGTCATGCTGGCTGTTATTCAGAATCCTACCTTCTGCAAGCATATTGCACATAGACTCCTTGATCAATTTTTCCAGGATTTTCCCTGGGATAGAAGCTAATGCCCGGGTCTTCTCTCCTCCCCTTTTTGAAGATGGGCACAACATTGGCCCTCTTCCAGTCTTCAGGGACCTCCCCCGAGTGCCTCGAGTTTTGGAAGAGTTTTGCCAGAGGTCCCATGATGACTTCAGCCAGCTCCTTTAGCATTCTTGGATGAAGTTCACCCGATCCTGCTGACTTATAAATGTCTAGCTTTTCTAAGTGGTCATGCACCAGGTCTACATCAACAGTAGGAAGGTGATCATTCCCACCATGTCCATTCTGAACCTCATCTCGTATGATTTTCCCCTTAGTCCAGTGAAATACTGAAGCAAAGTAGCCATTCAGGAGTTCAGTTTTCTCCTGAGTGTCAGTAACCAGCTCTCCTAAGTTGTTAAACAATGGCCCCACACTTCCATTTGTTTTCCTCCTGTTTCCTACATACCTAAAGGAGGATTTCTTATTATCTTTGATTTCTGTTGCATCACAGAATGCAAGACTCAAAAAGCTATAAAGGAGGTGTAAGGAGGATGACTCTATGGCCTAGTTAGGGTTTCACCTAGTATAAGAGAGAAATAGGTTCTTGTCTCTATTCCTAAGGCTTTTTCTTTATATTTTTCTCTCTGTTTCCTACTGGCTAACTCTGGGAAGATCCCTGCTTAAGATTTAAAATATTTTGGATCACTGCTTCTGAGGTTCCCAACTTTGG
The DNA here is from genome assembly GCF_001723895.1 of Crocodylus porosus. Classification (NCBI taxonomy): domain Eukaryota; kingdom Metazoa; phylum Chordata; order Crocodylia; family Crocodylidae; genus Crocodylus; species Crocodylus porosus. Next base: position 138,017,405 of record NW_017728906.1, read on the forward strand.
AGTTTTTCTGAGGTTCCCCGTGTACCATGTAAAAGGTACATAAGATGTAGAAAATTCTTGTGAGATAGCATAACAGTATAGGAGTTTTGTGTATTCTAATTCTACTGCTGCATTTTCACAACTGTCCATACAGCACTTCTTTGTATGCATTAATTTAAAGTGTTGCTCATTCAGATCTCCAGACTTCCAGACCCCTCAGCAGTCATAAAGTTATATAAGCAGGGGTTCATTTTCCTTTTTCTCTTTTATGAAAGCAGACTGTATAAAGGTGAACTGCCTTTTTTTTCATTTTTTCATTTGATGTTTTCAAATATGATGCATTTCTGGTGCAAAAATGTCACATATTGTACAGTGAAAAAATAACATGAAATTATGTAATTTCAGCTTCAACTAGACAGCTAAATGCAGAGTATTTCTCAAAAGTGTCATACAAAATGTATTTAAAATAAAATGCACTTTCTGAGAGGAAAATGTTTCCCATTGTCAAATTCAATCCTTGTCTTCAGAACGCATTAAATGCTGCTGTTGCAAATGTAAAGCCTTAGATATAGTATACAATAGAAACTAAATTTTTTTGTGAAAAAAACCCCAAGCTTTCAAAAATGCCTGGGATTTTGATATTAGTCTTCATAAAAAATACGATAAAAAAAGAAAGTGCAAAAAGGTGATATACAAATCTATCACCTGTGGAAATCTGGGTTCAAGTAATTTACAAAAGGAGTCAGAAGCTCATTTATTAGGGCACAGAAGCAGCTATTAGTATCCCATTAAATCTTTGCATTTCCCCACTAAATTCAGGTACTAAACCATGTTTAACTTTAATAGGATTGGGGCAGGATTTCCATTTATCAGAGTAAAAACTGATATCATGCATCCTATTTGTTTTTCCCTTTAAATTATTTTATAACTGGATCTTAACTAAAAA
>NW_017728906.1:138018609-138026392 GCF_001723895.1 Crocodylus porosus
ACACATCAGGTTTTTCTTTTCCTCCACCTTCCAAATCAGAATATATAGTCCAGACAAATGTTATAGTATGTGTAGAAAATGCATTGTTCAATTTTATATGTAAGTGTGAATCATCACAGCTGTAGATATCTGTTTAACATCTGAAAGTCAGTCAGAATCTGTCCTCTCTATGAGGAAAACCTAACAAGAATTGATTAGGTTGTTCACATTTTGACTGATCTTAATTATAATAATTAAGAGATTACCTTCACTATTGCATTGATCTGCAACTGATGTATTATAGGGGTGAAAATCAAAGAAAAGGACACGGGGAATTTGCTCACTCATAGTTCAAATGGACACCTAGCCTAAAGAAATGACATTAGCTTATCCATTTTTTACCACATCTGTATCTAGCTGAGCAGCTTAGAGCAGGAAGAGTCTATTAAAAATTCTACAGAACTATCTACCAATCTATTTTCTTCTCTCCATTTTTCCTTTAGTACTACAGGAGAGAATGGCTTGGGAGATGATAATCCATGACATAATCAAATATTATCCTTAGGTGTTTTGTTCAAACTGTTGCTTTTTAAAAAGCTTGCAAAAATAGAACATCCATGTTAGTGCAGAGAAAGTTGCAAAACCCCTTTTCCTTCTTATGGTGCAAAATTCTTACTTTGTTTAAAGGCTAATGTTGACCTTTTCAGGATGAAAGGCTTTAGCTTTATGGTGATTTCCTGGTCAGAAATTAGGGTGTTAATTTTTTCCTGATAGTTCTGTCTTACAGGTTTCTGCCAAATCCAATGTCCTGCAAAAGTTACCCTTCCAAGAACCAAAAGTATCCTTTAGTTGTTTTTCTTTTATAACCTTATCATAACCTTTTATGTTTTCTTTGTGCCAGAACATACTAAGCATCTTCTCCAAATAACTCCATTGTAGAGTTTAGGACTTCTTCTGCATTAAGTCAGTTTTACCTACATGTAAACATCTCTTATGATTTTTCCTTCCATCACGTATCACAGTACACAGTCTCTTGGGTAGGCCTTTCCATCATGCTAATTAGTTTAAGGCACTTTTCCCTATTTCTCTTTGATAAATATTGATTCATCCTATACTCTCGGAGTGAGTGTGTTTTTTCTGTCACTTTGCTGTCATGCTGGTGATGAGTCAGCTCTATCTGATCTTGCAGATGGTGAATCTGTAGTTTTATATAGAAATAACTCAGTTGCTTAATGTAACCCCCCCTCATCACAGAATTTTGATTGTTCTGGTGCACAGCTGTCTCATAGGCAATCAGTAGTAAAGATGCTGTCACTTCCCTATAGTTAAATGGACAAATTCTGCACGGCATAACATTAGTTGTAGGGAAAGTACAAGGATCATTCTTGACTTTTGTGGAGCTATGGGAGGGTTGATGAAATTACAGGCTTTGTACTTAGGCTAATGGGAGGTAGTACTTCATCTGTACACCCATACTGTCCACCAAATGATGGAGGAAGGGTAAAGGCTACAGCAGGGATAGATGATGAAAAGAGGTTTTCAGGGAGAACAGAAGAGTAGATGTTATGTAATTCAGCATATAAGCAATATAGCTTTCTGCAGGCCTCTCTTTGAAGAGACGGATGCTTCCACTGGTCTCCTAATAGGTGGCCAGTCAGAACCACATCATTGTAATTATACTTTTGTGGTATCCCTGACATAGAAATCAGTGAGGTAGCATTTAGCTCAGCAAGAAAATAAATATGCATATTGCCCCTAAGGTAAAAAGTCCCTACAAGAGTATAAATAATTACATGGCTTGCATACAAATAATGTTAATTGCCTGATGTCAACAAATGCGTTTGTTGGGGGATAACTGATGTGGGGTAACTGATGTGGGGTAACTGATAAATGGGAGATAACTGATTTTATTTTTTAGCAAAAGGACATTCATCCATCTTAGATGCTTCCTCTAGATTTAATCTACTGGTTCGTCATTTCAGTCATCAATGCATTAACCAATTTCAAATTACTGTATTCAGTTTTGGAGAGCAATCAAGTAAAAGAGGAATCAGCTCTCTCAATGATAGACTGGTATGTCCCTGTTGGTATTTATATTTTACCATATTATACTTTTTATATGTAAATTTATGTTGCAGATATAAATATGCTTCAGGGGCCTCTGGGTACAGAAAGAGAGAAACAGCTTCTGTGTAGAGTCAATTGCATACTCTTATCTCAGCTTCTCTTTTCTCTGCTGAACACCACTCCCTAGGAATATCTATTTTGGAGAATATTATTTTGAAATGAGTTTAGTGACAATTTCCACACAATTAGATGACTGATTGATCTCACCATACATTCACCAGCATCTTTTTCTTACAGGATTCAGCATCCTCTTGTTCTCAACTGATAGGAGACAGGGATCTTGGGCACTTAAGCAGTATATCCTAAAGTTCCAAATGTTTTGTAACAAAGATATAATAATTGTACATAGACATATTTTTTCTCATTTTAAATGATTGGGGAAAGAGGTGTGAGAAAGGTATTAAAATGTTCTGTAACTAACAACTAGCTTAGTGCTCAGTACTGTTAGAATTAGCAGGGCTTCAAGGGAAAACAATAATATTGCTATTTACAGGGGGTTTAGGAAAGCCTGACAACAGATAGAGGGAAAATTACTCATTTGGCAGGATTTTAAAACAAACTTTACTGGGAAGAGAAACTGTCCAACTGAGTAGATGATCCTTTGAGTCACATTTTGTATTTTCTTAAGATCCATATTAAAATATCTTCAAGATCTTCAATACTTTTAATACATTAAATTAGTGCATGGTTCCCTACTTCATTTTTTTCAAAGGCAGGTTGGAGTGTAAGGTCACAGGTATATGTTTTAATGGATGTCTTTACCAGGCACCTGACTAATCAATTACACATTTGAGTTAATTTAGATCTCAAGGGAGTGATTTTTTTCTTAGTAACTAATTTTAATTTCAGTGTTTTTGTTCTCTATTCTATGCTGTCTATGTAAAAGGATTTAAATTCCATTTAAAGAGATTAGATTGGTGATTACAGGCTTAACAGAAGAGGTCATGGAAAACTGTGATTTCCATCACAATAGATACTGTATGGATGCAGGAGAGTTAAAAATGACACATTATTCACTGATTTTTCTGAGAGTTGTTTTTTGTTATTTATCTTGGCTTATTCCATGCTTAAAATTGGATTAAAAAATAAACATTATATATGTACAAAAATATTTAGATTTTAAATCCTAGAATTTGAATGTGTTGCCAAATAATTCAATAGAAATGTTGCCATTGGGTTTGATGTGAACAACATGTAGCTTTGACTGTTGGCCTTATATAAAACAGTACATGTTTGAATTATTTGGCAGTACATTCAAATCCTAGGTTTTAAAATCTAAATATGTTTGTCCTTTTTCCTAGAGTACTAATTAACATTCCAATTAGGTTGCACTTTTCCAGGGGTGCCCCACTTAGAAAGGCTCGGGCATGAGGAATTACAAATCTTGAGATTGGCACTGAAGGAAGCTGCTGGAACAACTTCAATGATTTATTTCTGGTTTTGGCACATGTAAGCAGGTGGATGAAGTGTGCTCAAGAGCAACGCTTCCCAGGAGATGGACAGTATAGACTTACCCTTGTAGTATTTCCTCTGACTTCCATGGGACTGCTTGTGTGAATGAGGATAACTATTTCTTATAGTAGGTGTTGCAGGACTGGGCCTTTAGATACCACATGCTCATATGCTGTAGCTGAGCCTATGGTATAAGTGCTTGAATAGAATAGATGTGGCATACTATTTCACGTAACCCGTACTTTCATTTACAATGCTTAGAAGGATCTATGCTTAACCACATACAGTGATCCAGGTCAACACCTAACCTAGGTGCAGGCATTCAAAAAGCCCAAGGTGGAATCGATCTAAGTTATGTAGTTGTCTGTAAGCAGTATAGTCTAGATCTGTAAAAGTGTGTGTGGGTGTGTCTGTGTGTATTGTATTACATAATTCCAACATTACTAAATTAGTGAAGGACTTTGGCCCTGATCAGTTACATTGATAGAACTTAGTATCAGTACATAACCTAGTTCTTCGGTACCTAAAAGGGGACTTATTCAATTATATGCAGAATTTGGGGGTTTAGTGGGTTTTGTTAATTTGTTTATTCTCAGAGTATCAATTGCAACCTTGCAATAATGTTGAAAATAATAAAATGTAATCGCACACAATTTGAAAAAGCTTTCACCTGGGAAATATGTTAAACAACGTAATTAGAATGAAAGTAGTAGTAATAAATGGATCTGTTCAGTATCAATATTATCTACAAAATATAGGCCAGATCTTCAGGTGCTGTAAATAGACATAAGGCTCCACTGAAGTCAATATTGCTGCAGTGATTTACACCACCCAATGGTCTCCTATGTCTGGACTGTTTGGAATATCTTGCATAGCAGTTCCAGTCATGATAATGTACAATTAATGTGTGCGGCTTGCTTAGGATTTTTGAAGTTCAATAATAACAATGCTATTCTATTATCCCATATGAAATGTGAAAATGTATTCATATAAAGGCAAAGAAAACATCACTGGGAGGTCATGTATGTATCTTAAAGCAGACATAAGAAATATTGCAGAAGACCACAATAACAAGCATGACTGGGACTCCTTAGTTCCTATTTTGGATATTATGGAAGACAAAGAGTTAGTACAGCTTAATTATCAACACATATATTTGAATGAGTTATATCTGGTTTTATTTTAAATTAGCATCTTCCCACTGTGAAAAAACATATATCATATGCACTTCTGTATGCTTTATAAAGCAAAATAAAATTCTCAAATAAACCACTGGTCTTATACTTTTAGTCACAGGATTTTACTGATGTCAATGCACTCTTTATGATTTTAATTGTAGCCCTGAAAGAACTTTCCCTTCTTAATCCAAAAGAGCCAAAAAAAAAAAAACCCTGGCAGACAGTCTTCAGCTGTTACATGATCTTTAGCAGAATGTCATTAGGTTTTGAGGAATGCCAGCAGTGTGTTCAGTGCTCAGTGGACTGTGAGGGAAATTGCTCTGTTTGCCCTATGTGTGTTGCAATCTAAACGTACAGATGATTAGAAAGAGACCCACCCCAAAAATACAGTTTTGAAACCCAAAAGCAGTATTAAAGCACAGATCAGTGTACAGTATACACCGTAACAATAAAATTATAACACTCCTTCTTACCTTGCTGAGTGGAAGCTGACAGGCTTCTCATAAGAGAAATATTTTAAGGCAAGTAAGACATCCAGGCAGATGGTGCTTCACAGAAAAAAAAGCACAAGGAAAAGGGTGAGAAAAAGATTCAACATAAAACTTTAGACCAAAAGCAGCCGAGGAAAAGATAACAAAGGAAGAAAGGAAGTGGGCCATAAATTTGAAGTTTAGTATACTATGTACAATGAGTCTCAATTACATCTGCTTCCCAGCTATTTAACCCTGGATTATTTCATTCTGTAGTTGTCATAAACCAAAGAGTTTATCTGTCAAAGTAAGTCGTGATACCTGATAATATCCACATGGTTTTCATCTCATTAAATTCTGGCCAATTGAGGGAGGGAAAAAATTTCAACATGATTTTATTTCTACTAAACTAAAACTAAACCAAGCACTATGCTAACTATTCTGAGCAACTGCCTACACAATAGAAAGTAAGTATGAATATGTGGGCATGCTACAGAATAGGGAAGTGATTATTATTATTGGTTTTAAATGTACAGGGGTTAAACACTCAGCCACCTGGCTGGAGAAAAAAAAGTAGTTCCATGATTTTTCTTATGATTATAAGGATTACAGATCACATCTAAATGAACAGTGTAGTTAGGTTAAGCCAATAGTGCAAAACAATAGTTAAATAATCACAGGAATATTGATAACATCCTGTCAGTTTTTTTTAACTACTGTGATTTATGTTTAGGGTAGGAAATGTTTAATGCAAGATTCAGATGCAAATCAACTGATGGCAAAAGCCACAGAAATAATCCATTATCTATTACAGTAGTAATCTGTCATCATAAAGGGGATGAATCTTTTCCTTTAAAAAAAATCTATTTTTTTATTTATATCTAATGGAACTAGTAACTTGGCATATTCTGTTCTTTTCATCAACAAAATAAATGTTTACTTTCTTCTCCAGACATGCAAACAAGTAAATATCTCCTGCAATGAACGCCCCCCCCCCCAAAGTTTTTAAAAGCCTGTTCTATTTTAATCTGACTTTTTTTATGGTTAAATGTCATATATATTGAATAGTGAGTATATTTCTATCTTGGTTTGCCTCAGATGTATCTACTGACAAACAAATCAATATTGACTTTTAGTTTGAGTTATTGCAGTTACTCAAGATATAAGGCTATTTTTTTTCCTTCACTGGCTTTGAAAATACAATCAGTTTTGATATATTTTAAGTAGTATCACTTTTGGCAGTTGCACTTACTAACAACAAAGGCAGCCTTTCAACAGGTGGTAATTACTTTGTCTTAGATACCCTTACATGAACTTAGGAAATTTTACTTCTGGACTATTTCCAGGCTTTTTGGAAAAGAGTTTATTGCTATACATCTACATGAAAGTGTGCATGGAGAAAAATTACAAGGTTTTTTAGTTCCATCTAGTGGTAAAGAAAGGTATACATTTTGTGAAACTCAACTGGCAATAAGGATGATGAAGATAGAAAGGCTCATAAAAATATAGAAAATCAGTGCAATATGAACCTTAGAAATCAGGAAAATGAGCAATAACAAAACAATCAATCCCAAAGCATGTATTTTTTTTAAATGTTTGTTTCTTCCTTTGTTTATTCAAGTACTGTAATGAAAAAATAGATATTAAGTTCCAAGCACAGGTACCTTCGAGTTATGCATAAGTAAATGTCATAACTCATTTTAATAGACTACTTTGTTCCTTATGATTACATGTCATATTTGTTTAAAGTTCATTATGTAGAAAAATAATGCACGGTCCCACTTTTTCATGTTCAATGGCCCTTAATCATACTGATTGTGTACTAAACAGAAGCCCTTTATAATTCTATACAAAGGCAAGGAAGCACGAATTTCCATGTATGCTATTTCCATGGCTGTTAGTTAAAGGAAACAAATTATCTAAAAGCCAACCCTCATCATGGTCCATGTGGTTGTGGAGGAGAGTGTGGGGTACTATGCACCTCCTTGTGAGATAGCATGGGGTGCCCATATGATGGTGACCAGTGTAGGGGCCAAAATAGACATCTTAATTTTGTGCTGCTCATGGCAAGGCAAGGTGGAGAGGCTTCAAAGACATGTGGCCAGTATTTTGCAGAGAGAGGTATAACTGGAAGTCTGAGTGCCTTGGACTGTGGTGGCAGCCAGGCTGTTCTTAGTTGTTAGCGTAAGTGCTGTAAGTGCATCCCCACCACCTCTCCCCACAGTTGGTGCCTAAGGCTGGTTCTTTCACTTTACGACGCCAGAGAATTTACAATGCACAGACCTGAAACAGAGTATGTCCCTTTTGGTGTAAGGGGGAACCTAGGATTCACCTTCAAAATCACAGATTTCTCTAGAGGCAGTAAAACCTTGCCCCCTGCTTGGGAATTCTAGCAAAGATACAGTTTAGCCATAAATATGTCATCTTTCTATCTTGCCTACTTAGGTAACTTCACAAATAAAATTACAGGAATTAAAAACTGAAACCTGATGTCAAATATTGTTAAAGAGTTGTTGGTGTCACTGGGCATAACCCTAGGTAACTCAGAGGGATGGAAGACCACGAGTGTCGATGAAG
>NW_017728906.1:138026512-138069906 GCF_001723895.1 Crocodylus porosus
CAGTCTCCCTGTGCCTTTTACTTGAACTCAAATAAACTCTGTCTACTTCTCCCCCCAGTGTGTTTATTTGGTGCAACGCACACCGGGCAACAAACCCAATTGTTGCCTCCCTCGGGCACCTTGTGCCAGCAACAGAGTCTAACTTCATATCTGGCTAAGGAATGCACTGTCTATATACATATCTCAGCATAGGCTACAGAAAATGTAAGTTGAAGATGTTATTTAAACTTGCAATCATTAGCAGATACTATAAAAATTAAATCCATAGAGATTAAAAAGCATTTACTGTGTCTTCTTCAAGTTTATAGTAGAGCATACACTATTTTAACTAGTGTATGTTTTGGAAGAGGCATATATTATAGTTTATTAATGTTTAAGTTAATTGTTCATGACAGTTTTGATTTCAGCATATCTCTTTGAAAAGAAACAAAGGATCTGTTTTCAACTACCTTAAAAAAGTTTGCAAGGAAGAAGGAATGATGGGGTTTTTTATCAATGGAAACTCTAGGACAGGAATTCAAAAATGCTGAGTACCCAATGAACTTTGGCCAGTTTGATGTTGTATTTAAAGTGCAGAAGTTGGGGAGAGGAAGGTTGAGCCGCAGTAGTGTAAAAAAACAGGAGCTGAATTATGCATCTATTATTGTTTACTAGTGGATTTTAAGCATGTATCATTGTAATAAGAATCCTGTTGTCCAAGAATCCAAGAAGCAAGAATGGATCCAAGACGGTTCTTCTGGCTAAAAGCCCGTGGAGCTGAAATTTATTCTGCCTACTCCACATTTTTTCTCTGCTGAATAAAGAAACATTTTTTGTTGTATCTGGGTAAGGTGTGACTTTTATATAGATCGTTGTTCTTCTTAAATCTCTACAGTAGAACAGAAACAGCAAGTCCAAACCTCCTGTATATCTGTGCAATTCTCAAAATGGTTCTCTCACTCCAACTCTCCTTTTCAAACGTTTTTTAAAATCCCCAAGAAAAATGGTCTAAAGTCATTATGACGACTCAGTTTAGTATTACTGATCATTAAATTTTGTGTTAGACAGCTTTGAGGAAAAAGATTTCTCCTAAGTAAGTTCACTTTGCTTTTCAGTTTGTTCCCATAACATTGTATTGTACATTGTATTGTAACACTGTATTGTTCCTGTAACATTGTATTGTACTGCTACATGACACTGGGCACATCTGTTTGAGATGCTACACCACTGCAGAGTCACTGTAGCATCTCTGGCACAAACCATAACACCACCATTATTGCACAGTAGCCACAAGCTATTGCACAGTAGCTCATTGCCACTGTGCGGTAGGATCAGAAATGACCCATGCAGTACTGGGACTGTGCAGTATTTGGCAGTTACTGTGCAGTGATTTAGTACTTGCTAAAGCAAGTAAAGATACAGATGCTAAAGCAAGTACCGAATGCACAGTAACAGCTGTGCAGTTGGGCAAACATGTAGCTGCGCCCACTGGGTGCATCTACATGTTCATTAATATGAAATTATGGTGCATTAAGATTAGTACACTAACCTTAATGTGCTGTAATCAGCAATCCTGCATATTAGTGCAAACAAATGCTTTTTTAGGTGACCCCCAATGCTCATTGGACTCATCTACTATGCATTTGTTCATTAGTATGGTTTTTGCCAGCCATACTAATGCACAGTAGAATTAGTCCAATGGGTATTAAGAGTCTTATGTAGATACACCCACTGTCAGTTATATTGAATGTTAAAGAATTAAAATAAACAACCAAAACAAGAAAAATACATTCATCACAATCACCCTGTCCACCTTTATCCCAATCAGCTATCATTTCACGTCACTGTAAGTCCACAGAAGGAAGATTTCCGCTGCTTCTTTTGAAAGATTATTTTCATAGGCTAGACCTCACCGTAACATTGTTTCTTCATATTCATCCTAATTTTCCCTTTCTTAATTTCATTCTATGACTTGAAGGCATTCATCCTTTCATTATGCTAAATAATTCTTTTCTCTCCTTGGTGTTAACAGTTTGCAAATATCTGAAGGGTGTGATTATGCCCCCCTCAGTCATCACTTAGGCAAGCAACAGTGTACATATTTAGTTCTTTTTATCTCCTCTCATGAATCAATTCCTCTAGTGCTCTGATCATTTCTGTTGCCATTCTCTGAAATCCCTCCAATTTGTTGGTATCATTCTGGTAACAAGGGACTCAGAAATTAGCATTCTTTCTCAATCACGATCTTGCTATCCCTTCCTTTTTCAATAGGGTTGCAGAGAAAGTAGTTTGTCAAATAGTCCAGGTACAATCGCAGCAAACTATTGAATTACATACCGAGAGACACAGACTTGATAATTTTTGGTGGTTAAAAGCTTTAGATTACAGACGTTCAAGCTTTTTTTGATCAATGGTCTATCTCAAAGCTAAAATTTTGGGTATACTTCTTCCACCTTTTACACCCTGGAATAAAAGTTGCATTCTCTTGCTTTTCAGAAGACAAGCATATTATAAAGAAGCTAAACCATTTTAATGAATGTGCATATTTTAATGATTGTATACTGCATATACTCTGCAGCATTGCTTGTATTCACTGCTGCCCTGACTGTATTCTGGCAGCTCCTAAATTCTCAAACATGATGAATGATATTTCACGGCACGCAGACTATTTAAAATACCTTATTCCCATTAACCAAACCATTAAATGAGACTTGTAATCTTAAATCAAAATGGTATTTTGGTAGCTAAATTCTATTTGGGCATGGGAATTTATTAAAATGTCTTTGAGGATGCAGATTTTAGTTACTAAGGGCCAAATCCAGATTGGTGTCTGAACAGTCACAAAAAGTCATTCCAACGAGCCCCAAAACAACAGCCATAAAATCATTTAGGTACCTACACTTAATAATTTTGGCCTGAAAAGTTCTGGGGATACTTAAACTTAGGTTTCTGAGCGTATTCGGAAACCATTCATGTCAAACATCTGGAATCTTAATTTGGGGCTGGGAGCTAGTAAAAAATTGGTATAAGTTCCCAGTCCATTAACTGCCAATGGAATTATACAGTTATAAAAAAATCAGGGCTGGAAGGGACCTATGGAGGTCCTCGAGTCCAAGGCCTTGCCTGAGGCATAATTATCCCTTGTCTAGCCTATTACTAAAACTACACAATAACCCTATCACACGATTACAAGGCATAGCAACCAAATTCACACAGTTAAAGCAGGACAGTTGTGGTCAGTGTCCTGTTGCAATCTATTGATAAAGTACACTCAAGATATACAAAGGGGGCCACAACCCCTGCTAAATCCTGCACCACTCTGATCCAATCTGATCATGGGGTAAAATTTCTTCCTGACCAAAAATGTGAGGATTAGATCAATCCTGAGTGGGAGACAATACCCTCTAGTCAGGAAATTCTGGTTTTAATTTCAGCAAGAGCATTGGCATAACCTCTCAAAATCCCCAGCACTGCCTTCAGCCAACATCTAATACCCCTGTAGAAGACAATCCTCCATGACACATGCAACAACAGGAGTAGAAAAATAAATCCTTCTAAGTCTCATGCAGCAACTCATAAAATGCAGAAACATGAGCAGTACCTATAGCATAGCATAGGAATAACTACTCCTAGAGCATACCTGATCAATGCTTATCCAACCTCTTCTTGAACAACTCCACTGATAGTGATTCTGCTTCACAAGGTTATGTTTGTGCTGTATCTTTCATCTTTTATCATCGCCCAGATACATTCTTATTTGCTATCTCTTTCTTTTCAACTAGGGAAAAAGTGTATATGTTTCTGACATAAAAGGCAACATCACCACCTTCTTTCCTAACCCTATCCATCCAAAATAGTGTACCCCTCAATGTTGATTTTCCAATCCTAAGAACTATCCTACCAACTCTCAGTGATACCAATCTGATCATAGTCTTGTTCACATGCTGTGACTTCCAACTCATCTTGTTTTCTATAATTCTCACATTTGTATACATGCATCAGATGTATTTTGTATTTTGACCTACTTGTTTCTCTTTTTCCCTTTGTTGCTGCCTGTCTCTCTTGCCCCTTCTCTGATTTGAGCTGCGTATTTTGGTCCTCTCCCTTCTTAATTTTTTTACTCTAATGCTGGAAGGTTTTGTTAATCATCCCCCATGAAACTTAGTTTAAAGCTCTTTTTACTAGATTGGTCAAATGATGCCCAAAGATGCTCATTCCATCTGTGGTCAAATCAATCCTCTCTTGATAACAGTTCTCCTCCCCATTATATCAGCCCATTGTCAAATAATCCAAAGTCTTCATATCTACATTGTCTCAGCCATGCACTTATTTCTATGATATAATGGTTCTTGCCTACATACTTACCAGAGTGCACATAATGTCTGGTTGATGAGATCTGTATTGAAAGAAGTTACATGTAATGTACAACACCAGGGCCATGGGCAGCCGTTGTACAATATCCTCACAGAGCACTTGCTCAGGACATTTTAGGCATGGGTTATAAGTCATCCTTAACCTTAGGGGGTTCTAGCCTACAGCTGAAACCCAGAACTCTGCCTTTCCATCAGAGGGAGGTAATGACAAGGCTGAAATTGAATGTCCTCTTGTGCTCTCCGTCTGTCCTCGGGTATTCTTGAATTACTTGTGTAAGCTATTTTTGAGCAAAAGTTCCAGGCACTTGACAGTGTTATAAAAGGTGAACACAACTACTACTGGTTTTTAAATGAGCTCTGCTCATGGAAGATCCCAGGCTCTAGATTCTACTTTTGGTGCCCGGTCACTAATACTTAAGCCACTAAATCCATTATAGAATCTAGCTCCTAATTCTTGTTCACTTTTATCTTCTATCTCTATGCATTATTTACTCAATTGCTGCACAAAATCATTATTCTTTTTTTTAAAGGTTACCAAGTTAGCTTTTTCCTAAACCTTTTCATTTCTTTATAAGTCATAGACTACTTAGAATTTAATTGTCAGAGATAGAATGTTCACTTGTTAATTATTTTAATACTTAAAAAATGTATTATCCAAATTAATTGACTTGTAAATATTCAAATTGTGCAGTTCTCCATATCTGCAAGCCCTCAATAGCCATTTGAAAAAAAAAATCTCCCTAATATGCTAGGCATTTCAATATTTTTCTCTCATTTTCTTGTTGAAGACAGATTGTACAAAGGAGTTCAACATCTAAGCCATTTGTATTCAGTATTAATTTTACCCCTTCTTCTTTTATTAACTGACCTATTTTCCCTCTCCTATTTTCTCTCTGATATATTTCTTATCCTCCTCATCATTTATCTAACATTAATTTATTCTATGTTTTTACTGCAAGTTTTAAAGGACTATGGGAGGAATACTATTTATTTTCTGCATCTAAATGGTGGCTTTTAGCCCCATAAGGTAGCAGTTCTATTTCCTTTTCAGTAGGCTGTGCACTGGTGCGGCAGAAAGGTTACTATGTGTGAGAGCATATTTCAAAGTGTTAAGTATGTTGAAATCACAAAAACATAGTCAGCCAGAAACCTACAAGTAATGGGTGCAAGGAGAAGGGCTCTCCTATCACTTTAGTGGTAATAACTGAGTGCTTATCCCAGTTATCTAAGAAGCAAGGCTCTTCCATGGTCAGAGTGCTTACTCTAATGTTCCTTTTGAAACTGGTCTCCTTGGTTGCCAAGCACGGTACATATGTGGGGCCAGGAGGAAGAGGAAAAGCTCAGTGATGTGAAAGGGGCTATGGGTTGTCTTGTATACTGAGTGGTGTGTGTGTGTGTGTGCGCGTGTGTGTGTGCATGCACTACTGCCACTTACTGGAGAAGAGGGGTGGATCCAGAGCGGGTGTGGTGGTATAGTCCAACCCTGCTTTTGCTGCACACCACATAACACAGTAAACTCTCAGAGCTCCCTAGCATGTCAGCAGAGCCCCTGCTGGGAGCTCTGCATGTCCTGTGAGCTCTATGAGCTCACCAGTGTGACATCAGTATGGCAAGAAAACAGCCTGGCTTGGCAGGGAACTCTTTAGTAAACTAAATCACAAGAGGAAGCTTATAAGAAGTGGAAACATGGACAAATAACTAGGAGAGAAAGTAAGAGCATTGCTCAGGCATGCAGGGATGAAGTCAGGAAGGCCAAAGCACAATTGGAGTTGCAGCTAGCAAGGGATGTGAAGGATAACAAGAAGGGTTTCTGCAAGTATGTCGGTAGCAAAAGGAGGATTGGGGAAAGTGTGGGTCCCTTACTGAATGGGAGAGGCAACCTTGTGACAGAGGATGCAGAAAAGGCTGAAGTGCTTAATGCCTTTTTTGCCTCAGTCTTCACAGGCAGGTTCAAGGCTCAGACTACTGCACTGAGCAGCACAGTTTTGGAAGAAGGTGGGCAGTTCTTATTAGTGAAAGAACAGGTTAGGGACTACTTAGAATAGCTGGACTTGTCCAAATCCATGAGGCCAGATGGGACGCACCCAAGTGTGCTGAAGGAGTTGACCGACATGATTGTAGAGCCATTGGCCATCATCTTTGAAACCTCATGATGATCAGAATAGGTCCCAGATAATTGGAAAAGGGCAAACATAGTACCCATGTTTAAGAAAGGGAAAAAGGAGGATCCAGGGAACTACAGATCAGTCAACCTCACTTCAGTCCCTGGAAAAATCATACAGCAGATCCTTAAGGAATCCATTTCTAAGCACTTGGAGAAGAAAAAGGTGATTAGAAACAGTCAGCATAGATTCACCAGAGATAAGTCATGCCTGACCAACCTAATTGCCTTCTGTGATGAGATGACTGACTCTGTGGATGCAGGGAGACTGGTGAATGTGGCATACCTTGATTTTTGCAAGGCCTTTGATATAGTCCCGACAACATTCTCTCAGGCAAGCTAAGGAAGTACAGGCTGGGTGAATGCACTGTAAGGTGGATAGGAAGCTGGCTGGAGCATTGGGCTCATAGAGTAGTAATCAATGGCTCGATATCTAGTTGGCAGATTGTATCAAGTGGAGTGCCCCAGGGGTCAGTTCTGGGTCTTCATCTCTGACCTGGAAGATGGCAGAGTGCACCATTGGCAAGTTTGCAGATGACACCAAGCTGGGGGGAATAGTCGATATGCTAGAGGGTAGGGCTAGGATTCAGAGTGACCTAGACAAATAGGAGGATTGGGCCAAAAGGAACTTTGCAGAGTAACCCAATATAACCACATTTATCCATGATTAAAACGAAACACCACTGTATATACATCTAATCATGGAAAAATGTGGATTTGGGGTTACTTCTATAAAATTGGGGAATTTTTTTTTTTGTCAGAGAAAACCAGGGTCTCCTGTTCATGAGGTTCAACAAGGACAAGTAAAAAGCTCTGTACTTAGGATAAAACAATCCTATGCACCAGTACAGGCTGGGGGCTGACTGGCTGGGCAACAGCTCTGAAGAAAAGGACGTGGGGGTTACAGTGGACAATAAACTTAATTTGAGCCAGCAGTTTCCCCTTGTTGCCAAGAAGATGAACAGAATACTGGGATGCATTGGTAGATGTGTTGACAGTAGGTCCAGGGAAGTGACTATTCCCCTCTATTTAGCACTGGTGAAGCTGCATCTGAAGTACCGTGTCCAGTTTTGGGGAGCCCACTATAGAAAGGATGTGGACAAAATGGAGAAAGTTCAGTGGAGGGCAATAAAAATGGTAAGGGAGCTGGGGGACATGACTTATGAGGAAGGACCAAGGGAATTGGGATTATTTAGTCTAGAGAAGAGGAGACTGAGAGGGGACTTAATAGTAGCCTTCAAATACCTGAACGGAGGGTCTGAAAGAGGATGGAACTAAACTGTTCTCAATGATGGCAGATGACAAAACAAGGGACAACAGTCTTAAGTTGCAGCAAGGGAAGTTTAGGTTAGATATTAGGAACAATTTTCTCACTAGGAGGTTAGTAAAACACTGGAACAAATTACCCAGAGCAGTGGTGGAACCTAAATCCTTGGAGGTATTCAAAACTGGTCTAGACAAAGCTTTGGCTTGGATGATCTAGCTGGGGTTAGTCCTGCTTTGAGCAGGAGGCTGGACTGGATAACCTCCTGAGGTCCTTTCCAACCGTAACTTGCTATGATTCTGTGATCTGCAGGCAGTTCCTGTTTCAGTTTGCTCCAGACTCTATTGCTATTTTTCTTCCCCTTCCTCCTTCTGAATTCAGCAGCTGGGGAAAGGAGGGGATGAACACCAGTGGCAGCAGCCAAAGCACTCTACCTCTACTGTCATGGGACTCCCCAGGGGCTGTGCACCACTTCTGCTCTTCCTCTTCTTTACCTTACTGCTGAATTCAGGGGAAGGGGTTTCAGACCTTCACCCAATCGGCCATTTTTGAAGCAGTCTGTTTTTGTTCACAGTTATAGACTGCTTTCTGGGGTACAGATCAGGTGAAAATTGTCACTTCTGTCTGCTCCAATAAAGCTCATAGCACACGCAGAGCTTTCGCAGCATTTGTGCTGACATGCCAGTGAATTCTGTTGCTTAATTTTGGCTGTTTGGTACATGGGCAATGAACTCTTTACTGCATATGTGCCACAGAAGACGTGGCCATACACCCATTGCCACAACCCTGTATCCACCCTATATGTTTGTTTTTGTTGCTGCCTGCTTCAAGGGCACTCAGTTAAGTGTCTCACCTCACTCAACCCCTCATCTCCACCAACTGCCAGAAGCGTACAACATTCAGTACACAGGACAGCCCAGGTCCCCAACCATCTCAGAGCCAAACACGTTTTACTTTGTCCTCTTCCTCCCATTTGTCTTCCTTGCTTGACATCCCAGAAGACCCGTTTCAAAAGGACTGAATGCCTTCTTCAAGAGCACTCAATTAAGATAGTTGCCCTGCTGCTCCCTGTCTGATCTTAATTGGCAAACAATTCCTGCAACACATAAAACCCCACCCTTTATATCCAATGAGTATTGAATACAAGGAGTAGTGAACAGTAATATTTCAGTAGGAGATTCTAACAGGAGCTCTAACAAGAGCTCAGAGTTTATTCTGAGGATTTCTCATGGAGCGGCCTACTGCACACACCTGAATCCTCAGCATTACCTTGTCCTGAGACCTATTCATTCAAAGGCAGAATCTGATGACTTCATCCCTAGGATGTTCCTTTTCTCATATTGAACTGAGTAACTGAATAATTAAAGCTTTGTAGCAAAGGCAGTGCATGAAACAGTGATAGCTGAATAGCCATTACCCCAAACTCCTGAAAGAACTCAAATAAAAACTCTAGGACAGGTAATAAATAGATGCTATATACCTGATTTATGCCTGATCAATTTCTTTTATCCCCATTCCTGAATCAGCTTTTATTTCAGGATTTGCTTTCCTGGAGCCTATCCACTCCACAACCTGAGCCTTCCTTAGTGATCAGCAATCCTATTCCATTCCCTCTTGTAGCAAACCCCCTAGTTCTTCTTTTTTTAATTGCATTCTCTCCCCTTCCTCAACCATTTCTGACTTTTTCCTCTCCCTCTCTATTTCATATAGATAAGTGTAAGTGAGCTCAAACTTAGGATAAGCTTTAAACATTTTTATGTTTTTGGTAACAAATTTTTGGTTTTGGATAACCACTGTTTTATATTGTATTATTATTAGGTTTGTATTGATTTTTATTGTTTCATATGGATATTGTATGGTTTAGGCCTGTGTTTGTAAGTGAACCAAAGTCATGTCAAATTTCCATTTTATATGTCAAGCCGCCAGCTTCTGTCCTCTGCCTGGGTATCCCACATTGCAACAATATGATTCATTGTACCCCTTCCATGTAAATTGGTTCCTGGATGAATGAGATGCGTATGACTGAGATAAAATGGTAGCAGGCCCCTACTAAATGGCCTGTAACAACTGGGCCGTCACTTCACATTGATTATCCAGGAACTATGGACCTCGCCCAGGAAAAGAGACAAGACCAGCATTTGAAAAACAAAAGACCCTGCAAACCAGCAATTCTATCATTGTACCCCACCATTACAGACACCCAAAACTGCACATCCCTGCATGGAGCACACATGCTAAGTACACCAGGAGCTGACCCTTGCCTGGGCATGCCTCCTGTCACTAGGGTCACACACAGTCTGCCCCTATAAAAAGGGGCAATGAAGACAGACCCAGTGGAAACGCCATTTCCATCCGGACCATACCAGCTTCACATCACCTATCCATCCCAGAGGCCCTGCCAGCAACCCCTCTGGACAACATCTACTGGACCGGGACCCCTTCCAGCCTGGATAGGTAGATATTACCTGTACACCTCCTCCTACAGTTTGGACTCTGTCTCTCTCTCTCTCTCCTCCTGGACTTCAGTGGACTTCAGTCCCTGCACCAAGCCTCTCTAACCCCTGCTGCCATTGTGTGGGTGTGGGTGTGGGTGCAAGGGAACCAATTTGGCATTGTGTCACCATCTCCTCTGTTCAATAAAACCACTGTCATTTGCAACCCCAAGTTGGGTCCTGTTTTACTGAATCCCAGTCCCTTCCCTATCTTAAATTCCAGCCTTATTCTCTTGCTCTCTCAGCTCCAGTCCCCAACCTCTCTGCTAGTTTCTCCATCTCCTCCCAATTCCATCTCCCCTTTTCTGCCACCTCTCAGCCTCTCCTTGTTTTCCTGCTGTCCCTGCTGCTTTTCCTGTGGTTTTCTGCCGCTTTCTCTGTTTTCAGGCTTCCCCCTACCTCCTGCAGCTTCCCAGCTTCTATTAGCTGTCCAGCAGTTCTCTCCAGCTTCCAGCACCTACTGCTGCTCTCTGCAACTTGTCTAGCTGCCCCAGAGCCATCCTCTGGCTCCCAACACCTAGACCCCCTCTTTAACACCCACACTGTCCCTTAGTCCCATTTTTCCCTCCTGCCCCTATCTACCTTTTCAGCTCCCCGTAGCTCTGGCTCTAGTCCCAGACTCTGTGCCAGCACACTTCCCTGTTCTGCAGGCTTTGGGCATTGTCTTTTAATCAATTAAGATCAATTAACTTAAAGTTAACCCCCGAGCCTCAATTCTTTAGTCCAGGCCCCTCTAATCTACCAGTTCTAATCCCAGTCCCAATGACTTTCATTTTCAGCAATTTACACTCCCTACAATTCTACTTTTTTACCTTAACCTTTCCCCAGGTATCCTAAGTACTCCAAGCTCATACGTACATACATATACATCACAATACCCAACTTAGGTACTCATTTGTGTGTGTGTGTGTATGTGTGTGTGGGTGGGTGGTATGTGTGTAAATTAGTGGTGTACACATATGTAGATATAGATAGATAGATATTGTGTGTGTTGGGGGGGAGGGGTAGATGAATTAGTAATCCACATAGGTGTATTGAATGTGCAGGTGTTGGTAATTGGTAACTGATTCTGTCAAAATTTGGTGTGTGTAGCGTGCGTGAACCTAGACTAATTATTTTGAACATGCGTGTATCTGAGTTCCCAGTGTGTGTGTGTGTGTGTGTGTGTATGTCATTGTGTGCATGATATACAAATTAGTGATCTGTGTCTAACTCTTTGGGTATATAGTGTATGTGCCTGAGCTGGTGGTGTGAGTATGTATGCCTAATAGGAGTGTCTGCACCTAGTGAGTGTGTGCTTAATTGATTTTTATGTGTGCATGTGCAGTTGTACACCACCTGTCTAACAGTGCAATATTGAGATCCTGACCCCTCAGGGCAATACTCTGTCACAGGTGCAAGTCCAAAGGATGTACAGTGGCATGTTTGCACCTGCATTTTCAATCACAGTGTAAAAGCAGCAGCTGGGGACTCCCCAGCTCAGCATCCTCTATCTGCCTCCTTCTTCTGCATGCCCCACTCACCACTGCCACAGCCCCCAGCAGACCTAAGAGGAAACTGCAGAGCCACTCATGCTCTGTTTCAGCCAAGCTGCATGGGCATCAGTGACAGCAGGTGGGTTCCCCCTCCCTGTCCAGTCCTCTGGGTGTTCCCTACCTCATGAGCAATCACAGGAATGATTGCTTTCTCTGCCTTAGCCCAGCTCTCTAAGTAGCTACAACCCTTGGTGGATTGGGACAGGAGCAGCTGGTCCAGCAGTAGCAGCAGGAGGGATTGCAGGGTGACACAAAAAGCACACTGCCTCTGAAAGCCTGATTGTGTTTAGAAAAGGAGGGAGGAATTATGATGCTGACAACATGAGACACTGACGGAGCAGTTATTACTGCATAGTCATTTAGGACTTACATACACAAGTATGAAATGACTGAGCAGTAACTAGAGTTACTGTGCAGTAGCATCCCTGAATGGCTTTTTGGAGATGCTGACTGCACAGTAGCTTGTTACTACTGCATCATGCTTCATGCCACACAATAAGCTACTGAGCAGTAGTAATGAGCTACTGTGCAGTCTGTGTCTTTTGTAGACGTGACCATGGTAGCATAATAGTTTCTGGAGTTTTTTTAAGTTTACATCCAACTGGAGCTAGCTCCTCCACGGACCCAATTTTAAATACCTAGGGAGTTGAGGGTAGTACTTGCCAAATTTTAAAAAATTTAGTACCAATTAAAATGTTGATAATCTTATTCCTTTATTAGATATATACTTATTTTAGTATGAACATTATTTTAAGTTAAAACTAACAGAAGTTTACATACACAAGAAAAGCGAATAAACATAAAATCACAGGAACAAACGTTATTTCTGTTGATTTACCATTTGTATTCAAATATATTTAGGTAACTACTGGAATGAAGAACTTGAAAGAAAGAAAAAACATAAATCATCAAAAATAATTATAAAGAAAACACAGGAGATGGTAGAGATTTTCTTTTTTTTGTAAACAGGGCATTAAATTCCTCTATCTTAGAAATGTTTAATTTTCCTTGGATAGCTTCACAGATAGTTTGAAATACCATCTAGCTCTAGTTACTTTGAATTATAAGTTTTCCACATTACAAGAGCAAAAAGAAAAGAAAGTGATGAAGTCATTTGGAAGATATTTTTTCTACTTCCACATTTGTTTATTTTTATAATTGCTTTAAATATTAATTATTTTATTAAATATTAATAAACATTCAGTCTTTGATGATATTGAAAAATATCTTGTCAATAGCTGAAAAAACCATACAAGTTTGCCTATGTTTGTAAATACTGTTTATCCATCTTAATATTATTCATAGAAACAATAACTTTATAATATTATGAAATTGCTATTATCTTCCAAATATGGTTGTTGTTATGAAGATCTATATACACAAAAAGCTTTCTGAGAAATAATTGGCCTATAAGACAGTGTCAAAGTGGAGAATATTGACTCTCTGACAACATCAAATTCTATTAACTTTCCCAACACAGGAACAAACAATCGATAGATAAAATCCTTTTTTTTTTTTCCATAAGAAGAAGTGTAATGGACAGGTAGTTGTTTAAGCAAGTATTATGTCTATACTGTATTTAAAGTCAGTTTGGAGGACAGTACTTCAGTTTACTAGAGGTTACTATATTTTAACTAGAATAGCCAAAACATCTTAGATCTATATTAATTAATGAAAGCCAGGTGTACATTGATTTGATGGGCTAATGTATATTCCTTTCTCATAGTTTTGAATTTGCATTATAGGCATCTGTCTGCCTAGCAAGATGATAGATTTGTGCTGAGTGAGGCATCAGCTCATTAAACATCTGTGAGTGTGGTTGTAAAGCCCAGTTCTAGTGACAGAGATCTTCCTGAATTTTCTTATTTCTTCATATTGGGATCTTATTCCTTTGAAAGACTTCATTCCACCCTTAATAAACTGTTTCCGAGTGCTTTGATCCTCAGCAATCTACTCCCAGTCATTGGGCTCAGTGTTCATTGCCTTCGTAATTCCCTTGCAAACAACTTTGAAATGGAGATAAGGATGCCTGTGTGGGTTTCTTCTTGTAAAGTGTTCTTTCTCTGTACAAGATATCTGTGGATATATAGCTATTGTCCACACATATGACCAAGCCAATGAAGTGGCTATCAACTGAGAAGAGAATGGATGCTCAGGATGTTGGCACACTCTAAGACCTCACCATGGGCAACTTTGTCCATCAGCAAGTACCTAGAATATGGTGAAGGCAGCATATATGAAAGCTCGTGGGGCATTTTTCTTGAATAGAGCATGTGGTCCAGGATTTGCCACTGTACCAAAGATTGTTGATGATGCAAACATGGTGTGTTTCACTTTGGTTTTAGAAGTAGGTTTGTTATTCAGTTCTGCCTCAACTGAAAGTTTGTTGGTAACAATGGAGCCAAGGTACATACATGTACTTACGGCACTACCATTGTTGGTGTAAAACAATGTTCTGGTCCATAACATTGGCCATCTCAATTCTGATTATAAGACCAAGCTCTTGGCAGGCATGGGTGAAATGACCGACAGTGAATCCTCTGAAGGTCACTCTCTGTGTGGGCTATCAGTGTAGCATCATAAGCAAACAGCATCTCATGAATTGAAACTTTCCATACTTTATTCTTCACTTCAAAGCAGAGGAAGTTGAATAATTTACCATCTGAGCATATATTTAAATGAATTTCTTTGGTGGTGGCCCCAAAAGCATGCAGCAGAAGAAGAGAAAAGAAAATCCTGAACAGAAGTTAGAACAAAGACACAGTCCTGCTTAACTTTGCTTCAAATCTCAAGAGCCTCAGACTTGATCTATCATAGCTGATTGTTTGACACATTCCATCATGGAAAGAGTGGATAATGCTGAGGATTTTTGGTGAACAGCTATCATTTCCAATAATTTATAAAAGTCTTTTCTGCTAACAAAGTGGAAGGCCTTGGTCAGGTCAACAAAGATGATATAGAGGGATCTCATTGTTCCCTATAGTTTTCTGTATATTGCTTCCCCCCAGCTCAAAGTGCTGTGGAAGGGCTGGCTGAGGCATAAGGGTGCTTCACACAGGGCTAGTTGGCAAGCAGCCCCTGCACTGAAGCACCCTTGTGACCTAGCCAACTAAGGGAAGCATCTACACATGCACAGCTGTGGAGTTTTTTTTTTTTACTTTGAAGCAAGTAGTATTTACAAATACTATCCTGCTGAGGAGAAAATTAGTTTTCTCCAGCCTAATAGGGGCACATGTGTGGATGCTGAGACATTTCCTACACTGTTAATTAGTTTTACTGCACAGTAAACATCTTGTATAGACATGCCCAGAAAGAGGATATTATTGAGATTGGACAGTCTACTGGTCGGGTCAGCTGTTGCCGGGGCAAAATCTTAGGTGCCTCCATGATACCTTATAGAATGGCTTTGCTTAGAAGAATGAGTTAGCAATGAGAAAGTTATGATGGAAGCAGAACTCCAACAGCTTATGTCTGCTATTATTCATGCTTCCTGTTTTATGTGATTTCAGGAAAATTGGCCAAGATTCTCTGCCAGCACCAACTATGGCATTTATGCCAATAAGGAGATATAAGTTCTCAATGTCTGGAGTCTTACAGATAACACCAGCCAATTCTTTGTAAAACTTATCTTTTGTATTGGAGAGTAGGTACGCACTAAGGTGACTGTGCCTTCTGAACTATAAAGGTGAAGCATGAGGAACATCTCAGAACTGTTCCATGAATTCTTGATTGTTTCAAGATTGTCTTTACAGAAAAGTCTACTCCATGTTCATGTATGTCTTTTAGAGCCTTGTTTTGGAGTGAATTTGTATTTTTCTCTTGGAGGCATTGTGGCTAACCATGTTTCTTGTGTTGCCACAATATCAATTTTCAAACTATTTAATATATCACTGCTGTTTTGCAAGCATCAGAGAAATTTACAAGATCATCATTCAGGCCAGTACACATGGTCCTAACATACCATGTTGAAATTAAAGTATTAATTTTCTCTTTTTCTTTTTGTCTGGTGCAGTGATGCAATCTGCATTTCAGATTTGCTCTTGCCCATTAGAACAGGCATATCATACCAGATAAACACCTGACTGGCTGGGCTACCAAGCTTTAAGCCTGTATCAGCTGATCAGTGAAACACAATATTCTCTCCCACTGGCAAAGGCAACATGTTTCATCCCTATCTTTACCAAATGACCTGTACTTTTAACTCATAACTACTGGTTCCTATGCTGAGTTGGTGCATGAAAGATAAAATGACACTGAAATGAGCTTTTTAGGGTGCAGATCCCTAGGCAGTGTGTATGGGGACACTGGGTTGCCCATACACCAGTGTCCACCTCAGCCTTGTTGGTTTAATCCAAAGGAAAGGTAGGTGGCAGTGCATTTGGAACCAGCTTGACTGCAGGAGCTGCTGGAGCAAAGGAAATCATCTATTTGTCAGCTGGTTGGGACTCCACTCCTATACTGGATGCTGATCAGTGTTAAAGAGCCTAGTTTACCTTATGGAGTAGACTTCAATTCTACAACCTTTTGGTGGCATTTCCCTCCACTACAGGTAAGACTAGTACTGTCAATCTAAGGTGCTCTTCTGCCCAAAGCTATTGGCACCCTAGCGGTTGCCAGCTTATTTAACTGCCACCCAGCACTCAGCATTAACAGTCACAAGTAGTACTATCTATTGTAAATGAACCCACCGAACCTGACTTGACAAACTTGTATAAGCTTGAAATATTGGTGTTTATATAAAAGAACTTAGCAACAAAAGAATCTAAAATTGTCTTTCAGATTAAATAAAATGGGAGTACTACAAATGTATCTTAATATGAATTTTGTGCGTCATTCATCCTGTCTTCTTTGATGAAAGATTTGAAGTTTGTTTCTTGGAAACAGTTCATATCTTGTTCTCTCTTTCTCTCTCTCATTTTGACCATTTAAGGGTAGATTTTTCAGAAATAAGCAAATGACTTAGAACTACATATCCCAGTGTATGCTGTGTTAGTCTCTCTGACTTTTCTGATTATTTGTGTGTTCTTAAGTCACAAAAGCACATTTGAAAACCTTACCTGAGAAAATCACAATGTCTTATTCCTCCAATTTCCTTAGAATAGGATTTGTCAGTTCTACTCTATGGAATATGAGAGAGGGAGCAATGGTATTTTTTCTGTTACAATTATCTTACAAACGTGAATGAATAACAACAGGGAAACTCTGCCAACGACATGGACTTGAAACAGTGGGTTTAGAGCATACAACAGAAAAAAGATATGAAGGAAAATAAGGTTAAAGAGAAAAGAACCTTGTGCAAGGGCTTTGTTATACCTACGTTGTGTGCCACACAAATGTTGATTGGTGTTATTGCTAGCTTGAGTTTGGAGTACTCACACTTCAGGCCAGCAGGGGTCCAAAGGACCAAAACGTAAGTATTCCCTCTGTCTCCGCATCCCATTCTGGGTTTGTCTCCTGTCCCCTGCCCCACTAGAGCTCCCCTGGTTTTCCCACCATCTCCAGGGCTCCCCCCAGCCCCTTGGGATTCCCCCTTGCCTCCACCAACCCCCAGGGCATTATTTACTTGTGGCTGCCTGTGCTGTCTGTCTTAGGGGAGCAGGCAGGGAAGTTTATCCCTTCCCTGACTGCTTCTCTAGGCCAGACAGCACAGGCAGCCACAAGTAAGACAAGGAGGGGGTTGAAAGGTAGCGAGGAAGAATCTGGGGTGTGGGGAAGGTGGGAGAGGCAGTGGACCTGATCCAGGCCATAGGGGAGAATGGGTAGGCTGGGTAGTTACACTAAGTAGTCTAGAATGGCTACACCTTAAATTAACATTATCTGGGTAATGTAAATCAGAGATAATTCTGCTCTGGAGTAGTGTAATTTTGAGCTGAAAAATGTGTGTTTAAAACCAGTTACAGGTATTAATGTGTGGAAAACCCAGGTGTTAATAGGTCCAGGAGATGCCCAAAAGTACTGTGTAACAAGGCCACAAGTGAGATGGGAGAGAAGTCCTCAAAGTAAGGGGGGAAAAGGTAAAAGTAGGAAGTCCTAGAAGAAAAGAGAGATATTCAATGCTTAGAGCCAAAATACTGGAATTGAATATTGAATACAGAGGCCATCAATAACATAGCTGAGGAAGTCTAACAAGCACTTCTAAAATAACCTCCTACCTTCATATGAAAACAGTAATTACAGGGTTATGACCTGTTTAGCAATAAACATAGAAAAGTTTTGTCACTAGGAAAACATTTTAGAAAAAGATAGTTTTTTTTAATCTCACAGCATCAGAAAAGAAGTTTGCTGGTCACTGAGATAGAAGAAAACTCTGAGAAAAAAGACACTTTGCGTTAAAATTGGATCAAACTATGGTTTGTCAAAGGGTAACCTAATATTACTTTGCACAAGAAGCCTTCCCCACAAGAGTCACCCAGAATAATGACATCTGCAAATACCACTCTGGGTGCATCTACACATGAGCTTTATTGTCAGCTTGACCAATTACCTCTGTAATAAAGTGCCATCCTCTACTCATGCACCAGCACTGGGGTGTAGTAAAGCAACTGGCTGCACCTGGAAGCAGCTGGCTCTAAGACAAACTACACTGGAGTTTATTGAGACACAGTAATTGAGCATGTAGATGTACCCTCTGTGACCTAATGAGAAAATAAAACAACAGTGAGTAGAGAAGAGGAGACTCCTCTTTCCCCCTATGTGTGGACATATACCTGGAAAATACACCTTTAAAGACATTGTGAGAATCACATAAGAAGCTGGGCAAGAGAAAACGAAGGTGGTACATTTAACAGAGAGAAAGAGATGAGGAGAGGGGGAGACAGCAAAGAAAATGAAGAACTGTTTAAAAGAAGGAAAACAAAACCTACTTTTCTGGCCAAATGAAACAACATCTTAGTGAGGCAACCTCCAGCCTAGTGGTCTAGAAAAAAAAAATTATCAAGCTCTCATGAAAACATCAAGTTTAGATACTTCCAAAATACATGTTTAGCATCTTTCTCAATGACTCAGTTTATCTAATAAAATATATTACCAAAACAAAAAACCCAACAACAACAACAAAAACAAGGTTGCCTCTAAAATGCCCAAACAGTTTTCTGGGTGATGGTCTAAGCTTATCTGAAAAAATCTATTAGCTCTGACAGATTTTTACCATATTGATAGTAGATATACAAAGTTTGTATAGATTTCTTGCATTTTTCCACTTCTATTCAAAACTCTTCTGAGAAGTGTGCATTTATCCAGTGTATAAAGCAAACAATCATATACCATTATCATGTTTAAAGGTGTCCAAACATATTTTGAAGTTCTCATGGCTGACCTTCAGAATGGAACCATTTCAATATACATAAGAGTTATATTTTTTAGATAAGGCTGTTTTGCTATTCTGTGTGAAATTTTAACCTTTTCCCTGAGCTGTTTTCCTTCTTTAGCTGAGGGGTGGTGTATGTGTGTGTCAGGGGGGTGGTTCTGATTTTTCTTTTCTAGCCTGTACATTCTCCCTGAACTTTTTCACTGACATAGCTATCTTGTGTGACAAATCAAATAATATTGAGTTCAAGATCAAGTGATGCAAGAAACTGCATTTCAACTTTCCTTTCAGCTACACTTCTATTGTGACATGTGTGGGTTAGAATATCAAGAAACCATCGAAGGCAGGCTTTTTGTACTGAAGATTGCTTTTGTTCTCGGTGTGAAACTGCCCACAGAAAATAAATAAATAAATATGATTATTTCTCAAATACCGAACCAATACATACAAGTGTATGTTTTAATTGTGGTTAGAACAGAGATAGAAATTTAGGACTAAATATTATCAAGCGAACCTCCGGTGATATCAATGGAAAATTTACAAAAATAGCAAGAAGGAATGATAGCACTAATAGAATGACTTAATCTTCTGTTATTGTTATTTATTCACTGCCTGTCTTGTTCATGATTCCACTTTGGGTAAAGAGTGCTTCTCTTTCAGACTGCTGCGTTTCTCCCTTTTGTTTCTCTTCTTCTCTGTTTACCTTAAAGATGAACAAGGGTGTCCTTAGGTGCTGTTCTTGGGCTGTGACAGGCAAAGGAGCTTCTGTTTTTTTCCATGTTATATTTCTTTCATCGTGAATAACATGTTTGTTGGGGGAAATGAGTTGTTAAGGGGCTCCCGGTGGGAGAGGGAGATATTTGGGAGGGATATTAGGGGAGTGGACTCCCCCAGGAAAGAGATGGATTGGGAATGGATGGGGTAGGATTGAAAATGAAGTAGTTTTGTTTTTAATATAGGCATTGAATGCGGTTTCAAGGGTGGGGAATTAAGGTTGGACTGGATAGAGGTAGAAGATGCTTTCCTAGGTGAGAGGCAAAGGAACAAGCGTTCATAGAATATTTCTGAATTTTTCTTCTCCTGATTTTCTTCTGGCCAGTCTGTATCTGAGGATACCAGGCTTGGGCCATCTTCTCAAACCACCCTTTTTCACACATGGAGATCATGCGTAGCATAGATTGTTGGCCTTGGGGAACTACTAGGAGTTGGAAGATGATGATGTTTATTGGAGGGGAGGCAGTAAACCATCAACTGTGCCTACTGGGTTCATGCAGGGCAAGATGAGATATGGTAGCAATGTGCTGGAAGAAAGTATCTCCAGAGACCCAGGGGTCTGTTTCCCTGTCCCTGTTCCCCTCTTCTTGCATTCTGTCTTGGTGTATGTTAAAGCCTCCTAGCTTTTGGAGGCCAAGATAGGATCAGGAGAGACCCTTGCTAACTATGTTTCACAGGAGTTCTCTCCTAAAACCAAATAACCTGGAACAGGTTAAGAAAGCCAAGGTTAATGGAAAAAGAGTGTTTGGAGCACTGGGATGCAGGAGCCCAGGCTTGTGATGTCTAGGAGGGGGCACACAGACAGGGGATAGACACAAGATATGTGTCCTTGTCTTGTACAAGAAAGCTAGAGCCCTTTTAGGAGAGAGAGAGGGTAGATGCAGATACACCTCTCTCTGAAGCTGTTTTCATGCCAGACAAGGTGAATACAGAAATCGATATGAGCCCAGGAAATGACCCCTGATGGTTTCCATATCATCCAGAGATAGATGGTGTGGAACCCACAGTACTTGGAGCTCCAATCCCAGTAAAAGAAGGGGAGGAGGTGAATCAGCTTGAAGGACAGATTGGAACTGAAGGGGAAATAGAAATCAGAATTCTGCTGCTAGATCACCACCCAGTGTTTGCAGACAAGTGAAATCCCTCGAAAGAAATGGTTCAGAATACCATCACAAAGGATAGACAGCTCCTGTGCAGTGAGGTAGATTTTGCTACAGGGAATCTGCAGGAACAAGTCTATATGGAGGTAAATAACACACTGAGGCTTGGGGCTGGGATAAATTCTATTAGGGCTCAGGCATCAGGAACTTTTAACCTGAAAAGGGACATAAAGATAAAAATCTGTATGGATGGCAGAGAGATGTCATTGACACACATAAGGCATATTTTCTGCCTTGGGTGGACAGTGTACTGAACTTTGCCTAGAGGTATTAGAAATCTTCCTTAAGTGAAGATGTCAGAAACAAACTTGCCTCCAGTATGGACTTGGGACTGTGTAATTTTGCCATCTACGATAACAGCTTGCAAGAACACCTGTCACATGATGGATAAACATGAAGGACTTGGAGTATTGGGTCTCATTGTTGAAGGGTTTAGAAGTATTTTAAATGTCTCAGAATTCAATATATCTTACTTTGGTAATGGCCAAGATACTGGCTTATGCAGGGGGTCGGACTCGATGATCCATTGAGGTCCCTTCCGACCCTAGCATCTATGAATCTATGAATACTTGGGTCTCCATGTTACTTGGGAAGAAATGCACTCCATTAATATAGGCATATAAGCCAATCCAACATGGCCCATACTTAGGCCGAAAAACAAGTTTATTCCTTTGGTTTGTGAGAGATTCCAGTGAAACAGGTAATCTTATCACCAGGGATCCTGTTTTTTTCTGTTAAAAATTCAAAATTATCTTATTAAAACCCCCCAAATCTGTTTTTTTTTCCATTATTAAAATGAAACATGACTATATATAGGCAATAGGAGAACACTATGTTTTATTGATATATTTACAATTTTAAAGCAATTTGGAAGCTTACCTGTGATTCAATCATTATCATGGGCGAGTGGTGCCACCTTAGTCGGGGGGGGGCATGTGCCCCCCAGGTGACCAGTCAGTGACTGGGGGTAGGGGTCCCCCCATGGCCAATTGCACAGGCTGGGAAGCAGCCACAGCACTCCTAGAAGTGGCCTTGGCACTCCCACTCACCAGCTGACACTTACAGGGTTGGCACCAGCACTCACACCTGCCCCTCCTGCCCATTGCCTAAGCAGGGAGCATGGCCTGTCAGGGGGTGCACTGGTGCTCTCAGGCGGTGCAAGTACACCCCCGTGCACTCCCTATGTGTCACCACTTATCATTATACAGTAAAAGCGGTGTTAACCAGCATTTTACTGAACAGATTACTCTATTATGCAGCATGCACATCAAGTATTTCTTGAGCAGGACCAGGTGGAGGGGAGATGGCATAAGCTCCCCTCTGCAAGCCACACAGGTGCTGCCTGGCTGGCCAGCTGCACAGGGGTGGGGAGGAGTTTGTACACAATAGCTGCTGCCGCCACCATCCACCACCACCACCGCTGCTCCATGCAAGCCCATATAACTGGAATTTTTTGATAACTGGCACCCTCTTTACCCCACTCATGCCTCATAACAAAGCTTTTACTCTAATAAATACTAAACACCTATAAAGTCTAAATACCTATATATTTTGCGGCTTGTTTTTGGTTTTTTTTATCATGGAAAATCAGAGCATCCCTTGCCCCCTTTGCTCAACAGGACACAGGTCCAGCTGCGGCTTTCCTCCCTGCTGCTTTGTAGTGCTGAGCAGTCCTGATATGTCAGTGCCCTGCCCCTGCCCATGCCATTGCCTCTCATTCCCAACCCACAGCCTCTCACCCACCCCAGTCCTGCTGGTGCCTCTCACTCCTCACCCACAACCCCCTGGCCCTGCCAGTGACACTTACTCCCAACACACAGTCTCTCACCTGTCCCAGCCCTGCTGGTGCCCCTCACTCCCAACCCTCTGCCCTCCATCACAGGCCCCAGCCCCGCAGTGTGTGGGGAACTGGGTATGTATCAGGAGATGGATGTGTAGGGAAGCAGTTGTCTGTGTGGGGCAAGGGGTTTGTGGGCATAGGCAATACTATAAGTGATATATTGGGGGACAATGGGGGGGCAAATATGCCTCCTAGTTTTTTGCACCCACAGTGGAGCACAGGGCTACAGCCAGGCTGGTCTGGCACTGAGAAGATGCTGCCTCCATGGCCGAGTAGGCAGGACCTGGTCACATAAATCGGGGGGGGATGTATTTCCCTGACACATTGCTGGTGTCCCCCTGCCCCCCACAAATCACCTATGCTCATGTCCCCCCATGCATTACCTATGATCCCCTACCCCCACATAGACTTACCTGCAGGGAGCTGCTGAAGCTGCTCTCCACCACATTTCTTAACTGCATTGCCAGCCATGTGCATGTGCATGCCCATATGCATGTGGCTTTCTGGCTCCGAGTACCCTCCTCCCACTCCCCGCAGCCCCAAGCAGCCCCTTGCAGGCTGGAACTCTGCCAACCTGCAAGGGGAAACCTGCAGTTTCCTGGGTTTTTCTCCTTTAAAGGGTAAAAGCTGTGATTTTCTGTGGGACACAGAAAACCTGAATGCCTACTTATCACAGCCCTATGTAAGAAATACAAACATGATGAAGTGAATTTTCCAGAGTCTGGTCAGGAGGGCTATGATCAGTTTTGGGATACCTTATCAGGAAAGCTTATCCTGAACAGTTATGAATTTGACAAAAAACTTTGATGCAGTGGGCACAGCCCTCAAGGCAGAAGGTTTGCTGACAAGGCAATATAATCAGACACCTCCCACTGACTTCAGGAGTGAAGTATTAACTCCTGATAAGCAGGATTGCTCAGGAAAATAAGTGTTTTGGTATTAGGTGGCATGGTAATAGGTTGAAGCCTTGCCTGATTAAAAGGAAGTTTAGGGGTCAGAAAAAATATTACCCTCTAATTTGGTGTCAAACCACAAAGGAAGCCAGTTTTGGATTCCTGAACTGGGGCATGATGCTTCAAAATTATTTATATGGGAGTTTGGTGTATCAAAGCATGGGGGACCACGATACCATACACCATTTGCTTACATTTTTATCTTAATTATGATGACTCAGAATAGACTTGGAGGCTAAATGCTGCGTCATTAATTTTTAGGGGGTGGGGAATGTGGTATATAAACCAAAGCAGCAAACAAACACATTCTTTTTTTTGTTTCTCACTCCTATTTATGGACTGGTAAAAACAAAGCTGACAATTGAACTATATGATGTTCTTACACGTGTTTAGATAAAGTGGTGCAACTTTGTGAGAGGACCAGGGCCTGTTCTACAGGATTAAAGCTGTTTTACAGTATTTTAGCTTTTCTCAGTGAATTTTAGGTACACGTTAAATTTATACAACCAGTTTTAAATTACCATCAAGTTGCCATACCCAAATTTGTATTGAATTAACTAATAAAATTTACTTAAAGCTTCACACTTCCTGCAAATGCCTCAGATTTATATGGCTTTCTTCATTCTTCTCCACAGCAATATCTATGTCTGTAATTATTTCCCTATTATCCTTCCTAGTGAAAGTGAATGGGGGTATAGAGAAAAGAATGGAGAAAAGTTTCTAAATGGAGAAAAGCTCCACCCCCTCCCATGCATAACTGAACTGGTATTTGAGAATAAGTCATTTGCTACTGGTACAGGGTTGGTAAAGCTGTTTTTCCCTGGAACAAGATGTGCACTGAGTAGGGATCTGGATTCTCTAAGAGAATCTATGATGCAATCCCAAAATGTGACTCCATTTTGTATATAGCTCTGAACTAGGTAGTGAAAGTCCTGAGGTTTGCCAGTGCTACTCCTGTGTTTAAAAATCAATCTAGAGGGGATGCAGAAAACTACAGGCCAGTGAGCATAATGTTTGTTCTTGAACTGGTAAAAACAGTAATAAAAATGCAATATTTGTCCAGCACCTGGTTGAACATGACTTGCTGGGGAGGAATCAACATTGCTTTGTCAAAAGGAACTCGTGTTTCACCAATCTACTAGACTTCTTTGACGGTATATTAGGATGATCCAGCTGACAGTATCTGGACTTCCAAAAAGCCTTTGACAAGGTTCTCTGTCAGAGGCTCATAGACCATGTACAGACATTACATTTTTACTGATATAAGGGTACATCTACACTTGCCAGTTTAAGGGCATGCATCTACATGTGCACACCCTTAATTCATCTCAAAAATGGTGATTTTAGGCAATCTGCGCCTACATTTTATACCTGTTTTTGCAAATGCAGGCACAAATAGCTAAAGTGCATTAACACACATGTAGATGTGTTAAGGAAAATTAACACTGTGTATGAACTGACTTGGAACTAACTTGTGTCCCATGTTAGTCTGAACACACAGTGTGAATGTGCTTTAATGTGTGCATATGTAGACATGAGCCTAAATCACCTTAATGTGCATTAAGCTAATGCACATTAAATTTAGGTGTGCCTAAATGCACATGTAGACACACCCTAAATGATCAGAACCTGGTCTATACCCATAACAGAACAGAAGTTCAGCACACACAGACTGGTTTAAAAATGGCAGAAAATGGTCTAATTTGTGTGTCCCCCCACCAAAGGGTGAATGTATGTTCTGTTCACTACTTATCTAAACTATGCCACTTACAGAAAACAACATAACTTATATTGATTCCACCTCAGGCTTTTTAAATGCATGTTCCTAGTCTTAGTGTGGTTAGGTAGTCATGAGATTACAGGGAAGGTCCACTCATGCACTAGAAATTGGCTTAAAGACAGAAAACAAAGAGTGAATATAAACAGTCATTTTCCAGGATGGAACAAAGTAAACAGTGAGGTCCCTCAGGCATCTGTGTTGGGATCAGTGCTGTTTAAAATATTCCTAAATTATCTGGGAAATGGGGGGAATAGCAAGGCAGCCAAATTTACTGATGACACAAAAATATTCAAAGTAGTAAAGACCATGGTGGACGGTGAGTAAGTACATAAGAGTCTGGTACTGTTCAACAAATGGCAACCAAATGACACATGAAATTCAATACAGGTAAGTGTAAAATGATGAACACTAGCAAAAATAACTGAAACTATACATACACTATGATGAGCTCTACTTTAGCTGGTACCACACAGAAAAGATTTGGGAATCATGGTGGAAAGTTCACTAAAAACAGCAGTTCAGCGCTCAGTAGCTATAAAAAAAAGGCAAAAAAATGTTAAAGATTATTGAGAAGGGAACTATAAACAAAATGAAAAGTATCATGATGCCCTTTTTTAATTCCATGGTATGTTCATATCTTGAATCCCTTGCCCAGTTCTGATTCTCACACCTTAGAAAAGATATAGAAGAACTAAAGAAGTTACAGAGAAGGGCAATGAGGATAATTAGTGTTATGGAGGGGCTTCTGTATGAAGAAAAACTAAAGCAGCTAGGCCTATTCAGTTTAGAAAAGAGATGTTTGAGGGGGAACATGATAAGGGTTTACATAATACTAAATGTAGAGAAAGTAAATAGGGATTTATTTTATATTCTCTCTCAAGAATTAAGGCTCATAAAATGAAACTAGTAAGTAGTACACTTCTTTTTCACACAGCAGGCAACTCAAGTTGAATAGAAGAGCAAGACCCTCTATGGAAAGTTGGAGATGCTGCTCTAAAAGTTTGTTTTACACTACAGAACAATGAAACTGTAAATGTGGAGAGCCTTTTTTGATGCTGCCAGTTGTTAGTAGCCTGGAATTCAGAAATTAAGCCTGAATTAAGAAATTCACTCATATTTTTAACTTCAACATTTCATTGTAAATATCCTCAAAGGTTTATGGGCTAGAGTCAAGCATCTATAATTTAAAATAGAAAGAAAAAGCAATAGAAAATGAGTGATATATTTATCTATTTGAAATATGATGCTTCTTTGTACTACTGCCTTCAAAAATTATGAGAGATACTTATATGAACTTCTCCTAATGGGGAAATAAAGCAGGGAATGAGTTTGTATCAGGAATAAAGTTAGCCCACAAAAAGAGTGATTTTTTTAAACTTGTACTGACCACAATAACAATGTTGGCACAACAGAAAAAAATGATGGAAAAAGATAACATGAGTACTTGATGTTGATGGAATGCATGTTTGTGCCTTATACACTGGAGAAATTGTCCAATAACAGTTCACCCAAGTGAAAATATTGCCCCATTTTGCTGCCAAGGTCAATGTCAGTTTAGGTTATTGACTGCATGATGTTGAATACAAAAGTTAGAACTGTCCAAGGCTAGTCTAAGTGCTCCAATCTATTTTTCAAGGCTTTTCAGATATGTTTAGAAATTTGCATTCTTTGTTCATTTATGCCACTGCAGGCTCTTTGTCCTCTTTTTGCTCAACCTTTTCACCTTGTACCTTCTAATGCTAAAGAATAAGAGTCTCCATTATATGTGGAGAAAAGAACACACATTTAAAAATAAATTATACTATGGCCTCCAGCTATGCAGGCGAGTACCTGGTAGAATAGCTGAGTTTACAAAAGACTGCAATCCAGAGCCAACATTAACTTTTTTTTTGTGGATAGAAGCAGTAAGTTTAAGGTCCATAATGAAATGTGAAGAATAATATTTCTTATCCCATTGTTGTCATATATACTGGGCGTGTCTACACAAAATGCCATAGTGCAGTAGCTATGAGCTACTTCTCTGTAGCTCATTGTTATCATGCAGTAACATTGCCAGGCAGTAACTGTGCAGTGACATTACTGCGCAGTAGTTCATTGTTACTATGCAGTAGCATTGGGAAAAAATGTGCAGCGATGGTAACACTGGTTACTGTGCAGGCATTTAGTACTTATACAAATACTAAAGTAACAACTGCTTTTCATGTAGACATGACCACAGAGCTCCTTTTAGGATTATGCAAAGGTTCATTTTTTTTAATTTAACTGTGATATTAAAAGGATCAATATTTCAGTCAATGCAAAGTCCTACAGCAAAAGAAGGACTTGTATCTCTTACAGGTTTTGTACTTGCATGAAATTACTTACTGAGTAAAGACCTACTTGTGTACAAGATTGGAACGATCAAGCCCTAAATGGTTGGATCAAGATTACAGAAAGGAATGAGTACCAGAGGCAGAAGCTCTTGATTCTCAGTCCCAAATATAGCTCGCCAGAATAGGCTGCCTCACACATGAAGTAAAATACATTCCCCCTTCCTCTCTTAACTTTTCACTTCTATGTGCTGATTTAACTTAATCCATTTTAGTGCATATTGGCATACTTATGTGCTTTACTTCATATCAGACTAATCTCGTGCACAATAAAGCATCACCATCTACACCTGAGCCACTATTAGTGTTCTGTAGATTAATTTAAAGCACCTGTGGGTAATACCGACAGATACCAGTACTACCTGACAGTGCCTTACATTAATGAAGCTAAATGCATGCGTAGATGCTGACTTGGGAGCATACTGCTTCTGCTCAGCCCAGACAGCAGGGGGCCCAACTCCTGCTTGACTTAATTGTGAGCTCTGGGGCATGGAGGAGGAGCTGGTCCTGGATCTAGGAGGCAGCTCCAGGTGGTACAGAGCTAAGCCCTGAGCTCCACACCACCTGCAGGTACCCCCAGAGCTGGGAACAGCTCCTCCCCCACCCCCTGGAGCTCAGGATTAAGCCCCAGGGCTGCCCCCAGAACCCCCTGTCAACCTGGGGCTGCTCCCAGTGCCCCCTACCAGCCTGCCTGGCACCTGGGCAGCTACAACCAGAGACTGGAACCCCCCCTGCCTGCTTCTGGGCAGGCAGAGCAGGCCAGGAGTATCTCTAAGCTAAACTCTCTGGGTGTGTCCAGACAAGAGTGCACATGCCTCTTGCAGCATCTCAAAACCCTTTGAGATGCTGCAAAAGGCATGTGCAGGAACAAAAAAACATTCCCCATGCTGCAGATTTGCAGTGTGAGGGTAAAATTAGACCCCTGGATATCCAGGGGTCAAAAAATATCCCAGGCAAAAGAAGCAGGGCAGGGCATGGTCGTGGACCATGGCCTGAGGCAACTGGAGGTTCGGTCCTCTACAGAGATGCTCTGACAGCCAACCAGAACATCTCTATGGCTGGCCCTCCCTCTGGTACTGAAGTATTCAGGGCAGCCAGCGTGTCAGCCAGAAGAAGCTGGGCCCAGGCTGGAAAATAGGGGGTGGAGGGGCTGCAGGAGGGGAGAGAGGATCATAGGACCCTCACCAGCCCCACCCTACTCCCTGAGGCCCCCCTGGATTGCTGTCCCACCCAGACCCATCCCCTGCTTGGCCCCTGAGCCCCCCTGGTCTCTGCCCTGCCTGGCTACAGCATCCTGGCAGCTACCATCAGGGGCACTGGGGCCTCTTGGCAGAGTCCCCCCACACAGCATGGGGCAGTAAGGCAGGGGCAGCCGAGACTGACTAGCACCCTCACTACCACTGCCCCATTGCACAGTTGCAACCCTGGTAGGCAGGGTGCTGTATGGCTTAGCATGCTGTCAGGAATCTGGGCCACCCAGGCTGAATGGTGCTGGCCCTGGGGGACAGCCACTGGGCCTCAGCTGCCTTACAGTGCATAGACCCATGCAGCGCCCTGCTGACCCAGGCCTCACCTGCACAATGGGGCAGTGGAACTGTGGGTGCCAGGTTGCCAGGGCCAGTCCCCACTGCCCCCTGCTGCCCTGTGCTGGGGCGGTGTGGGTGGGGCTCTGCCACAAGGCCCTATTATCCCAGATGAGAGCTGCTACTGCTGGTGAATGTGGGGCTTTTATCCCCCTTTTTTCTTTGTAGAGTCCTGGACTTTTGGGGCTGGGTGCTGGGGGGCATCAGGGGTGGGGCCAGGCAGAGGGGGCAATCAGGGAGCAGGGAATGGCCAGGGGTCTCTGCCACATGCCCCCAGAGCCCCTGTAGCTGCTGCTACTGTTGTCTTTTTTTTTTTAAGTGCCAGGAGACTGGGTTCAGGTTGGGTAGCCACTGGGGCTCTGGGGGTGCAAGTGGGGGATAGGGCTGGGTAGGGAAGCCATCAGGGGTATGGGAATGCAAGCAGGGGATGGAGCCTGGTGGACCAGCCATCAGGGGGGCTGCAGGAGCCAGTGGGGGTGGGACACGTGGGCTCTACAGGGGGGCTGGTAGCCCATGAGGGGGCCATGTGTCCCCTGTTGGGGGGTCTCTAGCCCTATGGGGGAGAGTCTGTGAGTTGTGAGGTGGGGGCTGCACCCTGTGGGGAGCATGTGACCCACCCTTCCTGAGAAGCCTCCCCACAGTCCTCCCATTACACCCCATGGCTCCACCCACATCCCTCCACAACCACCCACATCCACCCACTTTTCTTCCCACCCTGTTTCTGCAAACCCCATATTCTCCCAGCACACACCCTGAATGCCCAGCTGCCAGACAGGATGAGACCTGTGGCTGCAGGAGCAGATGTCCCAACATCCTGGTTAGTGAGGGGGTCAGGGGGAGCTCTAACCGCTCTATAGTAAGAAAAGCAAAGGCAAACAGCAAAACATATATGTATTTAGAATTCATTTTATTATGATGATAGAGACACTGGTAGGCTTCCAAACTGCTTGAACACTGTAGCTATATCAGTAAAACATTGTCCAACTGATTGCTGTTTCTGTCTTTTGCTTTCGGTCTCTCTCTCTCTCTATCTCTATGGTAGTCTTTTGTTTTAATCATAGAATCATAGAAGTAGAGTTGGAAGAGACCTTATAGATCTTCAAGTCCAACCCCCTGCCAGGGCAGGAGAAAAAAGTGGGCTCAAATGAACCCAGCTAGGTAGGCATCAAGCTTCCTCTTAAAGACCCCAAGGGTAGGAGCCAGCACCACTTCCCTTGGAAGTTGGTTCCAGATCCTAGTCACCCTAACTGTGAAGTAATTCTTATGGATGTCTAATCTAAACCTACTCTCCAACAACTTGTGGCCATTATTCCTTGTTATGCCAAGAGCGCTAGAGGAAACAAGGTCATTGTTGAGGAAATTGTGGAGGAACGTGGATTTCAGGGTATTTTACGTAGTGACCTTGGGATTTTTTTTTATCAGAGATTTTTCATTTTTCAAATAGGGAACACAAGAATTACTGCTAGGGAGGCAAGTGGCAGGACCCAGGCAGAAGAGCCAGCTTAGTGCTGGCACCTTGGACCCAAATGGAGATACCCAACAGGTGATATCCTGGACAGTTGGGTCCAGGAGGATGTGCTCTGACAGTTCAAATCAGGCCACCACACTGGGAAAATCTTCTGGGAGATAGCTGCCCAGTTGGCCAGGCAGGGGAACATATGACAGTAGTTCCATACAAAGCTCAACTCTGCAGCCACAGTCCACTGGCAACCGGCCCAGATGGGCAGATGCTTCTACTGGCCATGCAGTCCCCATCTGGGTCTGGCAAGTGTGCAGCAGGTCACAGCCAGGCAGCAGCCCCCACAGCCAGACTGCTACAGTACATAGAAGGTGCAGGGAACTCTCAGGACTGCTTCAGCAGTCCAGCTGGCGCAAGGGATAGTGCCCCCAGATACCAATTGGCCAGGCCCCAGAAGATTCTATTTGTGTTCTTCAAGTACCATGGGCCCTAAGGCCCACCTGGCTAACTAATAGCCCCTGCTGTGTGGAGCCAATGGGTAAAAGATACAACAGAATTCTTGGGACAACAAAGACAAAAAACAGGACAGAAGTGATGTGAGGGTCACAGGGTTAAAATGTGAACATGACTGCACCTAAGGGGGACACTGAGCAGAGCCTCCCAGGCCACACCCAATGGTCCTCCAAGGCTTCTGAGGAGCCAGTGGATGCCGCCCACTGGTGCTCTGCTTGGAAACGTGCACAGATGAATGAGATAAAATTGGCCTTGCAGTCTCTAGACACCTTCCCAGCCAGAGCCTCTTTCCTCATCAAGTACAGGGCCCACTTGGCCAGAGCCAGGAGGAGTTTAACTTGGAGGTCCTGGGACTTGGTGGGGCCATGGATGAGGTGACCAAAAACAAAAAGGTGGGGGTAAAATTCAACTAGAACCTCAGGAGGAGGTTCTGGATGTGGAGGGGCTTCAGCCTGGTGCACTCAAGGGTCATATGTGCTAGGGTCTCCCTCTGCCCACAGAAGGGGCAGGAGACCAGGGTGTCTGTGAAGCTCATTACATACATGCCCGTGGTGACAGCTCCATGGAGGAACCACCAGCTGAGGTCCCCAGTGGTTTGTGGCATGAGGCTAGAGTACAGACTCTGCCACTGGAATGCCCCAGCCACGCCCTTGCCAAGCAGGTTCAGCTAATTGGTTTCTGGATGGGACGTGAGGGCATCATAATGGATCATGTGGCACACAAGCATGTAGAGATGGCAACAATGGATGGTGGAAAAGTGGACTGGTCTTGTGGCCTCCAGCCAGCTCAGGTGGTGGGGTCGCCTCCAGCCGGCTCAGGTGGTGCGGTGGGGAGCACCATGAGGCTGGTTGAGGTGCTGGCCCCACGACAAACTCTGGTGGGCTAAAAGACATGGGGGGGGCAGGGACTGTCACCACACAGGATCTGATTGAAAAGGGCAAGGGTGCTGGGAGGTAGGACAGATTTCACCTCCTGGACAAGATGGCAGATGACACGTGTCATGGGTAGACCCATATGCAAGGCCAGTGCAGCGGGGTCCACCCACTCCTGCCTATCATAGTTCAGAATGTCTCCGATATTGGTAACATCAGCCAGGATAAACTTCTGTCACAACTGGGGCACCTTTTCTGTTGGCACCTCCAGCTGGGGGTTCCAGAGGAGGGGCTCAATAAGCAGGTCAGAGCCCTGGGCAAGTGTTGCAGGGGACCTGGAGGAGAAGGCCTTCCTCCAGGCCCAGAGGAGGTCCTGGTAGAACTCTGGCAGCCCTCACAGGTCCTGCAGAAAGAAGTCCCACAGGCTGAGGAGGTGCCAGTCATATCAGAGCCCCCGGAAGTGGCAGAGGAAGGTGTGCCCCAGATGAGCCCATGACACGTGGCTACTGATACCATATAGCATTTGCTGTAGGTCCTGAAAGCAGAACATCAGGACCTGGATGCAGAGGCAAACCAGGTCCTGGCTGTCCACCCACAAAGGAAGGCTCAGGACCTCTGTAGCAACCCAGTGCCATCCTGGCCAGAAAAACTCCAGTGCCCATTTCTGCCAGGAACTCAGGGGGCACAGACAGGGTGTGTAAGCAATGCAGAGCATGGACAGGACAAGCTAGTTCAGCACCAACACTCCCATGCAGGGACAGACACATCAGGAGCCCTGCGATGGCCAGAGCCACTCAAGCACCCTAGCCTTCAGCTGGTTCCAGTTCTCTGGTGGGGAGGGATCTGTGGGAGACAGGTAGACCCCCAGGTAGGACAGTAAGTCCACATTCCAGTGGATCCTATGGACCGCAGGTGGGAGTGAGCCCACCTGCTCTCTGTCACCCACCACCAGGCCAAAGCTCTTGACCCAGTTGACCCAAGCGGAGAAGGCCACTGAGTACAATGCCTGGCAGGCCTCCCCCTGTGCCAGGTCACCTGAGTCTTGGACGATGAGGAGTACATTATCAGCATACGCTGACAAGACTAGCTGCACTACTGGCTCCTGGAGGATCAGCCCTGCCACCTGCCTCCACAGGAGAATGAGGAAGGGATCCAGGAACAAGGCATACAGCTGGCCTGACAGCAGACAGCATTGATGCTCTCCTCTCCTAAATGGGGTTGGCTCCATCAGAGTCCAGTTAAGCTTGACTAAACACTCTGCAGAGGCATTTAGTACCTGGAAAGCCCACATGAAGTGGGGCCCAAAGCTGAAGGCTTGCAGCATACCAGTCAGGTACCCATGATCTACTCTGTTAAATACCTTCTCCTGGTCCAGGGATAGGAGTGCAAAAGACAGGCCCTTCCGGCATGCTAGCTCTAGACGGTCCTGAACCAGGTAGAGTTGTTGAAGATGGAATGTCCGGGCACTGAGTACATCTGGTTGGGATGGATCACATCTGTCAGCACAGACCACAGGTGCAGCAAGATGACCTTTGCTGCCACCTTGTAGTCCATGCAGAGGAGAGACATGGGATGCCAGTTCCACAGATTGTGGGGATCCCCCTTCTTTGGCAGGAGGGTCAGCACGGCCCCCCAGCATGACAGGAGGAGTTCCCCATGTCCCTCAGATTCAGCCCAGGCCACAGCAATGTCCATGCTGAGGACGTTCCAGAAGACCTGGTAGAACTCTACAGTCAGCCTGTCAACTCCCGGCACCTTGTTGCTAGGCATCAGGTGGAGAGCATTCAAAAACTCAGCCAGAGTGAGAGAAGCCTCCAGCCAGTCCTGGTCACCCACACTGACCTGTGAGAGTCCCTCCCACAGGGTCTGGAAGGCTTCAGCCTCAGTCAGATCCAGGGAGAAGAGCTCTTCGTAGAAGGCCTTTGCACGCCGGTGCATCTCACCTGGATCTTTGAGGGAGGGGCCATCTTCCACCAGAAGGCAGGTGAGATACTTCTTGGCCCCCCACCTCCTCTCCAGGGCATAGAAGAAGCAGAAGCTGCAGTCCATTTCCCGAAGGGGCTGGATGCGCAAGTGGGCAAACACATCACAGGCACGGTGGTCGTCCAGGGGACTAAGCTCTTCCCGCCTCTCCCGACATTCTCTGCAGAGGGATGGGTTGGTTGTGTTGGTGGCTAGGTGCCTCTCCAGCACTTCCTGCTTCAGCTGCTACTGGACCATCTCCCTTTGCT
The DNA here is from genome assembly GCF_001723895.1 of Crocodylus porosus. Lineage (NCBI taxonomy): Eukaryota > Metazoa > Chordata > Crocodylia > Crocodylidae > Crocodylus > Crocodylus porosus. The sequence goes on from NW_017728906.1 coordinate 138,061,157, forward strand.
GGGTGTGCCCCCTAGTGTAGTTGCAGCAAAAAAGCTGGATGCACACCTTCCCCACATCCCACTATCTCTGAGCTGAGAGGAAAGTTGCTGGTTGCTACTGCCAGGCCAACCAGAACTCCTGGAAGCCCTCTCTGAAGCCCACATCCTCCAGCAGACTGGCATTGAAATGCTAATAGGCTGACCCCAGACACCCAGGCCTTAGCATGGCCTGGGCCCAGTCATGATGGTGATCACTGAAAAGCGTTGGCCAGAAGCCAAAGGAGTGGCCCTGGGCTAAGTGCGGCAAAGAAATATAAACCCAGTCCAACCAGGAATGGCATGTCTGCTTCTCCCCCACCCTCACAAAGGTAAAGATGGGGGGTCAGTAGGGTGACAGGCATGCCAGACATCCACCAGGGAGTAGTCTATCAGGATTTCTCCAAGGATGCCCATGGCAGCCTGGTTCTTCTCCCTTACCAACCAGTCTCACACATCTAGGGTGATGTTAAAGTCCCTGCCAAGGATCAGGCACTCATGAGGGTTGAGGGTGCCAATGTAAGTGGCCACCTGGTGGAAAAAATATGCCAACTCTGAGTCCTTTGCAGCGGTGTACACATTCAGAAGGTTCAGGACCAGCCCCTGCACTTGGACCCAGAGGTGTAGCAGGTGACCTGACACCACCTCAACATCCTGGAGAACCTCCAGCTGCAGGGCTGGGGAGATCAAGGTGGCCACCCTGCAAGAGGTGGCCAAAAGGTGACTAATAAAGACCATGCCTCCTCACTCCAACTCCCAAATAGGCTCATCAGCTGAAGGCATCAGTGTCTCTTGCAAGAATACCATGCAGTACCCCTCCTCCTGAAGGAAGGAGAGCACCTAGCATCTCCAGAGATTCTTCCTGCAGCCATGGACATTGAGGGTTGTGATCTTAAATGACCTTGTGGCTGGAGAAGTGAAGTGGATAGTTCAGCAGGGGCTTTGCATCTCAATGCCCAGTGTGGGTTTCACCAGCTTGCGCAGCACCCTCCCATAAATATAGAGAGCAACTATGAAAGTGCAGCACCACCTATAGATCAGGGAATTGCAGCTTTTGGGCCCTTGCCTTCCCCGCCACCAGTCCAAGGCAACCTGTACCTTGCTGCTAGACCGCTGTCTGTAGCTGTGTTCAAGAAATACAAGTAGTTCACCCCTTGGTATTGCCAGGACCAAGAGGTCCACAGGCTCCGTGGAGCCTGCCAGTTTCTCAGGCATTCTCCTCCTGGTTCTGGTGCTCAGCAGACTCCTTAGGCACTTTCTGAACCCCCCAGTCTGATAAGACCCCAGACTTTGTTTGGGATTGGGAGAGCTCTGCAGTCCCTTGGGACAGGGGGGAGTAAAGTTTGGGATGGGGCTCCTTCACAAGATGCTAGGGTAGAGCTGGAGCCCAGGAATTCTGCACAGCGTCCCTGACAAGATTGGCCTGTTGATTAGGGGATCCCACCCAGACCCTCTCTGGTGTGGAACCATGAGGCAGGCTGGAAGTGAGGTTTTTCTGGGATGGGAAGGGAAGAAACCCATCAGGCACCAGAGTGGCTTTGGTGTCTGCCTCAGGGTCCTGGGAAAGGGGATCTCTCTCTTCAGGACTCACCGGGGTAAGCCCCAGGGCCCCTGTCTCCCCAAGATATTCAGGGGGGGCTCCACTGTTGGACTTTCTTTTGGGTTGGCCTCAGCCTTGACACCTGTGTTCTCAAGGGGTAGGCCCTGGGAAGCACAGTTAGGGGCTTCCTCCATGGGCACCTGTTCAGGGTTGTCCAGTATCCCTGAAACCTCCTCCATGGGGATCGCCCATTTAATCTTTCCCAGGGGTGGGGTGTCAGGTGCAGCCAAGGAGGCACCTGGAGGCTTGGCCTCTCCTTCCCCCTGTGTGATGGTCTTGGGAGAGGGGAAGGAGTCCTCCATGTCAGAAGGCTCCAGCTGTGCTGGGGCCTTTCTCTTCCATTTGTGCACAGAGGAGACCTGCACCCACTCAGCCATGGGGTGGTACTCAGGTGGACAGGCTCCAGTAGGAGAAGGTGAGGGTTGGTAGAGTGAGGCAGCTACAGTGGGGGCATGACTAGGGGCATGGGGGCCCTGCTCCCTCTCTCCTCTTGGTTGCTGCTACCCTCCTCAGGACCCCACCAAATGTGGTTTGGGAGCAGGGTCCCCTGATCGAACAGGGGGGCTGGATGATGTGGGTGGGGTGCCAGGGGGGCCTGAGGAGGGAGGGGTACTGGTGGCAGGGGCACCACTCTTGCCAGTGGGACCAGCAGATGCCCTCTCCTCCTGGCACATGGGGCACTCATGATGCAAGTGCCCTAGGGTACAGCACTGGAAGCACCACAGGTCCCCCAGCGTATAGAAAAACCTCACCAGGACCCCATGGAAAGGAATCACAAGGCACCCCTCAGCCTCCAGCCACATTCCTGCTGCCAGCTGGATCATAACATGGCAATGGAAAGAGTGCACATGGCAGAGAATGGGGTCTCAGCACACCAGCAGAGAGGTACCACCAGGGAGATAACTCTCCCCAGGGTCTGGAGCTGGAGGAGAAAGGCCCAATTTGGGATGTAGGGAGGGATGGAGCTGAGGACCACCCTGATCCCTAGCTTTTCTAGGGGCCTGAGGGGGACGCACTAGCCCTCCACCACAAGCCCAGTCTCCGCTGTCTTTTGTGTGGCAGGCTCCAAGGCAAGGAAAAAGACCCCCTTGCCGTGAAAACGGGAGGCTGCCATGATCTGGGGGGCCCCCAGTACCCAAGCCAGGGAACCTGCACCCAGGTCTCAAAGTGCAGGTTCTCCCCCTTGAGTAGTTGACACTTCACCCCATGCCTGTGGGTGAGTGCCTGAAAGGAAGCCCCACCACCTGAGCTGGAAGAGCAGGTAATGGAGAGTCCAGGTCCCACAGCTTTGGGTTGCCCCACAGCCACCTGTGCATAGCTGCAGTTTCCCCTCTGATGGCTGCATTGGTGGGGCCAGGGACAGGCTGAGTGGGTGTGCTGGCTGGTGTAGTGCACCTGGTCCCCTTAGGTGCCAGTGATCTAGGCTTGGAGGGTGGGGCCCTTGCTCTTCCCACCCCCTGCTGTGGAGGAGGCTGAAAAAGAGTCCTTCCCACTGCCCTTGCCCTTGGTCCCTGGTGGTGGGGGAGGGGGATAGAAAACCCCTCCTGGGGGGCCTGGCCCTGTTAACTCCCTGCTGCAGTCCCATCTGCCCCTGCAGTGGAGGTTGCAAGCTGCTTTACCCCCGGAGGAGATTGGTTGGACTCTACCTCCAGGGTAGGGCTGCAGGGGCATGCATCCCCTTATGGGGTTGGCTGGGATCTGCCCCCATAGTGGGGGCTGCAGGAAGTTCTGTGGGGACATTTTCCCCACCCCAGAAATTTCCTGCCGTGCCATTGCTTCATACGAGGGAGGGGAAAATAATAAAGAAAGCCAAAATATACAGTGTGGCTGCTGAATCTAATAGGGGCAGGCTGGGTTTGTGGGGGAATGGGGAGAGGCTGAAGCTCACTGAGCTACAACCCCCCAGGAGAAAAAAAATGGGAAGGCTATGCTTGGGAAATGTGGGAAAACACACACGCAAGGGCTGGGGAGACTTGAGCTGGCTTACTCAGCTGCACAACAAACACCAAGGCAGAGGGAGTGAACCACCAGACTTACCACACACGGGCAACAACACACAGGGAAGGATCAATCCAGAAACCCCCCAGGCCTCCAGAAAGGCACTCGGCAGTAGAGCAATAGGTTGGAAAACAAAGAGGAAACTGTGGGGGAATGCAGGAGCAATAAGTGAATTAGGGAGTAATTTAGTGCAGGTGTGGTGTTGAGTGGTGCAAGGTGGTGCAGCTGGGAATTACCCTCTCTCCTGAGATGGGGCAGCTTCAGAACAGAAAGTAGCAGCAACAGCAGCAGCACTGGTCGTAGCTGTCCAGTTCAGCCAATCAGGATGTGCTTCAGGTGAAACTGGAGGTGAAGGCAGGGATTGACCTGCCAAGACAGCTGGGGCAGGAAAGGCACCTTTAGGCTCTGTCAGTGATGGTTGGGAGGGGACCCACAGGCAGTGGAGGCTCCCTCTCCTGGCTATCCCCCAACTGCGGCTTGGCAGTGGGCTGGGCAGCAGACTGGGATGGGGTGCAGAAGCTGGGGCGTGGCACTGGGTTGTGGTGCAGTGCAGTGGGCCCCTCCCCAAGAAGGGGCAGTGGCATGCAGTAGAGGACCCCCTGTGGAGGAGGGCAGCAACAGCAGCAGCAGCAGCTCAAAGCAGGAAGGGGTGCTGTCAACTTACCCTCAAAAGTTCTGAGGACAAACCAGCAGCTAGCACTAGCCAATCACAGAAAAATGTGGATTTTGGGTTACTTGTCTCAATCAAAAACTGGGGATTTTTTTTAAATCAGAGAAAACCAGGATCCCTGCTCATCACTGTAAACTCAAGGTAAAGTTACAGGTTACTTTAAACCATCATAAAGGCACTTATGAGGAGCATTCATGTATTGTTAACCTGTCCTAAGTACCCTCTAAACGTTGTAAAGTTGATGCAAGTGTTATCTTTAATTCACCTTACCCAGGTCATTTCAGGGTAATGTTAGCAGATCTGGGGAGATAAAAATGCTTAATTTGCCCTCCAGCATCCCAGGATGCACAACTCCCAGCCTCTCTACCCATTTCTACCCTCCAAATCTCTACTCCTTCCCCTCTCCACTCCTCCCACCTGCTCTGACAACACCAGCTTCAATGCAGCCAAGAACATGGGGAAGCATTCTTCCCCTGGATCCATGTTCCCACCGCCTGGCAGCTTCATGCTGAAAGCAGGTCTGCCAGGGATAAATCATAGTCTTCAGTAATAAGAAGGACTAGGCAAAGTTGTTTAGAAAATAAGCAAATCGACCTTAACCCATAGCAGCTCTGCTCTCAGAGAAGATTCACCAGCGTGATGGCAGTGGGACCAGTGTCTGCCTTCCCACACTCCCTGGTTTCACTGAGAAGTGGCTCCATGCTAAACATAGTTTCCTCAGGTTGTCTTTGCTTGGTTCTGACATACTGGCAGCATCTTTTGTCCAGCAATGTGAAAGTCAAGGAATATTATCGAAGAGGGTAGTGTGTGTTTCTTTTATTTCCTTAAGTATATAAATCATGCTTGTTGTATTTTATTGACATACACATTTTACACGGTGTTCATTTTGAATATTGATTTTGGCCTATATGGATCTGTGGTGCATTTGAACTTGCTGAACTGTTGCTTGACATATCGGAGGGGGTTGTGCACAAAACCCTGTGGGGATCCACTGTGAAGATCTAACATGACACAAATGATTTACATCTGTGACAGACAAGGTTCTTTGTGTAGATATGATATCTTTTAATAGACCAACTAAATAGTTGGAAAAATGGTTCACTGGTGGCTATTCTGAACATATTAGAGTGCAAATGGAATATTTCTATCAGATTTTAGTTCAATATTTTGCCATAGTCTCCAGTAATGACTAGGAATAGGCAAAGTAGTATGGGGAATCAGCCTAATTCATAATTGAACCTTGTTATAGAGAATCAGAGACAGTCTTTCTCCTGGATTTTGAAAAATGACCATCTTTAGCCAAATCATTCTGTGTATCAGTCAATACCTACAAAATGGCTTCTGAATTCCAATCTCATTTGCTAGCGTGCCTTTAATAAGCAGTAAATCAGCCAGAGAAAAAGCATTCTCCTTGCTGAGTCTTCCTGCTCCCTTCACCTCCTCCTTCTCCACTTCTAAGCTATGTCACCCCACCCAAAGCCCAAATAAACATAGTAAAGTTGCTTTCTAACACATTCCTTCCCATCCTCTTTCCTGTCCAACGCCTTGCTCCCTTCCCTCACCATGGGCATGAATACGTATGATGAACAGTGGAACTGCCAGCACAAAGTTGGTGAAGTTTTTTCCTGAGAAGAAGAACTGTCTTGTGGCTATCTCTGGCCATTTTAGGCTCATTTGAAGGAAAGAAGAATCTGGCCCAATTGTTTTCTAATAGCGTCCCAAACTTCTATATTATTTTTCCTATCTATTCTTGCTCAGTTTTCTCTTCACATTCACCAGGTAAATTAAAGGCCTCCACGTAAATTCAAGTACAGATGTTATATTCATGTTACGACGTCAATAGGAAATTTAGACCAACATTCAGATCACCTTTAATTTGGCTTACCTATGATCTTGAAATGCCACTAAAAGGTATTCATCACTAAAACACTCCTGATAATGTTTGTGCACCCAACAATATGTCACAAAAAAGTCACAGAAGAGTTAAGTATGGTCTTCCTGTAGTATGAAACTATGATAGAAAAATCAATCTAGAAGACTGTAGTAGCACTGATAGCAGCAAAGAAAAATTAACCCAAAGTCCATAAGAGCTAAAGTGTAATATAACACCATTACAAGTACTATTTCCTTTCAGTGTAATAGGAATTGAAAGGAAGAAGTGTCTTGGACTACATACTAGCCCTATTCAAGTTCCTAAGTACTGTTCCAGCTATTCAAGGGGCCAGAAAACCCACACAATTATACAACTCATGATGCAGAAGTGATCTAGAGGAGCTCTTCAATAATACATCATGTCAATAACATAGTAATAGCCCTTAAGGCTTTATCCAGCTATGACATGGAAAGAAGGGACCCATCACCCAGAAACCACACACAGTTCCTTTTCAGCTCTGCCCAGTTCTGAGATTAGCTGTTTCTTTTCTACAGTCTGGCATATTCATTAGGGCTAATGGAATTTTATAAAGGACTAGCACTGGAGTCAGGAATTGCTGGGCTGTTAGAATTTTAAGAACTCTGTATTTACATTAACTTAGTTAAAAGTAGAATGAATAGGAGCTGTTGGAGGAGCTGTCTGTTCTCATAGAAAGACATGTGGTCTCCAGGGGATCCATCAGGAATTCATTTAGAAAAATACACTATCATAGAAATACACTTAGTTATTCAGATACCACCACAATGAGAAGGAATATAAGAACTTCGATAGTATACCAGTATAGCACCTTTTTTCACGCAGAAGATAATATAGCAACTAAATTCTTCCCAAAGCAAAACTGTTTCTTCGGTAATCCGTATGTACCTTTTTAAACTTATATCCCAGTAGTACTTCTGATAAATCACAGGAGCTGTTATCGATTCACATTTAAACTTATTGTTTGCCTTTTGCTGAATAACTAACAGGATGTCTACGCTGAAGTCACAGGACATCTACAGTCATCTTGAATGCAGCTAGCTTTTGTCCATAGTTCAACCCCAGCAGGTTAATTACCTGAGTATTTACTGTATCTCTCTGGCAGATTTGGCAACCTATACTGAGCTCTGCGTAGCTCATGACATCTCTGCAGATAGTGCATCAGCTAACTAATTTAAAGCAAGTTAGTTTACAGCAGGAACTACAGCATACCCATCCCTATGATCATTAATATTGTGTGAAGAAAACTATTAGGGGTTTAGATTAGGGTCTTAGGCCATGTGTAGATGAAACAACTCTTTAAAGTAGGCTAAATGCTTTTGCACTGCCTTAATGGTGTTGGTGTTTGCATGCCTTGGCGGTGTATTGCGCATGAATTCCAGCTGCTGTAGGAAATTCAGCTGCGTAATGTACCTTAAATGATTTGGGGTGCAGCAACTCCTAAAACTCCTGAATTTGCTAGCATTACTGAGAATGTGTATAGGTTTAGCAAATTCTTCAGTGATCAGGAAATTTAAATGTGGGACCAACTGAGACTGGAATTGTGTTTTCAGTTACTCACTATTGCTAAAATATTGAAGTAAGGAGTTATGTTTGTTTGTCTTGGTTAGTCCATGGCTAAACTACATATAAAATAGCTACAGGCCTTTGATAATGATGGCACAAAATAATTGAAGGGCCCAATCCTACAATTCTTACTGACATAAACATGTGGTATAAAGGTTTTAATTTTAGGAAAGAGCCAAACATTTGTCAGGTAATCTGTCTAATTTACTTTATTTCTCATAATCAGAGATTCTGGTTTTCTCTGGTAAAAAGAATCCCTGATTTGGGGGGGGCGTTAAAAAAAGTAACCCAAAATCCATGTTTTTAACCCCCCCAAATTGGCAATTTTTTAATGTATGTATGTATTTTTATATGTATATGTATGTATATGTGTATGTGTGTGTGTGTGTGTGTGTGTGTGTGTGTGTGTGTGTGTGTTTGCATATATACCAAACTCCAGGAAGAAAGGTGACAGAAAAGGAAAGAATTGATTCAAAGACCAGACATGGCCCACACTAGCAGGAAATAACTTAACCATTCTCAAGCTGTGTAACAACCTGAAGAAAGTACAACAATACCAGACTATCACAGCCAAGCAGGTGGCTCACCGGCTTCTTCTCAGTGATAAAGCACTGAACAAACAGCTTAAGCTACAGATTAGATGGTAAACTGATCTGCAGGAAAATCATTTTAGCACACTATACACAATGGATGAATTTAATGAAGAACACCAAAGCAGCTGGACTCAACAGCATATGCACGGAGCAGATCAAGCGCTTTGGTCTCACAAATAAGTTATGGATATTACACCTTTTTAACAATCTGTCATCAACCCTTAGAATACCTAAACTATGGTGATAAATCCACTTAAGAGCTGTATTAAAGCCAGGGAAGGATGCCTCTGGCTCGGAGAACTTTAGGCCACTATCACTTCTGTGCCATCTTTATAAACTTTACAAATGTCTTATTCTCAATCATCCTTCACCTTATATTGAATAATATCTAATACCAGA
>NW_017728906.1:138070006-138074305 GCF_001723895.1 Crocodylus porosus
AGGCCACTATCACTTCTGTGCCATCTTTATAAACTTTACAAATGTCTTATTCTCAATCATCCTTCACCTTATATTGAATAATATCTAATACCAGAATAAACCAGATTTTGATGAGGCAAGTCCTGCATTGGACAATTACTAAACATCATCCATATAGAAGATAGATTCAAGAAAGGGATAATAACAAGTGCTGTGTTTGTAGACCCATGTGACAAAGTCAGCCACCAAAACTTGCCTGCCAAAATCTAAGATATGATGTGTGACTACCACCTAGTGCAGTTCATTTGATCTCTTTTGGAGAAGAGATGTTTTATATAGAACTGTACAGGAAACAGAGCTACTGGAGATGACAGTGAAATGGGCTGCCATGGAGTAATGTGCTAGGACCAATCCTTTTTAATATATATACCAATGACCAACATATACAGAGTAATAAAAGGAGCTTCATACATGCTGATGATGATCTAGGTACCACATCACAAGAGAAGGACTTCATTACTGTTGAGATCAGATTGACATGTGCACTGAACAACTTCTCAAATCACTACAATAAGAATCAGGTTCACGCCAACTCAGCTAAGACACAGGTCACAACTTTTCACCTATGCCACAAAGAATATATATATAATGTATGTATGTATTAGCATTTCATTGTAATCATGAAAAAATATGGATTTTAGATTACTTTTTTTAACCCCCAAAATTGGGGATTTTTTTTATCAGAGAAAACCAGGATCCTTGTTCATAACTAAGTTATGGTATGGGAGGGTCTTCCTCCATCTAACCCCTACTCTTCCTGAGCTTCTCCTAGGCTACAGTTTTGCGAGTTACACGCATAGCTGGGTCAACTGATGATGCTGTACACTTGCCTGGTCTGCAAGCAACCCAACTGTTTGTACCCAGTGGGCTTGTGGATCCTTGCATTTCTCCACTGCACCTGGAATAGAACCATGTAGGTTCCAAAAACTTTGCTTATATGGTTGGGCAACTATTACTTACTCCTGTAAAGGAAAATAGGATCTAGTCCAACTTCCTTCAATTATTTAGACATCATATTACGAAGGCAGAAGAAACTGTTGCCCACTTCAGAGTCTTATTGGGACATACCCCCAACAACATTGCTGGCAAGACTTCACCACTACTGGGTGTGTCTACATGTCTAACGAATGCAACTGAATATACTTTGGCTTAATTTGACCTGGAGCAAACTAATCCCACCCCAACATCACTGTCTACATTTCATTTAAGCACAGTGATTTACTGTGCTGCTGGATACCACTTTTATCTGAGGGGACTATATGGCAGCATAGTAAATTAGTTTACTGTGCCCTAATAGCATCACACATGTAGATGGTTACACTTTACTATACAGCAAAATAGTCTATTGAGCAGTAAAGCATCTCATGTAGATGCACCCACTGAGAGCCAGCCTTCTAATATTCCTTTTATCAATGAAGCTTAAGGAAAAAGGTATTAATTCAGCAATTCTTGGGCAAAAATTCCTGATACAGAATATCACATGAGCATAAATATAATTAATTGGCTTCAATGCATTTTGATATTTTACATATACTTAAGTTGATTATTGACTCAGGACCAATGTACAAAATATAATTTGTAATTGGGGAGGCAACAAAAGTTCTTTATTTTTTCCTGCTGTAAGTTTTGAGAAACTGTCCCATCCTGTTCCAAGAAATAAGCTCAAGTTTGCACACTAAGTGGAATTGCTCACTACCTCTGCACAAATCCAGTGATTTGGTTACAGAATGCTTGCAATGCAAAATTTGTTTTATAGGTTGAAATTCATTCTTACTAGTTCCTATAAAACAGGAATGAAATAAAGGGAAGAAAAGAAAAAGAAATAAAATGAAACTCCTCTTCCAATAAAGGCAGTTAAGTATTCATAACATGAACATATAGGTGACCATGATATTATCTGGATAGAGGATCTCTGCTGAAGGTAGCATTCAGACAATTATATTGGTAAAAAAAAAAAGGTAAAAACTGATGAAGTCATTAAATTTTCAAAAGTTACAAATTATCCTGTAAAGCTTCACTGGCTGCAAATTAGCCTTTGCTATAGCCCTCTGCTAACAATCTATAGATCATTTTATTATTCATGAATTTAAGTAATTTCAGGACACCACAGGTCATCCTATGCTCATTTATTTGCTAAACACCTTGTGCTGGTATGCCTATGCTGAAAAATTGCCACTATTTACTTCCTGTGAGACAAGCAAGCAACAAAGTGGTGAATTTGGCCCTAGACATCCAGTATGCCAGGCAGGATATACATCTTGCTGTCAGTGAAATAAATGAGCCCTTAAATTGGCTGCAAAGCTTTAAGAACTGAAATTTATATGTCTAGTTATCAAACAGAAAGTTCAGAACACCTGCCAATAGGAGACATAATTGTGACAAACTGTTACATTTTACCTTTAACTTTTCAGCTTCAACACCAGAGCTTCATTATAAGAATCTCACACTCCTTTCTCTGCTTTCTCCCCACCTCACTCCCAACCTCCCCCAAAGCAGTCTTTTCTTTGTATTTGATTTTAAATGCTGAATTACCAGTAATCCAATGGGTCATACATCAGCAGATGAGAAATATGTCAAATATGGCAAGAGGGCCAGAATTTTCTGTGAGAAGAATCAACAAACTTTACAGATTGCCACTGCGTGCTCATTGCATTTAGGGAGGTGACCTTCTGTTTAACTTGTTTGGGAGGCTCTCCTGAGAATGCCACCAATGGCAAATTCAAGGGTTTGGTGCTTTTTTAAAGAACATTTTTCAACTCAGTTACTCATTGAACAATTTTATTATATTTGCTTCAAAGTCACACAGGCCATAATACTGGGAAAAGGTCTTCTGGCCATCACAAATCCAGCACATGAAAACTTATTTATCATACTTCTAAACAACACTACAGCAGAGGGTGGAGGGACGCACTACTCTCTCCTAAATCCCCTTAGTCCTGTCAAATGTAGTCCTCCTTTTTTTTTGCATATTTTTTCTAGCTGCAATAGTAAGAAATGATAAACAAACCATTTTCTAGATTAATAGAAGGAACATTTTCTTAGATATGAGAGATAATATCTAGATTCAAATCTTGAATGTTAAGTAAAAATATTTTTATAAAATATTTTTTTAAAATATTATATCAGTTGACTGGCTGCTGCTGCTCCTTTCTGGTCAATTCAATTCATAAAAAATATCTGAGAAATAAATTATTTTCTTCACACAAAGCTCTTCTTTTTTATTTTGATTACATGATTTCTCAACCATTTTGATTACATAATTTCTCAACTTCTTTCAAGCCTAATAAGGCCTCCATGTTTCACTGTATAGGGGACTGTATTTTCTGCTGTCAAAATTATTGTTGTGACAAAATAAGAATTTTGGGAGACACCTGAGTGAAAAAAAGAGGTAAATAAATGTAAATCAGTGTCTAAAATTTGTTTGGAAATTCGCTTGGATGTTTGATCACTAGGAATCCTGGTTTTCTCTGATAAAAAAATCCCATTTTTTAAATTTCAAAAAAATATGTCTATATATATATAGAGAGAGAGAGCTCTATAACTATAGATATAGCTATAGATATAGTGGTGTATCATTTTAATCATAAAAAGGGTGGATTTTGGGTTACTTTTTCAATCTGAAAATTGGGAAGTTTTTTTGTTTGTTTTTTCAAACCAGAGAAAACCAGGATCCTTGTGGATCTCAGAAACAAAAATCTTACATTCATTTTGGAGGATACAGGTATTCCAAAATAGTGTGGTTTTAAGTAAGGTCTCCACCCTGCCTCTTAGAGAGATTCTTTGTAGACTGGCAGAAGATAATATGGAGTGACACCTTGGAAACTAGCTGGTCTCTAAAGCCACCTATACATGTGCATCAAGGCTGTTCCAACACACTGTTATTACAATGCATTAGAGCAGACTTGATTAATTGAGTCTGTTGAAGCATGGTAATTACCATGCTCCAGCAGATTCCAGTGTCACATGTATCATCATCTTATTTTGTCTCCTACAGGACTATCCTGGTTCTGGCCTTACACATTATGGTCCTTCATAATGAATTGAAATGTGTGTGTGCGCACATGAAATTCCTCATTAAAATATTTTTCATTTGACCTGGGGACAGATTATGACTTCCTCTGTCAGCATATTATAGGTGGGGAGAGGGTGCACATTCCTACTTTTATTCCTCCCTGCTGGGCCCCCCTCGGGCCCCGGGGGAGGCACACCTGGGCCACGGGTTAGCGAGGATTTAGTTAGGGAGCTTCTGAAGGGATTGGA
>NW_017728906.1:138074405-138123283 GCF_001723895.1 Crocodylus porosus
ATTCTTTCCTGCCATGGCAGGGGGTCGGACTAGATGATTTGCTCAGGTCCCTTCCGACCCTAGAAACTATGAAACTATGAAACTATTCCAGCTTCCCAACCAGACCTGGAGGTTGTATCCAGGATGGGTATTTACACCAGCTGCACCTGAAGGATAAATTTAGAGGTTGTAAGTTTTGCCATTCACTGAATTCCTTCCAATATCCAGTTGTGATTTGTACAAGTATAAATTCAGGTATTATTACTCAGATGCTTTAATTATTTCTGAACTACATCCTGCCATGACCAACATAGTGTTGCCCTGTGGGGTCAGGCCAACTCTTAGGATCTCAATATTGTGCTGTTAGACAGGAGGGTGTGACACAATCACACATATACAAACACACAGATCAATTAGGTGCACATACACACGCACACACACACATACACACAAACATACGCTACCAGCTCAGGCACATACACATCCAAACCAGTTTAGGCACATGCATACCTATCACTAATTCCAGCACATACACACTACACACTAAAAAATAGACAAAAATCAATTGTCAACACCTGCACACTCAGTATACATACACAGATCACTAATTTGTATATCATGCACACAATGAGATACACACACACACACACACCAGTTTACACACATACAACCCACCTACACATACACACAGGTAAGTTCCTGACTTGGATGGTACAGTGCGTATGTGTGTGCTTGGGGTACCTGGGGTACTTGGGGGAAGGTTAAGGTGAGAGAAAGAGAGTTAAAATGTAGGGAGTGAAAGTTGCCAGAACTGGGATTAGAGAAAAGCTGGCTGAGGAACTGAGGCTTTACTTAAGCCTTTACTGAGGGTTTACTTAAGATCAAGTGTCCTCAGGGTTACTCAAGGTCACTGGTGCACGGGGCGGGGGGATTAAAAAAAAGCCTGGTGGCAAGGAGGAGACAACCAGGAAATAAACTGAGGCAGAAACCTGGTTGCCTAGGGGAAAAGGCAGTGGGGATAAGACAGTGGCAAAGAAACAGGGAGTTTGGAGGCAGAGAGGAGCTCAGGACAGGTGTTGGAGGTGGCGGTGAGCCAGAAGCAGGGGAGGGAGAAATGAGACAGAAGTTAGAGGGGCGAGGAGCAGAGATTGGAGCAGGGCTGAACCATAGTAATGCAAAACCCAACTCAGGGGTCCAAATAACTGGGTTATTAAACAGAAAACATGCTACACAGCCCCATGAAGTTATTGGTTCACACACACACACACACACATACACAGTGGCAGCAGGAGAAAGAGACTCAGTGGAAGTGTTGGATTCCAGGTAGGGAAGAGAAGCAGAGTCTAAGTCCTTTGTTAAAGAGAGGGTAGGGGGTAATAGCTACCTATCCAGGCTGGAAAGGGGTCTTTGTCCAGTAGGCATTGTCCAGAGGGGGGTTGGCAGCTGGGCCTCTAGGTGGATAGATGGTGTGGCATGGTGTTGGTCCAGATGGAGAAGGCATTCCCAGGAGTCAGTCTTCACTACCTCTTTTATGGGGCAGACTACCTTCTGATCTCCTATGGGGAGGGCCTGTCCAGGCAAGGTCAGTCCTGTTCCAGAGAGTTCCAGGTGTTCTTACTGAGCACAGGTAGCTTGGCACAATGGTGGGTTGCCTCATCTTTTGTTTCTTGAATGCTGAGGGTGGTTCCAAGGGCTGGGTTGTTGGTCCAGGTATTGGTGTTGATGGTTGGGTCATTCAGAGGGAGCTATTTTTAGACCTACTGCCAATGTCTCTCAAGCACCTGCATTCATCCCCATTCATTCTGGAACCAAGTTACATAGGAGAGGTAGGTGTGAGTCATAGGTTACACAACTGGGCACGGGGATAAGATGGAAGCTTGACATTACAAAATGGAAACTTGACATGACTTAGCTAATTTAAATATATAGGCCTAAAAGAGTAATCACACAATATAAAAGCAGTAAAAAAACCCCACAAACATAATATTTATCACTTATAAAACAGTGGATATCTATATCAAAATAGCAAGGAACTTATCTGCAAAGACGGGAGAGAAAAATAAAACTTACTACTTAAAATAAAATGTTAAAGTTTATCCTACATCTTAGCTTACTTATACTTATCTATAGGGAATAGAAAGGGAGAGAAAAAGTCAGAAATTGTTGGGGAAGGGGAGGGAATGCATTTTAAAAGAAAAAAAGAAAAACTGGGGGCTTTGCTACAATAGCATCACCTCTAAGACGCATAATTAGGGACCTACCAAATTCACAATTTGGGGACTTTCATGAATTCTGTGAAATCCAGACAATGCCTGCAAAATATGAAGAATCCGTATAATCCACAGAACGACCCCCCCCCCCCCGCAAAAGGGAAAAAAACTTACCAAGCTCTGTAGCATCTTGCCGGAGTGGGGAAAGGGAAAGCCTGCCCACTTGAAGCCTGCCAGCAAGATGCCACCCCCTCTCCTCACTAGCTCTGAGTTCTACCTGTCATATGGCCCTGACCCTCTCCACCAATCAGCAGAGGACAGACAGACCTTGCAGCCAATCAGTGGTGATAGGCAGGGTTGCCAAGGCCCCATGACTGATCAGTGGCATGAGGGGGCCGTGCCATGCTCCACCCACAAATGGCTGCTTGGGCCCAAACTCTGCCCACAAAATGTGGGGGCAGCCCTTGCAAATTAGAAACATGGAATCATAGAAAGTTAGGGTTGGAAGGGACTTCAGGTGATCATCAAGTCCAGCCTCCTACTCAAAGCAGCAGCATCCCCAACTAGATCATCCCAACCAAAGCTTTGTCTAGCCAGGTTTTGAAAACCTCCAAGGATGGATCTTCCACCACATCTCTGGGTTACCTATTCCAGTGTTTTACTACCCTCCTAGTGATACAATTCTTCCTAATAGCTAACCTAAACTTCCTTTGCTGTAATGTGAGACCATCGCTCCTTGTTCTGTCACCTGCCACCACTGAAAACAGTCTAACTCCATCCTCTTTAGAACCCCCTGTTCAGACAGTTGAAGGCTGCTATTAAGTCCCCTCTCAGTATCCTCTTCTCTAGACTAAATTAGCCCATTTCCCACAGTATTACCTTTTAAGTCATGTCCTCTAATCCCCTCACCATTTTTGCTGCCCTCTGCTTGACTCTCTCTAATTTGTCCACATCCTTTCTTGGGGGGCTGGAGGGTGCGAAACTGAACATAGTACTCCAGATGTTGCCTCATCAGTGCTGAATATAGGGGAAGAATCAGTTCTCTTGATCTGATGGCAACATACCAACCAACGCAGCCCAGTATGCCATTATCCTTCTTGGCATCAAAGGCACACTGCTGGCTCATATTCAGTTTATTTTCCACTGTAACCCCCAGGCCCTTTGGTGAAGAACTTCTGCCCAACCAGTCAGGCCCCAGCCTGTACTGGTGCATTGGATTGTTCCATCCTAAGTGCAGGAGTTTGTACTCGTCCTTGTTAAACCTAATGATATATTCCTTTTGACTCAATCCTCCAATTTGTCTAGGTCACTCTGAATCCTAGCTGTATCCTCCAGTGGATCTACTACTCACCCCAGCTTGGTGTCATCTGCAAACTTGCAGAGGGTGCACTCTGTGCCATCTTCCAGGTCACTGATAAAAACATTTAACAAAATCGACCTCAAGACTGACCCCTAGGGCACTGCCTTTAATACACTGCACCTGATACACTGCACTGCACTTGACATCAAACCACTGATTACTACTCTTTGAACCTAATGTTTTTATCTTCATTACAGTTTTCTGTCTACCTTACAGTCCATTCATCCAGCCCATATTTCCTTAGCTTGCCTGTGAGAATGTTGTGGAGGACCGTATCGAAACCCTTGCTAAAATCAAGGTACACTACATCCATTAGTCTCCCCGCTAGTTTTTTCTCCTCCAACTGCTTAGAAGTGGATTCCTTGAGGATCTGCTCCATAATTTTTCCAGAGACTGAGGTGAGGCTGACTGGTCTGTAGTTCTCTGGATACTCTTTTCCCCCTTTCTTAAATATGAGTGCTATGTTTTCCCTTTTCCTGTCATCCAGGTTCTCTCCTGGTTGCCATGAATTTTCAAAGATGATGGCCAATGGCTGTGCAATCACATCAGCCAGCTCCCTCAGCACCCTTGGGTGCATCTCATTCAGCCCCATGGACTTTTACATATACAGCTTTTCTAAGAAGTCCATAATCTGTTATTTCAGCACTAAGGGCTGCTTACCTCCTCCCTAAACTCTGTGACCCAGTCATCTGGGAGCTGACCTCGCCTGTGAAGACTGAGGTGAAAAACAACATTAAGCATTTTAGCCTTTTCTGCATCCTCTATCACAAGATTGCTTCCCCCATTCAGCAGGGGACCCACACTTCCCTTAATCTTCCTCTTGCTACCAACATACTTGTAGAAGGCATGTCCCTAAGTATAATGTACACCTAACTACGAACTATGTTAATTTCCCTTGGATGCTTTCAGTCCTGCACTAAAAAGGTATTTGCTTCCAGAAGAGGTATGGTTAGGTGAAACAAACATGTGTATTAGTTAAAAATGGCACCATAAATGAGCAGATGACTTAGGAGAATTATAGTTGAAAACAGGGATCATAGACGATATTTCTTAATCTGTTTGCACTGTGCTTTACACAGCCCACTTGGTGAAATCTTGACCCTACTGAAGACTTTTGCAGTTTTATTATTGACTGGGAGGAGGAAGGATTTGACTGTTTTCGTAAATGTTTCATTGGTTTCTGAACAGTCAGTTATCGAATTAAGAAAAAAAAAGAATTTCCATTGTTACGATAATTTTTATATTTCAACATTTGCTTTTATCCTAGACTGCGACAAGAAATATTATAGTTTGGCTCAAACCAATCAAAAATAAATATTTCATTCAGCTTCTTTTTTGTTCTTTTAAAGATTTTTCTTACAGTAAATTTGGATTTGCTGAACTTGCACTTTCCAGTGGAAATGTCCTGATCATTTCTAATGGCTTCTTTCTTAAATGCTAGAAAGTTCTCAAACATCGAGAGTGGAAGAAGAAAAAGGAAAACAAAACATCTTTTTGAACTTTTAAAACAATCAAAGTAGAAGAGCTGACCATTATTGGCTCTCTACCTGAAACTATTTTGTAAAGTTATCAGTTTAATCAAATTGGCAGTGTTCCTTTAAAATGTGCAGATGTGAATATTTAAAAATCGTTGCAGAATTCCATTGAAAGGCAAAGACATGATTTAGGGCTGCCCTGAGATTGTTGCTGAAGTAATTACCCAGTGCTTCACAAAAGAGAGCAATTACTGATAAAACTCCCCTCTTCTTAATAACATATGCACATATTGCATTTGCTGACTTTGAAAATCAAGGAACTTTCACAAGTGTCTTGACTAATTTCTTTTAGCAAGTACATTTATTTAAAAAGAGGTGATAATAGGAATACAGAAATTTGAGGAACATAAAGAATGCTTGTCACCTTGGATTTCTCCTGGTGCTTTTCATAGTTCTTCAGGACAGCACATATCTGTTTATTGTCTCAGATAAGAGACAATGTTTAAAAAAATCCATTTATGACACTGAAAATATAGACTCATTCATGTCTCAGTAGTGCAGTTTTTAGGCACCCAAAACTCTAATTGACTCCTTTTTGGTTAGGATGCAGACAATCTGAAGAACCCAGTCTAGATATGGACCAAATATTAAGCATAGCCCCTGGCCATGCACACTGAAGGGATTCTATACACAGGGATCTTAATATTTACATCATATATCTATGGAACCATATCCTTTTTTTAAATTCAATGTTATTTTTTGCTCTTCATGAAGGATTGCCCCTGTGCTGATGATCCTTATGCTACAGAAGACAGGGCTGGGGAGAGAGACATCAACAACTCACTGACCTTCAGAGCATTCAGCTATAAAGTAGTGATGTTCAAAAGCAATTTTACTTCCACACTCCCACACCACTTCTTCCTGCCTGAGCTCTCACTGCTCTGTGAAGCAGTAGTTGTCAGTGTGCAGCTAAGAGTCAGGTCCCTTGGACTCAGGCTATGAGGAGTGGGGTTGGGATAGGAGCTTGGAAAATGAGATCCCATGTATGGAAATTCCTGGTCTCCAGCTTCCGTTCTAAGACTTGTGTAGCTGTCAGGTAATTTTGCAGCAAATCCTGAGTTTTGCTTTTATGGGAAGAATGAACTTGACCTTTCCTTTCTCCTTATGAGATGCCAGATGAGATCTAAATGTTATTTTTCCTCTTCATTTATCTCCTCTGTGCTTAGGAGAGGAAAGAATGATGGGGAGGGGCAGAGGAGAGAGGAGTAAAACAGGAGGGACTCTCATGCACCTTTTTATTTATTCACACATTTATATTTAAAGTTTTTGGTATGCATCATTTACAGAATGCACATCTTGCTGGAAGAGTAAAATTTTAGCTAAAATAAACTAGAGCTGTGTGTACAATCATATGCCACCCTCAGGCCCCACCAGAGCAAATTAAGGCTATCTTGAGGAATGGAGCCTAAAGGGCTGAGTCTGGGATCCTTTTTGTTGGCTACATGAGACAGTGACCAACCTTATCTTCATGCATATTAACTACCTTTGTGGGTGACAAAGGAGTAGCCAGAATTAAGGAAAGGAGAATGTAGGTGTCATCTCCCTCAAAATATGAATTGACAATGCAAGGCTTAATATACTGGAGATTTTCTTTAATTCTTTACTGTTTACTTTCTCTTTCACTTCCTATTTCCCACCAGTGAGTAAAAAGAAGTAATTTAGGATGATAGGAAATGGTAAAACAGCAACCTAATATCATCGGAAAGTAGGGCTGGAAGGGACCTCATAAGGTCATCTAATCCACCCCCTGCTCCGGGCAGGATCATCCATGACTGAAGCATCTGAGTCGAGTGTCCATCTCACCTGCTCTTGAAATTTCCAGGCATGGAGGCTTCACAACATTTATAAGTAGCCAGTTCAAATGTTTAACCACCCTCCTAGTCAGAATTTTCTTCCCAATAGCAAACCTACATCTCTGCTGCTGTAGTCTGAGTCCATTGCTTAAAGTCTTGTCCCCTAAAGCCACAGAGAAAATTTCCATCCTCTTTATATTGGCCATCCATCCTCTTTGTATACAGTACTTCCATCCCCTTTGTAATTGCCCTTCATCAAAAAACTGTTATTAAATTCCCCCTCTGTTTTTCTTTTTCTTCTCCAGACTAAATAAGCCAAATTATTTCATCCTTTCCTTATAAATCATCTTTCCCAGGTCTCTAAGCACTTTTGTCATTCTCTGATGGACTCAATCCAACATGTCCACAACTATCTCACAGTATGGGGCCCAAAACTAGGAAGAGGTCACCTGGACAGTCCTCATGTGCACTGAACAGAGCAAAAGAATCACTTCCCTTGATTTACAAGAGAGACTCCTGTTCATATAACAGCATATTGTTGGCTTTATTTTTTTTTTTTTGCAACAGCAGTATATTGTTGGCTTATATTCAGGTTAATGTGTATGCTCTAGTGTTTGGGTACATTTTTCTTATTGCTAAAACTCTCACAAGCGTAGCGCTTATTAGCATGTTGTTAGAACAGCATTATAATAATCAAGGCATTTATACCTATCTCCTTTCATTTCCACAGTTTATGAGGAATGGCTACATAAAGTGTTCTGGTTTTGTGTTTTGCTTTTTTTCCCCCCAGTACCTACAACAGTGACATTTCAATTCTGAGAAATAGAGACAGAAACATATATTTAACAGAAGAAAACACTGCCATGTCCGGGGTGAGGGGGGATAGTTTGTTTGTTTGTTTGTTTGTTTCCTCTGGAAAAGTCATTTTTTAGGGTTTTAAAAATGCTTAGGAAAAAAGAAAGTACACAAGTAACAGTGAAGATAAATAATGCATACCAAAGGCACCTCATTCTTCTTCCTGCCAGTTGTGTAACACTGTGATTGCCTGCCTCAGTGGATTGATGAAACCCCTTCTCATCTGTATAGAAGTGCTTTTAATCTTGCCGTAATATGTATTAAATCAACTATGCTCAACAACATTAAAAAATATAGTCTAATAGGCTATGAGAAACAAACACTCTGAACAAACGATTTATGAAGTTTTATACAATTTCTGTGAAGCTAACAGTGAACCTCAACACATTTTGGAAGTAAGTTTGGATAAGCATTCTTCTGTCTAGGCCTATCTTTTCTATGACCCTCTGACCTGGTCTAGAATTATAAAAACCATGGATGGGTGAGATTAAGAAAGGACTGTGAGAACATCCTGTTCAATCAAATGTAAGATGATTCCCTAAAAAATACATGAATGCTTTGCCCAGCATTAAATGAGTGACTTGCCTGTTCAAATTTCTCTCATCTTAAATTTCCATCAAAGGAAGCTTTCCTGGCAGATTTCCTGTCCATGTGAAAACAGCTTTTTCTATTAGTATTTCTAGTTCTGGCCATTGTCAGATCTAGGAAGTAAGGATGAACAGAAAAGTGTAGAACATATCAAAAGCTGACATAAATTGTTTTATACTTAAAAACAAGGTTTGGTAGGAGTTCAATGTAGTCAACGAAAAATTGTGGCATATGATCAAAAGGAAGGAATTAGGATGAGGCTGTCTATGAAGATATTTATCAATGTGGTTCTGACTCTCAGTGAAAAAGATGTGCTGAAGAAACTCTGCATACCACTACTAAATAAAGTTATGTAAAGGCAAAATATAGTTTTAACTAAAAGAAAAAAAATGCCAGTGAGGCAATTGATATTATATGGTTCATTAAAGCAAGTTTCTGGAACTTGATCAGAAAGAACTACTAAGATTTTAAAGTTATTAAATATCTCAGAATTGAGTATTGTGTAATACAGTAATGCCAAGAATGGCTTTCTAATCTATTCATGAACATTGGTTTGAGCAGGATATACCTTAAAATTGTTAAAATAACTGTCTATGATACGTTATAGATATACATGGGGAATCCTTCCTTCATTCCTTCCTGTGCCTAATGACATGTTTCTAGTCATGTACCTCAGGTTTGGGGCCCTGCAGCGTGGGAACCTTCAAATGAGCAGATAGACTGAGCATGAATAGGAGGCTATGCCCTAGCTGGGCACATACAGAAGTACTTGAGTATAAGTTTAAGAAAAAGCAAGGCGCTTAACCTCAATAGCTGAACAGCTGGAGTACTTGCTCAGGAGAAGAAAGACATTTGTACACATGTATGTGCCACATTTGTATAAACAATGAAATGCATGTCAGCACTGAGAAAATGGAGGCAGTGCAAGTTCAAAAATGCATCACCACAATTTTCTGTGTGCTGATGTGCATTTCGCCATTTATACAAATGCACACAACACAGCACTGGGTATGTCAGCTTGTGTGCTCTGCAACACGCTGGATTTCTGGCACATGGGAGTAGATAAAGGCATGTGTATAAATGCCTGGGCTACCAGTGTCTGGAGAGAATTTGATCCTATGGTGTCTCACCTCCCAGTACAATGCTGTAATCACCATGACACAAGTTAAGTACCACCCAAGCCAGTCTCCAGTGCTCCCTTTGAAGCTGGTCATTGTCTCTTACATTTAATAATTACTGGATAAAACAGATGAAGGGGAGTGAAGTGCAGATGTTTTTTGCTCCATTAGGACCAGGCCCCAGACTAGAACCCAGTGCTACCTTTCTAGGGTACAAGTAACCATCCCACATGCTCCAGATTGTCCTCTTCTTCCTTGCCCCATAAATCTCCCCTTGATTGCCCAGACCAGATTCAAAAGTAGTGCCAGAGTATAAAATCAGATAATGCTTAATCTATGATGAGGTTGTTAGAACATTGTGCTTGGAGTTAAGAAATGCTTCTTCAAAACCCCTGTCGGTAAGGGATTTGCCAAAAATGCAGGTCTTTTTCTTTCTAGGTGAGTGGTATTGCTATTCAGACTAAATAGGAAGCTGTACCCATGTGAGCACGGACATTTGTTTCCCCAGGGACAACTAGCAGCAGGACATCTTGTGCCACCTCTAGTTGTTCCTTGGGAATGCCTGTAGCACATGGCACATGGCAAGTTACCCCAAGTGGGGTAAGGGAGGCTGGGCCCAGCACTAGGCTAGCCTCAGCAGCCTTACTTGGGGTCCTGGGGGCCTTCTGGGGCTGCAGCAGTGGTGATTCATGGCTCTGGCTGGCCAGGCTCTGGTTCTGGGTGGCACACACAGTCCTCACATGCAGTGCCTCACTTTTGTTGGGGGGGGGGAGGGGTTGTGTAGTTTGTTTGTTTTTGACCCCAGGATCTCCAGGGATCAACCCTCCCCTCAAAACCCCAATTCCATGCTGCTAGCAGCACAGAGAACACCTGAATGCATGGTATTTGGTGCCACAGATAGGTCTGTAGTGCCACATACCACACTTATCTGGACATGGCTGGAGAGTCCCTTTTCTCACAGCTGGTAGTCATGGGTCTTTAGCCAGTTATATTTTTATGACTTAAATGCACTTACACATCCATAATGGGCATGTGTACATAGCTAGGTACTTGTTGGGAGAGTGAGTAGTCTTCTGAGCAGACTCAAATAATGCATGCATACTTACATGTCCCTGGAGCCTGGACATAAATGCCAAAACCACCACTTAAGAGGCTAGAAATCACACAAATATCAATAGAAGTCTGCCTGCACAGTGGCACTCTATCCTTTTCTGGTCATCTAAAGGGATATTTTATTCCTGGACACATAGCCCTGACCAAGTGGATGACCATGCACAATTGTGTAGTCACATGAACCAAATATACACAGTCACAGCAGTAATATATATACATGCCACTTAGGAATGAATAGTGATACTAGCCATCTGAAAATGGACTCAGACTCATGAGTCATGATTGACAGACAGTCTCAGGAGCTGAGACTTTTACAGTGTCAATCCATATATAGCTCTGCAATGGCTGTGAGAGGGTTAGCCTCATCACTGTTGCAGGAGCAACTCTTATAGAGGAAGGGGAGTGATACCAGACAGGATTTTACCATGGCTCCCCACAGCTGGAGCCCACTGCCCCTCAGTGAGCCCAGACCTAGGCCCAGGCCATGGCAGATTCTGCTTTCTCTCTTATTCTATCTTCTGTGTTCAACAGATCTCCCACTCCACACAGGCTCTGCCTAGGGCACCAAAATAGCTAGCTATGCTGCTGGCCCTGGCTGCTAATCTATTTGCAGGATAAGAAGGAACATGGAGAGCCACACATCAAGGAATGGAATTTTTCAAGGTGTGTAAGTGCCAAAAATGCCCTACAGGTAACCAAAAAATAGCCACTTTGAAAGTCAATCATGAGGTCTCCCTGTTATCAGCAGGGATTCTGGTTTTCTCCGATAAAAAAAAAAATCCCCAATTTTTGGATTGAAAAAAGCAACCATAAATCCACCTTTTCCCATGATTAAAATGAAACACCACTAATATAGAGATATATAGGTAGCGGTAGTTCATTTTGATCATGGAAAAATGTGGATATGGGGTTACTTTTTTTAAATTTGACAATTGGGGATTTTTGTTTTATCAGAGAAAATCAGGATCCCTGGTTATCAGAATCTCATGCAGTAGAATCAACCACATATTAGCATGTAAACACCAAAAGTATTGTACTACAGGCAATGTTCTGCCACTTATTTGATTCTCACTTAATACAATCAGCCATTTAGGTGAGGACACAGCAATTCTTGGAGAGTTTTAAAAGAGGAATGTTTCAAAAGAGCAGCAGCTGGTAAGTTCTAATTGTTATGCGTGAAAGAGCTGACAATGATTCAAATGCAGCAAACCAACTTGAACCCTGGATGAAGGAGTGGTGAAGCTGGAGCAGGTTTACTGCATTTAAATCTTCTTAGCTTGTTTACATTTTAACAGTTAGACTTTACCAGCTGCTGCCCTTTTGAAAGGTTCTCCTTTTGAAAGGGCTCCAAGCATTTCTGGGTCCACACATCCATTAGCATCAAAATCAGAAAGCACTCTTTATAGAAGGTTTTTTTTTTTTCTCCCTGCTAATTATAATCAAGCCTGCACACATGCATGTTCACTATATCACTAGGTTTAGTGACTTGAGCATGCATGATCATCATAGAACCTGCACAGGTTTATTACTTTCTCTTTTTATTTTGCTGCTGCTCATTAGAATAACTGGTCATTAAAATCAAATGTGCTCTGCCCTGTCATAGTGGTAATAACATCCTCAGCTCAAGTGTTTGTTTTATTTCTTATTTCTTCTGTTGGTATTTTGAAAACGATGAAGCAAATTTACCATGTTGTTTGAGGTACCAGATCTGCCACTTACTAGAATGATATTGGACAAAGAACTTATGCATTTAATAACCCAGTTATTCTAGGTGTCTCTAACAGCACTAGCTTTGATATATTTGTGGTCAAAAGCAGTAAAAAGTGAATTTGGGTCTAAAAGCTAAAGGTTCTAATAATATTTAGTAATTATTATTCTATCATGTAGACTATAGATTTTGTGCATTGGTTTTTCCTATGTTTCCACAAAAAAGAAAAGAAAACAAAAATCTGTCTTTGTTTTCTCTTTTCCTCTTAATTGGTATAATTGTCTACATGTGAGATTGCGCTAGCATTTTTTTTTAACTGTATATACAATTGCTATCATACAAAAAACAGGAAATTCAAAACTAAGATTATTTTACATCTTTTCCCACATGAGTTTTTCATTTAAGTTTTCTCTTACATTTTTTCTGGGGAAAACATAAGGGAACTGGGGAAGGCTTAAAGGCAGAGGAGCTGAGTGAAACAAAATTACACATCTCTTATGAAACACATAATTCACCTTCGTCCAAGTTTATAGAAATAGCAATAGTGTGTAATTTAAACTTGGAAACATTTAGAGTCTAATCTCTCTAAATGCTGGATTAATTTAACCAATGTTTAAATATATTTTAAAGGTATTTTTTAAAGTAGGAAAGACTGACAAGTGGCTGAAAAGAAAGCACTAGTTATTCTCATATTTGTAAAAGAGACTCCAAAGACAACCTTAAACAAATTGGAGGATTTTAAAGAATTTATATATAACATTTAAGTTCACTGTCTTTGCAGTGGCAGGACATTGATAGCAGGCATGTGCAAAGCAGCTAGTATTTGCTTTAGATTCAGATTTGGCTGATTTGGGACATGGTGATTCGATTCGGTGAGCCCCCAATTCAGCATGGAGCAGTGGGGGGGCAGCAGGGATCACCCTCCACCCAGCAGAACAAGGTGAGCACCAGGGCTTTTTTTTAAAGGGCCAGGAGCTGGGGTGGGGGGAGCAGCCGTGGGGGGCTGGGGGAACAGCAAGGGGCTGGCCCCACTCCTAGTACTTACCAGCTCAGAGTCAGCTGCAGCTCCCTGCTGAAGCAAGCAGGGACTGCCCAAGTCATCAAAGCTCTCCAAATATTTTCTGAAGATTCAATTCGGATTCAGAGATTTGGCTGCTGAATTGGCCTGAATTTCCTCTGAATCAAATTACCACCCAAAGCTTTGCACAGCCCTAATTGACAGTGCCCTTGTGCCCCTGCTTTACCTGTGGCAGGTTAGAGTGTTCTTGGTGTCTTGAGGCAGACAAGTTTCTTTAGGTAAATCTTTTATTATACCATCTCCAATAGTTGGAAAAATTCTTCTTTGCAAGCTTCTGAGTACAAATAGCCTTCATCAAGCTGAGGAAACATCTG
Source organism: Crocodylus porosus (assembly GCF_001723895.1). NCBI lineage: Eukaryota > Metazoa > Chordata > Crocodylia > Crocodylidae > Crocodylus > Crocodylus porosus. The sequence goes on from NW_017728906.1 coordinate 138,088,057, forward strand.
CAGATGGTTTGTGTTCTTCCTGGATGGAGTAATAAAGCAGCCAGAGGCCAGTACTGCTTTTTTGCTTTACTACTCCATCTAGGAAGAGCACAAGCCATCTACAGACACTTCCTCAGCCTGATGAAGGTTATTTGCACCTGAGAGTTTACAAAGGAATTTTTTTCCAAATATTTGAGTTGGTCTAATAAAAGATATCAGATTTACTAAAAGAATCTTGCCTGCCTATATCCTTAGACCAACAGGGCTACAACCTACACCCCTGAAACTTGGTGTCTTCAAGCATTGTGCATGGTAGTTATGTGATAGGGTTGTCTGTGCTGTTTTCAGAATAGGCTAGAACAGGGCTGTCCAACTTCACCACAGCCAGGGGCCACATGAGGTGCTGCTGTGTACCCCTTCCCAGGCCACATACCATGAAGGCTGAAGAGGTGGCTGCTCCAGGATCACTTCCTACTGTCCAGGCTTTATAAGTAACATGTGAACCCGCCCCCCCACACACACACACCTGTGGTCAGTGCAGGCAATGTGCAGCTCCACTCCCTACAGTGTAGATTTAAAAAATGGACCCTGGGGTCACACAATCCCTGCCATCTGTTATACTCAAGCCCTGCTTCATCATGTGCAAGTAGAAGAAGCATCTGTTGAAGCCTGTAGGCTGTGTGTTAACTGCTCACGGGCCTCATGTGGTCTATGGCTCACCAGTTGGAAAGCCTTCAATTACATACTCTTGACTATGGTAGTTTGGACAGAGATGATCCTACCATGATTAGTAAGTTGGAATAGATGATCTGAGCCTACTTTTGTGTTGAATCTGGCCTTACCTGGCTTTCCTGCTTATTTGGCTAAAAAAATGGCAGATCTCTCTTTGTCCTTCTTTAGTGGAGACATTCTGCTGTGTTTTTTCCACCAGTTAAACTTTTAGGACTTACTGATGCTGTAGGTGCATGTGGGTACTCTTATTCTGCCCCACAGCTGCCCAGCCAGAAGACACCCCTACAAAGCATGCTGTTTGGGCCACGTACTCTTGCATACCCAGAGCTGAATCACAAATGGATATGCAGTTGTGTATGAGTCACAGTGTTAAGCTCTCTGTGTGCATGTTCCCTTGTGACACTCTAATAGCATTTATAGTGTTATTGTTATCTCATTGATCCTTGTAGAATTTTCTTCAGTGATACCTCATACATCATAAGGACGTTGTCAACAGTGAATTTAGTGGGTTCTGATGACTTTTCTTTGCTAAGTGCTACTGACAGCTTTTTCTGTTGTGGGGGGTTGGTAAACTGCTTTCCTTTCTCTTGTAGAAAACTTGCTAAATAAAAAGCAAACAAACAAAATCTCCCTTGCACACCATGGCTCAGAAAGCTTTGGAAAGTCCAATAAAATAAATTGGTGTCAGGTATATATGCAGATCTTTGCATAGTGGTTTTACTTTGCATAGTGGTTTTTCTGTGGGTATTAAAAAAAGCAAACTTAAAATGACTGTTGCAATTCACAAACTGTATATAAGCCCAAAAGGACTTTTTATTCTGGGTCAAAACACATGGAATCATAATTCCCCTCCCTCCAAAGAAAAAGAAAAAACCCACAGAATGAGTTTTCTAACAGAGCATCCTGAGCCCAAGTCTACCATTCCTCAGCCCTCAGAACTTTCATAAAAGCAATGCCTACAGATTCAGTTCCCCTCTGAGAAGCAGTATAACTTCCCTAGCTTTGGAGAATATGTTTAACTGGTCCTTATGCAGGATCAAAAAGACGTACTGAGATCAGCAAGTACCATTCAGAATATGATCACTATTTCCTGACCTCAATCCCAACACAGATTTTTTTTTTAATCACTTTGCTACATGAGCTGTTCCTGGCACATCAGAAGACTGAATGAGTCTCCAACTGGCCTCCAATAAAGATTTTTTTTTAACTTAAGCATAACACCCCCCCCCCCAAAAAAAAAACCCTGAAAAAGGAACTAAATGGAAGTGAATATTGATTCCCTAAAAGAAATTTTTATGTGCTTCTTCTCCCTTGAGCATTGGATATAAAGAGAAGAGAGTGAAAAAGAGGTATAACACGATCCCAGAAGAGTGCCTTTAAGGGTCTTTTGTTGTCCTTGAAGAATAGAAGCTATAACTGAACTTTTCCTACTCTTCTAAATTCAGTAGGCATTTCTTTCCTCCTAGCAAGATGGTTTTGATAGAATGGGGTTTGATATGGAATCATGTTTTTAAATGGATATAATTCAATGCTGCGAAGTAAGCAGTACTGGCCAATTTCCCAAGTTTCACTTATGTGAATCAGAGCTAAATAAACAGAATGCGGTTCTTTAAAATCAGTTCTAGTCAATTATCTAGTTAATTATCTTTAAAAAAGTCTTCAGTGTTTCTTTTACAAGTTGTGCTCTTTCCATGATAGCCACTGCAGCTTCTTGCAGGCCCAAACAGCTCTACCTCAGAAACCATTAGTCGGAGTCTCTACACAAGATACTTTACTGTGCAGTAGATCAAATTACTGTGTAGAAAGTGCCTTTGTCTACGCATGCAGATGCTTACTGTGCAGTAAATTGCTGTACTGATGAGTAAATTTGCTACTTGTAAATATAAGTAGCAAACTTACTTATGATTGGTTACTGCATACTAATGCACATGTAGATGTTGACCGGTAGCAAATTTGTTCCTGGTGCACCCCACCACAAGGGGGCCATGCTTAGCTGAGCCCCAGGGCTGGGAGCTTCTCCAGCCTCAGGACTGGGGCAGCTCTTTGCCTGAAGACTCTGGCTCTGGCCTGTGGGGATGCTGGGGCTCCGGATCATTTAAAGCCAGCTGTGGGCCACTGCATGTCCAGGCCAGTTGCAGCAGCCTACCCAGGCCCTGTTGCTGGTCCCTGCCACCTTCCAGGCTCAGTAGCACCCTGGGTCTCACTCTAGCTGGGCCCAGGCCAACAACAGCAGCCTGCCCAGACCCTGCTGCTGGTACTCAACAGGCCTTCCCTGCACACCTTTTTGTCCCGCACCATAGGTGCTCTAGGTGGTGCAGGCATCTGCCCAGGCCTGCCAGCATGGGGATTTCTCAAGTCATTGAGAAAGCCATGCTGGCATCCTCCATGGTGCTACACACTGCCTTCCAGGGTCCCAACTGGTCCTAGGAGGAGACTGCAGACTTCATTGCACTGTGAGGCAAGGCCAAAGCCTTCACTTAGTTTGTGTGGAATAGGCATTCCAATATGCACATCTATGATGGGCTTCAGACTGCATGCAAGAGCACAAGCACAAGTGGGTGGTGCTCCAGTGCCCCGTAAAGCTCAAGGCCTTGCAGACACAGTAGGTCACAGTTACTTACCACCCTGACCTGAGACATGTGATCTACTCAAGCATGGGTGACCTGCCCAAACCTCTGCTATGGGCTGGTACCCATGGTGACGCATCACTGGAAGAGGGCTGCTTGGCCCACCAGGAGCCCATCCCACTGAGATTCCTGTCCCTGGTAATCCTCATAGTGGGGAGAAGGCCCTCCCTGCCCCAGCCTGGCCCCAGCCCCTGCCCCTGCCCCGACTCCCAGCCTGGCCTGCTCATGGTCCCCCAAGCCACTGAAGCCTCCTCACCCACAGCATGCAGAGAAATGGGAGACAGTGCAAAACTTTATTGAGTAAGCTGTGCCCCCATGGCTAGGTGGGTAAAGGCCTCTCACATGCCAAGGAATGTGTTGATGCTGGTGGTGATGTCCTCCTCAGTTGTCGGGGGTAGAGACATGGAGCATGGCTACATTCAGTTCCCCAAATGGTGCCAGAAGTTGCAGGAAAGAGCGGGCTTCACCTCTGCAACATTAAACTCAGCATCCCATGCCAGGTTTTCAGTTGAACTTGTGGCACCATGGGGATCATCATCAGGACATAATGGGTCGGGCGGTCCTTGGTCCATGCAAGCTCTTCGTGGTGAGCCCAGGATAGCTGTACAGGAACACACTTGGTCACAGTGCCAGCACGGAGAGGGGACTGGCCCCAGGGCACTTTTCTGAGGAGGCCCTCTTCAGAGGGGAAGGGCAGGGTTTCCAGCAGCTCCACATCCCAGTTGGCTGGGAGCCCCTTGCCCCCCAAATCCAGGTGCCGTGGGCTTGGTGGCAGCACCGGAGACAAGCTGGCTTGCAGGAAGAGTGGGAAAGTGTCTCAGAATCATGGCAGTAGGTGCTGTCAGGAGCCAAGTCTGGCCTGGCTTGGGATGGGGTGGGGGGCGGCAGGCTGCCTGTGGGCAGCACCCAGTAGCCACCTGACCCTGGGTAGTAAGTGGAGACAGGGGGCTTGGCTGGTGGCTTCCTGGCCAGGGCCTGCCCCATTGACTTAACATGATCTGTGGGCACTTATACATGAACAACCCCTGATCTGAGGCTGAGCAGTGCACAGCCCACGGTACAGATTGCCTTATCTCAGAAATGTTTTAAACTCTGACAAAATCTCTTTCTCCTGGTTCTGTAGACCCTGTAGCTGCATACAGGGGAGAGGCACCAGTTGTCAGCTGAAGTGCTTTATCATGGACACTGGTATCCTTGGCTGGGTCCCTGTAGATGCTCTGGCTCTGGAAGTGCTGAACATAGGACCAGACTCAGCTGCTAGACTGGCTGGTCATGGTGTCCAAGAAGCACCTGGAAGACTAGCCTTTGAAGGTGAAGGATGTTGCCCAGGAGGACACCAAGGACCAGCATGAGGATGTGAGGGGCCAGCATGAGAAAACAAGGGACTGGTGTGAGGAGAGAGACTGGCAGTGCAACCAGACAAATCAGGAGTTATGGGAGAGGCTCCTGGACCTGAAGGAGAGGCACATGCACACCTGCTGCAGGGGATGAGATGGGCATGCTGGCAGAGCAGCACCTGCCGTCAGCCCCTAGTAAGCTGAGGTCCTGTCCCAATGTTCTGCCCCTGAGGCACCCCTACCCCACAAGCACCCATCTTGGGAGGGCACACACAAACAGTACACACTATAAATAGTCTGCACAGGAAAGAGGGTGTTTCGTTTGTGGTGAATGGTTTGGGTGATGGAGGGACTCTGTGAGGAGTGGGAGAAGGGAGGATGGGCTCTGTTACTGGGGTGGGAGGAGGGATGGGTTCTGTTGTGAGGAAGGAAGAAGGATGGGGGGCTCTGCTTCTGTGCAGTGCAATAAACTGCTTTTCAGAGAACTGTCTACAATGTATGGGTTATACAAAGGGGTGAGGGTCTGTGGGCAGCAGTACAGGCTGGCTACAGTAGGGAATGCAGAAGGAGGTAGTTGCCCAGTGCCACTCTCACCCTGTTCTCTGGCCCCTCTGATGGGCATGTGGGTCACCTGAGGCCTGGTGGGAGGGGCCTGTCACTGTCACTGTCACTGCCACCTCAGCTGGTACTCCCAGTACTAGGTGTCCTCCTCCCACTGTACCTCCTCTGCACAGGCCTTGCAAAACAGCTCCCTCTGAACCTCACTGATGTTATATGGCACACAGGCTGTGATGATAGTCTCGGTGGCCTCAAGGCAGGCAGTGAGGGTATGCCAGCATCTCTTCAGCCAGCCAAAGGCACAATCCACCAGAGCTCACATCTGGTCCAGGCACTGGTTTCAAGTGTGACTGGTCCAGCTGGTCTGGACAGGACTGGATGAGATAGGAGAGGAGAAGATAGGCAGGGTCCCTAATGAGAAGGTGTGAGACCACCTCCATGCCCAGCTCGAGGTCTAGCACCCCTGGCATGAAGTGCCTGCTCTCTACTGAGGCTGGCAGGGCAGAGCTGCAGAACACATGGGTGTCATGGGCATTGCCTGCCCAGCTGGTGCTCAGATTTGTGAAGGCACAATGGTGGTTGATGTTGGCCTGTAGCACAGCAGACTGAAAGCCCTACCAGCAAAAGTAGAGGTCACTTCAGGGTGAAGTGGGTCCCATCCAGGGCTCCAATGCACTGGAAGAAGTCCAGGGCACAGAACCTTACCACCACCGGTTGTGCACATGGAGCCTGGTGTGCTCAAGTATGTCTTAGAGGGAGCTGTACACCTCCAGGATGGCCTCCTCAGCCATTACCTTCTTCCTGTTAAAGAGGTGACTAATGGAATGAAGGTTGGTGGGCATGGCCATCTTCAGTAAGCTAGCCAGGTTTCCACTGGGAGAGACGGCAGCATGGTGATGTCCTGACACTCCATGTGTGGGCAGAGCTGATCCAGGAGCTCATAGAAGGTGGCCCAGGTCATGTGAAAGGATTCAACCACTGCTCATCATCCCAGGTGGTCTGGATGATGTGCAACCACCAGTCCTGGCTGGCTGGCTGGGCGTAGAGGCAGTGGGGCTGGAGGCCCAAGAGGGTGTGGCCATCCCTAGAAGTGGCATCCAGGAGCATGTTGTCAGTGCCCTTGCTGGGGTCTGGGTGGCTCTGTGAGGTCCAGGCATCAGTGGCACAGTGACAGGGGCCTAGGATGCTGCAGGAAGCTAGGCTGTGGCAAGGCTGTTAGGGCTGAGACTTCCCTAGGCCAAGTGGTGGTCCCTGCAGTGGGCCAGTGGGTCTAGCACAGTAGCCAGTGGAACCCAGGACAGTGGACATCACTGCTGGGGCTTGGGGCTGGAGCAGTCATGGTATAGTGGGCAGAGGCTACAGCAACAGAGCCACCATGTACTGCCACTGTGCTCTGAACACTGCTCCAGGTCAAGAAAGCAGGTGGCCCAGGAGCAGCGTTCAGGACTACCTTTAGAAAAGGTGACCAGCCACAGACAGCTGTGACTGACACCTCGAGCTGCCCTCTGCAGTGTCAGAGGGCTGGTGCAGGGCTCCAAGGAGCAGAAACAGGAGGAGATTGCTGCCATGAACAGCAAATCTGCTCCTGCTTCCCTTCACATGGACACACCTGCCCAGGGTGGGTTTACCCTAGAGTAATTTACTGTAGACTAAACACACCCATGAAAAAATGCATGTGTGGACATGCCCAGTGAAAATCATTTAATGGGAATATTTCACTCCAGAAGACCTAGTCCAGACTGCAGAAGGATTGTTCTGTGTCTGTCACTTTGACACATGAGACATTCCTTGCAAGTTATTGTCACCAATGATGAAATCCAATGTTTATGCTTCCCTGCATTTGCCACTGCATATGGTTTTAAATAAACTTCCTAGTATGTATTGTTCAGTATAAAGTCAGTGATTTAAATTCCGGGGTATGCCAAACTGAAATGTCTCAGTCGGTATATCTATACAATATACTTTACTATACAGTAGTGTAGTTTAATTAGCAGTAAGCACATGTGTGTACTCATGCACACACTTTCTGTGCAATAACCTTCACTAATCACAAGTAAATTTGCTACCTGCAAATGCAAGTAGGAAATTTACTTGCAATTAGTTACTGCACTGTAGAACTCATGTAGACACCTGACCAGGAGCAAATCTGCTCTCAGCCAGCCAGCCAGCAGGGGGCAGGAGATTGCTCCCTGCCCCCAAGAGCTACCTGATGCTATTGTGAATATAATGTCCTTCTGCCCCAGGAGTAGAGAGTTCCCGGACCGAGCTCTATAATCACGATCACAGAGCCTGCCCTGACAGCAGGCAGCTCCTGGGGGCAGGATAAGGATCTCCCAGCACCAGCCCCACTCCCTGCTGGTGGGAGATGATGAACTTGTTCCCTGCTTAACTCCATGATCTCAGAGCTGGGCAGGGAATAGGTTCTCCAGCCTGTTCCCCACCTAGCTCTGTGATCACAGAATCAGGGCTGAGGACTGTCCTGTTCCCCATTTGGGTAATCAAGGTGCATGTCATCAAATGCATTTGCCACTGCTTGGAATGAATTACAGGTGTGGGACAGATTTTATCCCTCTGACTCATCTGCCAGTGGGCAGCCAGTAGCAAGCCCCCAGCAGCGCAGGGAATCCCCACCCAGCCAGGGGTTCACTGCTAGCTGCCCCAATCACAGATCAGGGCATAGGGGCTAGGACCTGCCCCTCCCCTTAAACTCTTTCTAAGTCCCCTGCCCTGATCAAGGAGCCAGGGCCAGGAGATCCCTGCTGCTGGGGCAGGGGGACATTATACCTAGCAGTAGGCAGTCCCCTGGGAGCAGGGAGAAATGTTTCATCTCCAGCCAGGAGACAGCTGTCTAATGGCCTGGTACCCCCTGCCAGCCACTCGACTGTACCTTTTGCATCAAAATTGTATATTTTCACCTGTACTTTCCTGTGTTTTGGGACACAGGACTGAACTCCATTATGCTTTCCTAAGACTACTTTCTTCCATCAGCACAGTAGTTATCCTCCCAACCTGAAGTTCATAACAGTACCTAGGTTTACATCAACCTTAAGAAGACAAAGACATATTTGACATTAAGAAGACTAAGCCTATATTTAAATGTAGACACAGACTTAATATCTTATTGAATCAGGATCTAAAATGCAGTATCTGAGGTTCACTGGTAACAAATATATGGTCTGTTCATCCTTTGATGACATGAGCTGCCTTGCTGAAGTTGCCATCCCTCCACTCTGACCCCCACAATGTATATAGACTACATAATATAGTAGATTCAGTCTTGATTACTTGAGTTCTCCTCATGTTGCTTCTAGATTTTTCATTAATTAGCCATTTAATTAAAATGACTGTCCAATCAGGGCCCTGAAGACCATATCTGGTCCCTGAAGATGGAGCATATGGACTGGGGGCTCCTGCCCATCTACCATTCCCCTATTCATTTACTCCTGCCCCAATAATCAGGAGGAGTCTGCAATTTCCAAGCTGTTCACAAAGCAAAAGGAGCCTGAGTGCCAGCACTGCAAGTGGGTGCTACATGTGCGAGGGGGTGTCTATTCTCCTGTGCTTTGAGTGGGGGCTCCCCACAGTGGCAGGGGAAGAGGATGCTGGACCTAACATGCTGTGTGCACAGCAGTGGCGAGAGGAGCTGGGAAGCCCATGCAGTACGGGGGATCTTGAAAACTGAATCTGTCTGCATGGCATGCAACCCCTGGGTCTGTGGTCCACAGGGTGTGCAGACCTCCGTGTCTGTGACCCTTGGGTCTGAAGTTTCAAGCTCCCTGGAAGTTGGATAGCCCTAGACTAAAATAAGCAAACAATATGGGGAGCAAAATCCAAGTTCCTCAGCTGATTGCCTTCCTCTCTAAGGGTAAAGTTATACATTACAGTTAGATCATACTAAATCTGTAGGATGTTAAGCTGTGTTGAAGTTAGAACATGCTGCGAACTTTAACAGTTAATACCATTTCTTGCTTGCTGGGCTCTGACTAGCCACTAGAAAACTGGTGAGCAAATGCATGGTTAGGAGCCAGAGCACCTGGTCTCTGTCCCGGCAAGGAAGACATGCATATGAGGTGAAACAGGCACATAGGCTTAGCGATCTGTTATGTAGAGCAGGATTTGGTCCTCTGCCTCTTTCAAAGATGTTAAGCATGTGTACCAGACATAAACAAAAGTGATTGCATCAAATCCTTCTTTTGGCGTACAGAGTTTAATAGTGCAACTCTCATTGTGCTAAGACTTCTGTTTGTAGGTTTATAGTATTTACAGGCATGACTAGACCTAGCTGTTTTGCTGTACCCTCACTCACTTTCACAAAGCTGACTGAACTGACTTATCAGCAGGGATCCTGGTTTTCTCTGGTAAAAAAAAAAAATCCCCAATTTTCGGATTAAAAATGTAACCCAAAATCCACATTTTTTCCACGCATGCAGGGAAAGTGTGCTTTAAAACATGCTGAAGATGCTGTGCATATCCCAGGATACCCTGCACTCATGCCACTGCAGGGAAGGTAGGTAAACTTTCAGCCCATTATGGGCTTTGCTTCCCCTCCTCATTGTGGAGGAAACCCCACTCCTCCTGGGGGTCCCAGGGAGCCAAGTCTCCCAGCACAGTGACACCATGACTAAAATGAAATGCCACTAATATATAAATATATATATAGTAGTGTTTCATTTTAGTCATGAAAAAATGTGGATATTTGGTTACTACTTTTAATTCCAAAAATTTGGGTTTGTTTTTGTTTTTTATCAGAGAAAAAACAGGATCCCTTTTTATCAGAAACTGATGATCAATAATCAGTTCTATAAATGCAACCCTTTTAATTCTCCCACTTAGGCAACTACCCAGTTAAAAAGGCTTGTGCTACTTATAGTTCAAACTTGCTTTCTCCACTATAGGAAAAGCATTCATTTTATATCCTTTTGTTTCATATTAACAAAGCATGAAATAAAAATGTATCATGATTCACAGCACTAATTAACTAGATATGATGACATGCCAGAGATTTCATTTACATCAATATCATCACAAGACAAAAAGGCTTATTACTGTGAGTACCACTGCTGTCTTCCCCCCCCCAACAAATAATGCAACCAGTGAACCACAAGAAAGTGATGCTTATTTTTGCACCACATAAAATAACATCTAAAAACATGGAGACGTCATGACAAAAATGAATCATATAAATCATATCAAGATACGTGGAAAATACCTTCTGCTGCATTGTTAATAATTAAATACTGTACAGACTATGTTTGGTACTGGAAAACATGGAGAAGTTAGGGATTTAAACCTTAATTCCCTCCCAAATAGCAGATGTAATTTGTTCTATCTTGCCTATTGTTGATTACAAAAAGAAGATGATGAAAATAAAAAAAAGAATAGAGGAGGAGGAAGAGATAGTCCAGGAAAAGACAAAAGCAAAAACACTTCTTCCTAATAGTTGAAAAAAACTGTTCTTCCTAATAGTTGGACCAAAGGCTTCCTTAGATTTTCTTAATTGGGTTTCAAGGGGATTTCAGTCCCAGACATAGCTCCCAGGACCAAAGTCTGAGCGGGTAAAGTTAAACTGATTCATGTTAGCTGAGGCTCTGGCCCCTGGCTTTTTTAGTATGGCTTTGCTATAATATCTTTTCAGCTTTTTCTTAATCTATTAAATGTATGGAGCCAGATTTTATCCCTAGGAGGGATTTCTTGGCAAGATTTTTCATTTGTGTTTAGCCAGCATTTGCTTATTGCAAAGTAGTACATTTTTGTATCAGACAAGGCTCTGAGACTCCGAGGCCTTTGGGTCTGATTTTTTCTTGTTGGCTTCAGGCAAAAATATTTTTTTCCAGAATTGTTTTTAATTTAGAAACTAAATGCTTTTATATTCACAACAGTATGATTTCAAGAGATTTTAGAGACAATTAATTTGTTTGCATCTCCTTCATACATCAGTGTGTGAGGCAGAAGCATTTAAAGAGCTGACTTTACTGATCTCTGTCATGCATTGCCTTCAAATTCAAACATGATAACAACACTAAACCAACAGGTTAGTACAGACAATGAAGAAATAGGACATAGCTAGCTGATACTTTGGGACTGAAGTGAACACCTAACACATTATGAAAAACTTCTAAAAACCTAATTTGTCATCTCATCTAAAAGCGAACACCTCCAGTGGTACATTGTTCCTAGTATTTGTTAAATAACTAGTTGGAATTTGAATAAGAAATTATAATTGGTAAGCTTTTTGATATTCTGATTTTGTTTTTGTTTTTTGGTCTGAGATATTGTGGGTACATCTACACGAGATTCTACATCGTTGTAGCGATGAGCTACGAAGATGTAGCTCATTGCTATGGTGATATAGCATTGGTGGACGCAAATCATGATGCTGACACTACTGCATGGTAGGAACAAGCTACTGCACAGTAGCACTGGAAAAAATCTGTGCGATGCCAGGACTGCACAGTAATATGAGTTACTGTGCAGTCATTACTTGATTAAGCAATGACTAAATGACTACATAGTAACAACTGCTTAGTCCAGTGTACCTGTCTTTCATCCATGAACGGGGTTCCTAGCTGCTTCCACAACAAGAAGAGTTATAATAATTCAGTGAAAAACAACAGTGATCCAGTGACCTAATCCAGCTAGTCTGATTAAGGTTTGCTAGTTTCTCTGGCCAGTGGCATACAAGAAGGTGATCTGACTAACACAACAATAGATGTCTTTGACTCCCCAAACTGAATTGCCAGGTTCCTACATACAGCTGGATTGATTAGGAACAATTTTTGGCAGGAGTCTGAGATGAAGTTCAAACTCATGTCTCTGGTACTTTAACCATAGGATTGCACTTGCTGAATTTCACACTGGGCACACCTACACGTGTGCTAGACTGTACAGTTGGTATTTGTGCTTAAGTAAGTACTAAATGACTCAGTAACTGTGGTTACTGCACAGTCCCAGTGCTCGAGCAGCTCTAGGTGTTCCCTCTCCAAGGAGGGCCCACTGGCCCCATTGTGCCCAGTCCTATGCCTCCACCAGGGTGATGTCCTTTACCTGCCAGGCCTGCTCCCTCACCTCCTGCATCTACTTCCTAGTCTCCTGCTCCTCCACCACTGCCACCAGCCACAGGAGCAGGAGGATCCAGTCCTTGGTGTGTTGCTGGCACATCTAGATGGCTCCAGCACTGGGTGGCAGAGACCCAGAGCCTGCAACCTTATTGGTGTTACCTCTCATCTCTGTGTTCTTGGGGAACCCTGGCACAGGACACAGCCTGACTCACAAAAAATTGCCCCCCCCAAACCAAACGGATTAAAATGCAGTGGGAGACATACCCAAAGCCCTTCAGATAAGGGAGCAACTGCCCGAGGTCTCATTTGCATCTGAGATGGAACCAGATGACCATTCATTTATGTGGGAGATGGAGAACAGAATGCCCAAAGCAAAGACCAGAGTGAATTCTGGGATCAGAGAAGCAAGGGAGCATAGCATGATGGGGAATCTGTGCTCCAAATGCTAATCAACCCACATTTACACACACCCAGCTAAGCATTTATCTGACCAAGTCTAATCTGGATTTACAAAGGACTTTCCCTCCCCCCCGTCCCTCACACACCTCTAAGCAGGAGTAAAGTTTAACAGACATCTTGGGCCGTACCTTCCCAGTCCCACTATGGGAGGTCTATTTAAACTTGATTGGCTAAAACCTGGTTGCTGGGTTAGGGAATGCTGAGGCAATAGACCGAGTCAGAGGGGTTATGGGCAACATTTGAACAATGGTTAAGGGTTCATCACAGAGTCCAGCCTGTTGGAGCCTTGACCACAAGTGTTGTCATACTTTTCCTGGGATGACTAGTGGAAGTTCTCCCCTCCCAAAGTTTGTGAACACTCCAATAATTGCCTTAAGTCTGTTCAAAGACTATAATAAGATCTGGAAAAGTCATGCTAAGCTGAGGCTTGTTCATAACAAGTTAAAATCCAAAACCCTGATGCCGCAAGCTATCTGTTGTTTCTGAAGAAACCATAAGATATCCCATCAGTATATCTGCTATCCATAGGAAATTCAAGCTGTCTCCTAAGTGTTTGGTTAGTCCTTAACCTTATGTTTTCCTGACTATCAATTAGTTTTTTTGAGATGTTCCAAACCAGATAACCTCTTGTCAAGAGAAAAGACAATAATTTACACTATTGAAAATGCTTGAAAAAAGCTGAACTGAGGGTATACAAATCTGTAAAAAAGCAGCAAAGTGTGTGTGTGCTTCAAGAGAGGGGAAATCTCTCTAACACCATCCACTGTTGCTGGAAGAAACAGATCATCTCCCTTCAAGGATTGTGCTAAAAACTTTACCTGTCAGCATTGAAACCCGAGTGTCTTGGACTGGTGAGATCCCAGTGCTGTCTCTCTCTGTCTCTTTTCTCTTTTCTCTCTAGCCATAAATGTCTGAACCTGAACTGTATTAGTTAAGCTTGAGCTAAGTTTCCCCAAATACTTCGTGCAACCAGGGTAATACTGTAATTGTTTGTGTTTGTTTTTCCTTTGCATGTCTATTACTACTAGTACCATTATGCATTTCATATACTTAGCAATAAATAACTTTTATAGACAAACTGGTAGTAACTGGGTATATTTTTCCTTCTCTACTTCTCCTTCCCCACTTGCTCTGCAGCAATGCTTCTTTTACCTAATGGTGTGGGGGTCTGCTCATCAAGAGGCTAAAAGATTGGGACGTGCTGAGTTTGAAACACATAATCAGCTTGTACAGGCTGATTGACCCAGTTTGGCTCAGACGTGCCCTAATGTACTGAATGCTGGCCCCTGAGGGTATCATCTGGACACCCAGCCAGATTCAGAGGTATTCTGTTTAACTGTGTGCTCGTGTCTGACTGAATTGTTGCTCTGATGAACTGATTCTTGGTATATGAGGGTGTCAGCCTGTCCATGTTGATCAACCCGGCCAGGTCAGGCATGTCACGTTAATCTGTGTATGTTTGTGTGTATGACTGATTTGGGGACTGGAGAAACCCAGCTCCACTGAATTGAATCCTGCAAGATAGCTCCATTGGGGGTGAGGGCTTGCAGAAGGGAGAGATACAGCTCCGTATAGAAACACAAGTAACACAAGCAGCACATTAATAGAATTACCAAGACCCTAGCCCTAATAAATGAGCATACCCCAAAGTAGCGGGCAAATCTGGTAACAGTGGCCTGTCCAGGGGGGCACATGAGGCCTGCTGGGCTGCTAGACAATGAGCAGGCTCCTTCAGACTCCCTGGTGCATGTGCCCCAAGGCACAAAATAGCTACAGACTTTTATACCCTACAGCCAGAGGTTGCCAGAGCTTCCAGAGAGCAGCCTAGCTCTGGAGCAGGAGAGGTGGCCAGCCAGGAACCCTAGGGCTGGGCTCAGGCCAGCATCCTAGTGGCAGGGCAGACCCAGCATTAGGGTACTGTATTGTGTTTACATGTACATTACTGTACATTAACTAATTGCAGGTATCAAATTTAGGCACAATTAACCTAAGTTACATGTGTAGACATGTGCTTGTATTGTGTAGTAACTTAAGCTAAGGCATATTAACACATCTAGTATAGATGCAACCATTAATATCTTTGTGTCTGGATATTGCATCATACTCCTCTAAGTCAGACGACATACTCCAGAATATAAGATCACATAAACTGATAGAAACACAGAGGGAGTTTTACTTGTGTCCTGTATAGCGTAATTATCAGATATTTTTCATGAGTGTCTCCTTAATGAAGAACTCGAGTAGTCTTGTTAAAGACGTTTATCCCAAATGCCAGCAGGTAGCGTGATATAAAAGTCATTGCTAATCTAAACCATTCTGAATAGGTGTAGTAAACATGAATGAAATATGTGGAATTAATTAAATTTTGTTGAATTTTTAGTGCATAATCAAACACAAATAAATCAGAGTGAAACCTTTAGCAACATAGTACTACCTGTGAGTCATGGAGTCCATAAATAATAAAACATTCCCAAAGTCATAAAACATTGCCAAAGTCACATTTTAATTAGGTTAAATACACATTCTAATCATGTTTTTCCCCTAATAAATACAATATTTCATCATAATTGCTTCCTACTTGTAGGAAAATGTCTAAACAACATCTCTTAGTTAAGAAAAAGCAAAGGGCAAGGACATGTGGTATTTTGAGATAATTTCACCTCTTGGGCAAAGATTCTAAATGTGCTTGTTATGAGAGGCACAACATTTAAATGCCATATCTCAATACGAAAAGGGGAATCAAATGGGGGAAGATAAAAGACTTCAATAATACAGGATAAAGAAAGAATAATGAAGAATCTTTTTTTCCCCTCCTATCTACTTACATTATCAAGTGAATCACTCAAGTGATTAAAATGAAACATGAACTATTTTATTTTTGAGGGGAAAATTATATGGAACCGGTTCAGGGGAAAAAGCATCTCTTAACTCTCATGCCATACAAGCCAGAGGAAAACTATAATGATCCCACACTGTGCCAAAGCAGATGGAGGTTGTGCTGAATTTGGCCCTAATTGCAGCTTGATATTTATGGGATCAGATTTGTTACTTTTTCTTTTTAATTTGGCACCTGACATAAAGGCAAACCCAGCAATCATAATAGAAGTCACCCACCAACTAAATGAATTGACTACATCCTGGCAAAGAAGGGGAGATGGGAAAGGAAAGGAAAAGGAAAATAAAAAACGAAAAGCAACCAGACATAGGACTTTAAGAAGACTATACATTTAGTTACAAGAAACTATAACAAATCTCAGTCTAGTAGATTCTTAGACCATGAACCTTCTGCCCTAGCACACCTCCGACTTGTTTCAACCAATAATTTCTGGGCACAATTCCACAGGGTTAGAAACTCTCACTCGGTAAGTCTTTAATCCAAGATATACCTTCCCTTTTGGAGTGCAAGCATCCCTAGGTACCATGTTTAGGTACACTGGCCTGAACAAAAGTGAATCAGGGCACCTGCTTTTACAGCTATCTCCCACATGAGTCGAAGGCATTCACATTAGCTATGGGAATCACCCAAATTTTGTGTAAGAAAGGGTTGTGTTTGTAAGAGGCATCACACCTTAACAAAAACTGTACAGGGGCTTGGCCCAGAGTGCTTGCTATTGTAGACATCCCACTGGTAGCAGAGCACCAGCCTAGGTGAATTAAAAAACCCACATAAGTGCATTTGAAAACAGAAATCAGGTAGTGCCTTATTGCATCCAAAACATACCAAAAAAAGGGAAAATGAATCTTTAGCAAGGTTCAAGGCCCCTTTTTTCATTTGCAACAGAGGATATAACACTCCTTATCTCAAAGTTCAAAAATATATATTTTTTAAAGAAGAAATAAAGGAAAGGTTGTCAGGTAGTCAGCAAAGTTGTCTTCGGCCAAACTTCCCAGTGGGATCTCCTGATGAGGTAGAAGAGGCTAGGGCAGCCTGGTTATAATGGAGACCCAGTTCCTCCTCATCACCTAACATATTGGTCCAAAACCTGCCTCTACCACTTGGAAGCCTCCTGTGTCCCCTTGGAGCAAAGTCAGCCCCAACAGTCATCCCAGGTCAGGAAACCCTTAGGTCTCCCTTAGGTGGGGGTGGGAGGACTGATACTACAGAGCCCAGGTAAATCTGAGACAGGTCTTTTGTGGGATGTTATCCAATGGTAAACCCAGAGGGGCTGCCAGGTAAAGGGAACCTCTGGCACCAATAGGACTCACAGCATATTTTGGTGGGGGAGCAACTTTCGGTGTGTTTTCTAGTCCTGTCTGCTTGTCTCAAGAACTTCACCTCTTAGAGCTATTCCCAGGCATAGACTTCCTGCCTATTTTCCCCATCAGTCACTTTGCCTATGCAAACTACTCCTAGGCACTGCATCCCACCCTAGCAGCTTCCTGCCTCTGCCCGTCTTTGGGCTTCACGCCCTTGGCCATGATCTCTGGGCTGCTTTTCCTCACTCCCCAGTCTGCTGTGCCCTGTCTCTGCCCCACTCCAAGCTATGGATTCACCCACCCCTATCTCTTTCAAGATCAGCCTCTCCAGGCTGTGGGCACACCTACAGACCTGCCCTGTTCCTGGGCTCGGTGCTGGCAAGGAGCGCCAGCTCAGCTGTTCTGCTAGGGGCCCTGTTGCCAGAAGCTCCTCTCTCTTTGGCTCCCAGTGCTAAACTTCATGACCAGTACAGGCCCTGGGAGTATATGCCTCATGCTTACCTGCCTTATGGTCAGGTGACTTTCTAATTGGCCCTGCCACACCCACAGCCTTTCCTCTTAAAGTGACAGGTGTGCTGAGTGCCCTGTCACAATTGGGTTTTGTAATTTATTGTAAAAATGTATTTAACCTACAAGGACTTTTCTGTATCATCCAATCAGGGCATCATTATTTTATTGTCATGAGTTGTTTCACTGTAAAGATTTTTACAACTTATCTAAAAGATTTTCATGCCCCAAAGTTTGTTAACTTAGCATCTTCTCAAGTATTCCTTGAAGAAGAACATTAAGGAAACATGCTTATCTCCAGAAAAAAAAAATCCCGTTTAAGCAATGATTAATCCTCCCACATGCTTAAATATAAAATGTCATTCAATGTGGAATTTAAAACCTATAGGAAGGAGAGCCAAGGCCTCTTCACTGGCTTTCACCAGGCAGGAAGAACACTGGTATGCTTTGCATCTGCCATCGCAGCAGGCATAACCTTGGCAAGAGATAACCTGAAATTCATCCAAGAAAAAGGTGGACATTAATTTACTTACACCTGGAGCTGTTATTTCACAACTGTGCAAGGTAAAATGTACCTTATCTGGAAAATATTTCTCTATAAAATGAAAAATAATGTATCTGAAACAGTTTCAAAGTAAGTACAAATACGTCGGATTCTTAAGACCAGGTTTGAATGACCCTTGTCCTTTTGATAAGACAGGCCAGAGCTGAGATTTACCCTAGAATTTTTATTACTCTCCCATTTTGAATAATAGCAAGTGTGACAAAAACAGAAAGAATGTTGATGCAACAGTTCAGATTATTACATCTTTACACACATTAATAAGTATGACCAAACATATGAAATACTCAGGAATTTCTGATGTTAATTCTTTTGTAATAATGAGCACTTGTATCTAACTATCATAATGCTTCACTAACCTCAGAGTGTTCAACTGGCCCGATACTCACAATCACATTATGAAACAATGACAAATATGAATCTTAAAACCTGTCTGAATAAAAATCTATCCCTGTCTCAAAAGATACAAAGCTGAGAGAGAGCTGCATGGATCATCCTAAAACAAGCTCAAGCTATTTGTGACTTCAAAGCAGTGAAGAGGAACTATAGTTTTATTATTGATGCTGTCTAGCTGCGGAGCCCGGTTGGTTCTCTACATCACAAAACTATGTAGGAGTGACTAGTTTTCCAAAAGATATGAGAACCACTGGATCTGGGTGCAAGACCTTTTTCTGCCACCATGAGCTAATCCAACAACATGAAATTACATCTGATTTCTACCCATACGTAACAGGAAGTTTACAGGGCACTTACTGTCCGAGGGAGCCTGGGAAAAGTCCACCTGAGGGATTGGCTAGGTGGCTACCCTTAAAATGCGAGCGTCTCCCCAGCTCCTGGGGTGGGAGAAAGAGGCCCACAGTGTGTGAAAGGGGTTGGGAAGAGCCTACAGCATGGTCCCACCCTGTGAGTGCCTGCTGGACCCTTCGTGAGTGGGACAGAGGCCAGTGGAGTGCCTGAAGGGTAGAGTAGCAGAGAGCAGACCCCTAGAATGATCAATGTGGAGTTTGTGAGCAAGCTTAACAAATTCCTTGAGGTGAGGACATAGCCCCAGGATGCCCGTAGAGAGCAGGATGATGATTCCCTGCTGGGCTTGGAGGCTTGTCGGGGTGTAAGAATGTGATAAACCCCCTGTGTGAGTGTTTGGGGAAAGGACTATGGCAGGACTGGGTCAGCTTGGCAGAAAGAGATGCCAGTGACAGAAAGTCCCCAGGATGCCTGTGTGGGCTAAGACTCAGGGAAGCAAGACCTGAGGGTCAGCCTCAGTGCGCCTGACTGCCTAAAGGGAAAGTGAGCCCAGAGATGCTGCCTGGTTTGCTGGTGGCAGTTTGCTCTCTTTCTGTGTGTTTAACTGCATAAATAGCCCTGTGGGCTTGGAGAGGCCAGGCCCAGGCAGAGAAGTGTGCATAGAGGTGCATAGGGAAGAAATGGTGTTTTGCAAGAGTCTGGAGTAGAAACAGCCTCTGCAGACTGTGGGATACCTGGGCCTGCATGGGATAGCCTGGGACAGCTGAATCCCACAAAATGTGTGATGAGAGAAGTAAGGGACTGCCCCTCCCTCTGTCCATTGGGCAATAGTCAGAGTGACTGGCTATTATTTGTAAATAATCAGTTAGGGTATTAATACAATGAGTATTTAACATAGTGCATATGTTATTGGCGTTGTATTCATTATATCTCGATTACCGTTTAAGTGTAAATCGTTATCAACTGTTATTTTTGTATAAACTCATTCTTGTGTATTGTAACTAGAGTATTGCTACCTTTTAGAAGTATTTAATATTCACTTGCATATAGAAATTGTTTTCTGTATATGTAATTAAATACTGTAAATAGTTATTTCTGAGTCTGCAAAGTCTTTTCATTGTAAAGGGACTCTCTCCTCTCAGGGAGCCTCTGGCCGCTCCTCGATGAGCTGAGCAAGGGGTAAAGCTACCTGGCATCCCAGGTCTCAAACAGCTGGACATGTTCACAGCTAGCACCATGCACCAAGGGTTACATATAAGAAGCTGATGTTCCTGCTTGGTTATCTGTTATGCTTCATTGCTCATCTACCTTTGTCACACTCCTTGTAACCTTTATTCAAATTTGCTACAGACATAGAAACTAGGGGCATGGATTTCAAAAGCTAAGCCTTCGCTACTGGCTCCAGTAAGCTTGCATGTAGTGCAACAAAGAAAGAGGAGCCACAGCTGGGTTCTGTGTTAGAATAAGTCAGGTTTGTTACTGTGTCTACATTACCTGTGCCTTGTGGCTTTTTCCCATTAAATTCTATTCCATGAAGATCATCCTTTTTAATTATCCTATTACATAATTTTTCTGACATTAAGCAAGACATAACAATGAATACATTTTAGTTTGCTTCCCCACTGTATCCAGCAATCAATATGAACAAAGCAATTATTTCTACATATTGATTCCTTATATAAAAACAAATCAATATATTCGGATACAAAACTGGATACTAAACTGAATATCTCAGCATCCTTATAAGCAACAAAGGATTCTGTGTAACCTTCAGTTGGCTTTTTGCTTTTGACTGCCCTTTCAACAGATGTGACATGAGCAATTAGAACGTAGTGTAGTCTTTGTTTCAGCAATATAGCATTCATCCCTCAGATAAAATAGCAGATTAGGAGCATGCAGCAGATTGTGGGCAGCAGGGTGTAAATGAAGTGCTCGTGTAAATAAAGTCTCTGTAGTACTACAGGCAAGTTTGCTGAAACTACTGGTGACGACTTACCTTTTGAACTGCATGCCTCTATTTGCTATGTCTGAAGCAAATAAAGGTTACAAGGAATGTGATAAAGGCAAGGCAGCAATAAAGCATAATTTTCTAATTGTGAAACTACATTTTTTTCCTTATAGTAAGATGAACACAGATGTTAGCAAAAGTGTATTTTTTCATTTATATTTTTTTCTGAAGTTAAGAAATAAATACATGAAGGAGTTCAAGGTCAGAAGATCACATTCTTCTGCTATGAATAGAACTAAATTCCTTTCTTACCATTTCCAGTTGTCCTTTTTTGTTTCATGAGAATAGGCAACAGAATTACAGCATACTAAATGCTCTACTTTCTGTACTACTTTGACCTTTTCACTGTTCTAATTTTGATTGGTTGATCATGCTAATGATTTTCCACAGGTCAAAGGAATTGTAAACAGATGGACCAAAGAATGATAATGGAATACATTTTAAAAAATAGTATAAGCATCAAAGCAGCACAGCACACAACTGCAATTTATAGAATATTTGAGGTAGCACATTTTGATACTTTGTTCTTGTGATAAAAATTGTAAGAACAATTATAAACCATGCTTAGGATAATGTGAATGGGAACTGATAGAAATCTTAATTGTTCTTATGTTTTTAACAGTACAATTTCATGGTGCTCTTTGATGGTTTTGATGGTTTCTGATCTTAATATAATGTAATTACAGACTATCATTAAGATCAAATGACTCGGTCAATCAAAATACTTGAGTTCTAAAAGGCATATAATATTCTTCTTTGATATTCAGAATGTAATGACTAGTCACAGCTTTAGGTTAAATATTCCTGCTGAATAAAAGAAAAAGTTTAGGATGAAGATATCTTTAGCTTTCATTGGGCCCAACAAAACTGAAGTTATTGAATTCTGTTGAACAACTAGACGTGTGTGACATTTTATTTATTCTATAGTCTTCCCTGGAAATTCTAATAAAGAAAATTGAAACATTTAAAATGTGGGTGTGCAGGGATCTGCTTGGCTGCCACCGCCTCCACACTCCAACCCTAAATAGCCCCCTTTCCCTCTGCTCACTGCCCTGCTGTTCCAATAATCTCCTCCACCCTTGCCGATCATGCCTTCTACACACTATTGGCCTCTCCACCCCTGCACTACAGTGCTGCTGCCCTGATCAGCATGAGAGTAGTGATGAGAGCTTCTAGGGGGGGTCCCCCTCCCTACTTGTTCCTGGCAGTCCATGCCATCTTCAAGCACCTGGATCCAGTTCCTTCCACACCACACAACCAAAGAGGGGAGGAAGAGGAGCAGGTGGGGGCAGGGGCAAGGAGCTGCTGGGCATTTGTAGGTCCCAGAAGGGACTTTCCCCCAAAGGTATAGAGGCAGTATGCGCTGCACGGAGCCCATACAAAGGAAGTGAAACCCTACTGTTGGCACTGTCACTCTTAGGCTGATCAGGGTGGCAGATAAGCAACCTAGGGATAAAGGTGTCAACTGGGGGGGCAGGAAGGGTGATCTGGGGGGGGCTATCAGGTGTCTGGGAGACAATTTGAGGGGTCTAGAGGGTGAATGAAGGACAGGGTGATTATCAAGGGGGGTATCCCTCACCCCCTGACCTATACTATGGCTAAAGAACAGGTACATAGGGCAGGCATGCTGCAAGCTTACAGCCTCTAGCCACAGCCCGCTTGCCATCCCTCTAATGGCAGGTCTGAGCAGTACATGTATTAGATAGGGTAGTAACCATTAATATGCCACAGATCCTTAGCATGAGCTAACCTTCTCACTAGCATTTCTCACAGTTAGCACCTCTTAACTCCATCATGTACTCTCGCCTTCATAAGTGGTCCATAGAATTATTTACAGTTTTTCTTAATCAGTAATTCTAAAGTGTGTTATACTCAAGGCATCTCTCATTAGATTCAAGACAACCTTCAGAAATGCTAGCACTTAGCTCTCACTCCTTTCTTGACTACAGTAAGTATTAGAGAAATTATTTTGTTGCAAAGAACTCAGAAAGACTATACCAGGTCAGAAACTTTGACATAAAATCTCTGAGTTTATCTTGTGAATCATGGCCAGGTGTTTGCACACCTCGAAGAGCTCATATGAGGGGTAGCTCATAGCACTTTAAAAGTATATTTTTACAACTCAGGTTGCTCTGGCACCCTGGTTGAGAATCACTGGTCCAAATTAAAGCAGCTATGCTTGCCACATAGAAGCCACACTTCCAGATCATGAGTGAATCATTCTCAAGTTATGTCCTATACCCTCTTTTATGTCCTCTCTTCTCTCTCACCATTCTTTGTGTATGCCAAGGGAGTGCTTAATGGTACACAGCATGCCACTCTAGGACATGTTACAGACACTCCACACAGCCTAGCCACTGAACCAAAAGTAAAGTAACCATGTTAGTGCTGCACAGAGCGTATGCCATTTACTTTCCTCTCTCAGTATCTCAGCAGAACTTATTGCTGCATTTGCCACAGACACAGATCTACTCTATTTTGGGGTGTGGCAGCTAGCACATCCAGTATAAGCATGTTGGGCACCTGTATACTTGTATCAAAGGCTGATCCAATGTGCTGTAATAACAATGTATTGGGGCAGGCTCAGTTAATTGAGTCTGCTGGAGCTTAGCAATTACCATGCCCCAGCAGACACCAGTGTCTTCTGTATCAGTATCCTTGCACTGAAAAATGGTGGCAGGGACACTCTAACTATAGCCTGTTTGAAGAGCTTTATTTAAAGTGCCCCCACTGCCATTTTTCAGAGTGAGGACCCTGATACATGTGATGCTCTGGGAGCTTCAATTAAAGCAAGTCTTGGAGATGCTGTATTTAAAGCCTTGCCTGCTCCCCCCACCTGCTAGAGCCTGATATGTCCCAGTACAACGGTAGTACACCTTGGTATGTGGCTGCTTTGCACTGGATAGGCATATTTGGAAACTTGGTTGTGAGAATAGCTTATATCAGAGGAATATGCAAGTGCCTTCTCTGGGCAACTTTTCTTTCCCTTTATTCTGCCAAGGGTTTAAAGAAAATCTTATATTATATTCTAATATAAGACCCTTAGTCTGTCTGTCTGTCCATAATGTTGTATTCACACTCTGACTAGCTGTCTCGTTTGCTCCGTGGGGGAGGTGGTGGTGCAAGGGGGTGGGGAAAAGGTTTGGACCTATGGCAGTGGCATGAGGGAGGGCGAGAATCAGTTTCAGCCATCTGCGATGTTGAGGAAGAGCAGGCCTGGATGCCGCCATAACGATGAAGACAGTGGGGAAGGAGTAGGGGGTCAAGGCCAGCAGAGCCTCAACTCCCCGCCCTGCTCTAAAGTGGTGGTGGTGTTGGATCAGACAGAGCAGGAGATGAAGCAAGCAGCACTGGCCTTATCCCCTGCTCTCTGATCCCTGGATGCAGTGACAGCATGGGGTGCTGAGTGATGGTGCTCCGTCTGCACCCCCCATGTCATTCATGGGGAGGTAAGGTAAGTGGATGTGGGCCAGGGGACCGGGGGGAAAGTGGGTCCAGTCCCAAAATGGCTGTGGGCATGCCAAGCCTGCCCTGGCCCTGAAATGGTGGTGGTGGGGGGAGGGCAGGAAAGGCCCAGCCCCAAGGCAGAGTCAGAGAAAAGGGAAGTGGGCCTGTCCCTGAAGGTGGGAGGGTGGTCAGACACAGGCCTCTGTCCTTGCCTGCACCCTGCTCCCTGTCATTTTTGATGGGCAATTGATATATCTATATCTATCTATAACTTAACTGAATAACTTTAACAAGTTTTTCATGGTAGTTTGCAGTTTTACAAAATGTTCTACTCTGTGAAGTGGGCACTGTGAATAATCTAATAAGTATTAAATGCTTGTAGTGCAGGAGCTGGTTTTATTATTGACAAAGAATTTATTAACTCTAAACTTTTCATGTCCCTCGTTGCCCCTGCTGTCCCTATAAATGTATGGACCCAAGGCATGTACAGGTTCATAACCAGTATGTTTTTGGTAATACTTTTATATTCCTTTCATATAATGGTTCTCTGTGTATTCCTTACTGCTATCACTGTAAAGGCAAACATTCTTGGGAAATATTAAAACCAGTAGTCTTCAGATGTATGGCTAACTAAGAGAGATCCTTCTCTGCTGGTTTTAATAAAGGAACGAAGAATAAAGAGATTCTACAAAAAGATGTGTTAAATGTTCTAAATGAGATTTTTTTTAACAAATACAAGACTTCTTTTAATGAGTGCACTGCTATGCTTTTTCAGGAGACAATGGCAAAATAATTTATTAACACTTCTACATGCAATTGCAAAATGCAGTGCCAATAAGGTCAAAAGCTTCAGTTAGTCAGCTATTTTGTTCATGGGTTGGTTTAATGGTCTTTTTACAAAACCTCACAAGATCACTCAGGTATTAAATTAGTTACCATTGATGCTTATAAAAACATAATGAAGATGGAGAAGAAACCTTGAGGCTGGGTTAGGAATAAGTTATTTCAATCTTTTGTTTGGTGGAGTAAAGAGGATATAAGCAACATTAGAGTTAGATAGAATAATTAGACAAGAAGACCCCTAGACATCAAATGATGGGCAATATGTGTGGAGTACCTGAAAGAGTACTGGAGAAAAAGAGTCATCAACAAATGGTTGGGTTTTTGTGGCTATTTTATTGTTCTTTGTTTGTTTTTTATTGTCACTTGTCATTTTTAATGAAAAAAATATAATGCTACATTCAGCATAAACCTTTAACTGCCTTTTGGTCATACGCTGATAGCGTAGCATGAACTGAACTAATGTAGCTGATGTTAGCATACAGTAAAATGTAACCATGTTACTCTTGGCCTGTAAGCAACTTGAAAACTCCATTTTGTATCCTTCTGCTTGAGGTAAGTGAATGAACTTTGCATAGCCTTTAAATATGAGTATGTAAAAGGGTGAATGGTGAGAGAATGGCACAGAGATGGAAGAAGAAGATTCAACTGTTTATGTTAGCAACAAAGTGCCAAATGTAAGTTACCAACCAGTAACTAACAAACGGCTGAAGAATCCCTTTGAAGCTCGAAGGCACAAAGGAGATAACAGAAGAAGAAATTCTGCCAGACAGGCAACAAAAACACCCAAGGCTAAGATAAGTTGAAGACAAAAGAAGAACAACTGCAAAAACAGAAGCTGAGTATGGAAAAAAAACAAAGCACTGAAACCAAGGATGCCAATCCCTATAAAAGAACACGTTGAAAATGCCAAATTGGATCAATCTCTTTCTCTACTGCTGTTTCATCAGAGCACAGATGCATCTGTTCACCTCGCTCCAGCTGTAATCTTTAAATCTGCCATCTTTAAATCATCATCATCTACTCAATAAGCCTCGGTTGGCCACCCTGGGCTGATATTGAGCAACTATTGCTGGTAACTATATCTGGTGCATGTGTGGATGAAATGGTTGTTTTGTGTATGTGTATGCCTGTGTGTAATGATGTGTATGATGATTTGTGTGTGTTTGTATGAACAGTGTGCCTGAACCTCTATGTGTAACTCATGTAATCAGTAAATGCGGCACCTTGCCTTATCCCCCTTTATAAAGTCTCACTCATGATTTGAGCAATTGGCAATTTGTGTAACAATAGTAGTGTGTAAAATATGCAGATTTACTGGGCCAGACCAGACTCGCTTTAAAGAGAGAAAAAAATGCAGGAAAAAAAAATATAGATAAGGTGGTTGAAGTAAGGACTAAAAAAGAGTACCAGGCTTATATTCCAGATGGTAGTAAGGAGACAGCAATGTAATCTCAACCCATGTCTCTGGCTCAATCGGGTCAGGTCAGGTCCAAATCAAGACACCGACAGGCCAACAAGGGAGCATGAGATGGTGAGGTTGGGAGGCATGGTAGAACTCATTCCAGTTAGTCTGTTTCTCTAGGATCAATGACAATTATGGACCTCACAAAAAGATCAGTACGTGGAAAAGACCATTCACTATTTTGGTTATTAGTATAACCTATACCAATTGTATTTCCTGATGTCTGCACTCCTCTAGTTTAATAGATGGGATTTAAACAGAGAATTTGGGAGGCATCAACAGGTCTTGAGGGGCTGTAGGTCAGGAAAGAGGGGCACCATCAGGGCCCAGGGGGCAGGGTACTGCAGTTTGGTGAGTGAAGGGCAGTGGCAGTGTTGGGGTCAGTAGGTTGGGCAGTAGTAGGGCTGGGGGGGCCCTGTGGCTTGCCAGTGAGGGGAACTAGAATGAGCAGGGGCAGGGCCACTCTTCGGGGATGGCCATGTTAACACTTCCTTGGAATCCATCACTCATAATGACCTTTGTATGTCATCAAGGGGCATGTCCATATGTGCATGGAAATTTGGTTCCCCAAGAACAACTAGCAGCAGTGCACCTTGCACTGCAGCTACTTGTCCCCAGGAAATGCTCATGCCACCCACACTTTGGCATGCAATAAGTTACCTAGGGGGTGGTAGGGGAGGCTTCCCCAGCAGCCTTACCTTGGGTCCTTGGGGCCTTCCAGGGCTGTATCCATGGTGATTCTGCTGGACACAACCTGGCTAGCAGCTGCCATGTGGCTCAGGCT
Source organism: Crocodylus porosus (assembly GCF_001723895.1). Lineage (NCBI taxonomy): Eukaryota > Metazoa > Chordata > Crocodylia > Crocodylidae > Crocodylus > Crocodylus porosus. The sequence continues at coordinate 138,115,361 of NW_017728906.1, forward strand.
GGCCTGGCTCCACTGTTCAGCAGCACATGTTGCCCAAGTGTGTGCTGCACTGGGTTTTTCCCCCCCTTTTTTTTTTACTCCTGGATACATAGGGGTTAAAAAAAAACCTGTGGGAAAAAAAATACAACTAGTGCAGTGCACACTTGGGCAGCATGCCCTTGCAGGGCAGAGAACACCAGACTATGGTGTATGTGGTGCTGAAAACGTCTTTGCAGTGCCACATACTGAACAACCGTTCTCATCTAGATGTACCCAAGGGGCTCACATTCTGAAAATTCATTTGAAAATACTTTTGTAATTCATCATATTACTTTTAAAATTGAATCACAAAAATGCAACAACCTACCTACCTTTTCCATTAACTGTTTTTCAGATACTCTAGCAAGGTATATTAGGATTATGTTTAGGTGCCTACATCTAACTACATGGCTTTGGTAGATGACAACTCCACTTAAATTAGTAATCCAAAGCTGTTCTTTGTTATAAAAGGTAGCAGGTTTAAACTGTAACTAAAAAGGTTTAGATTAAATCATAGGGGGAAAAGTCTTTTAATTGTTAATCCAGAAAACAATGGAATAAGATGCCGAAGGAAGTACTCGTATCACCTTCATTCAAACTTTTGAGAACAGGCTGGACAGATGATTTGAGATGATTTATGATCTGTAAATCTTCCATGACTTCATGATTTCGAGCTGGATGACATTTAAGAGCTGCTTCCAACTCTATAAGGAGAATCCTATTCGAATTTAGGCACCTAAATGGTAACTATCCAGCTAAGTGCCTCCCATTTTTAGCACTTATGTAGAGTTTGTGATCATTATGAATGTGCAGTGTAGCTACACAAGCAGCCATGCAGCTACTGAGCCTTTGATTTGTATGGGAAGTATGTGACTCCATATGCCTGTATAGTGGGTGAACATATGGCACTAAATTCAAACCCACAAAAGGCCATGACTAACAGGTGGGCCATTTAACCTTCTAGGTACAGACCCATCTAACTTATGCACTAATCACTGGATAGGGAAGAAAAGGGAAGTTTCTGTTCTTGTCTCATTTAGAAACCAGAATATCCTTTTTTCCACAGCCAGTACAATTTCACTTAACAACACATGCACTAACTTGGATTCTTCCTCCTGGCCTCCCATCTATTCCTACTTTGTCTGTTAGGTTGTCTGCTTCAAAAGGACGGGTGGAGAAACTTCTGGGCAATACCTAAGTGATGCTGCCAGCACTAAGCCAGGAAGTCAGAGAGATGCAGGGACCTAGAAGATAGAACAATTATGTCTTAGGCAATTGGTCTTAGAACTTGGATCTCATAGGCTGCAAGAAGATATCGCCTTTGTGCTGCCATACAGGTTTTTGTGTCTTTTTATGGCAGCACAAAGTAAAGGCAAATATCTATGCCCTTTGTTGCACTACAAATGCCGAACTATGTGGCTATAACAAAAGATAGTATATGTTTGTTCCTCTATTTTGTGACAGATGCCTGTTTTAAGTCAGGACAGTGCAGGCAGACTGGAGCCGGACATGCTTTCCAGCCTCCCACGGCAGGCACTCCCAAAGCTTCAGAATTGCATAATTCCCTGAAATTCCTAGGTTTCCCTGTTTGCAGAGGCATGCCCTAAATCAGAATTCCCACTTGAACAAAAGTCTGGAGACTCCAACTCAGAATGCACTGATGCAAATGGGAATCCCTGGGCACATCTCTGCAAGCAGTAAATGCCAGGACTTTCCTATTTACAAAGATACATCCTGGTTCAGCTGATTCAATTTATTTGGTGACATTTGTTGGCAGCCTTATTTCACTAACAACTTAGCATTTAGGCTAAAATGTAGGTGGACTATTGACAGGTTATGCCCAAGTATGTGTGTAAGGGTTATGTACCGTCTCACCTGCCAGAAGCCTACTGTGCATGCTCAGCAGCTGTAAATGTACATACTGAACAAGGAAGAGGATCACAAACTGTGCTTAAGTGCCCAAAGTGATATCATGTAGCTGGAAAACTTATTTAGGCATGGCAAGTGAAATAGAACTCAAACATATAATTCTAACTGCTGTTTCCATTTTTATAAAATGACTTTTTAAACTACTTTATTCAGGGGCTCAGGATACAAAAAAGGTGGTGGCTTACAAAGCAAAAAACAAACAAATTACTATCAAACCAAGAACACCATGTCATTTCATCCAAAACATCACACTGTGACAGACACCTTTGCTACATTCCACGTCATGTCTTACATGCTAGTTATGTGGTCAGAGTGCCGGGCACACAGTCATAACTATAAATAAACAATTTATAGCCTCCTCTATCCAATCATACATGTGACAACTACTTCAACTTCCCATACAAAAAGAAAGCAAAAAAAACCCAGCCTGGTGAGGGCCCAGGATGCGGCACAAGCTGGAGGTTGTAGTCCGACACCAAGCCAGCCCGTTTGCCCAGACTGGTCATGACACCAGAGTGCGTATTTGAGACGGCCATCCTCCACATGGCACAGCACTCCCTCAAGGGCTCAGCGTGTCTCAAAAGTGGGCACCGTCCGCCGGAGCACAGCATGCTCAAACTCCAGTGAGAGGCACACCTGCACAAGGAGGCGGAAAAGCCGCAGAGCATCATCTGAGCTGGTCCCGGCAAGCCGGTTTTGGTGGCTTTTGAGGACAGCCAACTTGGCCTGACCCAGTAAGAAGTTGGCCAGGCAGATGGGGCCCTTCTCAGCCGCCCAGTATGGGTAAGAGTACGTGTAGGTGGTCTCTGAAAAGTTCCTGCCCAGCGCCTGCAGCAGCGGCTCGAGGATGACGAAGAGCAGCTGCAGGTGGGGACAGTCAAGGAAGGCATGTAAGAGGGTCTCCTCAACACCCCTGGGCAGAAGAGACAGGCTGTTGAGGTGGCTGGGTGAAAGTGGGACACAAACATGCAAGTGGTTAGGATGCTGTGCAGCAACTGCCACTGCAGGTCACTAGTCTTCTTGGCAGTTGGCAGCTTATACAATGTGCACCACACTGGGTGGGTTGGTGGGGAATCTGGCAGCCCAAGGTGCTATCGCCACTGTATATCAGGACGGCCCACCAGCACATGGACATAAACCACCCAGGCATATAGACTTCTACACGACAGAAAAGCAAAGGGGCAACCCGTGTCACTTTCAGGAAGTACAGGGAGCATCAGCAAGGTGCCAGGGCCACTGGTCAGCTTACCAGCCATGGCTGGGGTGACTGGTAAAGCAGGAAAAGCCTCACTTGGGGCATCCTCAGTGCAGGGGACCTGGCCTTCCTGGAGATGGTCCTTCAGGGTGGCTGATGCCTCCAGTGGGAGGGCAGCCCGGATGTCACACAGGAGACGGCCCAAACTGTGGACGGAGCGCATGCCCAGTGGGGTGGTCAAGGCCTTGGGGGAGAACCAGGTTGACCAAGTACAGTCAAGGAGAGGGTTCAGGTGGAGAACACACACCTGAATGAGAATGGCTGTGAGACTGGGAGAGGCCAGGCTCGGCACGGGGCACCTCAGAGCTGGGTTGTGCACCAAGGGTTCCTTCAGCAACTGTGGGAACTGCAGATGATGGGCCTGGGACAGGAAAGTGGTTTGCCAGGCTCGTACCACACCATGGTAAAAAACTGGAAACACTGCCCAGTTCAAAAGCGTAAGCTCCAACAGGAAGAGCTCCTGGTCCCCACCCTCTGCAGAAACGGCATGCCAGTTGTTGGCAAGGTAGGCACTCCTCACTATACAGGAGTCACTGAAGGGCCTACAGGCAGAAGGCAACCACCTTGCTCACAAGGTTAACCAAACTCTGGCCCACCTCAGCTACAAGTAGGTAAAGGACACCTTGTGGGATCCAGGTGCGCCCGTCCCAGAAAAATTGATCAGGAGGCACTGGAGTCTTTCGAGTAGGTCCTCTGCAGATCGAGTATGGTGTACTGGTACCACAAGATCACCGCCACTAGGTTGTTAACTATGAGGACGCATCCACGGTAGGAGAGACTGGGTAGGCACCAGTGCCACCATTGTAGGTGAGCCTCCACTCCTTCCTCGAGGCTGTCCCAGTTGTGTGCCATGAAGGTCGATGGCCCTAGGAACACACCCACTATCTTAAGGCCCTCACAGTGCCAGGTGAGGCCCCCTGGCAAATCTGGGGGGGAGGTCATGGTGATCCATGCACCAAGCAACAGGTTATCACTCTTGGCCCAGTTGAAACGGGTTGAAGAGACATGTTCATAGGCTTGCTGGCAGGCTGTCACATCATCTGCATATGCTGATAGCCAGAGTGGAGGGGCAACAGACAGGCCCATGGCTGGTGGCAAGGCCACACCGCTTAGGCGGTGCTGCAGCGCATGCAGCAGTGGCTCAATGGCCAGACCATAGAGCATGCCCAACAGGGGGCAACTCTAATGGATGCCTCTGCATGCAGGGAACGAGGCACAGAGCACCCCATTCATCTTGAGTAGCTGGAAGTGTCTTGATACAAGACCCAGAGGGCCCCAGTGAAAAGGAGCCCAAAGGCAAAGGCCTCCAGGGTGTGAATGAGGTAGGTGTGGTCCACCAGGTCAAAGGCTTTCTCCTGATCCAGAGAGATAAGGCCAATGTCAAGGCCAAAGAGTTCACTGGCTGTAAGTAGGTCACGCAGCAGAAACAGGTTGTCTTTGATGGTTTTGCCCAGCACGCAGTAGCTCTGCTTAGGCCCAGTGATGGAGGCCATTACACTGCGGAGGTGGGTGGCCAGTGCTTTGGCCAGAATCTTGTAATCCACATACATCAGGGAGACCGGCCACCAGTGCTTAATACAGCCAAGGTCTCCTTTCTTGGGCAGCAGCATGAGCACTGCACGGCGGCAACTAATCAGCAACACCTTGTCAGCAAGTCTCTCCTGGAAAACACGCAGGAGGCAGGGGCCAAGAAGAGGCCAGAAAGTCTTGTAGAACTCAGCAGGTAACTTGTCAAGCCCTGGGGCTTTGCCAGAGGGAAGGCCAGCTGAGGCAGCTGCCAGCCCCGCTAGAGACAACTCCTGCTCAAGCTCGCCGGTATCCAGGGCACCAAGGTGTGGCAGGCATGCATGGAGTTCTCGCATGGCCTCAGGGCAGGACGGCTCAGCCACAAACAGTTCATGATAGAAAGCTGTTGACTTCTATCATGCTCACGTACTTCACCTGGGTCAGTGATTACCTGGCCCTCAGTGGTTTTGAGGTGATCTAAGACTTTGCTCGCTGCCCGCCGTTGCTCCAGGTTGAAAAAGTGGGTCAGGGCATCTGTTTTGACCAGCTCTTGGCAGCGGGTGCAGACCCTTGCTCCATGAGCCCCACTTTCTGCCAAGTCACGCAGGCACTTCCTACAGAACTGGGGGCTCTCGCGCAGCACCGCATCACTGCCAGCAGCCAGCAGGGCAGTCTCAAGCTCTACCACATCTTCCTCCAGATCTCTGATACAGTGGTGCAGTTCATTTGTGGCCAGCTGAGTGTACTGCTGGCAAAAAGCCTGGATCTGTACCTTGCCCACATCCCAACATATCTTCCAGGAGGAGTAATTCAGTCTAGTGGCCTTCCAGCCATGCCAAAAGTTGACAAAGCAGTCCCAGAAGTAAGAGTCTTGAAGCAGGCTGACGTTGAAACACCAATAGGGTGCTCGCACACAGGTTCTCCCTGGCAGGCTCAATTCACAGCAATCCAGGCCGTGATCTGAACAAGCCCAAGGGAACGATGCTGCCCCTGCGTAGGAGTGGCAGGTGGTGCCTGGAGAGAGAAATGCAGCTGAGGCGGGCCATAGTAAGGCCCCTGGCACTCATCCTGGCTCAGATGTGTTGGTGCACATCGGGGTGAAGGGCTCGCCAAACGACAACGAGGCCTGCAGTCTCCAAGACGGACTGCAGCTTGCGGGCTAAGGGCAGGTGAGGCTCGGGCCCCGTACGGTCGAGCAGGGTATCGGTGGTACAATTAAAGTCCCCGCCTACAAGAAACAGGTCATCGTCCTCGCCGACCTGGCGCAAGAGACCGGCCAAGGTCTCAAAGAAAGTGACTCTCTCCTGGCCATGAGAAGGTGCATAGATGTTGACGAGCAGCAGATGGTGTTGCGCTAGGGTGACGCGAACCGTCAACAGGCGGCCAGGGACAACCTCTCGTGCCACCGCTGTGTCATGCTGCAGTTGTGATGATAGGAGAGTCGCGACCCCGGCACTAAGGTTGGTGCCGTGACTCAAGAACACCTGGCCTTGCCAGGCAGTGTGCCAGGCCAACTGGTTGTGCCTGTCGGAGTGCGTCTCCTGGAGGAAGGCGACAGCCAGCCGCTTCTGGCGCAGGAGCTCAAGCACGGCCTCTCGTTTCACCGGGTCTCGACAGCCATTGATGTTAAAAGTGCCAATGGTTGTGGCTTTCATGGGTGTGAGTTTGGGAGAAGAAGAGTGAGGCAAGGCATAGATAAAAAGCAAGCCGCAAAGAGCCGAGCAAAGGCAGAGACAGGTCGAAAAGAAAAGGCCTATCGTGCCCTACTCTAGTCCAGGGACCCCGCCAGGCCCCACTCATCTCTCACCCACTGGGTGAGCTTCTCCAGACAAAAGGCCATCTGCCTAGTGCCCAGATCCTGCTGCATGAGCTTGGCCGCCGCCCTGGCAGCCTTGATGAACACTTTAGGGTCCGCACACCACTGGGTGATGCGCGCCGCTATGTTCTTTTTTCCTTTCGTTTGCTTTAGAAAGGTCAGGAGCCCCCCATAGTCAGGACCGACCCAGGGGGGGTCTGCCAACATGGGCTGCACATTTCCCACAGAGGAGCGGCGAGTGCGCACACTGGCTGGGAGCGCTACATCCACACCCTCCATATCCAAGCCCATCAACCTCCTCTGATCATCCAAGTCGAGGTCTGGCACCTCAGGAGCAAGACCCACCTTCTTGGGGGGGGAGAGGTCATCTCGCTCTCAAGGTCTCTTGCGACACTCAGAAAGTTGGATCTCCATCTCACAAGCTTCCTCACCCAATTCGGTGGCCTGAGATGTGACCAAGAGGTCAGCAGACTCCTCTGCTGCTCCCTGGGTCGGATCTCCAGAGGCGACGCATTGTGCATATGTCTTCTTCCCCCCCGTCTCCGAGAGCTGGGACATGGGTGAGGCGTTAATGACCCCTGTCTCCCCCACCTCCATACTGCCCTCATCCCCAGTCAGCAGGGTTGCTGACGTGACAGCCGGAGCAGGGCTGGGCTCTCCAGCAGGGGCCTCCCCAGCACCAGCTGAGGAAGGCCTCAGTGGGGATGACGCATCCTGAGGGGTCCCTTTCACTTTCTTCTCCCTGCTGCTCTTCTTCTTCTTCTGCTTTGTGGCAGATGACCCATCCTTCACAGAGGATGGGCCAGACTGTGCCTGGCCTGTCTCCCCAGAGCCAGCCACCTCAGCCAAAGCCGTGGTGGAGAGCAACTTGCAGGAGGTCTGAGCCCTGTCGTCTGATGAGGCCTCGGTGCCACAATCACCGACCACCCCGGCCTCGATTGGGGAGGTCAGAGCAGGCAGGGGGGAAGCAGAAGCATCCGCCTCTCCCCCCGGTGTCGTGTCTGCACTGGTGGGGGTGGGCACTGTAGGTGGAATGGGGGGGAGGGCTGGGGCCTAGTCCCAGCCCCTCCGCCGGACAACACTCCCACGCCAGAGACTTGAGCCCCCTCAGATGGAACAGGGGCAGGAGGAGGTCAGGAAAGACTCCCGGCCTCACTGGGTGGGGCCTGCATCCCGTGGAAGTGGATGGGCCGTCCGTCGGCGTCACTGTAGTCGCCGACGTTTTGGCCGATCCCCCCCGTGGGCACTGAGCTGCTAGGTGGAACGAGCTCCCACACTGAAAGCATGTGGTCTCCCCACAAGAAAAATAAATCACATACCTCCGCCCATTGGACAAGAGGCTCAAGGACTGAGGCAGAGACCGTGAGCCCTCCCTAAAGAGCATGAACACCTGCCTTCG
>NW_017728906.1:138124206-138146081 GCF_001723895.1 Crocodylus porosus
TAGGCAGGTGGGAGTGGGAAAAGAAAAGAGATAGAAGCCGGGGAGTCTTACGCTCGGGATCGCCCCACGCAGCTCCAAGCGAGCCTGGTCCGGTGCGTCCAAAGCGGAAGGAAGGAAGGAAAGAATTTCCCTTTCTATTCAACATTGGTGATAGCACAATGGCGAACCTGAAATACTTGGTATTACAACTATTTTACCCATTATATACACTGACTAAATGTAAATGATCCTATAGGGAACATATATGTAGTTCTGTGGAACTTAAGATATTTAGAAATAATAATTAATCACAGTTGACTAAAAATAGAATTGGAATAGAATATAAAATTATTTTTAAAATATTGCAATAAAAATCTGGTATCAAATGCTACAGAAAATACCATTTTCAACCTGCACAAAAAGTACCTTCTCTCTTCATATCTCAGAGAAAGATTTTAACAATGCTACAGAAGTGTGGGCATTTCCTAGGCCATTATGTCATGAGCACTAAAAGCTCAGACCTTTATAAGTGGATAGTAGTAGTGTGTATTTTCCTTTTTCATCTGAAACTTCTTCTCTTTATACTACAGTACCGATAAAAGGAAGGCAGTTAAAAACCTTTCCCCCTTTACTTGCTGTATTAGTTTCTTCTTGTTCTTTTATCTTGTCACAATTGGCTCATTATTTTTGATCCAATGCTGAACTATAAAAGCGTAATACTTGAACAGTCTACGAACCTTAGCTATTCATGTCTTTGTAACATTTGTACTTCAACCATATCTTCTGATGTTTAGAATGCATTCTGCAAAGATGAGTTAATGTCCAAGCAGGTTAGACAATAGAAGGCCTTCTGACTATGATACAAAGAGTAACATTGTCAACTTTTAAGTAGTCCTTATTATATTCTGTCAGAAATAGTCAATATAGATATGTGCACTGTTCAGAACCCATACCTAATTAGGATTTCAGATCTGAAAGGGCTTTCCTGGGTTACTAAGTTCAATCCCCTGCTGTTGCACATCATATAAGCTCTTTCATAAACATATTGAACTAGGTTTTAAAACTAGTTCTGTTTCTTGCCCCAAGTGATCGCACAGAAAGCTATACCAACCCTTACTTCTCTGATGGCTAGAAACCTTTTTCTAATTTCTAGACTAAATACATAAATTGTCATCTTATACTTGCTCCATGCATGTTTTAATCTTTGGTTTAGCTCTCCCTGGGACTGAAACAGAGATTTATACAGTGTATTTGGAGGTGGCTATTATGCAGTGCAATTCTTCTTGATAATTTACAGACAAAAAATGGAGACATCTATAAGCTGGTGAACAGAAACAGCAGCTGGGTGAGTTAAAATAAAAATGTAAAGATTCTAGAACTGAATTAAATAAGAGAACTGTTAGTAACAAACATGTTTTTAGTAACAATGAAGAGTAAAGACATTCCAGCTACACAACCTACTTTGTAGTAGTCTGCATTTCCTTATAAACAAACACCTCAAATAAGTCATCCCAAGCAGTTTAAAGATCACCTGTAGACCTTGTCTCATCCTTTCCCAGTAAGTGGTTGGCAGTGTGGTCATGGGCACTCTGTCAGCCAAAAATCAAAAGCACAGAGGTAATAATTATATTGAAGAGGTTCATCTTTCCCATCAATTCACTTTTAACTCTCATTAAGATAAGTTCAGACCTGCTAAAAAGAGAATGAGAAGAGTTTCATGAAATCTGGAACTTGCTTATTGATGCTACTTGTGACAATAACATTAAGCACAAAACTTGACAGCTATTGAATATCAAATGCAATTCAGAAATTCTGACACTGCAATACCTCATTCTTCAGTTCAGTTTCCAATAAAAGTCCTATAATTACCAACAAATATTTTTGCTCTGTTTGGTTTACTTTGTTTTTAAAAAGAAAGATTTTCTGACTTTCTAACTTCACAAATTAAAGCAAGGAAGAAATATATAATGTCATATATAATAGCTTTGATTTTTGGGGGGAGGGGAATACGTGGCGGGGTGTTCATTTTTCTAGAGAAAGCAATTATAATTAAAATGAATCAACTCTTTTAGCATGTGAGGAACTTTGAGTACATAAATCAATTATCTCAATTGAGTTGGTTCAATTAATTGTTTTATACCTATGAAAAGTGACATTATGGTAAATTTTAACGTCTTTTTGGAAAGCTTGTGCAGATTCCTTCCTGAAGATTTTTTGAAGTCTCCTTGTGTCTTTTGTGTGCCCATTTTGTACCAGTTGCAACAAAGGTTGCATATAAGTGTTACATTTAGATTGGTAGAATCCTATTAGTCTAATAGAAGTGCTTGGTGTAAGCATTCACAACGTGTAGTCTGGTTTAAAAATGGACAGCACAGTATAGTTAGACTTCATCTGATGTGGTCTAATTCTAGACTGATAGGTGTCTACCTGGGTGGCATCTAAAACCCAAAATACTAAGCTCTGGCCGTGGCAGCAGGGTTTCCTGTGTCTGAAGCCCCAGCAGTACTGTGAGCAAAGGCCCTATGGCCAGAACCCTAGCTCTGGCTTCAGTGGCCTGAGTGCAGCCCCAGATGCCCACAGGGACAGTTGCCCACCTTGGCCAGAGCCCTAGCTGCAAAAGATAGCAGACCCAAAGACAGATAGCTGTCTGACAGCTTGACAGCTGGGAGGGAGAGGAGGGGTGTTGTGAGGACAGGGCTTGACCGCCAGCCAATCAACACTGTCCTGTTTCCTCTATGTTCTACCTGTCTCCAGGCAGGTGAGAACTGTCGAGCCTGCAAAGTATGCTGGGATGCATGCTCTGAGCCCACCCTATCTGGATGTATTCTGCCCTGTGGTCTATCTGTCAAGCAGGCTGCCAGCCAATGAACTCTTGCATGACCTTGAACTGGCAGGGTTTTCAATCACAATGTCCAAACTGTTTTAACTTCTACTAATCTAGTTGAATTCTTGCACGTACCCAAATTGCACAAAGTATTCAAAAAGGGCCATAATCCAAACATACCAGCTTACTTGTGATTTTTCCTTGCAGACAAAGTCATAAGCAGCCTAAGACCCAAATTCTGCCAGAGATAGTTATATGTAGCCTGTTACAATTACTGCATATGCATGATTGAGGAGCTAATTTTGCCTTCTGGGAGTAAGCCTGCACAGAATTCTGACATTCCATTGTATTAAGTGGCTGTTTCCCCAGAGCTTGAATTTTAAGTGTTTCTTTGGTAAATAAGAATATAAACTATAGAGCTGCTGTAGCTTTAACATTGAAAACAACCAAACTCCTTTTTTTTAAAATGCAAAACAGAATAGTAGAGTCATATACTTTATAGTGAATAAGACTAAAACAATCAAAATCTGTAGCAACTTCTGTACAACATCTAATTTGCTTTGTAATTAATTTTCTTAATGAATCTAGTTAGTCTTTAATTTTCAATAATGAATAACAAATTCTCAAACCTTTTGCCTGTAATGAAGAATATTCCCCTGAGCTCACAACTTCCACATGAAAGCATCATTATCTGTCTAAATCATACTCAGACAATAGCAAGTAGTCAATCTCATGGGAATAAGATTTTCTATGTGAACTGCTGTATCATGACAAAATTTAATTCCCAGTGTAAAAATTGGCTTATACATTTCTAGCTGATCCAGACAGATATTATGATATTATCATAAGACAAAAAGTTCCAATGGATTTAGCTACAATGTCTACCAGTTCTCAGTTTGAAAATCTTAGTCACTTAAGTGACAAAATCCTCTGCACTTTGACATATATAGGAATCTGCTTTAAGGACCCTATATGAAAACTGCTTGATTTGATTCTTTTTATTGAAATAAGAGGACTGACTTTTACATTTTTTTTCATTCTCAATTATATAACTTCTTCTGATTTTAGGGGAGGTAAGTCCCCCAGAAAGTGTATGTGTAGATTACAGTTAACAAAGAAAGCTTCACATTTTAATTTTGACCTCATTGCTTGCAATGAAAAAAAATATTTTGACTTCTGTGGGGCCAAAATTTCACCCCAGTGGTTTATTCTAAAAATTTCCAAAATAATGGAAGACTCTATGAGTAGAAACAGACCTCACCAGGCCAAAGCCGATTAGTGGTGGCCAGAAATGTTGCCTGCTGTCCTGCATCAGGCCCCCTACCAGATATGGAACAACAGGTAATATGTTCACCTTGCTCGTATGCCCCACATGTGTCCTGTATTGATGTGAATCACATAGAGGAATATGGTATGCTAAATCTCAGCACAGGGTAGTGCAGAGATGCAGGAAGGTGCAAAAACTGAGGAATTCCTAGCTCCTTATGCCTCCACTGACTCAAGCCTCTACATTAAGTGCTGGCTTGCATAAGACTTGGCCAGGATTCCCCAGCTCTTAAGCCACTCCATGCTAGAACCGACACTGACCCTGCTGAAAAATCTGAAAATTGAGGATTCTTTTTTATCAGAGAAAACCAGGATCAGTATGGGAGTCAGTGTGAGTACCAGCATGGAGTTTCAGGGTCATGCAGGTCCCAGTATAGTGGCTCTCATATCTCCATACTAGGACCCACACAGGCTTTACCCACTTGTAGAGATGTAGTCCTCGAAATCCTGGGGTGGCTCTGCACAAGAGGTGAACTCTGACCTCCCCAACTTACAGATATCTCTCCCTGCCCCCCCTGCCCCCGGCATCTCTGTCAATGGAGAAAGTCAGGCAGGTGCTACAGCTGCTTGAGAAGTCCTATCTTTAAGTCTAGGATTGGGATCCTCAAGTTCCTGGAGCATCCGCTCTGTTTGGCAGGAGAGTGTGGGCAGCTGTGGGCTGTCCACACTCTACCACCATGGAGCAAATAGACAACCTTTGCAATGAACTGGCACACTTTATTCACGGGTTTTTTTCACACCACTGATATGGCATAACAAAGGGTAGGGATCTCTAGTTACTTACTATTTTGATGCCATTTATGCTGCCATAAAAGCTATTATGGCAGTACAAATGCAACATCAGGTGACTTCTGTTTCGACTCTATGAGCTGTTTTCTACATTTTCCATCATTAAAGCAATAACAAATCACTCTGCTTTAGTATGTTAAGCTTTTTACTCATATTAAAACAATATGGTTACATCTATTACATGTATAACATAACATTTTCACATGAGTGCCGTTTAAATTCATAATCTCTAATTTGGAATTGCCTGTATGTCACAATAAATGTGAACCAATCTCTAAACTCCAATTTCTTGTTGAAGCTCAAGATGGTGTGGTGTATCAGTGCCTGTGTACCTCTGAAAACTGTTTTGAAAAATTTCAGACTTAATATTAGTTGAAGCATAGCACTGATCAAATTAAAACTGTAAATAGATTCTTAATACACTACAATTGTAGACCAAAACTTGCAAAACAGTGAAACACAAAACCAAAATCAGTTTATTTGAAATATATAGATATAATATATCAGGGTCACATTAACTCCATCATATTGATTATCAAATCACATTAGGGTCTATTATATATTAATGAAGTTTCCAGATATTCAGAAACAGAATCAATGAAAAGAGCTTAAATACTGGTAAGATATTTTTTCTTTGCCTGGTGAAATTAGAGATATCCAGGGAAAACAATACGGTGAATTAAAATATCTTAAAATACTTTTACATTTAGTTAAATAGAGATGAAAGCCATTTTTATGTTACATTACATCGAACATGTATAGTGTTAATTAAAGGGCTAGATGCAGGTGGCAGATAATATAACCTGTTTAATATGAAACTCTTTTCCTTCTTTTCTTCAAGTCATTTTTTCTTTGTTCTACATGTTTCGTAATGTGTTTGACTGTATGCCGACTATGAATGCAAATATGATAATTATGTAAGCAATGTAAGGTAATGGGTTGTCTTTATTTCAATGTAGTATAAAGAACTCAGGATTACATATAAACAGAAATAGCAACAATGGAGTGATTTCAGAACCTCCCCTATGTGCATCTAAAATTATCACTCACTTTTCTTCGAAAGTTTGCATTTATTTGTATGGTTGTGAGTGGCAGCTTATTGCTATTTATTTTACATTAGGTAATGTAGGACCTGGCTTAGAGACCATGTAAACTATAAGACAGATAAGATTTCAAGCTCAAATGTCTTTCCTATACAAAGGAGCTTCCCCAAAAAATCAAGTCAGTTTTAAAACCAATTAGAGTTGGTCAAGTTTGTGGAAGCCAGACCCTTTCAAAATCATTGGTTTATCTATTGATGTTCATAGATTGGGACCACAGAAAGCCTGCAAGTGCAAAAAGGAAACTCATTCTTCCTAATTTATCAGTGACTCTTTGCAAACTCTTATGCAAGGTATACTTCTTAAATTCAGCACTTGTTGTCGGGCAGCAGCACATTGTTTGAATTCAGGAAGTGCAATCCACTCATGGTAGATGCATGATATTTCCTCTTTTCGGTTCATTTTCTTCCCTTTGTTCTTTCTTTCCTTCTAGCACTGAAATCATTCACTCCTGACACAGTAAGGTCTTATTCCAAGTTTTTATTTTCATTATTATTCTGATGTAGTCAACACCAAGAGGCCCAGAGAAGCATGATTACAGGTCTGTGAAACATGACTTATGAGGGAAGTCTGAAAGAGCTAAGATTATTTAGTCTGGAGAAGAAAAGACAAAAGGGGTATCTGATAAAACTTTTCAAATGCCTGAAGGGTGAAAAGAAAGTGGATGGAGAAAGACTATTTTTTGTGGCTACAGGGGACAGGACAAGAAGAAATGGTCTTAAATTGTGGGAAGGGAAATTTAGGTTGGATATTAGGAAGAATTTTCTCACTATAAAGGTTGCTAAGAATGGAAACAGGCTATCCAGAAAGATTGTGGAATCTCCACCAAAGGAGAATTTTAAGATCAGGTTAGATAAACAACTGACTGCGATTGGTTTACTTGGGGATGATCCTGCCTTGAGTACAGAGATAGATTAGATGACATTTTGAGGTCCTTTTCAGGGCAACTTTCCTATGGTTGCATGATACTATTGTTTGTAGTTACTACAAAGGTAAATTTCCTTTTTAGAAGTTCAATAATTTGGTAACAATCCATGTCACCAAATTCACGTTTGTTCTTGTGAGTAGAGAACCTTCAATATTTACTTCACATGTCTCTAATTCTGCAAAAGATGGCACATGGTCAGAAGTCAATAGATTTTCACAGAGGAAAAAGGGCCCAACACTATAGACCCCTATTCAAAAATCAGGGGATAAATTGGCTTCCCACACAAGGACTTATACATGGCATTGATCTTTATATAGGCTCCCTATACCCTCTTATTTTAGGATATGAGAACCATGACTGAAGAAAGTATCAGAGTTACTATAGTTTAGTTATGGTTTTTTTTAAGAATTTAAATATTTAGTTAGATATCATTTTTGATTAAACTGGTGTTTACTTTGTATTCAGGGCTGAAGAAAAGTAGGGTCCTTGTATTTGTGTAAATAATTATAGTTTGTAGTTACAAATTTAATTAGGTAGGATTATTTACAGAGCATTTCATTTGCATAATGTAATATATTTCACACCAGTTCAAATTCTCCTGGTATAAAACAAAACAGAACAATCTTCTTTTATTACAGTATTTTTATCTGTTAATCAACACAATGCTCCAGTTACAAGACAGCAAACAGAATATCCAAGCAAACGTATATTTGCACTAAAACTAACATTTATTTTAAAAAATCAACCCAAAACCTTAAAATATGTAATGGGAATAAAGTCTCTCCATGGATAGCAGTAATTAATAGATTTGTGCCAGTATTACCCATATGTTCTGACACAATAATAACCTTGATTCAAAAGCTCAACTGTAATGCATGTTCTTCATTAATATTAGTCTGCTTCCATAAAAAACCCTTTAAAATTAAGAATTATGCCTCTTTTATATAGAGTTACTTGCTTCAATAATTACCAGAAGCACAACTTAAAGTTCCATACTAACTATCATTCACAGCTTGTATTAAAATGAGATAATATGAAGTATTTTATGGAAGTTACCATTACATATTCAGTTCACAACTTTATATCCTTCTTGAATAAAATTATCTATAGAAACTGAACTGCAGTTTTGTTTGGAACATTGATCATAGGACAAAATACTTCTTACTGTGGGCATGTGCTATCTGTGGCAGTCTGCCTTGTCTCCTAAATATTTTAAATATATATATGATAAGTTTGGACCTTTCTGGTTTTGAACAGAACTTGTCCTGTTGTGATTTATTTTGAGAAGTCAACTCAGAGTGATATTTCACATAACTATTTCATATAACAATTGAGCACATGTTTGGGGATTTGTACTGTGAAAACAGGAGACAAAATTTGCTTTTTTGGTCAGATTTTACTGTTTTTTTCATATTTTGTAGAGCTTAACTTTGATCAGCAGGGATCCTAATTTTCTCTGATTCAAAAATTTTTCCAATTTTTGGACTAAAAAAAGTAACTCAAAATCCCCATTTTTCCATGATCAAAATATATCTATACTATTACGTGTACTGTGGACCATCTCCGTTAGTAAGTATGAAGCCTAACTGTGATATATAGAGATCTATAAAGATATATAGTGATAGAGATAAACATAGAAACATATAGAGAGGGAGACAGAGAGAGAGAGAGAGAGATAAAGGTTGAGGTATATGGAGACAGAGATAAAGATAGAGATATATAAAGAAAGAGGTAGAGATAGATATAGAAAGAAAGCAAGGTAGAGCTATATAGAAATATATAAAGATATAGAGAAAAATATAGAGGTAAATGTGATGTTCAAGACAGCAGGAATGTCAACAGGAGCAGCAGCGAACTGCAGAGGCAATGAGACAATATCGTGTTCAACTTGATGAGGCAACATGACATCAGCAGCGACAGCAAGCTGCAGAAGCCAGGCAATGTCAGTATAGAGCGCAAGATGAATCAACTCATGTTCTGCAGCAGAAGCAGCGAGCTGCACATGAACATGCCTGCTTTAGCCAGCTTAGTGATCAGAGCAACCAGAAATAAAACAATTCCAAGAGTAGGAGTGTTCCTTCAGGATCCTGTCTTCACCCATGGACAACTATATGTGGCTGCTTCCAGAATTTCCTACCCAGAAAACATCCAATTTGCCATGACTGCTGACTTGAGTAACAAAACCAGGAATGTTGTGTATACGGAAGTGTTGTAAAGCTCTTACAGTAAGAAAGTGTGATATGTTTCAGGATTTTGTGTATGTGAAAGTATTGTGAAGCTGGTGCAGTGCAATGAAATGTGATCTCAAGCAAAAATTGGCTCATTGGACTTTCATGCAAGCAACGCTGCACAGGGCATTTAGTATATATAATGTGTGTGTGTATTAGTGGCATTTCATATTATTAATGGAAAAATGTAGATTTTGGGGTTAGTTTTTTAAATTAAAAAATTGGGTGGGTTTTTTTTAATCGGAAAAAAACAGGATCCCTGTTGTTCAGACATTCAGGTAGCTGTAATGGAGGTATAAAGATGTATTTTAAAGCAGCAGTTCCCAGTTTTACCACATTTACATAATAGCTCCCTCTACTTCAAATTCCAGGAGTTATAGTCTCAGGCTGAAAAACCTCTTTCTTCATTACCAGTAAATCAGAGTTGACCTGTGCTAAATCCTGGAATATTCCCCTTCTCTCAGTGTGTTATAAATAGACGTGTCTCCTCGATCCACATGTTTTAAAGCTCCTAAGACTGGGTTTTGGATTGTCTCCAGCCATTCCCAGATGAAGACCCTATGTGTGACATCCTTGGGCAGTAAAACCATGTTGTCTGGAAACAGTGTCATAGACAACCTGCGCCAGGCAGACTGAGAGAGCTCTGGTTTCTTGTTAAATCTTTTGGGAACAACACAGCAAGAAAAAGAAGTTTAGTGAAGGAATTTCTTAACCATGAATATTTTACTTTTAAGCAGCATTAGTTTATACATATTTAAAAACAAAAGTCAGCAAGCAGTTCCTGTAAGCTTCATTTAATTTTTTGATAAGTTTTCTGTTTGGTCAGTAACGTGACCCAGGCAGTCCATTGGGGTCTTTTGGCCAGATCTCTATAAGCAATCTTGGTCTGGCTTCCGGTTTAGTGAATTCAGATACTCTCCCCTTCTTAACTGTATTCTCCAGATGGAGGACCTGCAGACTCTTCCTCCAGGTAACAGAGTTTTCTATTCTTGTGAATAGGGTGGCAGAAAGAATCAGCACAGATTGCCTTTGATAGGTCTCATGTTGTTAGCCTTTTTTGAAGACTAACATAAGGACATATCAAGAATAGAAAGTTATGGTTGTTTTTTTTTCCTAATACAACCTGAGGGTTTTCCATCCAAAATGAAAATTAGGTGAAGAAAATGCAAGGTGAAGGTTGCAGTAACAACATTCTGCTCACAAAATGGGGAACTGTGGAGACAAGTCCCCAATATGTCAAAGCTCTGGGACTAGGGTGCCCTGGTTTAGTGGAGACAGTCTTGGATTTCAGAGTCTGGTCCTGGCCAGCTGCTGAGAATTATAATGTGTGTCCCAGAAATGCAGGGTTGCAGGGAACAGTCTGGATGGGAATCAGAGTGGTGCAGAGCATCTTGCAGGCAGGCAGGCAGGTACAGCCCCAGCAGGTACAACCCCTGCTGATTTATGAGAGTGTGGGGTGGCGGGGGAGAGAGATGGGGGAGAGGAGGAAGAGCAGTATCCCAGATTACCCAGGTGCTGTCCCACATTTCTGAGATTTCCATGTGGTCAGCCTATCAAGGAGTCACTATACCTCTGAATCCTGTTCGCCACTACTTACTAGGAAGAAAAAGGCAACTTCAGTCTGTGAAGACATAAGGTTCCTATTTCTGTATATAAGATAATTAGATCTAGCAACCACTACTTGGGTTTCATTCATGTTCACAAAAGGAACATGTACACCAAAAGGAAAGATGAAGCAGCAATAACAGTAAGATGACTGGGCATCACCTGGGAGAATTTTAAAGCCAGTGGGAGGCTATAAAAGCCAATCAGCTCCAACTCTCCAAATGACCAAGGGAACAGAGAAAGATCTTCTTCCCCCACTCCATGTACTCTATGTACTTTAAGTCAATAATCACTGAACACACCGGTAAAAAACTGTGGTTTGACTGGGTTCATAAGGACCTAGTCATTAGAACGTCCTGATGATCTAACCAAATTCTCTTCTTACCCTGATTTCACTAGGATAGGGAATACAGAACAATTACTTAATACAGTGTAGTGTCCTTGTGTTTGATACTTTACTGCTATTGTACAAATAAAATATACAGTAGAAGGTGAAAATATTCACATTGACATTTATTCAATGAAATATTATGTAGGAAGAGATATAATTTCCAATCCACTTGTTTATGTTCAAATTTGTGACCATTTAACATTATCCCTATTTAGTATTTGCCCTCAATAAATTTTTCTGTGATGTTAATTTCTCCCTTTGCAGTAAGATGTTTTTTCCCCATGACTATCTCTACAGAATAATTGATGATGTTAAGTACAATGGATGAAGAGTGCCCACTAGTGTCAGTTTCTGTTATCAAAGCCTTTTGATGCATTTCCAAAAATTGATTCCAAGAAAAATAACCCATTGGTGGAGGAAACACAATAAAGAACACATTAAAGTTTATGGAAAAGTATAATTTTAAATAAATATCAAACTAGCTTTCTCTTAACATATCTGTGAAGAGTATGCATTTTGAATAATGATTTAAGTTTATAAGTCTACTCTCTATCTAATAATTGCATTTCTGTCTTTAGGGATCTGAAGATAAATGAAGTTGTGAGTTATGGGTGATCCCTTGCCTTTATTGATATCCAAATCATAAGATCTGGTTTACATGCACAAGAAAAAATATCTCAAAACAATTAAAGTGGGACACTTTCACATGTACATTGGCAGTTATAACAAGCTTTAGAAAGTACAGAAATTGATCAAGCAGGGTTTTTTTTGTTTTTATTTTCCATTTGTTACTGAGAAGAAAAGCTCATTGTTGGATACAATCTATTGTTGTAATTTGAAAACCATAATTTAGTACTTGTGCTAGAAAAAATGCAATCCTTCTATAAACTGTTTACTATTAAAGTATCCCCAAAAGGATTGAGCAATAAAAATAAATTACTCATTTATACTAATATACCATCATCTTAAAGTAAAAGATTAGAAAGATCTTCAATACAGTTTGGTTTTCTAAATATGGGAAATTATTAAACTCTAAAATAGGGAGCAAATAGAGAGATTTGTGGCTATTCTATACTTTCCCAACATGTGTACATATCTCCCAGTTACTTCAATGGCAGTTACATAAAGATATTTAAGACCAGGAACCAGCCCTGTACTGCATTATCTACCAAATATGGTTCTGCTGATTAGAAAACATTTTTATTCAAGCAAAATTCCTATTGAAGATCTGTAGGATTGGCTGTGTGTTTAAGCTACTACTTTAGGAGAGTGAACATACTTTTCTAGTGTTCTAGAAAAATATTCTAGCACTATTTAGAAGGAAAATAAGTCTAAATTATTGTACCTGCATATGAACCTAAATTTACTATGTTCACAAGGCACAAAAAGGTGGTCTATAGACTTGCTTTTTGTTTTGAAATATATGCCATCATTCTGTATAAGCCAGGGCAAAAGAAACTATGCCTAAGAGATAGCAAATAACTTGCAAAAGTTCAGGCAAATATCTTTAAGGATTATTTGATTGTAAACTGCCCTATACCTGAATTTAACTAAAGCAGTTAATTTCAGAGACATAAATAAATGAATGAATGAATGAAAAATATTTAAAGAAATGTGTCTCTTGCAAACTCATTTTCTCTTCCTCATGGTTATGTCTATGCATGGGCATTTAATGTGCATCAGCCCAATATAAGGTGCATTAAGGGCAGGCATCTATACGTGTGTGGTTTGCTGGTCCCATCCTTTCTTGTTTCCTGGTGGGCCAGCTTCCTGGAGGTCTGGAGAATATTCTGGACAATTCCTATCCCATGACCTGAGGATGAGAACCATATTACCAAAACCAGAGGAAATCTAGGGTCAGAGTCCACAACACAGTCCAGTCACAGTTTAGGCCAAAGTCTTGAAAAAGAAGAGAGTACTCTCTGGCAACAAACACCCAGTTTTTTAGCCACAAAAGTTTCAAGACGTTATTTTTAAAAATGGGCAAGAAGAATAATACAGCCATCTAACACATCCATGGCACATCTAGAAATGTTGATGTGAAGAAAGCCCCACCCACCCATTCCTGATTTGTCTGGCAATCCCAGAAACAAGGCAATGTAGCCATTTTAGAACAGCCTACAGTACATGACAAAATGCACACACAAAAGAGATGTCTTAAGAGCATTTCTTAGTGGTGAGGACTGCTCTAGCATAGCTACATTTCCAGGAGTTGGTGTGTTACGAGTGGGAGTGTGGCAGGGCACTGTTTGTGCCTGCCACTTTAAAACCTGAGCCAAGCATCCAGCAGGTGCTTGATTGTGCCAGCCATTTTAGATCCCTGGCTACCAATATAAACAGATCTGTTCACTGCTGGCAGCCCAGGCAGCAACATTGCCTGGCTGTGAGGCTTCATGTATCATCCTGGAAGTAAGCGCAAGGGTTGTAGGGGATGGCTAGGAGGCTTCTGGTTCTGGGCATTACCTAAAACTGCACCCTGCAAGGAGTGGGTGGCCTGGTGGGGCTCTCAGAGGTGTGGGAGCCTCCAGGCAATGCCAGGCCAGTTATCACCCCAGTTAAAGGTGCGTCAGGACACCTTAACCCCAGCTCTGACAACTGGGTGGGTCACCTGCTAGTAGGGTCCAGAGTGCAGACCGAAGAGAGAGAGCGGGCTAGAGGCTCAAAGGCCTGACATTAAGTACCCTTGACTGGTCAATGCTGGGGCCAGGACCAGAATGGTCAAAAGGGCCAGGGACCCACTGTGAGGTACACCCAGATCTGGAGGCCTGGGGTTCCAACTGGCTTGGAGCCAAGGCCAGAGCCTGTGTGGCCAAAGGTCCTAGAGGGGGACCACACCCAAGAGGGGAAATAATTTCAGGGAACTAGGCAGCCCCGAATGAGGGCAGGGTAGATGACCTGAGTGGTGGGATTCAGTTGTGGTCTGAACTGGAGGGTTCTGGGGCCCAGTGTGGTACTCATGGAATTAACATCAGTGGATGCTCTCTGCGAGGCTTCGGCTGTGGTGTAGGGAAGGAATGGAGCTGCAGAATGGGGTAAGGGGAAAGAGGAAAGAATTGCATTTGTTATGTGGGAAATGAGTATAAATTCATAGAATTATAGAAAATTAGGGGTGGAAAGGACCTCCAGAAGTCATCTAGCCCCTGCTTGAGACAGAATCATCCCTATCCAAACTATCGTACACTTGTCCATGTGTAAGGTCTGCCCGTAAGGGGGCATGTCTTCTTGTGTCCCTATAGCACTGTTGTTATTGCACCATTATTTAGTACTTCCTTTTGAAAAGACTACTGCTAAGATAGCAGCAAAAGCTGAAGCAACCTAAGTACTGGAGGAATTACTGGCAATGGTAACTTAACACTATGAGTGGAAGGGCCATGATACAGCAAGAAGGAAATTTTTAAAGTGATAGTATTCCTTTACTTTAATTCTTCTTGGACTTGTCAGTTGTTAGCCCAAATATGGGTAAGGAAGTTTTACTGGAGGTGGATGCTGATATTCCTTTGGATACTTTCATTTTTAGAGTTAAATAGTGAAGCTGGAACTCAGAAACCAGGACTGAAGGGGCTGAGTTTGGACAGAGAGGACCCAGCCAGAAAAGAGGATGGAAGCCAGATAAAATGGGATGGAAACTCTGCCATGTGTTTGACTGTCAGGAGACTCCTGGTAACATATTAGGACCAGGCATAGAAATACCAAGGAGGGAACAGCCCTGTATCCACAGATGCAGAACTTGAGAATTCTGAAAGTACTATTAAGTCATGGCAGGAATGAGTTCAGAGGCACTATAGGTACAGGGAAGTGTAGTCATGACCCACCATGTCTGAAGTAGCCCCATATGCTTGTGGCTGGAGAAGTGGAGTGGTTACAAGCCTGTATTGAGCAAACATACTGATGGGAACCTGCTGCAAGAATAGGTTAGTGTAGCCCATTGAAATGAGATATATGGTAGTGCCCATTGTGCTCAGTCCCCATTGTCGGGCTGCGGGGGTGCAACTTCAGGGTCACCACCGCCTCCCTGCACCGGGACTGCTTCCCATTTGCCAAAGGGTCGCTCACCTGTAGCTTGCACGCGCCCGCCTTTCCTGCCATGACTTTGATGATAATCCGGTTCAGCTTAGATTGTCCGGTGCGCGTCAGTCCAAAGGTGAGATTCCTTAAGTTCTCGGCCATCCCCAACCCCATCTGACTGTCGAGGAACTCTGGGCCCTTAGCAGGCCTTGGTTGAAAACCCTGAGGGCAGTTCCTGGCGATATGTCCTCTTCGCCCACATAAGAAGCATGTTAGGTCGGGAGGGCTTCCTTTTCTATTTCCTTGCTCTCTTTGTCTTGCTTCACAGTTGTGGCCTGTCCCTTCATACCTCTGGCTTGGCGGCGATCTCCTTGGGCCATATTGAACTGTTCCACCAGCTGCAGGGCCTCTCAAGAAGAAGAGGGGCAGTGGCACCGCACCCACTTCTGTGTGTCCTCGTCTAGGTCGGTTATAAATTGTTCTAAGAAGATCTGATCACAGATTTCCTCTTTCAAGAACATCTCTGGTCTGAGCCACTTGTTCATTAGGTCAACAAGGCTCTGCCATAATATACGAGGGGCCCTCGCTTCACTCGATTTCTCCTTTCGGAAGGCCTGGCAGTGCCTCTCTGACATAATGTCTAGCCTCCTCAATACTTCGGCCTTAACCTTGTCATAGTCCTGAGCATCCAGCCGGGTCATAGCCCTGTACACTGCTTGCGCCTGCCCAATTAGCAGGACTCCCAGATGGCCAGCCCATTTTGCTCTCTCCTGCTGCCGGGGTCGCCTTCTCAATTGTCTCCAGAAAGGCCTCTGGGTCATCTTCCTTGGACATTTTAGGCATCCAGAAATCCCATGGACCCCTCTGTGCCCACACCTGATGCTGGAGCAAATGCTTCTGTAGGCTTGTTTGTCTCATGGCCTGCTGCTGTTGTTGCTGCAGCACTTGGGCCATCAAGTTCATTGCTTGTTGCAATGATTCTGTCCCTGTTAGTCCAGGCTGGTGCTCCATCTGGATCCTTTAGTATGGCCTGAGAGGCTCCTGTTGCTTCCCGGCCAATGCACCAGTGTTGGGGGGTGGGGGTACGACTTCGGGGTCACCACCGCCTCCCCGCATTGGGACTGCTTCCCATTTGCCAAAGGGTCGCTTACCTGTAGCTTGCACGTGCACACCTCACCTGCCATGACTTTGATGATAATCCGGTTCAGTTTAGATTGTCCAGTGCGCGTCAGTCCAAAGATGAGACTGCTTAAGTTCTCGGAGATCCCATGTTGATGAGGGCTCTGCCACCCCTATACCCTCACCCAGTCACTGCCTATCTTGGCAGGCCAAGTGTTAGGATATCCCTCACAACGTCCAAGAAAGAAATGTAAAAGGTGAATGTAAAGGTTGCAGCCAGGGATTCACTAGGGCGAGTAGGCTGCTTTAATCCTCAGCAGACCTCCCTGATATTCCCCTGTATGCTGTGGGATTAGCACCCTTTCTCTAGCCCCTGATGAGCTCTTCAGCCTTCCCTAAGGCTCCCTGAGGCTACTCAGTCCTCTTGATTACGGGCGCAGTGGTTTCACCGTCGGTAACTGCCTCCGTATTACAGTCTATACGGTACACGGCTCTTGCCGGGTCCCTGCCGCTCCTGGTGGCGTCAAAGCATTAGCCGCCTCACTGCACCGCTTGCCTGGGCTCCCAAGCCCCACTGGGGTTTTACCCTTACCCCAGAAGGTCTGGCCGCGTCTCAGGACAGCTCGCATCCACTCAAGGGTGCTCCCACTGACATTGGCTCCTCTGCGCCCTTCTTCCAGTTCCGCTGCCCCTCTGGCCATCTCTGGCATCTCTTTTATGCCGGACCTGGCCATCTGTTCTCCTCCCTCCTCCGTGCACCTGTAAGAGGTGAGTTCTCACCCGGCGTTTTGGGTCGGTGTGCACGGGATTAGTGTGATTGCGTCTGGGCGAGGAGCCTCGGGGCCCATTGACTCCTTTTCTCCCTCACACTCACCAACGCCAACTCTTCTTCAAGTCATGGTTTATGCCTGCATTGAATACATTTCAACTTCCTCTTCACATCCTGAGATGCACCTTTCCCATTTCCAATTATTCTGTTTTTTCACCAGCCTTAAAAGTCTAACAAACATCACCAAATGAGGGTAGGGGGAGGAGGTTAAACAGCTTTCCCACAATCCCTTTCACTCACCAGTCCTGGACGAACTAAATCTATGACTACTCATAGTAATTTGTCTATATGCATGTTTATTGCATATTTATGCATTTTAAATGCATATTTATATGTCATTGTTTTCAAATTTGCTCTTTACTACCATGTGCTCAGGGATAGCAGGATGTGACAATAGGCAGGGAAAGAGGGTCACCTGCCCCCCCTCAGATTTATTTTCCTTGCTGCAGCAGTGGTGGGGGGACAAATTCAAGGAAAAACACCAATAAATAGATTATATGTCTCGAAAATTATAACAAACTTTTACATTTTCATATTTTGAATACAATTATTGGTGGGTTGTCTTATATTCCAGTAAATATGGTGTGTGTGGTATATGGTATGTGTATATATATTCTAGTGACAAAAGAAAGTTCTGAGGTTTGAAATTTGGATCAATGAAATTTGTATAGGAAAATTAACAATGTAAAGATGCTTATCTGAATTATTTTAGTTAATGATGGTCCTTCCAGCTTTTTATCCTCACAGGATCCTTCTAGGTTTCTATCCTCACATTCCTCTTTTATCAGATTCCTTCTTATAGAACTGCTTATATCTACTATGAAACGCAGGTGTCTTTTGAAGTTTGGTGACAGGCCCAAGTGGTTGTCCCACATATGGCCCCTCAAGTTTGGACCTTAGCTTCACAACACAATCCTTCCTCAACTTCTTGTGATAAAATTTTATGTGGCCACTCTTTTCAATTAGATAGATCTTCAGGGACTACTAAGGTTAACAAAACCACACAACATTTTCTGTGTAGTAATAGATATTACAAATCTCCATATAACCCTTCTGTAGTCACTGTTCAACCCCCAAGTTTAAAAAGTCTTGTATAGTCAGTATAGCAATTAAGTGCCCAAGAGGACATGTACAAGTGAAAGAAGTTATCTAATACATGTGGAGATTTTTCAAGTTGTCCTTTAAACTAGTCCAGCCTACTTCCTCATCATCATATATCAAGCCTAATTTTCAACTCATCATCTTCCCACTTCCTTCCTGTCACTCCCCTCCCCACTGGAAAGGCAGGTAGAGGGTCACTCCTTTACTAAATCTATAATAGTTTACTGACTAAAGATCCATGCTCTTCCTTAAGTATAGAAACTGGTATTGTGAGTGATACTGACATGGAGATGACAGGAGTTGTCTCTTAAATTTTGTGAACCAACATTTGGACTTTTCACAATATAGCTCTTACTTGTTGAAGACATGTCTAGAAAGACCTCTGAGTTAAGGGTAAAAGTTCACTTTTGCTGTAGTTTATGAAACAGAGCAATCTATCAAAAAGTAAATTAAAATATGATATCACCACCCAGGACAAACTACAAACAGCTTCTATACTGAAGTTGACTATAATTTACTCCTCTCCATCCTACAGCAAATTTGTTATCCCTAAAATTTTTATGTTCTTGTTTTTTAACATAATTAATCTATTGACTACTATTTGAATGAGTAGAGTATTGCAGAAATATTTGATGCCATGGCTCCTTGGGAGCCAGGAGCATCAGGGAGAGGAGGGACCCAGGCACACATGGCCCGCATGCACATGTGCCCCCTTACCAGACCTGAGGTGGAGGCAGACACAGCAGCAGCGGAGCCAGCAGCCAGTAATGGGGGCAGCAGCAGCTGATTCCCCAAAGGTAAGTGGGCAGAGGGACCGGACACAATTGAGCTGGATCCGGAGAGGAAGCCTCCCGCATCCCTCTTATAGAGTCGGCAGGCAAGCAGAAACAGCCAGGAGGGAGACTCCTACTAGGACAAGACGAAGGCAGTGCACTAAGCTAAAAAGAAGCAGCAACTCCTATGATGGTGTTGATGTGGAGTGCTGCCAGGGCCCCTGCCTGGTTGGAGCAGCCTACCCGGGGCTTGCCTGAGGCCTCCACCCAGAGAGAGACAATGGAGGAGCTGGTGTCCCCCCACCCCCTGGCTTGTGGGGGTTGCCCAGCAAGGCCCAGGGGGGTAGGGATTGTGGACCCCCACACCTGTCCTGCAGGCGCCTGACTTAGGGCCCTGGAGGCACAGGTCAGGGAGCTCCAGGAGGAGGTTAGCAGGCTTAGGGGAATCAGGGAGGTGGAGGAAGAACTTGATGGCTATTTCCTGTCCTTGCAGGGCCACACACCCAAGAAAGAAGCACCTCGGGAAGTGTCCTCCACTGCAGAGTAGCAGACAGTCACCTCCAGAACCAGGGCTGATCATAACACAGAAGTGCCAGTTCCTCCAGTCCATCTGGAGAACAGATATGAGGCCCTGGCAACACTGGAAGAGAAGGAGGGAGAGGAAGGAACTCCACACTCTCCACACTCCGAACAAGCCAAAGGAGCTAAGCAGTCCAGGAGGAGAAAGTGTTGAGTGATCATCATAGGTGATTCCATCCTGAGAGGTACAGAGGGCCCCATCTGTCGCCAGGACCCTTCGACACGTGAGGTCTACTGCCTACCCGGAGCAAAGATTCATGATGTGATGAGGATGATCCAGGCCATGATCCAGCTCACCGATTACCCATGGTTCTAATCCACTTGGGTATTAATAATGTGGCTGGGAGAAGCCCTGATCACCTGATGGCAGAATACCATGCTCTGGGGGGTGTGCTGAAGGAGATAGGTGCACAGATGGTATTCTCTTCTGTTCCACCAGTGAGAGGACATGGAAGATGGCATGAGATGTACATCACAGAGACCAACTAGTGACCTCGGGAATGGAGTCTTGAGCCAGGCTTTGGCTTCCTTGACAATGACCCGCACATCATGATGAGAGACATGCTCACGTGGGATGGGCTCCACCTTTCCCCTAAAGGTAAGTGTGTATTTTCTTTTAGGTTGGTGGATCTCCTCTGGCGGGCTTTAAACTAGGCTTGTCAGAGGGGAAGGGGAAGATGAGGGAGGAGGAAGCTTTGGACTGCTAAACCAAGCAGCACTCACAAGTACAGCCCAGTCTAGACCGACGAGCAGAACATATACACAGGTAAGCAACAGGGGCCAGGGCAATGCTGTGATTAGGGGGCCAGTGCACACATCCACAGGAGGCCTCAAATGCCTCTACACAAATGCTCGTAGTATGGGAAAAAAGCAGAAGCAACTTACCCTCCTGCTAGCTGACACCAACCCAGACATAGTGGGGCTCACTGAAATGTGATGGGACCCAACGCATGACTGGGAAGTGAATATCAAGGAGCTGTAGGCTCTACAGGAGGGACAGGACAGGGAGGAAAGTCGGGTAGGTGGTGCTTTACATTAAGGAGGTATACACATCCTCATCAGGTAGCACAGAGTCAGAGGAGGGGCACATGGAAGTGCTCTGGGTTAAAATACAAGGCAGTTGAGGAGAAAGAGACTTAACAGTGGGGTTCTACTACAGACCACCCAACCAAGGGGAAGAGCTAGACCAGGAATTCTTAAGTTAGCTCACAGAGGTAGTTAGGTCAATGGATGTGATCATTATGGGTGACCTGAACTTTCTAGACATCTGCTGGGAAAAGCAGTCAGCCAGGTCTGACCACTCACATAGGTTCCTTGCCCAAATGCAGGACCTCCATCTAAACCAGGAGGTGCACAGCCCCACCAGGGGAGATGCCTTGTTGGACCTGGTGCTGGCCACGGGTGATGACCTGGTGAGGGGGCTGCAGGTGCTCGACCACCTGGGTGACAGCAATCATCGCCTGCTGGAATTCACCATCCAGTGCAAGGTGGCAAAGGCAGAACAGCAGCCCTAGATTTCAGGAGGATGGACTTCAATGAGCTAAGGAGAACAGTCAGGGAAGCACTGAGGTCCCAAAGGGGAGGGGAGCCAGGTGTCCAAGAAGAGTGGCTGCTCCTAAGGAGACGATCCTCCAATCCCAAAGGGAAGTAATCCCAACATGGGTCAAAGGGAGCAGGAAGGCACAAAAGCCCCCATGGCTCACCAAAAACATCCAGGAATGTCTCCTAGCTAAAAGGGAGGCGCATGCCCAATGGAAGGGAGAGGCCATCACCAGGGAGGATTATACTTTGGTTGTTCGGGGATGCAGGGGGGCAGTCAGGAAGGCCAAGGCAGAGATGGAACTGGGACTAGCTTCCCAGATCAAAGACAACAAGAAGTCCTTTTTTAAATACATAGGGGGCAAAAAGAAGGTACCAGGTAACGTGAGGCCCCTGCAAGACACGCTAGGAAATTTGGACTTCACACCAGATGACAAAGCTAACATATTTAATGACTTCTTTGCCTCCATTTTCCTGAGCAGGGACCAGATCAGCGCCCCCCCACTGAGCATCCCTCAGGCCCTAGGGGAGGCGCACCTAGGCCATGGGTCAGGGGGGATCTAGTCAGGGAAATTCTGGAGGGGCTGGGTGTATTTAAATCAGCTGGTCCGGATGATCTCCCCCACAGAATGCTGAGGGAATTAGCTGAGGTCACTGCGGAACCCCTGGCACGGCTTTACGAGCACTCATGGTGCTCTGGTGTGGTGCCAGAGGACTGGAAGAGGGCCAATGTGGTTCCCATCTTCAAAAAAGGGAGGAA
>NW_017728906.1:138146092-138161270 GCF_001723895.1 Crocodylus porosus
TTTCCTCCGCCTTCATCTTCCCCTTCCCCTGCTGAGCCTAGTTTAAAGCCCACCGGAGGAGGTCCACCAACCTAGAAGAGAACACACGCTTACCTTTAGGGGAAAGGTGGAGCCCGTCCCACCCCAGCATGTCTCTCGTCGTGATGTGCCGGTCATGGCTGAGGAACCCAAAGCCCTCCTCGAAGCACCATTCCTGTAGCCGCCAGTTGGTCTTAATCACCTTGACAATCACCTTGATGGGGTCGTTTGACCCCAGCACTCCTTCCTGCCATGGCAGAGGGTCGGACTTGATGATCTGCTCAGGTCCCTTCTGACCCTACTAACTATGAAATTATGAAACTATACCAATAGCAATATATTTTAGAAACATCTGATTTCATTTCCCCCACAGGGATAATGGACTACTGCTGCAAATTACATTGAATACAAATAGTATTAATGATTATATCTTGAACTGAGTGAATCTATTTCTTAATGAGAGGTTTTTCATTAGTCATGATGATCTGATACACAATGGTGCAATGTCAAATAAGGGCAAGTGGTTTCATTTTTAAACTTTCCTCATTTTGAACTATATAATTAAAACACTAATTATTTGTTTAAATAAATAAAGGGAAATTGTTATTTGACTATAGCTTTTTTTTTAACAAATGTGATAAAATAGGGATAGTAATATATGCATTGTTCTATAATATCCACCACTGACTGTGAAGCGTGTTACTTTTGCAGCTAGTCCTTACAGCTAGTAGGTGTGTACGTGGAATAGAGGAATATTAATGCCCTCCAGAAGTGCACAAATACCACCTTATTTCAATAATGGGTTGCTTAGGTTTAATAGATTACATAGACATTAGGATTGGAAGGGACCTCAAGAGATCGAGTCCAACCCCCTGCCCAAAGGCAAGAAGTCAGATAGGGTCAGAGGATCCCAGCAAGATGAGCATCCAAATGCTTCTTAAAGGAGTCCAGAGTAGGTCCTTGCACCACCTCTGGAGAGAGCCTATCCCAGGCCTTGGGGGCTTCGGCAGGAAAGAAGTTTTTCTTTATATCCACCCTAAAATGGTCTTGGAGGATTTTGTGACCATTGGACCCTGTCATCCCTTGGGGCACTCTGGTGAACAGAGGTTCCCCCAGATCCCAGATCTTGATGCCACCAGGTCACCCCTGAGCCTACACTTTTCAAGGCTGAAGAGTCAGAAGGGGTAACAGAATTACTCCTACATTTTAATTGTACTCAGAGTTATTTTCAAACCTTACCTTGGTCATCCACTAGGTGATACAATACTTAACAATACTTTGTTTGGGGCTGGCATTAGACACATGACATTATGAAACAGTGCACTATAAGCAATCATTTTGGTTAGTGACCTTCTATACCGATCTATGCATTTTACCAGATGTCTAAAGGAGTAGTCTATCTCATGTTCTGATGTATTTATTTTTATCCTTCATTATGTTTGCACTTAGTAATCTTTAATGTATTTATTCTTACAACAGTCAACTAAGATGAGTCAGCACTGTATTAATGAAAAACATCCATTAAAATATGTGTAAAGACAAAGTTGCTCATTAAAAATGCATTCATTTAGCTTCTTGCCTTTCAAGAAGATTCCAGAGGAACACCTGGAAAAATATATTAGAGGAGGTTTGTGGGAGAAATAAAAATATTTTCTAATGTTAATCAATACTTTGTTGATCAGCTTGTTTTAAAAGACAAAACCAGTTCTTGGGAGGTAAAGAACCTAGGAGAGACATGAACTAGAGAATGATAAAAGAAGTAAATAAAAAGTGAAAAGGAAAAAAAGATGAATTTAGGACAAACAAAGTGAGAGAGAGAAATTAGGACAAACAACGTTATTTCCTTCTCTTGCTTTTTCTATCGGTAAATTTACTTTTTTACCATTTTTCATGTACTCTGTACTCCCTAGTGTGAATTGCTGCATTTTTTGTTGTCAGCTGCAGTCCTCCCTCTCACAATCCCAGGCTGTCAGTAATAGACAATTAGGGTCCCATATTTCAGTTTGGAGACATTTTCTTTTACAGTTTGGCTACTTTACAACTTCTTTCTATCTTTTCAACATTATTTTTATCACCACTACTAATAATAGCTGTATAGGTGTCTCCTTGAAAAGAGAGCAAAAGCCATTCATTGGCTGAATAACTACAGAAAAACAAAGTGAATTTTCAAGGAATTAAGGGGGAAATAATGATAAAAGTATGCCTAAAGTTAAACATAAAGATTAAGCTCTTGGCACATAAAAGGATAAATGCTTTTTAGAAGAGCCAAGGTCCTAGAAGTACCTAATTCATTCCCATTTGGCTTTCTACATTGTCACGCTGAACACCTATGTATGTGCCGGATGTCAGCTCTGACGTGGTAATTAGCATGCTCCAGAGCAGACTCAATTAATTGATCAAGCAGCCTCTGCATCACATGTATTCCACACTCAAAAATGGCAGTGAGCATGCTTTAACTAAAACACAACAAGCTTTAGTTAAAGAGGTCCCACTGCCATTTTCAAGTGTGGGATGCTGAATACCTGTGACACTGTGACACTAGGGGGACTTTAATTAGAGAGGCTCTTGGAGTTGCTGTAATGAAAGTACCCCCCCACCCCAGACCATGTGTAAAGATGCCCTCTATTTCCAGTCAGTCATCTAAGTTGGCACTGGGCACAGGGGTAAATACACTGAGTAAATACTAAAAATGCCCTATAGATGACTAAAAAATCACCATTTAGATGAACATGGAAGAATAGAATATCACCCATAGCTTACCTACAGCTGCTTACTATGACATCTTGTCCATATGAACCTAAAAGTCAAGCACTAGATTCCTTCAGTGTATACCTTGGTTTTGACATTTTCCCTCTTACTTGTAAGCGTAAAGATTTTTTAAGTAACAGTATCATCAAAGGCTTTTTCCCCCTATAAATTGAGCTGCTATGTATAGTTACATAATTCTGTAAGGCTTTGGAAAGAAAGCCTTATAATTATAATCTTATAACTATAATGTTATAGTTATATTCTACTGCTTTCAATATTCTTTTACAATATTTAATAATGCTCGATAATGCATTTCCCTTATTAAACTAGTTACTACAAAGTATGCTCTTGTACCTTGCATTTCCTTTTTAGTAGTTTTGATCTGTGCCAGACTGTTACCAGTAGATTAAAAGATTATAAATTGCTACCTCTTAGCATGGAGAAAAATCCATGTGATGGCTTTTTTAGATCAAAACTAAGTCGGTTTCATTACTTATTTTGTTGCTGTCTGACTATGTATGAAATGGCACTGACAGAAAACAAGCTAGTTTCCATAGTCCAGTATAAAATTCTTGCTTTGCTAAATGCAGTTGCTTGAAGTGTTCATGGTACTTACAGCAGAATGTAATATGATGTATCCTTTTCAAAAAGCCACTATGTAAGGTAAAATATTAATGCTAGTCCAAATCATAGTATGGAGATAATATGTATCAAGATTATATATAGCCTAAAGGGAACTTCTTGTAGATGAAAAGGAAGATAAGAGATATGAAATTTATGTTTATGACAGGAAAAATAGAGGTACAAACAGAACAACTCAAAACAGAAATAAGCATATTTTAAAAGTGGGATTCACTTCAAAGGATCTTATCAAAGTGGTTCAAAATGTATTTGACCTTAAATATATACATAATGTATGTTTGGATTTAACTTCAGCTTATTGATACTTTTCTAATGCTGTTTATTACTGCTAGTAAATTTATGTTTCAATTAGAATTGACCTGATCTGACACTCCTCTCTGCTTTGGCTTCCGGACTCTGGACCCATGCCTAGTACCTTTCTAATTTGAATCATTCTTCTCTAATAGGGCAACTAATACTTTGGTTTCTTTTATGGTAAAACCATTTATGTCTTCAGTCAAAGTAGAAGTCTTCCCCTTCTATATAAATCAAAAAGATAGTAAAAAAGCAGACAATAAACATTTCCTTTCTCAATATTTTGTCAATTAAGCAGTTTTCCAGCCCTTTCATACCTACCAATGACACCTCACTCCCTTCTCCCTAGCCTAAATCACTTACTGTATTGATACAGGCCCAAACATTTCCATAGGGTGACTTTACATGTGTTCCAGTGGGGGAGAGGCACTTTAATTAGAGTGTCTCCAAGAGCTGCTCTAATTAAAACACCCACGGTGCCTTGTATATAATCAGCATCCCAAGTTTCAAAATGGCAGTGGAGGTGATTTAACTAAAGTTTGTTCATTGAAGTTTAGTTAAAGCACCACTGCTGCTATTTTGAAGCACGGGGACACTGAATACACAGGAAGTCGAGGCTACTGGAGTGCGCTAATTAGTATACTTCAGCAGACTCAATTAATTGAATCTGTTCTGATGCACTGTAATTACAGCGCATTGTAGGGGTATTCCTACTAATCTACAGGCATCCTGTGTTTTTGGATCTCAGTTTATGCACGTGAGCTGCTTTGCATGCGGTTATATAAGCAGAGAAATGCATATCAATGGGCAGAAAATGGTGGTAGTGATCTTTTAAACTAAAGCACCTCTGATGTAGTTTACTTCAAAAGCATGTCACTGCCATTTTCTCAGGGCTGATGTGTCTTTTACTGCTTATACAACTGCATGTGTCGCAGTGCTTTTAAAAGTCTTCAGAAGTTGGAGCTGTGGTGCAAGCATGTGTACAAATGCCCACTAGGACAGGACCGGCCAATGATTTTCCTTCCCCAAACTGAAAAGGAACACTGTAGTCTGCACTATAGTTTTCTAGACCAGGATTGGATTTTCCACCCACTTCGGTAAGTCCTCCACCCTCTGTGTTCTCAACAGATTAGTATCTACACCAGTGCTCTGCATCTTTTCTTACCTTGCTTCTTTCCACATTTGTCTCTCTCCCCCCACCCCCCACTGGTTTGCTGCTAGGCCTCTTCCCAGATCTTTTATCTCAGACTTAGCCTCCCCACACAGTGCTGCTTGTTTTTTTGTTCTGAAGCAAAGGGAGTTTTACATAAAGACCTGCTCACTTCTTCCTAGCATAACTTGCTTTGGAAACATTTGTTTTAGTCTCTGAGGGACCATTTTCCCAGGAATTTTTTGCTGGTAAGGGCCAGGCCCTAGTTACAGGTAGGTCTGCTTTGTTATACTGGTCTTAGAGATCAGTGTAACAATATGTCTTGCTTAAAAACTGTTCTGTCTTGCGGGCCTCCTGGTAGTTACCATGCTTCAGCAGCTTCACACATCGCATGTATCATGTCCCTATGCTTCAAAATAGAGGCATTGGCATTTGAAATAAAGCTTCTCGAATGGCGCCCCTGCCACCATTTTGAAGTGTGGGGACACTGATACAGAAGATGCTGTGGCACCTTAGTTACAGCAGCTTTTGGAGCTGCTCTAATTAAAACACCACCCCTTAATCACCAGAGAATGTGCAAAACTGCTCATACAACTGACACCTCAGATTGCCCCCTGTGCTGCATGCAGTATGTAACAGGGTCTCCATTGCTGCCCTGTTGCTAAGAGAATGGGGGAAGCTGGAAATAATTACCATGCGGGGGGTGGGCCCCTGCACTTAAGGAGCCAATGGTGACTAGTCTAAGAGGATAAGAAGAAAAGGTGAAGGAGGGACACCTTCCGGTACTGCAGAAGACAGAGAGAGAGAGAGTGAAGAGAGATTTCCAGAAGAGGAGAATCAGGGAAGGGAGAGCCTGGAACCCAGATCCTGTTGTGATGTACCTGGAGTCAGTAGGAAAGATGGTGAGTGTGGGGAGAGATGGAGCCGAGCCGTGGAGCCTGCACACTAGTCCAGTGGAGAGAGAAAGATGCAGGCAGCAGATGGCCCTTGCTCTGACCCTAAAGTGTCCGGGTGAGTCCAGAACCCCGGGAGGGGAGAGAGATGCCCAGGACTGAGAGGGCAAGACAGGCTGAGAAAGAACCGTGGAGCCTGCATGCCGGCCCTGCCCGAGAGGAATGCAGGTGACGACTGTAACAAGCCACTAATGATATAATTAGCGGCGGGTGCCACACAGGCATCGGTTGTAACAAACTGTTAATAGAATAATTGACTGCAGAGACCAGGACTGTGTGCAACCTCATTATTATTGTATTATCAAAGTGGAACCAGTCAGGAAACCTAGGGGGTCCCCAAGACCAATCTTTGGGACTGCAATCTCCCACAAGGGGAGTTTCCTGTAAAATAACAGAGACTAACTGAATAAAAGAACTGAGAAATAGATCTAAATCAGCGTGGTAATTCCCACAGGTAACCCTTAGTATACCAACCACTTCCTCCCTATTTCATTAAGATCCAAGTCGTGGCAGGCGGTAATTATGAGGATAAGAGGAAGTACTTGGCGGACCTGCTGACACAGTACATGCACCTGATTCAGCCCTGCACACTCAGGCAGCACACACTGGCCTCAGTCTTGGGTTCATGCTGCAAGGATGGTCTGTAGGTTACAGTTCAGCCCCACAGTCCAGCCCTGGACATCACATATAGTGTGCACTCAGTTCAACTTGGTGAGCCACGTGCAGCCCATACTGGCCTAGTCCAGGGCTAGCTCACTCTGCAGCACAGTCTATGGCTATGATCTGGATTAACCATGGTCCAGTCCCATGGTCCGGTCCCATGTATTACATTTAGCATGTGCCAGACCAGCTCTGTGCATGGGGCCAAAGTGTGCCTCATGTAAGTATATGGAGTTGGTCCAAAACCTAGGGACCAGATTCAACTCATGGGACCAATCTTTAAAACCCTTGATTTATGGGATCTCCCCAGTAGATGTCACTTTTAAAGAATATTTCAGAGTTAGAAGCAGCAGAAGTTTCATCTCATGAATGTAAACATTTAGAGGCAGCATTTAATAGCTCTACAGATACAGTAAAATGTTTCCTTTTCTCCCTGAGGTACTGATCACATCTATAGCAACAGGTGTGACAGACTGTGGTTTTGTTATAATATTTCCTGTCTTAAAAGTTTTCTTGTTGTAACAAGGTCTCACTTTCCTTGACTAGATTGTACAAAGGGAAAGAAGAGTTAACAAGGTCCTTGTATGCCAGGACAGGATGAACATCCAACAGTGAAGAGGCTTTGTTGATTCTGTATATTTTAAAGGTTTCTTTGTCCCAGTGAGACTACACATGAAGCAACAGGGCAACCATATTTATTCAATAAAACAAAAGGCTCAATTAATTGTTCTTTAAGCGTAAGAGCAAGCAGCAATGAGAGACAAATACAACATGGAATATTCCCACTTGCTGGTGGGACTGCAAATATACACATAACACTCAGTGCTAATACCCATGCCCCCCTGAATAAGATAGTCTTTAAGTACTTAAGCCAACATAAAGAAAATTTAACTGCCTCCAAACAGCGCTTGCTAAGATTAAAGTTAGGATGCAGTACTCCAAGGAGTGAGAATACTTTAAGGATATAAACACCATGTGCAAATGTGGAGGAAACTTTCAGGGTGTAGCATACCTACTGGCCTGTCAATGTGTGGGGGAACTTTCTACCAATGAGGAGCCCACTAAGGCTAAAAACCAAACAGTAATATGTCCCCAGTTCTGGACTCAAATTCAAACATGGTGATAAGACACAGGAATAAGTATGTATGCCAGCTAGTGACTCTCCTTGAGTAGTCCCTCTCAAGGATTGGAGTTGTCTTAACAGAAATGACAGCAGACTGTTTTTGTTTTTCTTGAGTCAATTAAGCATCAGGAAGATTTGACTGGCTGATTGACTCATACAAGCTAGTTCTGCTGGTGGTTCAATGAATTCTAGATCTATAGACAGTACGTTATCATTTAGCTTTATGAAGGATACAATGGGAATGGACCATGACAATCTTATTTTACTACAGACACCTGATTTTATACAACAGTTGATCTCTGTATCCATTGTTGGATAGAAGGCAAAAACAACATGATGAGGCTTCATTCCTATTAGTGCTATGGTTGGATTCAATGTAAATGAAAGTGGTGGGCCTTTGTACACTAAGCCCTGATTTTAAAATGTCACTGAATTTTTATGACATCTAAAATGGTGTTTGCCATAATGCTCTGCACTACACCTAATTTGATGCCTAGTGACTTGAAACATTCTCTATCTAGAAAGATTGCTCACTGTCCCTTGAAGAATGAATTACGAGGAAAAGGACCTCTATATTCTCCCTGTAGTAGATGTTGGATGTGACATTCCCCCTTCAACTCGGGTATTTATTTATTGTCATTGACAAGTCTTACTTAATATGGAACCAGAGGAAGATAGTTTTGAGGCCACAGGAATTCCTAAAACTGACACATCTGTAACACTAACACAACATTCAGTTGTCACAATTGACACATCATGTGGACTACAATCAACAAACCTTGGAAGAGATGTTGTGTATAGGGTGGAAGGGAGGTTAGAGAAGGAAAATAGTGGAGAGAGAGCCTGAAAAGAAAGGAGTTTGCATGAGAGCAGGAGAGACTGAAAAGAGGACAGCTGAGCTAACTTTGGGAGGCTCAGACACTATGCAGTCTGTACTGAGGAGAGAAAGACTGCTTAACTCTTTGGAAGGAATAAGGACTATTTCCTGTACTGCACTGGTCCAATAAATGCTTATGTTGAAGAGAAGATGTCTGCTTTGCTGCTTGCAACATTTTCTGTCATGTTGCTGAGAATTCAGGACTAAACACATCGAGCAAAGACTGACTAGCTCCTTTGGGCTGTAAGGATTTGGAGTTGCAGACACTTCCAGTGAGTAAAGTAACATTTGGGAGGAGTGTGAGCAGGAACCTTGGGTAGTCTTTGTGGAAATTTGACTTTCTTTGTACCTATTTTCTTTTGGGTTGAAACTTGTTTGCCTGCCAAATCAATGTTGAATTTAATTTTTCAGCAAAGTTTTTATTTTTTTTTTAAAGTTATGATCAGGAGGAAAAAGATGTCGCTTACTTTAAAAATCTATCAGTAGGATTGAAAGGGAGTGTTATCCGTTAATTACTCATGTCCAGGGATCCAGATTTTCTCTGATTTTAAAACAAATCCCCAATTTTCAGTTTAAAAAAAGTAATCCCAAATGCACATTTTTCCCTGATTAAAATGAAACACCATTAAATACATACATATCTATCTATATAAATCTATATAGATAGATATGTATATATCTATATATTTAATGGTGTTTCATTTTAATCAGGGGAAAATGTGGACTTGGGGTTAGTTTTTTTTAACTGAATTTTGGGGATTTTTTTTTTTTAATCAGAGAAACCAGGTTCCCTGGTCATTGCACTTGAATGAAGAACTTTTAGAATCATTGCTATTGCTAATATCATTTGACTCCAACTGAAGTCAGTGATATTTGAAGTTCTGATATAAGATGGACTCCCAGTGGAAGGCTGGCCCTCTTCATTATCTTGATAGTTAATTCTCGTCTGAAAATGGCCACCAACAGTCATTGGCCTGTGATCTTTTTCATAGAACTGAATATATGTTAAAGTAAGAAATTTCTTTGCTAGTAAGGCTGGGAGCTTTTGTTGAACTAGGAGATTAACTCACAAAGAAGTGTGGGTTTGGATGTGTTTTACTCTTTCTCTCTCATTTAGGATGGTAATGGAACTGCCTTGTCCACTGTTCCTTTCCCATGTAGAAAAGCAGTTCCACTTTTTCTCTGGACTTTGGAGCCTGTATAGCTCCATATCAGGATGCGATAATGGACAGACTAGGGCCATAGCATACTTTGAGAAGTATGATAGAGATTTCCTTGCATTAATGGTATCATTTTGTGTCTGTTTTTTGTGCTCGCAGCAGG
This sequence comes from Crocodylus porosus, assembly GCF_001723895.1. Taxonomy (NCBI): domain Eukaryota; kingdom Metazoa; phylum Chordata; order Crocodylia; family Crocodylidae; genus Crocodylus; species Crocodylus porosus. Next base: position 138,155,881 of record NW_017728906.1, read on the forward strand.
TGATCATGTAACTATATCAAGTGACTTTTCCTCTCATAGTTTCATAGTTTCATACATGGTAGGGTCGTAAGGGACCTGAGCAGATCATCAAGTGCAACCCCCTGCCATGGCAGGAAAAAGTATTGGGGTCAACAAACCCAGCGAGGTGTTCATCTAGCCTCCTCTTAAATACCCCCAGGGTAGGAGCCAGCACCACTTTGCTTGGAAGTTGGTTCCAGATCCTAGCCACCCTGAAGTAGCACCTCCTGATGTCTAGTCTGAATCTACCCTCTGCCAGCTTGTGACTGTTATTTCTAGTAACTCCTGGTAGTGCTCAGGGGAAGAGGGACCCTGTCAGGAATGGGAGGCAGCAGGGTCCCCTCTGACTAGTTTGTAACAGGCCACTAGATCCCCCCTCAGCCTTCTCTTGTGGGGGCTGACCAGGTTCAGGTCCCTGAGCCTCTCCTCATAGGACCTGCCCTGTTGCCCTCTGATCATGCGAGTGGCCCTCCTCTGGACCCTCTCCATGTTGTCCACTTCCCTCTTGAAGTGTGGCACCCAGAACTGGACGCAGGACGCAGTACTCCAGCTGTGGCCTGACCAGTGTCGCATAGAGGGGGAGGATCACCTCCTTGGACCTGTTCAAGATGCATCTGTGGATGCATGAGAAGGTATGGTTAGTCTTCCTGACCACGTCCCCACACTGCCGGCCCATGTTCATTTTGGCATCAATAATGATTCCATGATCCTTTTCTGCCTCTTCACTGATGAGAAGGCTGTTCCCCAGCTTGTAGGTATGCTGCTGGTTCTTCCTCCCCAGGTGCAGCACCTCGCACTTGTCAGTGTTGAATCCCATCCTGTTCTATTCCACCCACCCCTGTAACTTGTCTAGGTCTGATTGCAGCTTATTCCTCCCTTTTATCATGCCCACATCCCCCCACATCTTAGTGTCATCTGCGAGTTTGAACAGGGTGCTTTTTACCCCCTTGTCCAAGTCGTTGATAAAGATGTTGAACAGTGTGGGCCCAAGGACGGAGCCCTGTGGAACCCCACTCCCCACTTCCTTCCAGGTCAAAAATGGGAACCACATTGGCCTTTTTCAGGTTCAGAGGGCTATGGTGGCAGTCATAATAGTGGAGTAAACAACTGATGCACAGCCAGCACTTATCCTTCTGCCACCAAGGGCCCTGTCTAATGGGGCTTTGGTTCCCAAGATTTTGAAGCAGCCTGTAAACCTGCTGGACCCCCTGCCCTTGCCCAAAATTCCCTGGGCCACTAAGAGCCCCAGAAGCTGGATGGGGCACATCTGTGGGCTGGATCCTGCCCCTAGGCCATATATTTGACACCTTCATTTTGAATGATATTTTTTCAACATTTTAGCTTTTTGCTGGACTTTGTACCGCAGAGGAGCTACTCAGCTTCCATTTATATAAAAAGAGGTATAGCTTGCAAAAATATGCTCCCTATCTAATTTTAATGGCAGGTAACATGCTCAAGACGTAATTGATCTGCTTGCATCTATGAATCCAGTTTAAGGTCAAGGGAGATTGTAGGCAAGGGGAAAGGAAAGCAGTGTGAATATACAGAGACAACAATGTGGCATTCTGAACAAAACAAGATTGGAAATTGAAGATTATATCAATTAAGATTAACTCTTTTACAGTGATCTGTTTCATGCTACCTGATTTTACATATTCTACTAAAAATCCAAGTTTAAAAGGACAGACTCATACCTTGCATTAGAAAATAATTGTCTGATGTTTTTGTTACTGATGTTTTTGTTTTCATTGTTGTTTTATGTCTCCTAAGGAAGTTTCTGTGATCCCTTGAAAATGAGAATAAAACACGGTTACTTCTGAAAGAATGTTTCTTTTATATCTTTTACTCTTTTAGACTGGTTAATTTTAAACTTTCCAAGCATTTGAATTCAATAAAGAAAGACAAAACTATTTTTCTTTCTGCAAATGCTGCAGTTTTGTTTTTAAAAAGCAATCTACCCAGGGGGAAAAAAGAGGATGGTATTGTGACCCTTTTCTCACACAGCTGGCTTGAAATTAGTGTAAATGCATACACATTAGGGTCACAGCAATTCGCAAAGGTTCATCTTTCTCTAAGCTTTTGCTGTTACAGCTAATATTTTCTCAGCCCACATCAAACATTTCTGGTAATGCAGAATAACCGTCCATGCTTTATTGGATGGTTTAAAGAAGACATACAAAATAAGCAAGTTCAATTGTTTGGAAAACCAATTCCATCATATATATCAATATAAATATATTACAAGACTATTCTGGACTTCATAATTCTTTGAAATGCAGTTTAACATAATGATAAATTCCTGCATCTAGCTTCTGTCACCTGGCTACTTCAGTTTTTACCAAGCATCTCAGCTTCAAGAAGACATTCTAATGAGAGTACATGCTGGGACAATCTGCTAGGTAAGCTACTATATACAGAGCAATTTCATTATTTTTAATATGCGTGCCCTACCCATGAGTACTAGATGCTTCTTTTTTACCCTTATCTCATCAAATTCAGGTAAAGACTCATGAAAAAGTAACTAAGAAACACTCTGAATGATATAAACTTCTTCTTAGCTTTGGATTTATAAGGCACTTTTCTTAGTGTAATTGAATTTGCTGATAAGCACCTGGGACTTTTTTTTTTTATCCTTAGATTAGCAAAGCCTTCTCTTAACATAATGCACCACAGCAATTTTTGTCCATTATCCATCCCTTAGCTGGTAAAATAATCTACAACATAATACACTTTTTGCTTGCTCTATACTACAAAGTGGCAGCTTAGCATGAACAGGAAACACAGGAATCAATCAGCTTGATCGACTTGTTATAATTAGGAAGGGTAAAACACTATAAACCACATATAAATTAATCTCACCAGGGCCCACACGTGCATTTCACAATCTTAGGCATCTTGCCATAGAACAGTGGGGGCCAACCTTTTAGGTAGGTATGCCACAAATTAGCTCTACCCCCTCCCTGAGTGCCACTCCCACCCCCTGTCCTTGCCTGATCTGCTGCTCCACTTTCTGCTCCCTGCCTAACCTGCTGCTGTTCTGCCCGTCCCCTCCCCAATCTGCCAGATGCCAGATACAGAGGCTACCTACTACCGCTTGTGACACGCAGATTGGACAACATTTTCCTATAAAGGTGATCATACTTGACAGGCTTAGGTACATGTTATATGTGGAATGGGAATACCTATAAGCCTCTCAAGGTTGGTCCAGGCCGCTTAGTTAATAAGCTGGCAAATATAAAATGTGAGGAACAGGAATACAAATTGCTATGTAAAGTAAAATGCATAAACTGTTCTGAGATCAGGTTTTCCCTTCACCCCTCTTCAATGGAATACAGTTTCACCAGTCTTCTCTTCTGGCTCTAGCAATCTTTTAGTCTTGGTGGTTCAGCAGCCAAGCTTCAACAGAGATAGGGGATGCAGTTAGTCATCCAACCCAAGCCTATAGTTTGGTGATCAGGTAATTTTTGGTAAGTGCACTAGGTCTGATCAGACTATGGGGACTTAGTAAGTGGATTTAGACATTTAAGTGTAGTCTTTTCTTGAATGTTCAAAACATGTTAATACAGCATGTGGGTGTGTACTTTTCTTCTTAGTTTGTTGCGACTCAGATTAAGGGTAAGATGTCATAACAGCAGATGTGTGTGTGTGTGTGTATACTGTGTTGCTTTGTAATATTTTTTAGCAGATTTTACTGGGATATTTTATATTTCTCTTTTAATTTCATAGAACTTGTAGAAATCATAGAAAATTAGGGTTGGAAAGGACCTCAGGAAGTCATCTTAGCAAACGTCTAAGCAAATGTCTTGCTTAGAGCAGCTCAAATTGTCCTTCCTTTACAAAGGGATATATATATATATTTTAAACAAACTATAGATATATAAAATAAAGATAATAATAAAGTATAGGATGATAATAAAAAGGGCATGACCTTTGTCATGTGAAAAGTAAACTTTAGCCTATCAGTACAGACATGTAGTTTAGAGTGTTTGTTTTGAACTACTCACCATATTTGTTCAACACAGCTACTTTCTATTGTCTTAATGTGTAAGACATTATTCTGCTCCAAATGAAGTTAAAAGCAAATGATCCTATTAATTTTGGAGACATAACAATCCCATGATTTTTAAAAAATGAACAGAGATATAGGTACTATGTTGTATGCAGTTTCAGGTAATATTTCTAACTAGTGCTTCTCAACCACCCAGATAACTTCATACAGCTCTGTAAAGAGAAATATTGTGAGAAAAGTTTTCATGAGGTATGGCACCCTTGGAATGATTTTACTATTTTATTGATACTACTGTTTAACAAGAATATGTATTATTACATTCATTTTTAAAAATTTTTCCACTTACTAATTTCCTCCATGTGATTATGCCAAAATCATCTAAAAGAAAAACACCCAAATGCACTGTGCAAAATCTAAATCTTATACAGGTCTTGATACAATGCTCACTGAAATTAATAGGTTCTTTCCCAATCTTTTTACTGAAAAATAATTTGTTCAAAGGACTGTCTTAGCTAGTCTATCCAATTTATTTTTTCATAAGTAATTAAAAAAAATTCTAAAATAGCCTCAGGCTAACAATTTTATACTGTGAAATGTATTAGCTGCATACTCATTTATTGACTGGTTTAAATAAGTATTCATTAAAATATTTATTAAAAATATTCATTGGCATTAGTATGAAGATGAAAACTAGAGGTGCACCAATACATCAGTTCGATATCGGATCAGCACTGATATAAAGAAAATTGACTGTTTCAGAAATCTCCTTTTTTTGTTTGATGTGCCCAATAATGTGGTTGATAAATGTCCTGTGCATGTGTGCAGCCACAGTGCAGCACATAAGTGGTGAGGAGCACAGCCCAGCAACTTGAAGAGGAAGGGTGGAAGGTGAGGGGGTGCTCACAGTAGTGGCAGCCCCCTCCCCTCCCTGTGATCCCCAGATGAGCTGCAGCTCCATCCCATGCCTTGTTTCACTTTGGCTGGGCAGCTTGTTCCTGCCCCAGCCCCAGCCCCAGCCCCAGCCCCACCTCACCACAGGGAGGTCGATCTGCACCCCCCACACCTCTCTTCTCTTCCCCCTCGCTACCAGCCAGACACTACTCTTCAAGCTGCCAGGCTGCATATCAGAAATTGGATGGGTATTGGTGATATGCTTCCTTTAAAATTGGCTATCACTATCAGACCCAAAAATCATTATCTTTACACCCCTAATGAAAACTATTCCAAGACCACCAGAACTAAAGCTTTTTTTAGCTAGACATTCAACTGCCTCACCTTAATCTCCCTCAAAAAAAAAAAAAAAAAAAAAAAAATAAAAAATTAAAAAAAAAAAAAATGGAATGAATAAAATCCTGCTGAACCG
>NW_017728906.1:138161323-138173577 GCF_001723895.1 Crocodylus porosus
AAAAAAAAAAAAAAAAAAAAGCTATGCATAGTTAAGAAATACGTTCTGGGCTGATCAATGTCAGAAAAAAAAATTATCAATTAAGGTCTCCTTTAGGAAAATTCCTGGTTTTGATCCTCTTCTAATCGAAATAATATCTCAAATTCCCCAGATGATTTGATCTGGAATGGTATGTTACACGGACATATTGGGACTGTCTACACATGAGTAAAGCCACCTAGAGTAAAGCCACCCTGGGCAGGGGTCTACATGTGCAGAGAAGCAGAAGCAAATTTGCTGTTCATAGCAGCAGTTTACTCCTGCCCCAATGGCCTGACACCCTTCTCCCTACACCCACCACAACAACCAGGGACAGCTCTAGGCTCCCCCTGGATGCTACTCTAGTTGCTGGCAGGGAGCATGAGGCCAGGGGACATCTCTCTTTCGGTGGGGGCTGGAAAATTGTTCCCTACTCCCAGCAACTGCCTACTGCCAGGGCGGGCTGTGCCACCAGAGTCTGTGTGGGGTCAATGTTGTCATCCATAGCAGCAGGAAGCTCCTGGGGGCAGGGAACAATCTCCCACTCCTTATTGCATGGGCGACCAGGAGCAATTTTTCTTCCAGTCAGCTGTTTACATGTGTCATACTGCTCAGTAATTACTCCCAAGTAAATGTGCTACTTGTATTTACAAGTAACAAATTTCCTTATAATTAGAGACAATTACTATACCGGAAGTGTCTTCACGTGTAGATGTAGATGCTTACTGCACAGTAATTAACTCTACTGTGCAGTAAAACATCTTGTGTAGACAGTTGCAGTAAGCATCTGCATATGTTGATGATTATGCTTACTGCACAATAATTTGCTCTAATCTTCAGTAAAGCATTTTATGTAGATGCACACATTAAGTAATTGAGACTTTGGTTAGATTTGGGGGGTTTTTTGGTTGAAACAGCTCAAATTGCCTCCAAAGCTAATTGGACATTGGATATTTTCACCCAGTGACTCTTTACATGCCAAATGCATATCATAAATTGATGTATATTTGGAATAAGGCCACTCTAAGATATGTCACCTTACTAGGTCGCATTTAGCAAAAAGGGACAGGATCTGGTGCAGTAGATTTTAATCAATGTGGATACAATGGGCTGAAAAAACTGAGCATTGTACTTCTGTGAGAAATGTGGGTTTTCTTTTACTCTAAGGAAGGTTGAATATCTTGAGATTTTTTATTACTCACCACCAGGACTTAACTTGAACTTTCTAACCATAGGCACAATGCTCCTTCCTGTTAGGGATCTGTCTTGTAAAAGACCTTTCTTATATAAAGAGATACTGTGGTGAGGTTTTCCAGTAGGGGTACATAAATGAATTCAAGGAGGTTAAAGGGAAATTAGATTGAGTTAAAAATAACCACCCATTCTAAGGTAAGTTAGGATAGGATGGGCTAGCAGAGGGGGCTTGTGGGGGATTGGGGAGGCTAGTGGAGTCTGCAGAGGGGTTGGTGAGAACTTGGAGGGTTTGATAGGCTAGTAGGGGGCTAGTAGGGTCCATGAGAGGGTTTGCAGGAATGGAAGGGCTGTTTCCCCCCATACTAGGGGCTATTTTTAGTATCCACATCAATCTTACTGTCAGATAATCCCCCAAGTGAACGTATTCCCCTGATCCCACCTGCCACTCCCCCCAACCCCACCTTACTTCTTCAGCTCTCAGAACAAGTGAAAACTGGTATTGCTTGGATGTGGGGGAACTGGCTAGTCCATGGAGCAGGGGTGTGGGGGAACTGGCTAGTCCACGGAGCAGGGGCTGTTCTGAGGGTGGTGTGAGGGATTGGATAGAGGTAAAACTAGCTCAGTGATTGAGTGGGGGTAGGAAAAGTATAGCTCTGGGGCTGAGGCCCATAATTGGGCTTCTCCAGAACTGGAGCTATGCTGGGAAGTGAACAGAAGTTCAGTTAGATCAGTCTTGCCAGACCTAAGTTAGCCTAGCTCCAAGGTAACATTAACTTAGATGGGGTCATCCATTTTTAGACTGATCTAACATTCCTGAATATCTGTACAGTTTGCACTTACATAACCTAACTAGGGATCTAAATGTAGGGTGTACACCTGGGAAAACTAAGTTAGATCAGGTGGCCATTTTAACATGCTCTAACCTCTCCCTAACCTTCCTGAACATCTGTATGTACCCTAGCAGATTCTGAAATACTCTAATTTGGGCATTTGAACCAGATGCATTGAATGAGCAGTTTCAAGCAGGCAGAACACTATCTGAAGAAGCCTGCTTTCTGCCCTGAATGTTTAATGTTAATTTTTACTGATAATTTTTTAATGCAAAACACAAACAACTTTAAAACAAAGAGCTTATTTTCCACTACAAGAGTAGTGGCCGCCTTTCTGAACCATAGACTCATTTGATATTTCCCTCTTGGTCATCCAAAGTAATAACTTTAGTAAGTTCTGTCTGGTCTGCAGCCTAGAGTTTAGGAGACTGCTCTGTGATATGATAGTTCAAATACTCTGGCAGAGGATGGCTTAGTTAGGGTTTCTTATACTATGGGCACAAGATGGACACTGCCTGCATAATAGAACCATCTCTGGCCATGGTTTTTTGCTTGATAATAATTTAAACGATTTCATAGATTTCATAGACATTAGGGCTGGAACAGACCTCAGAAGATCATTGAGTGCAGCCCTCTGCCCCAGGGCAGGAAGTCAGCAGGGGTAGCAGTTGGCCAGTTTTCCCAAGAGGTGACCATGGGATACCAGATTGAAGGCTTTTTTAAAGTCAATTGTGATGAAGTGGGGCCCTGCAAAGAGTGGATTTCCTCACTTGCCCTTGAGTACACCACCCACATGACTCATCTGCCATGCCTTGTTTTTAATTAATTACGATGTTAATTAAGGTGAGAGGCTGCCTATTCTTGCCCCGATGCCCGGGGATGCAATCTGCATCTCTGATCCTCCCCTACACCACAGCCCAACCCTCACAGATGGCATCCACTGATGTCAATCTCACCAGCCCCACACTGGGCCCCTGAATCCTCCAGATTGGACCCCAACTGGATTCCCCCACTCAGGCAGTCTACCTTGCCCTCATTTGGGCTACCTAGCTCCCTGAAATTATTTCCCCTCTTGGGCATGTTCCCCCCAGGACTTTTGGCCACATAGGCCCTGGCCTCACCTCCAAGACCAGTCAGAAACCCAGACCCTCAGCTCTGGGTGTCCCTCGTGATAGGCCCCTGGCCCTTTTGACCATTCTGATCCTGGCCCCAGCATTGACCAGTTGAGGGCACTCTATATCAGGTCTCTGAGCCTCTAGCCCCACTGTCTCTCTGGGTCTGCTTTCTGGACCCTACTAGCAGGTGAACAGTCATTCACACCATGACTGGTGTTCCAGGGTTTCACAGGGATTCTCACTCCCTGCCCCCCCAGAGTAGCAGGTCATTGTGCTCTATTATAGCTCTCCTTTTCAACCCCACTCACCCTCCCAGTGATGGAGGACTTACCAGGGTCATGACTCACCCCTATCTTTTGGACGGGGCCCCCTTCACTCAGCCTCTGGCCCGAACTACAGTCTCAGGCATCCAAAAACTTACCTTGGCCTGCTCCCTCCACATGGGGCTATCCCCTCACTTGGGGCTTCACACCACCTCCTCACTTGGGGCGATGGGGATTCTCTTCCCAGTAGGCTCAGGTGGCTGCAGCCTTGCCTGGCCCCAACTCTCACTCCTTGGGGTCTTGTACCCCATCAGGCTCAGGTGGCAACAGCTGTGCCTGGCCCCAATTCTCCCTCTTTGGGGTCTTGCACCCCACAGGGCTCAGGTGGCTGTAACCGTGCCAGGCTCCCACTCTTCCCCCTTAGAGTATTGCACCCCACAGGGCTGAGGTGACTGCAGCCTTGCCTTGCCCCAACTCTCACTCCTCAGGCTCTTGTACTCCACAAGGCTCAGATGGGCACAGCTGTGCCTGGCTCCCACTACCTCTGATGTTATCAGACCCACCCAAAGGTGAGGTCTAGGGTTAAGGCACCCCTACCCACCTTTTACCAGGGTGATGACTGGCTTGGCATTTCCGGGGGGCTCTTGTGCCACTGAGAGCCCCAACAGGCCACCCACTCCCAGCAGGATGCAGTTTTAGGTCATGCTTAGGAACAGGAGACTTCCAGTCATTCCCTGTAGCTCCTCCCTTATGTCCAGGGTGTTCCAAGCAGACTTGCAGCCAGGTAAGGTTGCTGCCTCCCTGCCATCAGCAAACTGCCCTGTTTATATGGGCAGCCAGAGATCTAAAATGGCCACTGCAATTAAGCAACTGCTGGCTGCTTGACTCCACTCTTAAAGTGGCAGGCACCCTGCCATACACCTTCCCCATTAAAATAGTTCCTGGGGGAGGCTTCCCTTGCTGCTCCTCCAAAGCAGGTTCCCCTTAGAGCCAGTGAGCACCCTCAAATGGCGAGCACCCCAGAAGTGCTCCGCCAGACACCTCCCCCCTTAAAGTGACATTTGGGGGCTTCACTTGGCTGCCTTCCCTGCTGGCTTTGCCCTAGCCTACTGTAGCCCCTACCACATGGTGAGCACCCCAAAGGTGCTCCGCCACATCAAGATATACAACACCAATCTCCTCTCCCTTGTCCAAGTGCTAGGTCACCTGGTCGTAAAAGGAAATAAGATTGGTCAAGCAAGACCTACCCACAAGAAACCTGTGCTGGCTATCCCTCAGGATGTTGCCATCAGCCAATGTGTTAAAAATGGCCTCTTTGATAATTTTTTCTAAGACCTTCCCTTAGAAGTTCAGGCTGATGGGCCTGTAGTTTGCTGGATCCACTTTCCTCCCTTTCTTGAAGATAGGCATCACATTGGCCTTCTTCCAATTTTCAGGTACTTCACCAGAGCACCAGGAGCTCTCAAAGATCTGTGCCAGGAGCTGAGCTATGATGCTAGCCAGCTTCTTCATACTCTAGGGTTTAGACTGTCAGGGCTGGCTGACTTGAAGGTGTCCAGCCTCTCAAGGTGTTCCTTCACAAGCACAGCATTGATAGAGGGTAATGAATCTCCCTCACCCGGCCCTCCCTGTCCCATAATGGGCAGGGTCCTCCCATGGGACTGGTGAAAGACCAACTGAAAGTTGGCTTTTTCTTGGGTGTCAGTTATCAGCTGTCCCATCTTGTTTATCAGGGGTCCAATGTTGCCCTTGCTTTTTCTCTGGCTCCCCACATATCTAAAAAAGGACTTTTTATTGTCCTTGATACTTGTAGTCAGCTGGAGTTCTGTCACAGCCTTGTCTTTCCTGGTTTGCTCCCTGAAGGTCTGGACCAGTGCAAAATATTCCTCCTTGGAGGTGGATCCCATCCTCCATCCTTGTAGGTCTTTCTTTTTATATGCAGGAGGTCTGCTAGTTCCCTGCAGAGCCAAGGAGGCTGCTGTGCCCTTTTGCTGCCTTTCCTCCAAGATGGAATAGACTTAGCTTGTGCATCCAGGATCGCTCCCTTGAGATGTAACCAATCTTCCTGAACTCCCCTACCCTTTGGGTCATGGTCTCTTAGGGTCTCACTGACAAGCCTCCTGAGCTTGTCAAAGTCAGCTTTCCTGAAGTTGAAAACTTCTTTATTGCTGACTGACTTGCCAGCTTTACAGCGGATGGTGATTTATCTGACATCTCTTTACATCCATGGAAGAGCTGACTCATATTGGAAAGAAAATGGATTTAGATGTCTTTGGAGCAGTAGCAAATCATTTCTTAGAAATCAAATAGGGAAAAATGAGCTGCATATAACAAAAAAAGAAGCTGCATAAGGAATTTAGACATCTTAGCCTAATTCAGGACTTTATGCAAGACGAAGTAGAATGTTACTAAAAATGGCACAAGTGTTATTAAGGTACCATATCAAGGAAATAAAATTCTGCCCATGGTGCTTCCCATGAAATAAGACTATAAATCTGGATGACTTCTGCATCACAACTATTCCCCTACAGTTACAGTATATAAAATGTATTTTTATGGAGTGCCAATACAAAGATTTATTACATCTCAATATACAACCAAACCAAAATTTTTCAATGCCTAACTCAAGGGATAAGCTTAGTGTGCTTGACATTTGTAAAAATTAGTCTGAGATTGTAGGTTATAGTGCTTGTCTATCATTACAGTAGTAAAGATTCTATAATTTGAGTCCACTAAATTATTCTGCTGAAAAACGAAGATACACAAATTTTTTAGAACTACTAGGAAAACTGGGGTGGAAAGGATGAACTGTTTTAGTTAAAAATATTCTGATAGATAAGAGAAAGTACTAATACTGAAAATAAAAATAACATTTATTTCTAGCATTACTATTTGAAAAGTATTTTTAAATAAAAGTTTCACTTTCCAGAGCATATTCAATGGTATTGTGTCTGCTTAGATGGTTCTTCAACCTCTTATCTTCCAGGAAGTATCTAGAATAACAAGAAGGGTGGTTACAAACAGGATAGCGATAGACAATTTTCTGCAGCACCAGAGGACAAGATAAGAAGTAACGACAACAAGGGAATTTTAGTTTGGGTATTAGGAAGAACTTTCTCCGTATGAGGTTGGTTAAGCATTGAAATTTTTTTAACCAGACACATGCTTGTCTGGGATAGTTTAGATAGTGGTGATCTTCCTTTAATCAGGCTGGGGTTGGACCAGATAATCTCCTAAGGCTCCTTCCAGACCTATTTATGATCCTATGACTAAAATAAAGTCTAAAAAAGGAAGATTTGTGTTAATGATGTTAACTTGTTTTGAGATTTCTGAATTGCTATGAGCACTAATAAACAAAAGCCAAACAGGACCAACAAACAAAAGGAAAATATGTAATGTAAATGGCAATTCACAGCTTGGATAGCATGTCAAAACCCTACCCTTTTCTTTCTGTTGCAGATATTTTCTTTAGTAATGAAAATTTTGTCAACAAAGTGAAATAAAGCATTTTGTGCAATTCCTTATGTAAATTTAATATCTACAATACAAATCCCTAATGATGGGAAAATGAGAGAGATTTCCAAACACTTCTTCTATCCTAACTTGATACAAAGGTAAAGATATTCAATATATTTTTGTGAACATAAAACTAAAACAAAGTTCAGTGACACACTAAATGTTTTGCTTGGGGAATTTCTATATGTTTTGTTTTATTTTAACTATTTTTAATAATGTAAGTATACATTTCTAAATTCAAAGTAATCTTGAACAGGAAAACCAGAATTTCTAAATTTGATTTTTTTAAACTAGGATTATGTGACAATTTCAAAACTTTTCTCAATGTCTTGAGTTAATAACTTGTTGAAAGTAACCTTATACTGTAAAATTGTTGTGATTTTAAAAGGAAAAATAACATTTTTATAAGCAAATGCTTTCCTGAAAATTTACCAGCAAGCTGTAGAAATCTTGACACAAGCCTCAGAGTGTTGTTTAGACTAGTCATATATGAGAGGTTTTTTTGTCCTGTTTCATTTTTAGATGGCACACTATATACTCTACACACATGAAGTCTCTGCCAATGTCTGACCATTCACTATTACTCCTTTTTTATAGACTTGAGACTCTCCTGAGCAGCACTTGCTGATCAGGTCAAATTGTATCGTGGTTCTGTGTTATAGAATAATGTCTACTAGGAATCAGGATATATAAATAAATGAACCTCTTGATTGTGGTGTTTGGGAATTTTGATATATAGATTGCATTATACCTGACAGTATGTCCCAGATGTTTGAGCTAACAAATGGAGTTGAAGATTGCTGGATTTTGTTGCCAACTCTCTTGTTCTTCCCACTGTGTACTTGGCTAACTTGTACTCATTAACAGGGATCCTGTTTTTTTCTGATAAAAAAAAAAATCCCCAGTGGTATAAACTGGTTTTTGATCAATTATACTGGTAAAAGTATAACATCTCTTCCTGGCTTAAGTCATTTTCCAAATAGTGGAACTATATGCAATGCAATAACTATAAGGAATGACTATCAATCTCTATCTGAAAATGTGTATAATCTTCATTATCATAGTATCTAAGAATCTCAAAACACCCCTTTGTGACAGGGTAGTACTATTACCACATCCTCTGAATGGAAAGTTGACACCCAGGTTAAATGGGAGGTAGATACCTAACTATTTTTTAGGATCTGCATCTAAGTCATTTGCTCAAAGTCTCTAGGAAATCGATGACTAAGCACAGATTTTAACCCAGCTTTCTAAATGTTCCAGTTTCCTAACTAGTGAACTATCTGGCTTCTGAAAACACACATTTGTTTTTTCCAAGTCTCATGTTACATGACTCATGTTAGTCCAATTTTCTTGTCATACACATTGCTGCCCAACAACAATTCCCAAGTTTTCTATAGAAAATGCATATCCTATAATTTCTTTGTTATGGGAAATGAGTAACAGGTTATAAAAGGTCCTGAAGCCTTCCCTGAATGGTCAGTTTACCCTATTTGTATTACTATAATTGCTTCTGTTTTTTCAGAAGTCTGATATAATGAGAGTTGGACCAGTGCTGTGCAACATCTTCATCAGTGACTTGGATGAGGTTGTGGAAAGCATTGTGTCCAAATTCATGGATGGCACCAAATTATGGGGCAAAGTAAACACACTGGAAGGCAGGGATTAGATTCAGGTGGATTTGGGCAGATTGGAAAAGTGGGCAGATCAGAATAGGATGCAGTTTAACAAAGTAAAAAGTGTTACATCTAGGGAGAAAGAATCACCAACACACCTACAGGCTGGGAGGTGACTTTCTAAGCAGCACAGGAACAGAAAGGGATCTTGGAGTCATAGTCAACTCCAAAATGAACATCAGTCATCAATGTAACACAGTGATAAGTAAAGCCAACCACACTCATTCTTGCATTAGAAGGTGCATCACTAACAGATCTCAGGAGGTGATACTTCCATCTATGTGGCATTGATAAGACTGAAGCTGGAGTACTACCTCTGGTTCTGGGCACCACACTGTTAGAGGAATGTGGATAAGCTTGAGAGGGTCCAAAGGAGGGCCAGTTGTATAGTTAAGGGCCTGCAGATAAGATCCTATGAGGAGAGATTGAGGGACCTGAATCTCTTCAGCCTCAGCAAAAGGAGGCTAAAAGAGGATCTTGTGACCATTTATAGATTCATCGGGGGAGTGGGGGCAGCAAGGAATATGGACACTCTGTGTATCAGGCTGCCCCTCGGGGTTACTAGGAACAATGACCATAAACTGATGGAGAGCAGATATAGATTAGACATTAGGAAAAATTCTTTATGGTGAGGGTTGCCAAAATGGGCTTCCAAAGGAGGTAGAATGGGCTTCCAAGGGAGGTGGTGGTTTCCCCTACCTTAGAGGACTTTAAGAGGAGACTAGACAAGCAGCTTTCCTGCCCAGTGCTCTTTCCTGCCTGGGGGTCTTTCCTGCCCGGGGCAGGGGTTGGACTTATTGATCTACTAAGGTCCCTTCCAACCCTAAAAATCTATTAAGTCTATGAAATCTATGATACAAAAAAATGAATGAGTTATCCAAGTAACATACTATAGGTTTTCTGAAACTGCAAGTAGTATACTTTTTATGAAGATTATGGTAAATTTTAGCATATCTCTTCAAAATTGCTAATAAAATAAGTAGAGTAAGGAATTAAGGCCCTTAGATTATTATTACAAAGAATATTGGGTTGCCATTACTTAAATGATGACTAGATGATTCCTCGTGTTTTATTTCTTAGATAGTTAATACCAAACTTCATTTAATGTAGCTTCAACATGAAAGTTTATTTGGGAAATTTAACATTCTACATTACCTCTAAATAGCTGGTTGAATGTATGTCCTAAAATCTTAGAAATGCCAATACATTGCTGCTGTGCTTTGCATTATGTCTGGTGAATTAATCCTCACCAAATGAATGATAGTGGTTGCTTTATGTCTAAATCTTTGTTAATAAGTGTGAACATTTAGATGGATCAGAGGACTGCATTAATTATTTGGTTAGCCTATACCAAGATTTATGCTAATTCCAAACATGATCCTGTCACATAATACTAGAATTTAATTTCAGGAAGGATTATACATAGATTATCTGTCCTACACAATCCTAACTTTATGTATGATATACCACATTATGAAACCATCTTTCTTTATTAACATTGCCTGTGATGTCCTATAAGATGTAGGAATTAGATACAATATATTTAAAAATCACCCAAATATGTCTGTAATTTGTTAAAGGGATTTCTACTTGCATGGGTTACAGAAAACTAATAAAATTAGAACCAGGTATAAATGTGGAGAATAATGCAAGAAGAACAAGTATACGTGATGACATGTTGATCTGTAGGGTTAGTGATAGCAACAAAAGCAGATTAATATATGCTTTATTATGAAATTCTAAAACATTCATCCATTGTACTACCACAGAATTAACAAGATTAATCTCAGATTTGAACATACATGTGGGTGTAGGGATGATTCTACCTTTCTGCTAAAATGTTTCCATACTGGATATTACACTATACAGGGGTTGGGTAAACGGGTTAATTTTTAATAGCTCACATCCTTTAATACACCCTCTTATCTTTACGGGAAGTCCAATGGCTTGGACATGGCTCTGGGCAATGAGCTAATTATTCTTCAGGTACAGCAAACCTTCTGAACTTCCATTGACTTCTTTGGCCACTAAAAAAGAGAGAGAGAGAGAGAGAACAAAACCTGTCAAGAACTGCTTTTCTGGGTGCAATTTTCAGAAGCAATCAGAACTATCTTAAATCCACTCCCATTAAAATAATTGGGAATTTCTGGGTATTTCACCATTGACTTATATGGAAGAAAAATTAGATTAATGCTGAATATTCTTCAAAACCCCACATTTATATATATATCTTTACTTCTGCAACCCAAGGCTTCTAATATACTGTTCACCCTGAATTTAGGAGGATTGCAGAGATAGCTTCTTGTAAACTGGTTTATCACTTTATATTTCTGACAATTTTGTAAGGCAAATAAATCATACTTTATTCTGTGTATATGTTTTCTATGTTTATCTGTTTTTAGCTTATTTTATGACAAATACCTAGAAAACCATTAATGAATAAGAACACAAGTTAAAAGATTAGTAGTGGGATAGTAATAATATTTATTATTGAAGTGTATGGAGAAAACAGCTTGTATGACCATGTAGAAATAAAATATAGATCTTTAATAACAAAATACAAATCTATTCTGAATTTTTTCCTAGAATAAAAATCCTAATAATTTTCTTAATGGTTGTTTATAACCTCTTGTAGGTGAATACTTTCAGGATTCTAACCTTAAAAACTTATTATTACAGTATATAGACAGTGTATGTTTGGACGGAATAGTCTGTAACTCTAAGTCTATGACCAAGAAGTGAAGTAAGTTAGATGTCCTGTTGCATCCACAATTTTATCTTAATGTTTTCAAAATTAATGTTCTATTGTTTCTTAGTTATAGAAAGGAATATGCTGGTTGAGCCAGAAGCTTCAAACTTGATTCTAAATGTACAGTCAATGAGTTTTTCCACTAAATTCAGTGGGTATAAGATCTCAGTCTTCATGTGTAGTCATAAAAGACAGTATGAGAAGAGAAGGTAGTGATGGAACTGGTGTGCTAGTGAGAGAAGCAGTGACTTCTGTGAGTATTTTACCTAAATGACCACAGAACTGGATCCTATAGCCTTTATATTTCTTAAAGAGACAAGTGTTAGCAAATTTACATGTACTACAAAATGAAGAATGAAATGGCAGTTTTACTTTCAATGTCTCATAAGTTTAAACATTTTTTGCTTTCATTTTTATAATAGAGAGTGTACATTTTTTGTATATTTTATTTTCCTAGCCACCTCTGCATTGTTTGTATGCACCATGGAAGCAGTGTTTGTGGCTAAAAAATGAATGATGGATTTCTATTGAATGGCAAAAGTGGTAACTGGAACCTCATCCCTAATCTCAAAAATAATGCAACTAAACTGTTAAACACCTATATATATATATGACAACATGTACCTGTATTACAATCAAATGTTCAATTCCCATGTAGCTATATCCATGAGCAATGATTCTATTAGTGATCACCAGGGATTCTGGTTTTCTCTAATAAAAAATCCCCAATTTTCAGATTATATATATTGCAGATTATACACACACACACACACACAGGCATATATATATATATATATATTTATGTATGTGTGTCTGTATATATATGTGTATATATGTGTGCACACATATATATAGGCTTCAGTCCACAATTCAGCTTGGAGAAGATTTGGCCC
>NW_017728906.1:138173677-138206454 GCF_001723895.1 Crocodylus porosus
GTATATATATGTGTATATATGTGTGCACACATATATATAGGCTTCAGTCCACAATTCAGCTTGGAGAAGATTTGGCCCAATTTGGAGGCTGAATCTCCAAAAACTAATTGAATTCGGAGAAGACAAAAAATACAAAACCCAAATCAATTCAGAGGCTCCAAATTGATACAGAAAAGATTCAGAACTTTGGAGGTGGTCTTTCAGGGAAACAGAAACTGAGAAGAAGGAGGGGGAGCAGGTGGGGAAGGACTTACATCTCTAGCTGGCCAGGGACTGTGATCGCTCTCTGACTCACCTTCCAATCACAGTGCTCTGGGACATAGCAACAGCATATAAATCTCTGTCTGCAGCCTTTCTGTGCCTTTTGTGAGCTGTTTCTGCCTGAGCAACAGTGTCTGAAAGGTACTGGACTGGGTTGGCTTCCTAATCAGTATCCTGCTACTTTTTGTTCTTGGAAAGGATTGAATATAGCTTAGCTTACTAACTAGAACCCTTCTACTTATCCCTATCCAATCCATTTCTTTCAATTTATAATTGTTCTTGGGTTTTTTTTCAAAAACTTTAAAAAAAGAAAGCTGTGTTTTCCCTGGCAGTGTGGTTGTCGCAGAGCACTTCAGTGCTCTGCTCCTATAAAGAGGGGAGGTGTGTAGCAGGGTACTGAGACACCTGCTACTTAGAAAGCAGTAAGTAAGGAGCCCAGCTGTGGGTTGCCAGGGCAACCAGTAGAAGTCAGCTGACAGGAAGGGTCAGTGCCTGGCCCCTATATAATTCCGAGGCTGAGGCCATAGAGGAAGGAGCTCTGCCAGACTGAATAATGCGGAGAGGCTAGACTGCAGGTATAGCTTTGAGGCTGGGGAAAGGATAGAGCACCCCTGATGCAGTGGGACTGAGGTTATAGCCAAGCAGCTTGAATTTATGTTGTAGCCAAGAGGCTTGAGTTTCTGTTTACTTTTTAGCACCAGAGGACCAGGTAAGGCTATTAGGGGTTGGAGGAGGCCTCATAGGGGCTCCACAGTAGTGTGGGGATCCCGGTGCCAGAGAGGACATAGCATTTGGGGGTGCACTGACCTCAGCCCCTAGAAGGGGAGCAGAGAATTGGAGGCCAGGTAAGGCTGAGGCCGCCTGAGCCCTGAAGGAGGTTCAAGACACCAGGGAGGAGATATAGGATCAGGCACAGCTACAGCCACCTGAGCCCAAAGGACCCCGCTCTGTGACAGTGATCCATCACTGTGCAGGGGAGCATACGTTACACACACTCACACACATACATCATAGAAGAATTCAGATATTATTACAACACAAAAGAAGTCAGACATTCATATAAGAAGGAGATATAGTATATAGTTATTAATATTGTTAGTTATAGTTGCATACAGACTAAAACAACAGTAAAGAAGAAGTCAGGTAGAGATTCAGATTTAAAAAGCTTCTGAAACTTTTTGGATGATTTAATCAGAAACAAAAAATTAAATGATGAATTTAAAGCAAACAAACAAAGAAAACCCCACTGAGGTTGGCATATGTTATTTATTGCATTTTGCTAGTAAATAAATAAAATTTAAATAAAATAATAAAATTAAATAAAAAGATTTTTTTTAATACACAGTGAAACCTGAATATCAGCTTTCCCTTACCTTTATTTCAACTCACTGAGTAGTTATGGCAGAGACATAAGAACAAGGTTAAAGCCCTTTCTCTGAATCAGGAGAGAGGAAATGTGTACCTATATCTTTTGCACCACAGGTGAATACTTTATAATGGCTAGCTATAGGTGAATACTTTATAATAAGGAGCAATGCCCATTAACCAGCTGGCCAAATGTCACCAAGGTCCAATTGTGACTCTAGTTCTTTGTTTGCCAATTGTATTAAAGAGGTATGAAAATGTCCCAAACTGGATGTCTGGAAGGCAAAAAGGAAAGAAAGAAAATAATTGTTTTGTGTCAAGGGTCAAATGAAATATTTCACCTTTTTCTATCATTTTTTTCACATTTTCACATTTCTTCAATTTTCTAGGGGAAAAAAGCATTTAGACCAATTTAAAACATCATTTATTTGCATAGTTCTAGCTTGGGAAATGTTATCAGTGGGCTTCAAAGTGAATTTTACTTTGGCTGAAAAATATATATTGAAATGGCATGCCTTATAATATTTTTCTGAATTGAATGTGAATACAACATATATATATAAAGCAAACAAAATGTCCAGGATCACTGATGTATTTACTGTAGTATTTTACCTAAGGAACTCCAGTCAGGTTTTGGCTTTTTAATTCATATAATATACATTTGAGTCATATTTTACTTTTTCATTTCTGTGTGCTAGAGAACACAAGTGAAAACATTTTTAAAAAAAAGAAAAAGAAAAAAAGATTTAATGTCTAGCATTCAGGATTTTTTAAATTTCCTACATAAAACAGCTTATACTGTGATCTCATAGCCATCACGTTTATGTTACCTCCTGTCCCAGGAACATGTCCAAATCTGACAGAAATGCAGAGACTTTATTTATGTTTCCCTTCAGTGTAATTGGTTTCAACAATACATCTTCATCTTCAAACCTAGTTTGTTGTGTATTGTTTCTTCAGGAAAAAAATATCTTTCTTCCTTAGAGATAGTGTTGTTTGTTATGCAGACTTTTATCGACTCTAAATGAAAGGTCATGCTTTTATTGTCTGTTGTTGAAAGCTTCAGTATAGAAAATCCATTTTCCCTTTTCAGTTAGTATTAGTTGTAATTTACAGTTAAGACTTTGGGAAAATTCCAAAATATGAATGATCTCTTCCTTAAAAAACTAACTTAAAAATAAATTGTGTTTAACAATGCACTTGTTTTTTGAGGCTTACTATTCAGGTTAAATTTCAGCAACTTGTGGTACAGAGCAGAATTCTCTGACTCTTAGGATGTACCACTACTTTTATTCATAGATTTATGTTTCTGCCAAAACGGCATCTATTTTTTCTGTTAGATTTTTTCCTCACATGTTTGGTGTAAATGAAAATAGACAGTTAAGATGTTCTGCCATTTTGATGAATAACTTCCTACAAACTAAGACAAGAATAAAATTTTGGGGAATAAAATTTGGGGCATTAAGCATGTTATGAGAGAGACAACTAAGTGGCAATATTTTACATAGCCATATGAGAGATAAATTTATTATTAGGAATGATCTCTGCTTATAACAGAGATAGAGGAACAGATATCCCACATCAAGATCTTCTGCTGGCTATTTTAGGAGTGTCATCTGGTCTTTTCAGAAACTGGTGAAATTTTGTCTAGTCTAGATAGGGAAATATATTTGGTTGAATGTGTAAAGAGATCTTGGTTCTTTTGATGGAAGAGTAAAAAGAGGGCAAAGTGAAGGGCATGATAAAACCTACAGGCCACAGTCAGATGAATGAGCATGTGCCTGTTGCGCTGTCTCAAAAAGGTTTGAGATGCCACAGGAGACAGGCCACAAATGAAAAAATGTTAATGCAGCAAGGAATCTAAATTTGATACTAGGAAATCCTGGTATTAAAAAAAAAAAACCCTGGGAAAAAACACAGGGTGCACTCTGGGAGTATGCCCTGAAGCAACCAGAGGTGGGTCCTCTAAGGAGATTATCTAGCAACCACCAGAGCATCTCTACGGCTGGTCCATGCCCCTGCTGTTCCAGTACACTATATCAGCATGCTGAAGCAAATAGAAGTTGGGCAAGGCTGCAACAACAGCTTAGACCCAGGCTCTGTACCCAGTAATCAGGGACATGGGAGTGGAGGGGATTGTGGAGTTTCTGTGAGGGATTGTGGGTGGATATGTGCAGGGTGTGGGAGGATGTGGGTGGGTATGGGGAAAATGTGGGGTTTGTGGGGTGATTTGAGGGGAAGCTGCCATATGCCCACCCCCCCACCCCACTGTGGTGCACAGCCCCTGGCACTGGCAGCAGTACCCAGTTGGGCTGTGAGGGTGCTCATGGCCTGCTACAGGCCCAGCCCCTGGTAGAGGGGTGCAGCCTGAGACCCAGGGGCTGCACATGGTGAACAGAGCTAGCTTGGCCTGGCCTGCTGGCACACATCTTTGAAGACAACCAGAATGGCTTCTCCCATCTCCATGGTTCTCAACACTGTACCTGGGGACCATGGGGGTGGAGGGGAGCCATCCTGGTTGTGTTGGAAGGCACATGCCAGTGGGCCAGAGCAGGCTGGCTCTGGTAGCCACGTGCAGCCCCCAGGTCTCAGGCAGCACTTGTCTGCTGTGGGGCTATGTCTCCAGTGGGCCATGAATGCCCCAATGGTCTGTCTGGCTACTGCTGCCAGCATCAGGGGCTGTGCACCACAGAAGGGTGGGAGGCAGGCATGTGACAGCCCCCACTCAAACACCCTCCATAAACCTTACATCCCCCCATGCCCACACCCTCCAGACACCAACCTACAAACCCCACATCCTCCCATACCCACAAAACCCACACACCTTTCCAACACCCCTCCTGTGAACCCACATTCCTCCCACATCACGCACCCTGTCTACCCAGCCACCAGACAAGATGGGACCTTCTGGTGGGAGTTGTGACTGCATGGAGAGCTGTCCCCACATCCTGGTTAGCAAAGAGGTCAGGGAGAGCTCTAATTTTCCTATGTTTAAAAAAAAAAGCAAACACCAATGCATATTTAGAATTTATTTTATTATGATGATAGAGGCATAGGTAGGCTTCCAAATTGTTTTCAAATGGTAATTATATCATTAAAACATTGCCTGACTGCTCTGTGTGTGTGTGTGTGTGTGTGTGTGTGTGTGTGCGTGCGCACGTAGTGGCATTTCATTTTAATTATGGATTTCATTTTAATTATGGAAGAACACAGATTTTGGGGGTTTTTAATGAGTGAATTTGGGATTTTTTTATCAGAGAATTTGCAATTCTTAAACAGGGAACACCAGGATTCCTGCTAGTGAGGCAAGCAGCAGGACCCCAGCAGAGGAGCCTGCCTAGGGCTGGTACCAGGGACTCAGCTGGAGGGCAAATGAGGTGGCTGACCTCCTGGATATTTGGGGCCAGGAGGACATGACTTGACAGTTCAAATTGGGTCGAACAAAATGAGTGCATCTTCCAGGCAGTAGCTGCCCAGATGACAGGATGGAGCTACTCATGGCAGCAGTGATGAACAAAGGCCAACTGTGCAGCCACAGTCCAATAGCATCTGGCTCAGAGGTGCAGGAAACTCTACTGCAGTGGCCATGGTACAGTCCTGGCAGGTATGTAGACATGAGGCTGCAGGCCTGGCAGGAATGTAGACATAAGGCTGCAGGTCAAAGAGGCCGTATGCTGTTGCAGGTTGCAGCAGATCACAGCCAGGCAGCAACCTTCACTGCCACCCTCACCGCCAGAGGGTGCAGGGGCCACTGTAGGTGACTGTGAAGCAGTCCAGCTGGCACAAGGGGCTTGTGTCTCCATATATCAACTGACCAGATCTCAGAAGCTCCTGAGGACAAGTAGTTCTGAGCTACTCATCAGGGCAACTTTTTATACTGCTGGGGCCAGCACAGCCTTTATCTCTCCCAGCTGCAGATCTGGGAGGAGGTGGGCAGGGTCAGTTTTCCCCAAGTGGCACAATTTGCCCCACAGCAAAGTGCATGTTCAAGTGCGTGCACAGAGGCACAAATCTCCAGTACAAATTTGTGCTGCTGCTACTTGAGCTGCAATAAGTGCACATGAATGCATGTGTGGAAGCAGCCACAAAATTCTATTAAGTCTATTTTAAGATGACCACATAATATATTATTTGCTTAACGCATAAACTGAATATTATCTTTGCCAGATAAATAAATTAGAGAGTAAAAAATAGGGAGAAGAAAAAGTGTTGAAAGTAGTTGGTAACTGTTAATTCTATAGTTTTCCAAAGACTCTCTGTAGAGTATACAGCAGAGTATAAAACCTTTCTCCCCACAGTTTTTTTGTGTTCTTTAATAAAATTTTGAATGTTGGTAAGTATGCCAGAAATAGAGCTCAGGCAATAAAGTGTCATTGATCCTTCTTTTGATCCTTGCTATAATATTTTGAAAACCAATTTTTGTCATGAGTTTTAGTAATTCAATGCCACTAAAATCAGTAGAGTTGCAGGGGTGAGAGAAAACTTTAGTTTTATATATAGTATGTATCTGTGACAAATTTATGTTACCACATACAGATTTCCAATAGTTTAACTAATGTGGGTGTAAGATGAGCACCAGTCCTGGGCACTGACTTAGAAAGGGTGCCAGTGAGGTACCTGTTAAGAGTCTCAGCTTTGCCAGGAACAGTCCCACACCACCCTGGCATAGAAGTTGGAGCTTTCTAGTACATATCAGGGTGTTTTTAAGTCCTCTCCAGAGTCATTGGGTGTTTGCTACAGCCAAGGCTGTGGACTTTGATTGTGGTGAGCCAATTCTCCATCTGGGATGAAAGCCAAAGAATCCTGGTGAGAGGGTCTTGCCCCTCTGCTCAGGCTCAGACCATTTTAGGACTGTATTTAGAGTCAGGAAGGAATTTTAACCCTTAGTCAGATGGGTACAGACTATAGGGGTTTTTACTTCTTCTGTAATAGGGGATGTGGCCTTCTACCTGGGATCTTTTCAGGATATATTGGCAACATTTTGTAGAAGCAAAGCATTGGCTCTGTGGTTCCTTTGCTTCTCCTGTGGCAGGCTAGGGGTTAAGACTGTGTTGTGTCAGAGTTCATGGTAGTCTTATACAGAGTTTAGATTATGTTTTGTATGGGTGGTTTGACTAGGGATGAGCCTGTGTTTGGCAGGCATTTGGCCTAGATGACCTCTGGAGGTAAGTTCCAGCCCTAGTTCTGTGTTATTCCATGAATTTCTATGATTCTATGTCTCTGCATATTTTTATTTATCCTTCAAGTACTCTTTCATACACTAGAGAAGCAAAAGAAGTAGAGAATGGAAGTGATGGTTTTCAAGGACAATTAAATGAGGATAAAATGCAGTGGCTCAAATTCATTTCTGCCCGATAAACAAGAACCTGACATAGAAGGTTGGAAGTAAGACACAGATCATGCAGACCAGCCTGTTTACCTATATAGGAAACTCTTGCCATTTGTGGGGGGTACATTCTCAAGATCCCTGTGAATGGTGAAATCCATGAATAAGGCACTGCGTTCATCAACGCTGTCTGCATTCATGAACACAGTGCCCCCGGTAGCTGGAGGAGGGCCATGGCTGTGCTTGCGATGGCAGAAGTGCAATGGTAGTGGTGGGAGCCTGGCAGCAGCAAGACACAGCTCCCAAGGAGCTCCTGTAAGTGTATTTAAGATGCAGGTTTGACATTCACGCATATTTAAAACTGCAAATAACAAACCCGTGAATAGCAAGTAGTTTCTTTAACAATGGAATAGTGTGTATGATACATGATCCCTTGTGTAAGAAGACCAAGATGCAGCCCGCTAGCGATCATCAGAAGATAAAGCAGAAGGAAAGCCTTGGAGATGGTGCTGAAGTCAGCAAAGAAACAGAATGAACCAGTGACTGACCGAGAGTACCCAGGTTCATGGCCTTATGCAGGCACTCTTAGCAGAGAGACATGTAAATGAAGGAAGTGCATAGGCAATTATATACTAATGAAGTAAACCATAAACTGAGGTGGAACTTGAGATGGGAGGAAAAATTGTTGGAACAGGAGGAGGGATGAAAGCAGGAGGATGTTAATGAGTATGAACCAAGGTGTATAAAATGTGAAAATAACTAACGTTCAATGCAGGTCCCCTGATTCACAGGCTGTGTGTCTGTGAGGGACTCTTGTTTGAAGTTGTCTCCATTCTTAATAAAGCTGTTGCGAGCAATGCATGCTGGTGCTTGCTCCCTGCTTGCTCTGGCTAATTAGTACCAGGATCCATGAGCAATTGGAACATCATCTACCTAGTCACTGGGCACCACATGGAGTTGCGGTCTCATATTCAACATCCCCCAAAACAAAGAAAAAGCCCATGTTTAGAGTAACAGACTACAGTTTTATGGGAAAAGTACAATACAGTTTAAATATCTCTGACAACTAAAGATTAAAAAATAATGGCATTGACTTAAAATTGTGTGCATGTGTGTGTGCGTGTATAATTATTACAAAACTAATTTTAATTTGCTCCTGAAAAACTGAAATACATTGAGAAAGAATATTTGAGCTTTTCTCTGCAACAATAAAGACTAGAAATTGATTTTATTTTTAAATAAAAGCAGTAATTATACAAAATAAAATAACCTCCGAAAGTAGAGCTTTAAGAAAAACACAAAATGCCACAAGTCTCGTGAAAAAATCATGAAAGCTGACAATATGTATTGAGTATTTTCAAATAAATGTCATTATCTTTTTCTTCATTGAGAGACTGAAATATCTATTCAAGTCATAGCTACAGCTTTCAAGAGCTGTACACATCCTACTACTAATTATCCATAATATGATATTTACTTTACACAATAAAATTATATAAAATAATTATGTATAATTATATATCTATACACACACACACATACACACATTATGTAATAATGTTGAAATAAAATGTCCTACTGTACAAAAATTAACATGGAATTGCATTCAGTTTTGCGGTGATCATTTAAATATCAGTTCTTTATTTGTTTAAGTATCATTTGTGGGCGCTGATAAGGCGATATCACCACACTGTGGACAACCACATAGGTGAGTGTATCACATAAATAAACTGAGGCTGCACAGCCATGTACGTACATCTCCTTCAGGATGTGTACCGGTGTCTAAAAGCCCCAAAATGTAGGTGGCCTAAAACCAATGACAAACAAGTATTGAATGAAGGGGAACACTCGTATTTTAGCTAGAGTACTCACCAAGGAAGTAGTATACCCAGGTTCTAGGATGGTCTTGCCCAGATGGGGTTGGAACTTCCCATTATATTGCTGTAACTACTATGAAATAGGCCAGGCTTAAGCTAGGGCCTGCTCCAGAGCTCCTTGTAAGTTACTGGATAAAATGGATAGGAGGCAGTCCAATGGAGGAACATCTACCTCACCGGAAGGAAGGATCAATGCTAGAAGCCCCACTTCCTTCTAGCCATTTCCTAGCTAGGTAGATTTCCTATATCTTATGGTAAATGCATGGTAGATCTTATAAACTTGTAAATTTATTAATGCCCCTTCACTATTTCATTATATCATGATTGGGTTGCTTATGTTCAATGTTTCCAATTGATACAGTTCGGTCCATGAATTTTCATAGTATTTTTGTAAACAGTAAAAACACATTACTTAGCTTTATGGGAAAAATAAGACTGACCTGAAGCACAGAGGACTTTAACAATGATTAATGCATGCCATCTTTTTATTATCAGTGGGCAATAAGTGGTGGGTGGAAAATTTCATAGATTCATCTTCATACTTTCTTTCTCTAGATTATCTTACTGCTCTTGAAAGCTGTAGCTATGACTTGAATAGATATTTCAGTCTCTCAATGAAGAAAAAGATAATGACATTAATTTGAAACATGTATAAGACCCGTGTTTCTAAAACTTCTAATATTTCAAAAAAATATATCCTCCTAGCTGATTCCTTTACAGCATTTTTTAAACTTTCAGTGCTGATATTGCCATTAATGTAATTGTCTGGTACATAAATTCAGCTTTTAGAGACTCTGATATTATTTACATAACTTTGGTACACTACGGATGTGTGAAGCATATCTTTTGGAGTGTAGAAATTATACAAATGTTAATTGTTGTTCATTTTAAATAGGTTCTATCCTGATAAATCTAAAAGGTAATTTCTTCCAAAATAAAATCATTAAAAGAGAAGGTGTTCAACCCATGTCCAATTCCTAAATATAGAAGTTGCTGTAAAGATGCCTTGCTAATAAAATCACAAATTAGTCATGGGTTGTCCAAATTATTTTTAAATCTGCTGATGGATGAATGAACATTAAGATTCTATATGTTGACAGATGTTTTCAAAAAATAAAAGTTTTCTTGTTGGTTTATTCTTAGGGTTTCTTGTTTTTATTTGTTTGTAATTAATATCAACAATACCATTTATAAAACAAAATTTATACTGAGTCACAGTTCTTTCAATAAGTAATGTGGAGTCAGAATTTGTGAAGACTCCAGTGGATATGATCAGGTCAACTTATATCCTTAATCAGCTCTGAACATTTAATCTTTGAGTTTCATATTAGAATAATGGTAACTTGCCATTAACAGCAATCAGGCCTACTTTACTCTGTAGATGTAAATTATGAATCCATGGCTGAATTGTTATACTGAATTATAGCCGCTGTTTCTTAAAAGAAGCCAACCTATCATTCTATCAATTTGTTGCCTTTCAGTCTTGTTACACAGTAATTTTAGCCAGCTCCTGCAGCTCTTAAACCCTGGACTGTCAAAATATTAACACCGGGAATTAGTTTTAAGCACACTTTAGGCAGCTTAAAATTACGCCATTCCAAGGCAGGTTTATCTCTGATCTATGTTATCAAGCTCATCGTAGGCACTGACTTTTATTTTTGCTGGGGGGACCTAAGATGATGTACATGTGCCCCCTGCCCTCAGACCCTCAGTGTGTACCCCCTGCCCTCAGACCCCAGGGAACAGGGTGGGTGTTTGGGGTAGAGTGTGGGCACAGGCAGTGAGTAGGGGGGCTTGGAGAGAGCACAGGTGACTTGATGGGGGAGGGAGGGGCACATGTCTTCTGAGCTTTCTGTATCCACAAGGGGGGTGGGGGGTGAGGTGCACATACCTGCAGCCAGGCCAGACCAGCTCAGGGCAGGAGCCACTTGTGTGGCCCAGTGGATGAGACCTGGTGTGTGTGTGTGTGGGAGAGGGGGATATTACACCACCATAGCTTCCAAAGTGAGGGCCCCCCTGCATGCCTGGAAGTAGTGAGGATATAACTCTACACCGCCACCACTGCCACACCTCACTCTGGTGGCTATGGCAGAGCAGTGCTCCCTCCCATACTGGGTCCTGTCCATTGGGCTGCAAAGGCAGCTCCTTTCTGAAGCTGTACCAGCCCAGCTGCAGCCCTGTGCCCCACACCCTGCTATAGGTGCAAAATCTTGGGTGGCATGTGCCCCCCATCTCTCCACCACATCACCTTGGCTCCACCATGCCAGCTGTGCTCCCCACCCCAATGCATCACCTGTTCCCCTTCCCACTGCCCTAATGTGTTGCCTGTGCCCCCACCTCCCCACTCCCTATACACTTACCTGGAGGTGGGAGCTGATCTCCATTGCTGCTTGCCTGCCATGTGCATAAGCATGCTCACAGTGCCTCCTGCCATGCATGAGCATGCACATGGTGCCCCTGCCTCTGATTGCCCTCCTAGCTCCCCCAGCCCCAAGCAGTCCCTTGCAGGCTGAAACTCTGCCAGCCTGCAAGGAGAAATCCATTGTTTCCTGCATTTTTCTCTTTTTTAAAGGAAAAAAAATATCACCTAATTTTCCTCCAAGGGAGGCCAAGGTCCTCAGATCCCCATGTACTCAGTGCCTATGAAGCTTGTGTTACATTAACATGTGGCCACTTCTGACAGATAAGCCACCCAACTTTCAATCCTTCAGCATCCCAGGATGCAATGTCCCCTCCTCCATCCTTCTGTTCTATGTGGACAAATTTTCCACTCCCTGAACTCTAAGGCATCTTTACATATGCTCTTGGGTGAGGTGGGGGCTCTTTAACTAGAGTGGCTCTTGGGAGCCACTGTAATTAAAGCACCTGCAGCAGTTTCTGTATTCATCATCCCATGCTTCAAAATGGTGGTTGGAGTACTTTAACTAAAACTTATATGATGGGATCTATTTAAAGCACTCTGCCAGCATTTTGAAGTGCAGGGATGCTGAACAGATGAGCTGCTGAGGCTGCTGGAGTATTTGGTAGGTGTGTAGATGCCCCTGCTGCCCATGGTGTGGTTCTGTCACCAAACCAACTCTCTCCCTCTTTCCCCTGGGAATATGATCTTCCTACTTCCAGGGGTGCAACACCATGGAAACAGCCTACAGAGCATATTCTAGCTCACCAGGTCACAGGGCATAGACAGGTCTGGGAGTGGAGTCTAGAGGGTTGGTGGGGAGAACAAGTTAGGGAGACAGATTGGGTCCCCATGATCTGGGGATTTCTTCCTTGAGCAAGGGCAATAGCTCCTCCAAAAGCACCTTCATTCACCATTCCCACCTCTGAGCCACCCCAGAAGCATGGGTGAGTGGCGTCTCCTGAATCCGTGGGGGCACACAATCACTGATGGGGTGGGGGGGGTTCCCAGTGACCGTTCATTGAGCCAGCAACAAAATTGGAAGTGTAGTTTCATTGGCACTTCCGCTTTTGCAGCTGGTTCTTCCAGGGGATGCATGGCCAATCTTGCCCCCTACACATCACCAATGCCCAGAAGCATGACTGGCACCCTCACACCTAAGTCTCAAATTCCAGTTTATTAAAACAGGAGACTTCATTGAATTTACTTCCTCTTTAGTTATTTTTAAATTCTTTTAAAATCTTTTTTACTTATTTTTATTTTATTCTTCAGTGGGTGACTTCACTTTCCCAAACCCCATTTTCTTTACACCTCCCATTTTGTTACCCACCCCCTATCCCATCAAGTCTCTAGCTCCCAGCTTCATGTTCCTGCATCCATCTCTCTCCCCCCACCCTCCCCCAAACAGGGATAGAAGCCTGCCCTGGTTCATCAACCCTGTAGTGGCAAATGAAAGTTGTAGCTCCTAGTCAGGCTCTACTTCCCAGTCCTCTAGTGGAAGTCACAGCTATGGAGGTGGGGGATGGTCAGAGAAGGCTTTTAGCTTTAAGATGTTACTGCTCCAAACTCGAGCTAGCACTAACTCTACCCAACATTTGAGCAGCTCAAAGTGAAATG
Source organism: Crocodylus porosus (assembly GCF_001723895.1). Lineage (NCBI taxonomy): Eukaryota > Metazoa > Chordata > Crocodylia > Crocodylidae > Crocodylus > Crocodylus porosus. The sequence goes on from NW_017728906.1 coordinate 138,186,522, forward strand.
TGTAACAAGGCCCTGAGAATTTGAATGCTCTTTTCTGCACTTTGCTGCTCAAATAGATCTGCTGTTCTACTTCCACAGTACTTTTTAAAAAGCATTTTCTTGCTTCAGAAGAACCTCATTCATAAATTTTTGTTTTATTTTATTTTTATTTTTTTTTGAGTATTGGGCCCTGTGATTTTACCATCCAGGTACACAGATGAAAAATCTCTCATATCTGAACAGAAATAGTGTCTATGGAGAATCTGATAGCTAATGGTTTTCCTGCTCTCTGAATGTACTTAAAAATACCACTTAAAAAATACTTAAAAATTTTTTTTTCTCCCCAAGTGTTTTAACCTAAACTATTTATGATTCACCACAAATAAGCAAGCAGATTTTTTTCTCTGGGAGTTCAGGCCATTAGTGATACAGTCTGTCATTTGATATAAGAACATAAAAGCTCAACATCCTTTTTATTTAACATAAAGTACATCCACTACTGAAGTAGGAGGAGTGTGAAAAAAATGAGGGAAATTAGTTAGCATACTTTCAACATGTATGAAAGCTGTAAAGTTGCTGACATGACACTGACAGGAGATTAATCTTATTTTATCATAGCCAACAGCAGGGAAGGCAAATAACAAAGAATGTGTCAAAAAGGCATAAAATAGCAGTTTGCAAAAATTTGGGTACTTTTCACTACAATGAATGTGCCAATCACTTAAAATGAGTACAGTAACAAACATTATTTTGCAAAGAATTTCTACGGAATTATGATGTACAAGATAATTTGTTCTTCCAGTCAAAACTTTATTTATTTAGGCTTAGTCAGGCACATATGCTAGCTGAATACTAAGTATCTTCCTTTAGGGAGATAAGGATCACCATACAAAATCAAACTACTGGAGCATTTAATCACAATATCTGGCCTTTGACAGTGACCAATACTTGATTCTTCAGAGGAAATAAAATGAAAACACGCACACCCACACACAAATACATGAACTACATCCTACCTATGAAACTGTAAGATGATTCTTACTGCACTGTGAGAGACTGACCTGCAATAGGTGATCAAAACCAGACTAAGAAACATAAAATGTAAGAAACAATATCATTACTTTAGCTTAATTAAACCTATTATGTTCTTACAGGCTTCACTTAGAGCCTGTAGATTCCATTATTTGATTTTTAAGGGACTTCATATACTGGGAATAGTGTGTGTGTGTGGGGGGGGGGGTGTGCGCGCGCACACACATGCATATGTTCAATGCACATATTTTAGTTGACATTAAGCAGCAAAAAATGTTTCACTAAATTCACCTAGTGTGCAAATATGAGCTTATTGAGAAACAAAACATGAGCTTAGTAACACTTTAGTATATGAGAAAAAGGAGGGTTTAGATGTTCAGCAAACCCTATTTCTGCAAGATTTCTGGAGGCAGCACTGGATAGAGTGAAATGGCAGGGGTTATATAGAATGAATCATCCATGTTATTTATGTCTGGGAGCAAAGGTTGTGCAGCAAAGCCTCCCAGCATGACTGATAAGCTAGCTTAGGTTGGCACCTTGACTCCATACAGTAGAGCATTTGGATTTAGTTGAAATTCAGGACCTGAGATGTGGATTATCAGGGCAAGATAATGCATTGCAATTCTAGCTATCAATCTAACAGGAACGTCTTCCCACATTGCCACTACAATTGAAGATAATTTTCCTGTACTAGAAATTATGGCCCAAGAACATCTTATGCCTATTAGAAACCTAAGCCTATATGGCTATTTAGCCAAAGAAATACATATTTCACCTCAGAGGGCTGATTCTTTTCCAGATACAAAGGTGTACTGCTCTCTTTTTCTAGCCCCTGATCCGTATGCTTTTTATGCATTTTATCTAATGGCTACTTCATGCTAACATACATAAACCGCATTGAAAGCATTACATAGGGCTCCTTCTGCTCCAGGCCATGGAATCCCAGTGCATTTCACATTTTTTCTTCTGCCACTAAGACTCTTTCACTCTGAACTGTTGAGTAGAACAACCTTAACAGGACATATTTAGAACATTTTCAGCCCTGTTCATCCCATAGCCTGGAATTTAGATCCTCTCCTGTGAAGTAGATGCTGGAAAGCCTGTAAGGCAAAGGCTTAAAATCCAAGTCTTTTACTTCTTGGTCAAGTGTCTTAGCATCTGTTAGGCAAAAGGTGGGTGCATCTTTCCTGGACCTTTTATGACATGCATTTAATGTGAAGATAAAGGTATGTTAAAAATTAGATATATTAATGACTTTTCAGTAACTTGCAATTCCATAACCCCTGCATACAATGACAGCAATAATGTATTGGCTGGGCAAGCTCATAGCTACATAGGTGTCCAATCACAGTGTTTAAGTACATGTAAGCTACTGTAAGAGGAAGGCTGTTATATTTTAATAACAGCTAACTGTTGCATGGTTATGGGCCCTTGCTCATTCAGTAGTATCATACTACTTTTGAAGTTGGCACTCTAGGCACCTGGGGGAGGGAACATGTAGGGATAGAAGTTGTTTGACTTAGTGATATAGGTGCTGCCCTGAGTGGAATGGGATTGGTCTCTAGCCTGGACTCTGTCTCCCAAGGGGCAGAAACTTTCCCAGTACAGTGCTCTCCATCAATGTTATCCAATGACTATTGAAGTCAAAGGGCAGTGGCTCAGTTTCAGAAACAGCACTCAAGATGGGATTCAGTTAATACCTAACCTGTGGCATGGTGTTTGGAATACTGTGCTGCATAATCAGAAAAATACATGTTCAGTCCCTTCTAGCAGGTTTTCCTGAAGTTATGCTCAGGTGCAGAATACCAGTGTGTAGCCAACTGAGTAATGCTTAGTGTACAAGTGCATGCTTATCGATCAGCAATTCAGGGATAAGTGCCCAAAAAGGCCTAGTGCAGAGCTACAAACCTGCCATTTAGCCATACAAAGGAAAATAGAATTCTTCCTTTAGATATGCAGAAGCTATCTTAATTGAACTCACACGTCTTGAAAGCAGAACAAGATCTAGGCCTATACAATTATATAATTTTTACCCATACCTCACTGATGTGGGTTGGGAAAGTTACAGGAAGCTCTCAACAAACTCTGGAAAAAGTTCCTTCCAAATTGAAAGATGTTTTGAAATGGTCCCCTTGTCTCTGATTTATACCTTTTCTATAAACCTATTTAATATGACCCAGAGAAGGTTTGCCTCTATAACTGAATGACTGTAACCACTGCTCTGGGATTTGATCCCCAGCCTATTTCTTGTTTTTTAGACTAATGAATGCCCTGTGTAGGAAGCATAAAATTAAGGAAGTTGGGGAGGAGGAGATCTGACTCTGAAGTCTAATGATTAGGATCCTCTCCTAGACCAGGCTTAGGTGGCATACATAAGATATTAGTTTTCAACATACTAGCTTTGAATTTAGGTGTCTAAAATCTTCCTAAATCCCATTTGAAGCATGTAGGCCCTTTTTTAGATCATCCTCTTAATCAAAATGTTTTATGTACCCAGTAAAATGCCCAGTGGAAATATAAATAAATTACATGAACATTCTTATCTTCCTCAACTAAATGAGCAATCTCACTGGAAAAGATTAATAAATCTAATAAATGTGGATTATGGAAATTAGATCAAATATCTTTCTGTCCTTGTATTCTTTAAGTACCACATCACATGTTTCATTATTTTACCTAGTATTGATATCAGACTGGTGGGCCTATAGTCAGCCAGGACACACCATTGTTCCTTCCTAAAAGTTTTTACTCTTGTAGAATGTCCTTGATTTTTATCTTATCTTTTATGAAAGGACTGAAAGAAGCACTAGAATGCAGGGCCACCTGGAGGAATGAAAGGGATTGTAAGGAATAACTGAAGTGGTGTACCACTTAGCTTTCTAGTGCCAGCAAACTTCTGGCTCCCCTGAGGGCCTGAGACAAAATAAAGGCTGTTCAGACCCTCTTTCTATAATGATGCCCTCCTATGGTCATGTGACTGCCTCATCAGGGCTGGCCCATACCAGTCAGCTACCCTGCTGCCTGCTCTGGCCTTTAGAGTGGAAGGCACCCAAAAGTGCTCTGCCGCACAACTTTCCCTTAAAGATAACTACTACAGGAGGGGATGGGGGGGAGGGGACGGGGGGGAAGAACTACAAAGCTTTGCTGTCAGGCTGTTGATTCCCAGCCACTGCACCACTGTGACACCCTGACAGGGGTCAAGTGAGAAGGGCAATAAGCTGCTCTTCTGACCAGAGACTCATAGGAGTCTCAGCATCCATGTGTGTCCAGTGAGCTGCCATCAATAGGAGAGCTGAGAGGTCCCCAATGCCTTGCTGGAAGAAGAAGAACAATGAATTGTGAGTTGATTTCTCCGGAAGGGGGTAAAACACTAGGGACTCTTAAATGAAGGTATCCATTTTTTAAAGAGTAACAGTAAAAAGGAACTATCAGGATTAGCCCAATAGGATGTAACATACTTAACCTCCAAGGACTGAGTTAAACAGGCCTATTGACTCTGTGTGTTATAGTGTGAACCAATTGTGAGAACAGGTATACTTTCTATTCTGATGAAAGATGACCTGAGCAAGATCTGTAAGATCAGGCTGGCACAGGAATGGGGTGAAAGGGGAGGCAGAGCCCTGAGGAACAATATCCAAGAGTTGCAAGTGAATAAGATCAAGGATCCTCCCTGTTTTACATATAAAGATCAAGACATGGCCAGAAAGACAGAGGGTGCACACCATTAGCAACTACCTGCCAGGTCAAACTGTCAGGCCCCAAACACTGGTGAGCAGAAGATTGATCCTCAAAATGTAAACAGCAGGTTTCAATGAAGCACAGACATTAACAGGTCGTTATGGAATTTGCCCAGGAAGTAGAAGATATAACTCATGTCTCCAAGGGGAATATAAATCTTAGTTTGACCCAGTGAGATAGATGCTGGCCTAGAAGGCAGACTAAAACTACATGCTAAATGTAGGAGAGCTTTCTCCACTGCACTGATCTCCATCTATTTCATCTAATGATTTAATGCATGAGGCTGTGTCTCAACTTCAAAAAGGGTATGGGAGAAGAGTGTGAATAACCCCAATACCTAGCCCTGTAGCATGATGGTTAAAGCACTCTTATGCAAAGCAGGAACAATGCAGATTCAAACTGCTCTGTCTGATGGAAACCTAGAACCTAAATCTCCAGCTTTCTAGAAGCCCTAGCCACACAGATTTCAGGGCTAATGTATGACAGTTCTGTTCTCTCTTCATGCCTTTTCCTGAACTTGCATGCAGATGAACATCTTGCTGGGGTCATTTGACCCCAGTATTCTTTCCTGCCATGGCAGGGGGTCGGACTACACAATCTGCTCAGGTCCCTTCCGACCCTACACACTATGAAACTATGAAACTATATTCTCCTATTGTGCATGCTCAGTTGACATATGTATGGATAGGTGTCCACAAGACAAAGGCAGATCCACAAACAGCCAGGCCTGTGGTAGGAAAACTGTCTCTTAGATATGCAAAAGAAAGTATAATTCTACCCCAATTATATAAATGGTCACTTAGACGTTATCATAGCTGAAGACCTAAATTTTTATCTATTTGTAAAACTGAATGGATGTATACCTAACTTTAGATTATATGTTTGAAACTGGAGTTTCCCACTGTAAATTTGTCTTAGGATAGAAGCAGATCAGGTCACAGATAGTCTGTATTTGCTCTACATGTCAGAAAAAGAATAACAAAGTGTAAATTGTTTAAATTAAGGTTTGATGGCAGATGGAATATATGAAGTGTTCTATTAGCACACAGGGAAAAAAGTAAAAATATGAAGTAAGAAGGATTTTTGGAGTCTGATCCTTAAACATTCAGTGCTTTAAATAGTTTTACTCATTATGTTGACAACAGGTTACTGGACAGTATGCTAAAACCACTGTCTGTCCAGATGACGGACATTATAAGATTATTTCTTTGTGCACTAATATTGTGTGTGTACACTTACTATCTTATTTTGTATTATATTTAGAGTGTACACTCACTGAAGCAGACAGCATATTTTTGTAACATTTATATATATACAGCACTTAGCACACTGAAGTCCTAATCCATGAATGGCAGTCCTATTTACTACTCACATTAAAACATATATGTAATAACAACAATAACAATAAGTGTTCTTGTAATACTCTCTGCCCTGCATTCAGAGATACCACAACATTCATGACATTTCCTTCACATTAGCTTCTAATTATTTTCTCAGGCTCTTTTATTAGAATTACTTTCCTTCAGTTTTCAAATAAATAACTCACAGTTAATTGTTACAAAATGGTTTAGGAAAGAATGAAAACATTAATATTTATATGATGGGTAAAGAGCCTGAGCCTACCTATTTAAAAAAGAAATATTGTATCTGTGATTATATTAATAGAAACTGCTGAGAAAATTAATTGAAGTCATATTCATAGAGTTCAAAATAGTAATAAATTATTTAGACTTTATCACATCAAAGTGAATATTCAAGTTTGAAGCTGATACACAATGTATTCTTGCAAGCTTTCCCTCTGTGGCATACCAAGAACGTATAACCATCAAGAGAAAGAAAATCATCCATGTTTTATATGAGATATTCTAATAGATGTTAAAAAGTCTTTGCATGCTAAGCAGTTCAAATTGAGGGCCTTGAACATAAATTACACACAAGCACACTTGCACACACAATGACTAATATTAGAAGAATATTACTTGCAAACTAAAGGATAATATTTGGAAATTCTATAAAATAAAATTTTCTGTGAATCTGTAATTCAGACCCCTTGTGTGAATGGATACAGATACAATATTTAATTACTTGATTATCATTTTGCCCTGATGTATTCATTAAACAAAATAAGATAGTTCTCACTTAGGCCAGGTACAGAAGTTACACTTATTGCCTTACAAGCATGCAGAAAGCCCTCTAAAGCCATAACCAAACAGACAATCAGGGCACATAGAGCACTATAAAAATGATGGATACTGTTCTAAGATAACCCTCAATGGATATGGTATCAGACTTCAATGCTGAAGGTTAGAGTGCCATAAGAAACATCTGAAACAAATCCCACTGTGACTTATGTTAAGTCATATTCTGCTAGTAACCCATAGGACTTTGCAGCAACCTGCTCACCCTGTTTCCCAGGGTAGCACTCTAGCCTCAGCTGGAGCTTGTGTCATTTTCCTGAGTGCAAGGCCACCCCATCACTGACAACATTCACTGAAGCTCCCATTTCCAACCCCCTCCCCACACCCCACCTTATCCCAGCCAGCCAGCCATAAGCCACTGTCTGATATTATTACTCAGTGTGTGGATTCCATTTACCCCATCTGACCAGCCCTGCACAGCTCACTGACAATGCCCCCCCCTACATGGTGCACAGTGCACAGCCCCCTCCACAGGACACACATGACCCTCTGCAGTCCCTCCACATCCACCAAACCCCCCAAAATCTACCCATAAACCCCACACCCCCAAACAACCCCCACAAACCCCTCACCCACATACCCAGCCACAAAACCCAACCCCCACACAAGCCCCATACCCCACAAACTTAAGCCCATAAAACTTTATACCCAGCCACAAATCCTGCAAACCCCCACACTGCTTCCCAATCAAAACCCCACATCCACTCCACCCTGCATGCCCAGCAGGTCACATGGGGTGGGATGCGATGGGACCTGCTGGTGGGAGCTGTGGCTGCAGGGGTAACTGCCACACTGCAACTCTTTTCCATGCCTACACCAGTGCTGGGACATAAAGCTGCAGCCTGGAGGGGCTCCTGGTGCCAGGAGACACTTGGGGGATGTGATAGGCTGGTAGAAGGCAGGGAGGTGGTAGCAAGGGTGTGTGAGAGAGAGATGGGGGTGGCTTGTGGGGGAGTACTTCAGGTAGGAGAGGCCTCCAGAGACAGTCTTAGAGCAACACCTCTAGAGCAGCCTGTGCTGGGGAGGCTGTCCTGAGAGGAAAGGGCCCAGGAGGCTGGCCTAGAAGGAAAGGGCCCAGCTCACTCTCTGATTCCCAGTTGAGGGCTTTCCCAGGAACAGCATGGGACAGGGAGTGGAACAGCAAAGGCTGGCACTGCTCAGAACCACAAAGCAGATGAGACAGCTGCAGCTCCTGAGGGCAAGTAGCCATGAGCTGCTCACCAGGGCAGGTTTTTATATTGCTGGAGCCAGCACAGGGCAGGTTTTTATACAGCTGGGGCACCCACAGGTGCTGGTCCCAGACTGTAGCTCCCCCTGGCTGAAGATCCAGGGGGAGCTGGGCAGGGTCATTTTGCCCCAAGTGGCACAACTTGCCCCACACCAAAGTGCCTGTCCAAGCATGTGTGCTGAGGCAAAAATCTCTGGCACAAATTTGTGCCACTCTTGTTTGAGTGTGTGTGGACGCACCCACTGGATGCATCTACATGTGCACTTTGTGGTGAGCCAGTAGGGGGTGGTCACATGCTGAGCCACCCACCTCACTGTGCCTGACCACCTTCAAGGCTCCGAGTGCCTCCCTGGGGGTGCCTGAGCTCTAACCAACTCCCTTCCTGGAGCACACCCACTAGCCTGGGGGTAGTGCCACCACCACCCAGTGTCTGGCCTGATCCTGGCACTGTCCCCCTGGGAAACACAGGCCTAGTTGTCCTTGAGGGTACTCAACCCACTTCAAGAATTTGGGGTGCTTCCCTCAGACTGAAGCACAAACAGTGGTCTTTCTTAGTCAGCCAAACCAAGGGGACCCCAAAGCATAATTTAGTCCCTCTCCCAATAAGTCACCCATGCTAGGTAAAAAGGAGAAGTTTATTGGTTAGAAGGAGTAGGTTTGGAATAGGGTACAGGGTAGAACAATATCAGAAAACAAACAGGGTGGCTGGGTAGCCTTTGATCACACATCTCAGTTACTGCAAGCTATGTTATCTAGTTAGATCTCAGGTGGCTTACTCACGAGTATCATACAGAGGCAGGTGGAGATTCCCTCTGGAGTTTCAAGACAGAGAGCAAGTTTCAGATGGTCCAGCTCTGAGTTGCATCATGGCTATTGCCCTCCTCCTGGCAGTATAGACCTTATGACATAATTTACCTGGTCCAATGAAGGCTAGCACCTTTTGGCCGATTTGAAATGCATCACTGGTTGTTGCATAGACTGGCAGGGTCTCTAGCCCCCTGCCTGTCAGGTTCACATTGTTTAGAACAATAGGGAGCATAAGCCCCTCACCCAGGTATGTGATGCCAGTTAAGTAGGCAGAGGAAGCAGGTTTCCGCCTCCCTCAGGAATGTATCCAACTCAGGTTACCTAAAGAGTTGGGATGTCTGCCCTCTTCAGAGCCCATGTTAACCAAACTGTCACAGAGCAGAGTTTTTGGGGAGAGACAGGGATGGCATTCTGCCACACACTTTACTGTGGAGTTGACTTGGATGAGTAGGGCTGGAGTGCTTTGAGTTGGATGAGTACAGCTGGAAGGCTTTGAGTGCCCCCACACTGGCACCAGGCCATAGATCTCCTCTGGCCCCACATCATGGGCACCACAACCCAGGCTAAACCACAAAAAGTACTAAATAAATGCACAGTAACCAGATTACTGTTAAGTAGTGTCAATAAACATATTTTGAATGATGCTAATGCTCAGTAGCCTAATAATACTGTGCAGTAACATACTAGCACTTTCTGTGCTATGATGCACTACTGTGCAGTATTTTTCACCTACACAGCGTCTTGTGTAGATGCATGCAGTATCACCTAGCCCTTCAGGTCCTTTTGTGATCTCAGTGTTTTCTCCACACGATTCAGCATTTTCCACATGAAATTTAAGGAGATTTTTAACTGATACAATCAAAATATTCTTTACTGAGCATGAGGGAAATGGCATTTTTCAAAGGCTTATAACTTGGCCACATGTTAGTGGATTTTTGCAAAGATGGCAAAGTTACATTACTAGCACAGAGTCCATCAACCTGCCAAATATCAAGGCCATTCTCTCAAGTATGGAGATTGATAAATGCTATTTGAGGAAAAGGTCATCAGAATCTGTTATAAGAACAGCTATTTTCCTCTAGCTTTGTTTTCAGGCAAGACTGAGATCTTTTAGTTGAATTTAAAAATATATATATATCTTCCTGAGGCAGATTCCCCCCACGAAAAATGTTAATCCATATGGTTGACTTTTGGTAAAGTTATAAGCAAATGAACACAAATTGTTATTGTGCAAATAGTCAAGTAAACATGATAAGAGAGAGCACTCAGTCCTGCCTTATGTCAAACTATTTCAGGAAGGCTTTTTATTCACCTGAAGACAGATTTGGTATGTCATAAGGTTTTTGGATGCTTTTACTACTGTGTAAGCAAATGTTTCTCAGCTGTGTAAGTGGAAAATGATGTTGAGTGAGTGGTGTGATGACATTAATAGAAACAAATATTTTTTTAAAGATTACTATTGCATAATTTGGATGAATTACAGTAATCTATTGTTAATATCTTTCAAAAAAGAATTCTGATGCATCTTACAAGTTGTATAAAAAGACTGCTTCACCTTAGTCATTGAACTGTATCATTATTTAAGGGTAACATATGATAGGCATACAATACAAATAATACTGAATATAGCTACAAGGGGAATTTATAAAACACAATATAATCAGCCAAACTCCAGTTTAGCTCCAAAATAGAAAGGGTACTTAGCCTCAGTGCCGTAATGTGTAATAGGTATCTTGCTGTCTCTTGAAATGCCCAGCCTTGCGTTAGGTGCCTGTATCACGCAAGAGAATTATTAGGTGCTTAAAGGAGTGTTGTAACTCAGGGATCTGGACTCCTTACTCTGAGATGTGCCTCCTTCCAATCAGAATTCATAACTAGAAATCATAGTTTTGGGATTATATGTCTTTGCTGGACATTTATTCCTTATAAAGAGCAAATTGAGGATGATAAGGCTTAACAGCCCCTTCATTTTTTTAAACTTAATAAATATAAGTTTTAAAGCATTTTTCTGGGATGTGGAAAAAAACAATTTCAAACCACTCTCCCAGATTTGGAACAGGAACCTGAAGCCATATCTCCTATCATGAAATACTATATTTTGTCACATATAACACTCTTCCAAATCAAACATACTTTGAAGCAGAATGTAGGGAAAAATAGACTTTTCTAGAGTTGTGGTCAGCCATGTGACATAGAGTATGTCTATGGAAACACGGATTGTCAAAGAAAGTGTGGCAACAGGAACTTCCTGGTGTGGCCGATTGTATTCTGTAATTCTACAATTCCTGGACACTCTAGAAGGAATTATTCTATGGGTACATCTACACGTGATGCCATGTCACTGTAGTGATATGCTATGGCAACGTAGCATCCACAGGTCTACTACCTGACCAGGAGCTACTTTGCCGTAGCAGTGTGCTCCCCAATTATAGTGTGCTGCTACAGTGAAGTAGCTGCCAAAAATAACTGTGCACAACACATACAATGCAGTTACTGTGCTGTGCTTTAGTACTTCCAAAAGGAAGTGCTAAAGCATGGAACAGTAACAATGTTTCCATAGGGCAATGTGTAGATGTACTGTATGTCACACAAGGCTAAGCCCCAGACCCTGGCAAAGCTCAGTGAAAAGGTTGTTACTTCTTCACTGTAAGTCATTCTTTGTATAAATTCCTGTAAATAAAGTGTTATTTCCATTTCACAAAACATATCAAGATACAATCAGGAGCTCACTTTCTGATTGGACAGAAGATACAGTGCTTGGAAAATAGCTATGGATTAACACAAAATTCCACACCTTCAATTTCCTGAGCAAACCCAACTAGTAGTCATCTTGAAAAGTGCATAACATGCACAATATTTCTAAGAGTGCTTCTTTTCCGTTGAAGAAAACAACTTACCTATTCAAACAGCAGTGTAACTCTGATTTTGAGGGGCTGGTTTTGTGTGGAAGATGTGTGTTGTATATAAGAAAATACAATAACTATCTTAACTATTCAGTTAACACTTTACTTAATGCTTTACGCTCTGGTAGGGCATACTCTGGGATTGCCTACTCTGAGAATGCCAATAGGCAAAATAGGTAGAGGAGGTCCTACTTAGTGAATCCTACCAGAATTGGGCAGTAACTTGGGCAGCAGTGACCATGTGATGATAGAGTTCATAATTCTGAGTGAGGAAAGGAGTTCCAGGAGAGCTGGTTGTATTTTAAAGAAAACTTGCTGAGGGCATAGGAGTAAACCATCCTGATGTGCAAGAAGACTGGCAAGTATGGCAGAAGACCAACTTGGCTTATAAGGGATCTCTTCAGGGACCTAAAACACAAAAATGAAGCTTACAAGAAGGGAAGACTTGAACAAATGATTAGGGAGAAGAATAAGAGTATTGCTTTGGCATGAAGGGATGAAATCAGGAAGGCCAAAGCACAATTGGAGTTGCAGCTAGCAAAGCACATGAAGGGCAACAAGAAAGGTTTCTACAAGTGTGTCAGCAACAAGAGGAAGATCAGGGAAAGTGCAGGTCCCTTACTAAATGTGGGAGGCAACCTGATGACAGATGATGTGGAAATACTTGAAGTACTCAATGCCTTTTTCACCTTAGGCTTGACAGTTAAGGTCAGCTCCTAGACTACTGCACCTGGAAGCACAGTTTGAGGAGGAGGTGAGCAACTGAGAGTGGTGAAAGAACAACTTTGGGACTATTTAGAAAAGCTGGATGTGTACAAGTCCATAGGGCCAGATATGATGAACCCAAGAGTACTGAGGGAGTTGGCAGATGTGATTACAGAGCCACCTGGCCATTATCTTTAGCAACTTGTGGTGATTAGGAGAGGTCCAGGATGATTGGAAAAGGGCAAATGTAGTGCCTATCTTAAAGAAAGGAGGATTTGGGGAAGGACTTGGAGAACTGCAGAGTGGACAGCCTCACCTCAGTCCCTGGAAAAATCATGGAACAGATCCTCAAGGAATGAATTTTCAAGCATTTGGAGGAGAAGATGGTGATTAGAAGGGATCCTGGTTTTCTCTGATTTTAAAAAAAATCCCCAATTTGGGGGATTTGGGGGAGATATATGTTTTACTGGCAGTTAATTTTAATCATGGAAAATGTGGACTTTGGGTTACTTTTTAATCTGTAAAATAATACACTAATTATAACAATGACACCACTCCAATTATAACAATGACACAGTCAATGACACCACTTCCAGTAACATTTATATATATGGTTATATATGGTTGTATATATAGATGTTAGTATGCATCTATAGATAGTAATATTAATATTACATATTACATATGTAGTAATAATGTAATCAACATTCAGACCCAATTTTGCTTATGTTGGGATATGATTTCATAGCCTGAGATTGTCTAATTAGGGGAACAAAAACATGTGAAAGTGAATTTCTACTATAAAAAGGACAATGTGTGACTTAAAAATTGTCAAGTCTAAACAGGAGAAGACCTGGCTGCTTTACGATTAGATTTTATGCTTTGGCACTTTTCATTTTATAAAACCTAATGATTGTAAAGAAAATATCAATTCTGAGTGTGAGCAACAGCTTAAATGAAACCAATAAAGTCTAAATAATCCAATTTGTGCATGTTAGTTGTACTTTTATCTTACAGAGTTAAAGTAGATAATGACCAAGACTTGCAACCTAAAGGACTTATCTGTTAGAGTGAAAAGGCTGATAATTTTGTGGTGCATGTCTAGGATATCAGAATGACATATGATTAAATATGGGAGCAATGGCTGATGAGAGATCCTATGGGTTATGAATTAATACTCTGTGAGAGAACAAAAATAGAGTTAGTAGATATTCTTTTCCCTCTTTATTTCAATTAGAGATAAAAGTCAATTCCCTTTTCTGCTTCTAAGTGTCTCTAAACACATATCTCTTAAAAAGAAATAATAGAGAAAATCTGTTGTTGTATGATACCAGTTCACTTAGAGGAGCAAAAGTGCTTCATATTAGGAAATTACCTGGATAAAGACCATAGAGTTAAACACTGATAATCTGATAACACTTATAATGATGCTTATTTTTCAAGAGCTACTAATTCTTTAAGAGCTTTAAAATGCATACTAAGCAGATGGATAGGAATGTTTCTCTGACAGGAATCATACTTCCTTTCACTCAACTAAATGACAGTAGCCTAGCCATATAAGTGTCATTTTAAGTGTGTATGTGCAGTTTTACATTCTATTCTAGGCACAGCTGAATGTGCAAGGTCCACACAGCAGTTGAACATACAGGAAGTCCTTATGACTTTTCCAGTTATAACAAATGGCACTTAAGTCACTTATAAATTGATACCCTGCTTCGACCTTTGGACTTTATGATGCTAGATACAGCTGTGTCCAGCTGGTAAGTATGGTGTGGTGGAAGGAGAGGGGTAAAGGATGGGGTGTGTGGTGGGGGCAAATCAAGGCTCCCCACGGTGAGGGAGAGGTTGGGGCAAGTTGTTCATCTGGTGGCTCATCCAGCAGTTCCCACCGAGCATGGGTGGGGGGGCAGATCTGTCCAGGGTGGGGCCAGGTGGGTGGGGCCAGGTCTGTACCAGGCTGTGCTGAGAGTAGGGCTATGCCCTCCCACTGCTCACCCAGCTGGGACAGGGTGGGCATGAGATAGGGCCACTGCATAACCTGCAGACAAGCTGCGCATAGCAGCAGGAGCGAAGCCATTTCAGACGAGCCACAACTCCATCCCGTGCCTGCCCTGACCCATCTGGGCAAGCAGAAGGATAGCATGGGTGGGCATGTGCCCCTGGATTGGGGTGGGGTGGGCGGGTCTGGGACTGCCCCATCCCACGTCCATCCCACCCCAGCTGGGAGGTCATAGCCCCCACTCCCAGCACAGCCCCGTGGAACCTTGTTTCTGCCCACCCTGCCCCACCCCATGCAGATCCAGGGGCCCAGCCCCCCACCCCGTGTCCTCCTGGACAAGTGACAGGAGCTTCCAGATGAGCAACTTGCCCCAGCCCCAGTCCCAGCCCCTCCCACACTGGAATGGGTCTTGAATTGCCCTCCCACATCCCTTCCCTTCCCCCTCCCCTTCCACCACACCAGACATACCAGATGGACACACAGCTGTATTAAGCATCGTAAAGGAACCAATCCCCCATTTATAACAGTGTTCCTATGGGAAAATTGGTTCTGAGTTACGATGTTCCGATTTAAGACGTAGTTTTCAGGTACCAGTTGTGTCATAATTCTGAGGACTGCCAATAATAAATAGTGCTACACTCCATATGGGCAGGTATCTACCTCAACCTTCTTCTCACCTAGATCAGTAGCATAACTAGGGGTGGTGAGAGAAACACCTGCCCTAGGCACCAAGGTGAACTGGAATCAACCCCCACGCCCACAGATTCTTCATTCTATCAATATACCAATTCCAGGAAGTCTAGAACAATCCCTCGCTGCTGCTTCTGCTGTTGCCACTTTAACAGAACCAGCCAGGGCAAAGAGCATCGAGCTGCTGCTTAAGATTTTGCAGCATGGGTAAGGCTTCTACCCTTGCCGCCCCCCACCCGTACATCTGGGAACTGTGTGGGCACCCCTCCACGCACACGCAGGATACTCAGAGTCTAAGCCCTTGCTACCCAGACAAGACTTGAATCTGCATTTCCTGCTTCCTAAGAGACCAGATCCCAGGTTAGGCATCCAGAGCTCTCTCTTTCTAGCTTGATAAAGGGTGTCAAAATAAAATCCTAAATCCTTATTAGGTATCTAAGTAGAAGTATTAATACTCAGCAACTCTGAAAGCAGATGACTTGATAAGTTTCTAGATATGGATTTAAGAACCTAAATCTAGACATTCAATTTTGAAAAGTAAAAAAAAACCTGGGTGCAGTTTTATCCATTTTAATCATCTTTTTAATATTTGCTTTCATTATATAACTTCCTGAATTTCTGTACCTCAAGGGTCCCTACATACAAATTGCTATAATGATAACTGTAACATTATGAATTTAGAAATAGAAGGTCTTCTGATGTCACTTGTTTTATTTACTAACTTTCAGCCAAGGCAATATCCCTAAGAGTTCTTTGCTGGTAGAAGTTCTCTTTTAATAGACTGTGTCAGTAGCCCCATAGTCCAAGATGTATTACCAATTAGTAAATCTGGGATAAGATCAGGATAGGTGACTTTGACACAAAAAATAATATGTCCATGCCAAGAATAGATACAATAAAGATGACCATATTTACTCAACAAGATGAGGTTACCCCATCAACACCAGGGGTGGGGGGGAGTCTTGTCTTAGATTCAAGTACCAGCTCAGATCAGGCACTGGCTCAGCTGTGGCTTTGGCCCTGGGCCTAAGGCTGAAGCTTCAGATGGGCTGCCTGTTTGGTTCAGGCAATCATGGCTTATCTGGCAAGGGAGGCAACATGTACTTGTGGGATTACAGGGGAGAACTCAAAGTGTGAGGAGGGCACAAGGAAGATCTGCAGGGGGGGAGAATGGTGGAGACCTGCAGCATGCATCTCAGGGGGAGTCAGGAAACACCACACAGTCTGCCCCACTTTTCTTACCTTCTGTTCCAACTCTGGCCCCTCTAACCTGACCTGGATGGGCTTAGAGTTGCTGCCATTGCTTCTGCCTGGGCAGGATGGGGCAAGGCTGGGCTCGGGCCACTACTGAAGATTGTCCTGGGGCTTCAGCAGAGCTGCAGTGGAAAGTAAATAGTAGGGGCATAAGCACTGGGAAAGGGGGCATTAACTACGAAGCACATGGCAGTGGTCAGGCTTAAGCACAGCAAAACAGTTGCAAAGGGAAGTAAGGGGCGGGGGATAGAGAGTGGTGTGTGTAGGCACAGCAGCCAAGGGGTGTCAGGGGAAGGGGGCACATGGTGGAGGCAGCAGGGAGGACAGGTGTCAGGGTGACAGGCATAGGCATGGGGGAAAGGGGTATAGAGGACAGGTAAGGAGGGAAAAGGCTAGGGAAGCAAGAGGCTCTGGCCTCTCACCTCCCCCCACACCCAACTGCTGTTTTCCCTGTCACAGAAGTAGGGGGAGTACAAATTTAAGACAACCCTAAAAAAATTAAGTTCTATATCATATCATAATAAAGTTATATACCTATACCTTATAATTTTCCATGTATAGAATCAAATTATTGGGGGATGGTCATCTTAAATTAAAATAATCATGGATTCAGTTAAAATATAGGCGTGTGTATACAAAACAGGGGCCCTAAATTGAAGTTGTAGGTTTTTAGAAACACCATTTCAATTTAGGGCCCATTAAACCCCTGTGTTGTGCACACACCCGAATGTACCTGCCTCTCTTGCAGCAGGGATGGGAGGGCAAGCTGCTGGAGGGTGGAGCAGTCTCTGGGCTCTATGTGTGTGTATGTGGGGGGGCGGGGATTGGTATTTCCCTCCATGGCAGCAGCGCCCTCCGCCGAACAGCACCCACCCACAGGTATCTGGCTCATGTGGTCCCAGGGGGCACCACAGCTGTGGAGGAAAGCACTGGGCCCCCGATGCAGGTCAGGCAGGCAGGTTCCATAGGACAGGGAGGAAGATCTTGGGTGAAGCCTGCCTTCCCAGGCTGTTGCCAGGCTGTTGCCAGGCTGCCTGCATTGGCTTTCTGCAGAGCCCCTGAGCTGTACGGAGCCCAGTGCTTTGCTCCACAGCTGTAGGACAGCAAACTAAAACTTCTCAGAGGAATTTTGTGCCCTATGTCATTTAAGGTGCATTATGCCGCTGAATTTTCTACAGCAGCTGCAGTTACTGCACAATATGCTGCCAACGCATGTAACCACCAACACCATTAAAGTGGCACAAAAGCATTTAACCCACTTAAAAGTTCCATGCACACAAGCCCCTCATTTAGTCTACACACAGCCTATGGTACTAATTCACAAAAAAAATTAGACTAGATAATGGAACTGTAGACTATGAGGTGCAGAGACAGTAGAAAGAAGATGAAAAGAAGAAAAGAACAAATTCTTATGGTATGCTACCAGTTTGATGGCAGAAAGTAAAGAAGTACTAGAGTTTTTTTAAGGACTTGTCACTTCAGTCATACAAAAAGAAAAGAGAGAGAGCATATAAAAGAAATAGATGTTTCTGGAACCTAGAGAAATCTCAAAGATAAATAATTTCTTAAGAGGGAAACAACCACTGTAAGTGGAAAGTGTTACAATTTATGTACGACTGACATGAGAACATGGCAAGTGGCTAAAAACTCAGATTGAAATTCTATGTTCTTTATAAATTTTGAAAGCAGCTATGATTAGCATGATTCTTTGGGTACTGTGAAGTATACCCTAACTAAATTCTTCTTGAACAAGGCTGCTTGATTTCAGTGGCAGTGCTTGAGAAGACATAAGCACAGAATGCCATCTTTCATTGAAACTACTGGGGCAGATTATACCAATTTAATACCAGATGTTTTAATTAATTATAAAACTAGTGAAATACTTCATGTATATTGTGACAAAAGCAGTATAATATGGAATGAATTTTATTATTTAAAGTGCCCTGATGTTTTGTGAGCCATAAAACTTTTTTTATTGACAAATATTTCATTTTCTTTAAAATGTTGTTGGATGAGCAAAGTCAAGAAGCTGAAGGTTATGATAGTCACGTAACATTTATTTTTCTTTTCCCTTTACACAAGCAGGAAGTAACTGAAGATTCAAATATTTTCTTTCCCATCCTATTATGAGGAGATGATTTGAGAGTTTATGGAGTTTGAACTCCTCTTACACTGCTCCAGCAACACTTGAGAGAAACTAGCTGCCTACAGCCATAAAAGCTATTAAAAATTTACAAAAGCTCAGCTCAGCAATAGCACTCATCAGTGCAGCCAGATTTTGCTACCTGCAAATTGCAAATATCACAGGGCTCATGGTGAGAATTGGTGCCTCTAGGTAGACATCCTGCAAACTGTACTAGCTGTGTAGCTCAATATTAATGGGCCGTTAGGGAGGCTGGGGTTAAATTTTCAGCATACTTAAGTTATTTTTCCAAAGTCATGAAGTCCACAGCTGCTGAACCCTTAAGTAGACTAATCACACTGGCTGCATCCAGACGAGCATGGGCATGCGTTTGCAGCAGCAGAAATAGTAGCCGCACAAATTTGTGCTGGGTCCATGTGCTGTGGAGGGGCTGGCTAGGGCACTGTATGCCTCAGAATGGGGGCTCTGCAGCATGTGGAGATGAGGGAGCAGCAGCCATCTCCACATTTGTCCCAGCACATGCCTTTTTTTTTTTTTTTTTTTGCATTACTAGCACACTTATGGGACTGGTTCACTCACAAAACAGAGTAGTAGGTACTCTCTTTTCAAGCAGTAGCCCACCTTATATATATTACTCTAGTTATTAAAGCACTCTCCAGGAACATGGAAGATCTGGGTTGAATTCCCTTTTCATTATGAAAGGTTTCAAATGCAGGGGTCCTACTGTCAGGGACTCGAACTCCAACTTCCCAGGTCCATTATCTGACTGCAAGAGACAGGCAACACCAGCAAAGTCTTATCTCTAAGCTCTTTATTGAAGCATGCATACAACAACAAAGAGCAACCTGTCTCCTCCAAGAACCAGCCTCCCTTGATAATAAATAAGCAAATTTATATAGACAGTTTTGCGTCACAAATTCTACACTTAATTGACTTAACCTCTATGGTTAGTTAAAAATCTTCTAGTGCGCATGACACGATATGCGCATAGGTGGGAATTTCCCACTGTAAGAGAAAGCAAGATATCAGGTTAGTGTGAGAAAACTTCTAATTAGTTCAAACTGGCTTTTGGCTATATACTTGTTTTGATATGCTAAATTAGGGAGGAGGATTGCATCTTTGATTGTTTCAGCTGTGTCTTTGAAGCACTGAGTCTGCTTTGTAGATTTATCTATGGTCTTGTTAATTTCTACAGCTACACAATAATAGGCTTTGAGCAGTTCTTATGTATAAGCATCTTCCTTATCATCAAATATG
>NW_017728906.1:138207375-138212923 GCF_001723895.1 Crocodylus porosus
GAGAGAGAAAAACTGACCTTGGCAGCCCAGCACAAAAGATAAAGTACCTATAGCAACGAGATTAGCTGACTTTAGTAAAGTTGTAAAATTAAATATACTACGCGCGCCATCCTGTGACCAAACAGAACCAGTACCACCCAAGTAAAAAAAACCCCCCTTTTTTCTGAAACCTGAGCAAACAAAGAAAGTACAAGTGCCAACTCATTAATTATTTATCATTGGCGTATAGTAAGTGGTCACCTGCGGAAAGTATAACTTTGAAAGAACTTCCGCCCAAAGCAGAGAGAGAGAGCGCAGAGAATGGAGAACTGTGTATACTCTCAAGAAGAACAGATTGTGCACAACGAATGTTATCTCTTCTGCCTACGTATTTTTTTATTTTACTTTTTTTTGGCGTACCTCGTCTCGTCTTACCGGTCCGTTTATCCCTTTATCTTTGACTTTATCTTTCTTATCAAGAACTCTTAGTAATCCGCAGACTGCAACGGCTTATATGAATCGCTCGGAAGCAACTGTCTTACCCACCCTGTAAATGCTGGGTAACATGATAACTGCAAGCTGTAACTAAATCAATCAGCTCCTCTGCCTACGCTGCAAGCCATCAGAAGCGTAAGTAAAATAAATCTTTCGTGAAACTATCACACTGTGTTTAAATCATACTGACTCCTGCTCACCGTTATCACCCACCTGCCCGGTCATAAATCCCCCTCCTCGCGCCAAGCCGGTCGTGCCGACCCAGGCTCGCAGGTCAAGGGTGCACCGGCACTGGGGGCATGACGTGTCACTATGCATACAGGATTAATGACTCAGCAAGAGAGAGCACAGGCTTAAGCATGCATCTGTAGCATAGGGTTACTCTTCTAGGCTACTTCTAGGACAGCAGATTCCTGGCTTTGAGTCCCAGGGCTGTATATGCATTTATATTAAACACTCACTGGATAGAAGACAAAAACAAACTTAGTAGGTAAGAGATATGAATTTTGGGACTTCTTGGGCTGAAGAGGAATTCCTAATTCCTGGGTAAATATTTTAACTACTTGTTACTATACAAAATGTAGTTAGTGGCAGAAGAACTTCTTATTTGAGTGACCTTGCTGTTAATAAATAAATAAAACTTGTCCTTTCAAGAATTAAAAAAAATTTTTTTTTCAAGAGTAAGAACCTACCCTGAAGTTTACCCTCAAGGGTAGAAACCTACCTACCCTTATTCTTGGCATAGAAAGGTATTTGCCTGCTGGATATGAGTCAAGCACCTAAGCTAGAGAGAGCTGTAGGCTTCAGACATAACCCTCTGCTTAGTGCTTTCTATTGGTTTCTTCAGTGTCAGGCAAAATCACTATACCCAGTGAGGGATTTACTTTATATTGGGTGTCCTAGGGATTAGGGTCACAGGCCAATACGAAGGCATCCAAAGTATAACAATATACACTTACAAGACAAGTAAATAAGTAGTGGTCAGTACCGCTGGGGTATATACATTCAGCACATAGGGTCCCATGCACACCTGCCCAGCTCCAAGAATCAGCCTTTAGTCCAGAGTCGCTTTGCGTAGGTCTGTAGGTTGAGGATCATGTGCAGTCAGTCTGTGGCTCATCTATGCTGTGCAGAGGCTCTCTTCTCCTTCAGTCCATCTCACAGCAGGCAACACAGCATCTAGATTTCCTGGCAGGTAGCCAGCGAGGGCTCTGAGGTCATCACTTCTTGCTGCTACCCCCAAGGTTTTTCTGGGATTTGCAGTCCAGCAGCAGGACTCTGAAGGGTTTATTGTTACTTCTTCTTCCTGCTTCCAGGTGCCTCTGGGATTTGTAGTCCATGGTTAGTTAGCAGGCCTCTACATGGTTGCTCCCCTTTTGTCACACTCATATCACATTTTCAGTGCACCCAATCCATTACATTACACAATACATACTTTACAAGGGGAACTCTTGTCTTACTCCAGTCAGACTGCACTGGTTCTGGGCAAAGAGGATGACAAAAGTGGGTTTCCCCTCCATGCCTAGTCCTCCTGTGTGTTTCCTGACACCGCAAATTGACCCTGGCCCCTGTAAAACTGAGTTGAAGTGGTTCTGAAGCTCCCCACACTTTGAGACAGTGGCAGTGGCATATGGAGGAGGAAAGGAAGGGAGCAAGGAGCAGAGAGAAGGAGAGGAATTCTTACCTGCTCTCATGGTATGGTCTGCCTGGCCTACAGTGAAGGGTGGCTAGGAGTGGTGGGTGCAGCCATCTCTCCAATGCTGGTTGCTGCTTTCATACCCCACTTATAAAATCCTGGATTCACTTATGCCCATCCCCAGTCCCTAACAGTTTCTGGCTCTGCTCCAACCAATTTACAGGTTTTCATTCTAGCTGTTGAGCTACTTTTTGAGGATATTGTTATTGGCCTTTTCACGGTATGACAGAGGCCAGCTCCCAGGCCCAGTGGTCACATCAGCCTGCCTCCTGTCCATGGGCAAACCACTCACCTACTCACCTACCACACTATGTTGTTAAGTAATTAGGACCATAACAAGGCGGGAGGCTACCATTCATGCACCCCATTGTCCATGGGTGATACGTACACGCTCCTATCATCTCTATACATCACATACCTCACAGATGTCACACTGTGTGATAATACTCTGGCTCAAGCCTGGGACAAACTGGGTACACAGTTGGATAATTGTCATATTGCCCCCTTGAGGCCACACACATACCACCCCACTCTTACCAGGGGCTCTCTCACTCTACCGGCTCTCACCTGGTCTCTTTCACACTGCCGTCTTTGGGGCCACACTCATACTGTCCTGCTCATGGAGGTCAGCAGGTTTAGCTCTCCACTCTTTGGTCAGTACTGGCATAGTTTCTTGGAATCTCCCCAAGCCCTCACCTGAATGGGACTGAGCAATTACTCAACTATGGGCCTACTGTACCCCTGGCTCCTCCCTGGACCACTATACCTCTCTCTCAGGCCACAAATCTGCCCCCTACACTGGGACCTGGGACTCTCCACCCCAGCAGGTTCAGGTGCTTCTCTCCCTAAGTGTGCCTGACCTTCACTCTACCCTTTCATCATGGCCTGGGGTCTTATAACCTTGGGCTCAGGTGCCCCTTCCTGAGCGTACCTGGCCCACCTCCAGGGTCCAATACTCCATAGGACTCAGACAATTTTCCTAAGCTTACCTTGCCCCCCATAATCTCTCTGTAGCCCACCCAAAGGTGGGGGGAGGGGTTTAGATGCCCTGGCTTGCCTTACACCAGGTAGGTTCTTGGTCCTTGCATTTAGGTGGGCCTGTCTCACCACAGGCCGGTCCATCAGGCCTCCCTATCCTGGCAAAGTAGTTTCAGATCATATCCAGGATCATGAAGCCTCCTCCTTCCCCATTGCCTCACTCTTACCTCTGAGATGTCCCACAAGCAGGAGCTCAGTAAGGAGATATTTCTCCCCTGCTGGCTGATCTCAAATTGCCCCTTTCAGTGCTGAGAGCTGGGCATTAAATGGCCGCCCTATTCAGGCACCTGCCCACTCACTACTCTAGCCCTTAGAGTGACAAGCACCCAGGGGGTGCTCTGTCACACAAGGAAACATATTTGTTTGTTTTATTCTTGTTTGATTTTGTTACTTTTCCTGCATGAAAGAAGTTTTCCACAAAGTTAAAATTGTCCTCGATCAAATGTATGCCTATCTTTTGTATACTATGTATTTTGGGATAAATCCAGAGATATACAATTGTAAAAAGATCCAGAAACTTTCGAACAAACATTTTCTCTCTTTTTTTTCTCCCAATCTCTTTTTCCTTAGGCCTGAGATGGAGAAAAATGAATTTTGTGAATTTTTCTAGAAAAATTAATTTTCATATAGATACATAAAGAGATTTATAACTGCATCACCCAGTTCTTCAGTGTCCCGACACCTGTAGAAACCTCATTCCTATTTTAACTGCCTCAGATCCCTAAATAATTTGTGGCATGACTTAGGCTCCTAAGAATAGGATTTGCAGTCACAACAAACCAAGTGAGGAGCTGCTTAATCTAGTTGGTGGGAAATCCCAAAGACTCTAATAAAGATAATTAGGCACAAATCTCTGGATTTGAGGATAGTACTATTTGAAATTCTTAGCTCTGCACATGGTCAGCATATAACCATGTGAGGTCTGGCCATTAAATATATATATATATATACAGATATACATATCTGCAAGGGGATAGATCCAGAAGAAGACCTATCTGTCATTTTAGGTGGCTAAGTTCAGCAATGCTACTGAGATACAGAGCTCCACAATGTCCCAATTCGTTAATCAGGAGGAAAAGACCTATTTACAAATCTCTGATGTGCCTAGAGACTTGGATCTACATCTTCCACCCTTTAGGTAAGCTCTAACCATGACACAAAGCTCTCTATTTTTTTATGCTGAAGCTGCTCTGTTTTCATAAATGATTAATTGGGCCAGAGACTTAAGCATGGTTCTTTTCTTTGTATTAATCATGGAACAACCTTCCAATCACCAGACTATGAAGTTTATTTCTTTCAGTCTCGCTCTTGTTTTTTAATCTTGTTTTCTGCACAATGAATCCTGCTGTTGTGGGATGTAGGTGGCATGGCGTGTCCCTGATCCAAATCAGGCAAAGAGCTCTAAGACTGGGCTATTGGGTAGAATGATGCAGATATCCCCATAAAATCTTGTTCCTAAATTTCTTGTTTGTGTAATGCCCAATCTGTATGTGTGCTCTTATAGTGTGCACTGGATTGGTCTCTTAAATTAAGATAGCTAGGGAATGAACCAGTTGGCAAATCCTGCCAGGATCTAATAAGAGTTAGGTCTCCAGGCACCTTAGTAGTGTGAGGACATAAGCAGGTCAGTTGCCCATCATCAGAAAATTAAATGCTAAGGGGACCTTATTAGTGAAGATTTAAGTGTCTGCATGCTTTCTTTGGCAATTGCTTAGAATACCGCTGCTCAGTCATTTGGCCCTGTGGACCAGACGAGTGGCTCAGAGACAGTCTGCAGGCTGGATTGAGCCTTGTGCACCAGGATCAGGCCTGGGCTGCCCCTACTCAGCCCTGAATGCCTAGCTTGGACCCTCACCACTTCTGCTCTGATTAGGCCCGCACTACCCCAGGCCAGTCGTACTTGCCCTGATCAGGCTTATGCTGCTCTGTGTGCGCTGATCATCTCTGGCACCACCTCACCTCAGCCCTATGCTATCTCTGGCCAGCCCCCAAAATGAAGATCAGTGCAGTGCTGCCCATACTCAGCCCTGCCTGTCCCAGTTGGGTTGGTTCTACAGTTACCTGGCCCTGTGTGCCCCAGTTAGGTTTTGCATTTCTTCCACTCAGTTCTGCATGGGGCGCTCAGATCAGTCATGTGTTGTTTAGAATGGGCCCCCAGCCACCCCCGCCTCAGTCAGGTTTTCCTCTGCCTCAGCCAGGCCTTGCACACTGGGGTTGGGCCTGATATCACTTTGCACACTCAAATAGGTGTTAGAAATATTATTAAAAATGCATTATCAATAGCAGATTTAGAAAAAAAAACACAGCTGCTAGCCTTCCTTGTCTCCTAATGGGAGAGGG
>NW_017728906.1:138213273-138253202 GCF_001723895.1 Crocodylus porosus
CAAATATATACCTTTTGTGTTGCTAATAGAGTGTGTCTGTAGCTGAAGTTTTTTTTTTTCCTCCTCCCGAGAAACGAACCACGATTTTTATATCATAGGCTCCACACTACTGTGCATGCTCAATTTAGCATGCAGTACCATGTTATCTGGGCTTCAGTGCTCCCACAAGGCCATAAACTTGGCAGCAGGGGAGTGGTACTTAATGCTATCAACTCTTCCCTGTGCACCCCACCTGGATTACATGGCTTTGTGTGTAGATCTGACCCATAGGCCTGTGTTGAGCACCTGTGGCTTAGAAGAGATCTTGAGAATCTCAGTAGCACTGCTGAACTTAGCCACCTAAAATGACAGATAGGTCTTCTTCTGGATCTATCCCCTTGCAACTTAGTGGTCAGACAGGCAGAGAAGATTTCTCTTAAGCATTATTAATTCAGGCTGAATGTAATGAATGTTTATAGGGAAGTCAAGAAGAGGTGCAAAGCTTTTTTGGATTCTCAATCATGATTCCAGTAACTGAGAAAGTTGTGAAACCCTGTTTAACCAAGTTCCAACCCAGTGCTTGTACGGATGGGTTAACTGTGACAAATTGCTTTAGGTAACATTCATTTAAACAAATTGGAACATAACAACCAAAATTGTTTATAGTTAGATAAAAGGCTGTTGTAGGGACAATTTAGATTATTGCAAATAGACAAGCAAGCATCAAATTTACAGAATTTCAACCCTAACTTGGCACAGTCCCTGCTTACTCGTGGCAGTATTGAATGTGTTCCACTTCATATTTTTTCTTATGTGTACCAGGCCTCAAGCCAACACATATACCCACATATGGGGAATGATCGGTATAACCAGATGTTAAGAGATGCATTCTTCTAGCATTGGCATCTGGGCCTGTGTCTGTTCCCTTGGCACATTCTCTCTTCAACTTCTTGATTGGTTCCACTGCTGGCTGTTGTGACAGCTGTTCAGCTGTCTGTGGGCTTTGTGAAATGTTGCAGTGCTTCTTTATCTTTCTTGATGTCAGATTTCTTTGATTCTCATAGGGGCATGTATAATTTAAATTTTATTCCATTGTGTTGGTTAATAGGGCAAAGTGAGGATTTGCTAAATGATCCATATGAAGACGCAGGGCTCTCATACGAGGAAGGAGCGGACTTGCTCCCCATGTCTCTATTTGTTCAATGTGAAACTGTAGAAACTTGTTTATGCATCTATATTTTCTTACATAATTTATATTAAATTTTTTGTACATAATGAGTAACAGCCACTGCATCTGCCTTAAAGAAAAACACTCATTACTTAGGCTGCAGCTGTAAAATCCATCCCTTTAAAACAGGACCTCCTGTGATCACCAGTTTAGTACTTAAATCAGTTCCTTATGAACAAATCTCATTTAGTTATGATGTTGCATTATTTGGTAGCATACTGTAATTTTAAAAGTGGAAAAACAAAAAAAGAAAATAGTTCTCACAGCAAAAATGCAGTGTAATTCTACAACTATATCCACTATTCTATGGCTAAGCTTAGCTGTTATTTATTATATACACCCATCTATGGTCTCACACTTATCTTCAAGATTTAAAATACAGTCAAAATTTGTGAGTAAATTAAAATGCAATATTCTGCATGGAAAAGTAGCATTTTAGGGTTCTTCCAAACTGTTTCTGGACAAACTGAATATCCTTCTGGCAGGTGTGATCATCATGAACAAGCAGTATTTTAAGAGAAAAAAAGTATGATCACATTTAATATGATAATAGTGAAATGAGATACTACTTCTTTTCATACATACTTCCACCAATTACAGGCCTCATGCCTACCCTGCTCTCAAAGTTGAATCCCCTACTCACTCTACTTTTAGATGGCTTTCCAACTTAAAGTACCCCTCTTTATACAGGTTGGTTCCTCAGCAGGTACATTTATGTTTGGCCCTAGCTATGGATTTCCCCCTTGAAGCAGTGGTTAAAATGACAGAGTATAAATCAGAAGGTCTCCTTTAAAACAAGTATTATTTGTTGTTCTATGGGATTGTAGTAGTCAGAGAGGAAGGGCTGCACAAGTAAGGCAGAATCCTCTCATGCATAATATACCCAAATGGCAGTTACAGAGCCACAAAAGTGTTGGTTTTGACAGTTATGCACAATCTGTGGGTGCATACCATGTGACAAGGGCACACCCTACTGCACATGTTTAGTAGTTGTGTGAGCACTTGGTGTGTCCACACTGAACATGAAACAGGATCCCAAACTGTGTTTAAGTACCAAAAACAGCAGTTATGGGACTGCACATTTACTACTTGGGCACTTAATTAAAATAGGATTATGCCTTTTTGTCTGGGGCTTTGTATTCTGTTTTATCTGATGTTTTGGTTTCCCTATGAGACTTAGGCTGATCCAGCTGATCCCCATTACCTATGCTGTTTCTGGAGATGTGACCATAGGCTGTGGAATGGGGTGGGCCACCCAACCAAATTTTAGCATGTTAATTTATATAACCCACAAGTGCACAATTGTCATTCCAGTTAAAACTGTATAGGTATTTTTTAACTGCATAGTTACCTAAATTAATGTGCTAAAAGTTGGTTGGGCCATGGCCCAGGTGGCCCACCCCTTTCCACGGCCTATGGATGTTGTCCACAAATCTTGTCTCCCAACTTATGTCTTCAAGACTGTGCGTGTTCTTATTTTTCCTCTGATGCCAACCTATCCCTTTTTCAAGAGCAGGTCTCCTTTCAAAATTACTTTGGAACAATTTGTGTCTTCTTATCTTTCCACTGAACTAGTCCTAATCTTTTGTAAGCTGCAGCATCCAGCCCTCTTTGTGCTGGATATGTGAAGTGTTTGTTAACTGACAGTGTTTGACAGTAACTGCTATTGCCACATCAGGATAAGGGTTAGTCAGTTGCTGATTACCAGGGAACCTGGTTTTCTCTGATAAAAAAAGAAAAATCCCAATTTTTTAATGAAAAAAGTAACCCCAAATCCATGTTTCCATGATTAAAGTGAAACAGTAATATAGATATATATTAGTGGTGTTTCATTCTGAACATGGAAACATGTGGATTTGGGGATCATATTACACCCTTCATCCAAAAATTGGGGATTTTTTTTTTAATCAGAGAAAACCAGGTTCCCTGCTGATTAGCTGCTTCTTCAGGAACAGACACCTAGGTGCCAATCTTCTTTCCCTATAGAAGAGCCTATTTTATCTACTACACTTCCTCAGCAAGTCCAAATGCCAGTAGCATAACTGGGGCAGCAACTAGGGCAGTAGTTCTGAGCTCAGGAGGGTGGCTCAGAAATAACCGCAACCACGCTGATGGCTGAGCATGCTGCTGTGTGGCACTGGGGCAGCTGAGTGCAGAGTTGACTCCATATACCTCTGCCAGTTGGGTATGGCCCTTGTAATAGACTTTCCTTTGGCCCCTGTGATCAACATGAATAAACAGCATTTTAGCACAAAAAGAATCATATGATCTAATATGACAATAGACAGTGAAAGTTTTTATAACAAAGAAGAAGTCGAACAGAAAACCATAGAAATCAAAAGGAATTTTAACAGTTCACATAGATTCCAAAAATGTTAAAAGGCTGCAGACTGAATCACTCAATTGTAAGGAAATACTGAATCATGGGTGTATATCTAACCTTAACTCTGACCCTGGTATATTGATACTAAGTTTCATCTTCATTATCATGTAAGATTTTAATAGGAACTCCTGATGTCACAGCAAAACTAGTCCATATGCAGAATTCCTCATCAGGTTTAATGCATGTCTTATGGTTTACCTAAGCCATACTTTGAGGGCTTAACTGGAACTTAAATGTTTTATATAGAATTTGCATGGGATGCTGCACAAGTGTTGAATTTCACAGTCAGTGTTTAGGGCATGAGGCAGCTGAGCTATTCATTTTTATTCTACTTATTCTATCATTACTTTACATTACATTAACTGCATACCATCCACCCTGCACACTTAATCAGGTATGGGTCCTCTAAACCCCTGCCTCATTAACTACACACCAAAAAGTCATTACTATCTGATTGCTGTTCAGCAGCCCTTGTGAAATAAATTGGAGGTCTCAGGCAATTGTCCACAACACAAAAAGCTAGCACCACAGTTGGCACCACCATTACTAGATGACTTGGGAAGTAGGTCATAGCTTGGTACAGCAGACACTAAATTCTAAGGTAGCATCCTAAGGTAGTTTTCATCAGCTACATATAGAGATTAACACAGGAACAGTGCCAATAATCTTGCAGTGCTCTGTTTCTTCTGTACACAATGAAAGGATTTTCAGTCTTCTGGACTGTCAGTCTGTCATCGTGGGCATTACATTGTGACACATTAAAGAACAGTTGAATCAGGTGAAGACAAAAAGACAAGGTGCGTGTGCCACAAGGAGGTCTAACAGAGTGCAGCGTGAAGACTGAATCCTAGAGTGTGTAAGGTGAAACATTTTTGAAAGGGCTTTTTTAAAAATAAAAGCAGTGCCTGAAAGGTCACTAATGGGATGCCAGGACACTTAAGGGTTTTGCGATCAATAAAACCAGAACTAAAAGGGAAAAAATGCTTCTTCTGTGTTCTATGCATCATAGATATAATACCTCTGTGAAAGCAGGGATGAGTGACTCAGAGACAATGTTTTGTTGGCCCCAGTTATAAGCTGTTCTGTAAAAAACTTAATTGCCTGCTTAGGAAATTTAAATAAAACATTAAAAGAGTTTCAGACTGAATTTCATTGTTTATTGTATGGGAGAGAAATCGTGGGCCATGTCCAGATGAGCGCAGAGGTGCAATATGTGGCACTGCAGACTCATCTGTGATGCCGCACATACAGATGTGCCCTGCACTGACACCTTACAGTGAAGGATGGGGGGGTCGACCTCAGGAGATCCTGGGATGAAAAAAAAGCCCACGCCAAAAAAATGCAGGAGGCACATGTGGCAGCAGC
This sequence comes from Crocodylus porosus, assembly GCF_001723895.1. Classification (NCBI taxonomy): domain Eukaryota; kingdom Metazoa; phylum Chordata; order Crocodylia; family Crocodylidae; genus Crocodylus; species Crocodylus porosus. The sequence goes on from NW_017728906.1 coordinate 138,218,229, forward strand.
GCATGTTACTCAAAACCAGAGTCTGTCTGGCTGGGGCCATGCTCTGGATGCCAGCCAGGCTTCCAGCTGCAAGGGAGCCATAGCTGCAGCTCCCCAAGGCCCCCAGATAAGGCTACTGGGTCCAGCACAATTACTGGCCCCAGCCTCCCTTACCCCACCTGGAGTAACCTGCTGCACACTGGAGCGCATGTGGCATGGGCATTCCCCAGGGACAAGTAGCAGTGGCACAAGGTGTGCTGCTGCTAATTGTCCCCAGGGAAACAAATGGCTGTATGCTCATCCGGACATGGCCATGGGAGGAAAGGATGCCATTTCTGCATGTGGTATAGATTGTGACTGGGTTTTAATGCAGCCAGACTACTAGGGATTTCAAAAGTGCACTTTCCATATTTATAGTTCTGAAATCTCCCTGAAAATCTCCCAAAGTACTAAAATGGGGCAAGGTTGTATGGCCCTTATTCACATACTGAGCACTTTTTTGTAAAAGTAGTCCCCGAGAAGTCAATGGCACAAGTTGCACACATGAAAATAAGTGCTTACTAAAGTGAGGGATGTCAGTTTAATAACCGCTTACTAAACTAACCTCTACAAAGTAAAATAAGGGGGGGTTGTTTGGTTGTTTTTCAGAAAGCAATGCTCAACTGCAGTCAGTTTAATCTCCATATACCATTTTTAAATGTCATGGGTGTTATATTTAGCTATACATCTAGTGAAGTAAGTAGTGTAGTAATTAGGAACCTTAACCTCAACCTACAGAAATCAGAAAAGGCTGTTTTGCTATTGACCCAGATCATAGAAGCATGAGGCCTTGGGAATATAAACCTTCCCATTGTAACCACCTCTTATGTACTTTAAAAAAATCAACTATCTTTTCTTTTTCTTTACTTTTCTCTCATTTTTAGGTTACGCTTTCTCCCTTTTGCTGGAGGGATTCTAAACATCCACAGCCTAAGGAAAGACTATTCTTTGAGAATTTATACAGTTAATTAATTATGGGGTAAAAGAAAAAAAAACACCCTGTAAATATTCTAGGCTTTATGTAGAAAACTCACCCAAAATATAACAAAGAAAAATTACATAAGACTGCAAGAGTAAGATAGATTTAAAAAAGGTTTTGATTTCTTCTCCATGAAACATGCTAGTAAGAATGTACATATTAATTTAGTTCACGGCTCATCAAACTGTGGGAGTTCAGATTATAAAGGGTCAAAATGCCCCTGAACAGTTGGTACTTAACTAATGGTGATGCTAGTTAAGTATTATGTAGATATTCATGTTTCTGTATCATTGGAGGTAATGTTGTAATATTATATATTGATGTCATGTCAGTACATAACGATATTTTAATACGAGATGATACTAGGAGCAGAGAATCAGATAGAACTTAAAATGTATTTCCATTTCACTTCACTTCAGTTATACTATTTTGAAGGACTACATTGCTTGGTAGTAAATGATTCACATTATGTCATCTTAAGCCAAAATATTTTAGGAAGTTATTCCCCCCAACCCAGAGTTAAGTTCACATTCAGCTGAAATAGACCTGTAGTATATGATATGACCAAATGCTTCCAGGATGCATAACAAGAGTGACATATTACTTAGCTATGTGATAGATGACATCTGTGTTTCAGTGTACATTATAGCTTTATGGAATCTAATACTAAATGTAACTTCCATTACAGTTCATTCAGAAGCAAACAGTATATGGGGCGTTTCAGCTTCGATACATTTATGGAAATGTGACCAATTATCCAAGAAGCAGCTATCCCTCAAGCATTCTGTGGATACATTTAAATATTTCAGTGACTTCTTCCTTCCTCACATTTTAACCCTGCATAGATATTGTTTCAGGATAGGGTACAAGTATGGACAAAAGTTGTGCTGCATGCTATAAAGGATGATAGCAAATCTCAATTGTGTCGGAGGCCATACACTTCTGTGTACATATTTTTTTTTCATACATTCAACAGTTAAACTGACTATAAGTTTTATATTCCCTGTTATTTATAGGACTTTCAAAAATATAGATCTAGTGCTTTGTTGCATATAAGAAACTAAAGTTTTGATTTCAATAAGGTCCTGGGATAGCACAAAAGCTTGACATGTCCTGCCTAACACACTGAAATCTGAGATAAAAGAGAAATATGTTATGTTTTCTCTACAGACATGTACAATTTTCACTGTACAATTTACCTTGTAACTTCAGCTCTAACTTGTAGCTCATACTCTTATGATACAAGTTCAAAGCAGTAGATTTTCCAGGGCTGACAGTTGTGATGGAGTCAACTGTAGACTCAGCTCTTTCCTTATGGAATAATCAGATGAGAATGTTGGGTTGTTAGAGAGAGAGTAAAATATTGCTGGAAACACTTTATACACATATATTTACTGAATAGAAACACCCCCCTTCCAACAAAAAAAGAAAGAAAAAGAATACAACTCAAACAACTACAAAGAAGACATTAACTGCAACATCAGAGAATAAAATTGTGTACACTTGAAAGGAGTATGTATGATAAATGTGGCAATTACTGTGAACAGACAAGGCAACAAATGAAGGACTTAGAGAATAGTGTAGATAGACATTCATGACAGATGTTATGAGGATGCCGATGGACAGATTGCCAGACAAGTAAGTCAGAGAAGACACTGACAAATATACTGCAAGGAATAACCATTCAAAGAAGGTCAGAAAAGAAGAAGAATGAGCCTATTTAATGCAAATCTATAGCAAGCCTATTCTCAGCATCTTAAAGAATTATTAAGAAGTGCTTCACTAAAGAATGGTAGAAGAATATCAGATACAATTCCTGAACTGTAAGGACAGATGCTTGATTTGGATAGCTACCTCTTTTACTATGCTATTAAGTGAATAGTTTCCAGGAGCAAAATCACAAAGAGACATAGGCATTACAAAAACATTGCAATGCCTAAATTTTTAGGTGGCCTGCTGACCGGTAGAATCATCAATTCTGAGTCTGGCATCCATGCAAGTGCATAGGGAGTGGTAAGTTTCTCAGAAGAATCTCAGACCCTGTCTACACTACAGTGGTAGCATGCACAGCCAGGTAGCATGGAGCACATCCCACCATACACAACATGTACACATTTCAAACCAGGATATACATGGGCCAAGACACTCTGAGGTCACCACTAATGGTTAGTGTCAAGCAAATTACAAATGGAGGTCTTGACAGCAGCATCCTTATTGGAGTATTTCTGAGCGTGGACTTTCCCTGTGGGAGTGGGTAGGCAATTCATGCTAGAAGGAATCACAACTGGGACCCAGAAGGCAACAAGCTGGACATCCTAAACCAACATTTCAGAAATGCTTCAACTATAGAAAGGGGTAATACCCTCTACTTCAAAGACAATTAAGCATTTCCCTCTGTACCGGAGGTGAGCAACTATTTAGCTCAGAATTCTCAATGGAAAATGTTCTTGATATTACACATGTAAGCCACATCAGAAGAACAAAACAAAGTCAAAACAAGACAATGATAAAAGAAAACTCCCCAAACAATCCCCAAAACAAAATAAACACTAAGCACATAAACCCACTATAGCAGGGTCCCCTAACTTCTGCTACTTGAGAGTTGGGGAGCCAGCACCAAAAGTCTGCAGTTAAGTAGGTGGCTGGGTAGAGGCCAGCTGTAGAGCTCCATGCAGGCAAGGAAACCCATAAGGGGTTAAAGAGCAGCAGGGGAGAAGGTAGTGGCTGCAGCTCAGGACTTAAGCTGCAACACCTGAAAGCTGGCTGAGCCATATGACCTGAAGGTGCCACAGCCTGATAAAAGCCTGGTTCCTGAGCCAGTCAAGTTGGCCAAGTTGAGCCCAAGGAGGAGTGGAAAACCACAAAGATTACCTAGAACTCACCCACCCGTAAGGATAATGGCAGCAGAGCAAATCAGTCACTATTATGGTGCCTATAGGTTGGGCTTAAGTACCTAAATTATTAATCTGACACCTAAGTCCCTTTTTTGGATTTAGCCTCGGGTGTCAGAACTTGAAAAGTCTTCAATGAGTAAAATTAAAGGAGTAAGAAAATCACTAATTCCAATGAAATACACAGAAAGACATGGAGGCAAAAGGAGAAATGACTGGAAAAAATACCCTTCACATTAAATAAGGAACATACCAAATACACATAACAGTATTATTTATGGTGAAGGTATAGCTCTTCAGGGTCAAGGAAACGTAAAACCATAGGGTCAAGGAAACGTAAAACCATAAGTGAATGGGTTGTTTTGAGAGGACACAAATAAGGAGGAATTCAATAAGAAAAGCAAAAATAACAAATACTGTAAAGAAAATAAGTCATTTCTTTGTTCTACCTTTCTCATAATGTAAGGGAGTGAAGGCAAATAATTTTAAATACACAAAATAAAGAAATAACTTTTTATGACTAGAATTCATTTTCTAAGGAATAATCTCTCATGTTTCAAGGAATCAGTCTATCTTTAATTGGCAGGTTTAGGATGCAACTTCCTTTGTAAATAGGAAAGTTTCTCCACAATTTATGTTGTATGGATTTCACCTTTCTCTAAATCATTTCCCAGGGATCACAGGAAGGGACAAGATGCTGCTTCATCAGAAAAGTCACTGGCTTGATGTAATGCAGCATTTCTGTGCAGTTGAATAGAGATCAAGTGCAGGAAACCAAGTTAATGAAAAGGAACATGACTGTTTAATTATTTGGTTTCATTTTAACCAATAAAGCTTTTCATTAAGGGAAAAAAGAGAGACTAAAATACTGTCTGTTACATTTTCTGTATAAATGAAAAATGAAATGTCTATCATAGTATAATTAAATCACTAGGTGCTGTTGGATTAGATTTACTGTATTCACCTTTTATAGGCCTTGGACATACAAAAAAAAAGTTACAGCTAATAAACATTGCATTCATTAACACAACTTATGTAAGAAAGAAATACCTCCCATTTAAAATAAATGGCTATTTAATTCTTTGCTTTTAAATCTTATCTTTGCTAAACCACTTTTTATTGACTACAGAAAATATATCCTGAAGGGAGATGGCAAAGTGCTTTAAAAAGTGGCCTCTAGGTAGAGGGTCAGAATAAGTCACATTTAATAATCTATTCAGTGAACATAGTTTCTTTATCTGACGGCAAAATACATTTGTTAAATCACAATTTTCATAGATATTTATTATATGAATTCTACAGAGTCTAGTCTGCCACATATATGTGAGAACCCAAGTCCAAAGTGTTGTAAAAGGCATTTATCATAGAATATGGGATTCCTCTTCTGGAGTGAGGTTACCAACCTCTCAGTGAATCTCTTTAAATAAATAGTGATCATGACTAAGTAGTTATGCTGTATTAGATATCTCAGTTGATATGATGCACATGCCAGCACTGGTGAAACAAATACCTGCACAAACGTATTTCCAATATGAATAGTCTCACATACCTTTTCAATTCATTTTGCATAAACATTTTAACGCAAAAATTCATCCATCCAAAAGTTTATTACATGCAAACACAAAAGGGAAGAATTAGTTCTAGGGTGAAACTTTTTTGTTTTAAAGTTCAAGAAATATATAGAAAAGCCTTCTCTTTATTAATTGACTACTTCAAAAATTGCATATAAGGTGACAGTTACTGCATGAAAAATACATTTATTTATTTATGTGTTTATTTCTTTGATATGTTGCCACTCAAAAAGAGGTTTACATCCTGGGCAAGGATGAAGGCTGCAGCTCCTATATTGGATGAAAATGAGGGATAGAGCTGGTGTCATAAGCATGCCACTGAAACCTCATTTCAAATCTCTGCATAATCTCACTCAGTTATCTCCTATACACTTTGGACATAAATGGCAACAAGGTTGAACCTTGATGCACCTGACAGGGAAGGTCCTAAGTGGTTGACAACCACATACTTATTACTGCTGTCTGGGACCTTCCTGTTAAGAAAGAGTGATCAACTGTATCAAAGACCCCTGAAGGATTTAATATGATAAAGAGAGTACAGTTTTTCTCCTCACCCTCTAGGAGATAAAGTAGAAGGGTCTTCAGTGACCTTCAGTGACCAAAATGGGGAGTTATATAGGGGATAGTTAGCTGGGGATTCAGCATCAAGAGGAGTTTTGGTGGGGGGGGTTGGATATTGGTGGGGGCCACAGAATTGTAGATTTTAAAACATCTGGTACTCTGACTTTGCAAAAGGAGACAATGACAGCACCCACTAATACTAGGCCAAATCCCTGCTGGCCGGTTTTTACAAGCTGAGATGGGCCTGGGTCCATCCAGTTTACAACTGGTCACCTGCTTCCCCCAAACACATTCTCTACATTGCTAGGCAGCAACCAGTAAAACTTATTTACACAAACTGAACTAGACAGAGCTGTGGGAAGGAGGAAGAGAAGCATTCATATGGCCTTGTTGCTATTCCAATTATTCCCAGTGATGTTACAGGATGTAGATACTACAAATGAATGCACAGAAAGGACAACTGGAGTGAAATAGAAAAAAACCCCATCGTTCTATACTCACCATTATGAAAGCTATTCAGCTTAGCTTCCTGCAAAACTTCTACAATTGCCATGTATTGCACAATAAGGCTAAGTATGCACTCAGCTAGGGTCTTCATCTATGAGGGCAAAGGCTTAACAGTCAATTGTTTTCCCTCTTAGCCAAAATCATTAAAAAAACTGAAAGAGTACTTTGATTTTTTTCAGTCCATGAAAACAGCAGTTTATTGAATCACATTCTCATTGAATGCTCATCACTTATTTTACTCTCTAACTAACTCTCAAGGTTGTCTAAATCCTACTTTATATTGCAGAATAAAGTAATCTTCAACCAAAAATGTGGATTTGCACAAAAGATAACAGTCTTCTCTTGTGAATGTACCATATGTGAGCCTTGCGACCAAAGTAAGTGCCTTAATGTAAATTCTTGAATGGAATAAAATATGGCCTTGAGGAGGTATAAGAATGTGTTAAGGACAGCAGGTCAAGCTTCCTTAGATTTCCTTTTGTTTTTGTCCCAAAGTGTGTTGTGTTCTATTCATATTTTTATACTGTCCTTCTCAACAATTTTATGATTATTCCTCTTATAATACTCCCTGAATGAGATAGTGTCAGTGTAGAATATGTAGTGTAGGTTTGCACAATCAGAGACAACAGCATAGTATATACACATAGAGAGCTTTTACTTTAACTTTTGAAAACTTGGCAACTCTATTTTTTAATTTTAGAAGAACATTATATTTCTGTGTGTGGGGATTGGGGTGAGGTGTATGTACATTTGTTACCTTAAAAGGACATCCAGGTTACAATGGCAAGAATTCAAAAGTTAAGATGTCAAAACTAATGTTGCCTGTTCTATTTTAATGTTGTCCCTTTGTATATATGATTTTTTTTCTCCTACAGCTCCATGCCTCACTTATTGCCAAAAATAGAACTGCATTCTTGTACCAAGGTGGGGAAGAGTGTCACCTTCTAATTTATAAACTTTCTTAACCAGCAGTTTGCTTCATCAGATGTTTCTTCATAGAATCTGACTAAGTAAACTGTTGCTTATAAAATCATATGCCTCTCTGAATTAGTTTAGAAGATGTCACCCTTCCCTGCCTTCTCCCTGATTTGACGCTAATACAGTTAACTACCTAATCCTGGTAGCAAGTCAGGGATATGCAACAAGTGAAGGACTTGCCTCTAGAACCTCTTCCATGCTTCTTAACAGAAGCCGGTAGCATGTAATGCATGAAATAGAAGAGAACTCCAAAATTAATCTTTATCTATTAGGATAATACCACCTAATCTCACAGGGGTTTTGTGAAAATAAAAGTGTGAATGGTTGTGTTTTGTTCATGTACTGGAGCAGTGAGCAAGGATACTGGTTTTCACTGATAAAAATCCCCAATTTTCAGATTAATCTGAAAATTGGGGATTTTTTTTTCTACTCAGGGAAAACCAGGATGTCTCTGGTGGTGACTAAAGGATTACTCCAGTGAAAATAGGAAAGAAGCAGAAATTGAAGTTAGATAGGCAAACAATCCCAAAATATCTCTTTACTTTTAGATCAGTTGACTTGAAAATATTACGCTTTATTTAACTTTTGCATAATACACACACAGAACGTAGAAGCTCTCAGCTGTCAAGGAATTAAAAAAAACAAACTAAATTCACAGATGATGGATGACAGAAACATGCAGCAAGCTTCACTCATTTGTAAAAATGATTACTTTTAGGCATCAGGTATCAAACTATCTTGACAACCATAAAGTGCCAACTCCTGAAAAGCATGCTGGGGGAAAAAATCCTATATAAAGGCAATCCTACTAAATGGATGGGCAATGATTATAAGAAATTACAAGGGAAGAAAAAAGGATATTTTTGCATGTTACCAATATGTTATACGTACTCTGTTCTTCTTTGAAGCATTATCTCTAGAGATACTGGTTTTCTCTGATAAAAAATATCCCCAATTTTCAGATTTAAAAAAGTAATCCAAAACCCACATTTTCCCATGATTAAAATAAAATGCCTCTATCTATCTATGTATCTATCTATCTATCTGTCTGTCTGTCTGTCTGTCTGTCTGTCTAAATATAGATATAGATATATAGTGGCATCGGTGGTGTTTCATTTTAATCATGGAAAAATGTGGATTTTGGGTCACTCTTTTAATTGGAAAATTGTTCTTTTCTTTTCTTTTGTTTTTTTATCAGAGAAAACCAGGATCTTTGGTAATCTCTTAGTCCTCATGCGATGAAAAGCTTCTCTCATTCTTTAGGTCCCCATGAAAACTGATTTATTCTACAAATCCTTCAGTAGCCCAGAACAGATGCACCAATTAATAATTTCTTTCTTTCTTTTGTAAGTATCAGTTATGTCATGCTAAGGTTGATTCCTCCAGCTATGCATCGTTACTGTCTGGAACTGTATCATCTGTGCCAAAAGTATATGGGTAACTGCAAGGGGTTTTCATCACTGTACCAGTACCTGCTGGACCAGGCTGTTAGTTTTGAATTTAAAAAAATAATAATTTTACTATCATTAACTACTTGTCTGATGCTGAATGTACTAAATACTTGTGGTAGAATGCATTACATATATGGTTATGTACAGTAAGTTGCATTCAAGTCTCAGGACTCAATTAAAGAACTTTCAACTCACAGATGCAACCATTACTAAATACAGAATATAATGCAACAGCAAGTGATTTAAAAAGAAAAAAATATCTTCCCCCCCCCCCATAATACAAATCATACCAAAGTGCTTTCATACAAAGTACCCTTCCGTCCAGGGAGGGGCAGGAGAAAATTCCTTTTTGAACAGAAGAGATCTTCCAGGTATTAAACACAAATATTTAGTTTGTAGATAAAATGTCACTCCAAACAGAAAGGAAGGCAGGAAAAACAAATGTCCCAGCTAAAACAAGCATGAAGGAAACAATTAGAAAATGTCACCATTGTCTTGTGCCTGCATGAAGCAAACGTGGGAAGATTTTTAATAACAATCTTGATGAGCCAGTGAAGTGAGTTTAAATGAAATGAAACCAGGCTCTGCACTTTGAGGTAAAAAGAAGCATTTAGTGCCTTTCATCTGAGAATCTCAAAGCAAATATCAAAGCATGTCAAGTAATCAAGGAACAGTGGCTTAATCCTGAAAAAGAATGATTATGTCCCAGCCTGTTTTTGCCTGCTATTAATCTTGTTGTGTTGTATTTTTGCCACCTCTGAGCTGTATTTAGACAATCTATTTTGATTTCCTGCATTCTTGCAAGGACTTCCTGATGGGACTCACACAGGACTCACACAGGCTATGTACAAGCATTTAAGAAGCCTGAAGTGATAGTGCTCCAAGTTTCAAGCTTTACGCTAAGCACCCAGGGTTAGGTCAGGCCTGAATAGATCCCCTTTCAGCAGTGGGGATCTCAGAGCCTGCCTGCACTTGCTTAGACTAGCAGGTGGGATGTGCAGGCTCTCACATTATTCCCAGCATACCCTGTGGCCTCCCTGGGCTGTCAAAAACTCCAGACCACCTCTGATTGGCTGCTGGGCACAGGCCACACAGTCCCCTGCCATCAGCACTTGCCTCTGTGCCCCAGCCTGCCTCTGCCTGCACACACCCTGCTATGGCATCCTTGCCTAAGCAGTTCAACCTAGGAACTACAGCAGGTCTTGTTGGTTACCCTGTGTGAGTCTTGCCGGAGGCTGTGGGACATTATGGCTGCCCACCTAGACCTGATCTGGCAGCAGCTTGCTGTAGCATATGCCCTCATGCCCATGAGCCACCGGCTGGCTGCCCCACGCATGGCCAGGCAGTGCACCCTGATCCTGGTAAGCATTCTGGACTGGGCCACCAACTTGCACACAGCTGATGAGGATAAGGTCCACATCTTGCACAACTTCCTGCTCCTTGGGCCAATGGAAAATAGGCACTATGCTCCAGGATCCGGTTTTGTCATTGGCAAGGTCATCATCCCTCCAGTCCTCATATGGGCCCTAGCTTCCCTCCTTCTGCCCTGGCTGATGAACCTCAATGTGGGGTAGCTCGACCACTGGAAGGAGTACATCAGTGCCTTCAGGTATGCTGATGGGCTCTCAGAGTGCATCTCAAGGTGGATGAGGAGAACTGGACTTGACTGTCACCACGTGCATCCTCCACAACATCTGCAAGACTGAGAGGAGGTTTTCTATGAAGCTGAAGCTGAGTAGAAATGGTGTGTAGACTGGGCTTGGCACCATGAACACACATGGCACAGGGGTGAGGGAGGAGGGCATGCCCCCCACCTATGTTGGGGGCCCTGGCCCGACACGGTGGCACATTGTTGAGATCTGTGAAGCCCTGGCCAACTACCTCCTCACTCTCATCCACTGAAGCCCTCCAAGATAAACAGGGCCAGAAGACTTTGAGTTCCCATGCTCTGGCACCAGGTCCTTTGTGCCAGTCTCCTGCCACAGGGTCCTTTGTGCCTGCATCACGGGCAGAGCTGTTCATAATCCAGAATGCCCAGATACTGTTCTTCTTCCCCTCTCCTTCCTTAACTCTTTTCCTGCCCCACCACTGGCAAACACTGGGGTGCAGGGTATATGGCATGAGGAAGATATGTGCTCGTCATCTTAATAAAATGTTGCAGCTGCCAAACTTTTCATGTGTTTAATAAATAAGACCTGTTGAACATTGTCTGTGACACAAATTAGTCAATTAACACAAGCTAGCAAACCTTTGGAGGGAAAGGGTTCAGGAATTGAGAACAGGGTGAAAGAACCTTGAAGGGGTGGTTGGGTTGGAAGTGGAGGTGGGATTAAAGGGACTGCCTCAGTGGAGGTGGGATTAAGGGGACTGCCGCAGGGGCTAAACTCAATAAATATGAAACCTTGAGGGGGTGGCAGGCTTTTGACTTAGTACCCTACTTTCAGGGTTTCTGAGAGAAAGCCCAGAGACTTCTCCACGTAGGAGCTGGACAGGTGTGTGATCCCAGACCCACTGTCTGTCCAAGAGTGCTGCAAGGCAGAAGGTTGCTGTTGGGCCAGGGTAGGGGGAGGCTGCAGGGTGGGAGACATTTTCACAGTGCCGTGGACTCCTGCCTCTCCCATATAGGACCCCCAGGCCCAAAGCCCCACCCCCAGAGCCATGTCTCCCTCTTCAAGGGCCCTCAGCCCTTGCCCATGCCTGGTACTCATGTCAGGCAGCTGGCTGGAGCATGGGGACTGCCTATCCCCCCCAAAGCTTTACTACTGTCCCCAAGCATGACCCAGACCAGGTGTGGGGTCACAGGGAGCAGAAGAACTCCCCCTCCCAATCCTCCTGGCTGATGAGTAGATGAGCTGGGGCTAGCAGTCTCTCCTGCCAGAAGCTGTTCCAGTGATAGCCTGTCCCAGCAGGCTGGCAGGCTCTTTTCCCCATTCTGAGTACTTCTTCTCCTCTTTAGGATGGGCCTAGAACTGCTTGGGGGCAGTGCAGATGGGGTGATTACCAGCTGTTGGCTGTAATGAGTTGCATTTGGATGAAGGGCAATGTCTCTGGTAGCCTTGGTATCAGGTCTCAAACAGCCTGGTGCCTCTCCCCTCATTCCCTTCTGTTCCCAAGAATGGGTCCTTCCAGATGCCTTTCTGCCTCCTTGGACCATGGGTCAGAGGCTCCCATATGCAACATCTCCTGTCACAGCTCCCCATCACTCCTCAGCACCTCCAAGTCATGGCATGGTAGGGAGCATTCTCCCACAACCACCATTCTGCAGTCCCCCCTTAGAGACCCTCATTCATGTCACTCCTGGGACAAGTCCCTGGAGCAGGGCACAGCATGCCATGGGGGAATGGGTAGCAGCCTGTTTTCTACCAGGGAGGGTCATGCGATCTCTGCATGAGCCAGTACTGGGGCTGGTCAGGGACCTCAAGCAGTCCAGGACACTGTGCATAAATTCTCTGTCCTGGTGCTGGAATTTTCTCAGCTCCATTGCTGCATGGGTTATCTTCTCCAAATTTTGGGTGGCCAACTGGAATATGACTCAGCAGCCTGGGTGTAAACACCCCACAGCCTCTCCCTTACCCTACTACATGTCTCAAGTAATTCCTTGAGGCTGCTCCAACATGCTGTAATTACACATTAAATGTACATTTAGTGTTTACTAAAGAGTTACAAATCAAGCATGATTCACTGAATATACTGAGAACAATTCATAGTAACAAATGTATTTAAGAATATTGTAGTAATTATAATTATTGTAATTGTAAAGTAATTTACAATTTATGTAATTACAGCATATTGGAGTAGATATGGTTAATCAAGTCTTCTGGACCTCGGTAATTACTCCAGCATCATGTGTATCGGTGTCCCCATGCGGAAAAATGATGGTGAAGATGCTTTAACTAAAGCTGGTTCAACAAGCATTAGTTAAAGCAGTCCTGCTGCCATTTTTCAGCATGAGGACACTGGTACACGTGGCACTCTAGGCATGTTGATTAGCCCAGCTCCTGAAGCTGCACTAATGAAAGTGAACCCCTCACTTCCCACAGCATGTCTATAAATGCCCACAGCTCCTAGTATCAGAAGTCTGCAGTGCATGCCCTAAATGCAGAGCCTGTGACCATGTAGCAGAAAGCTCCCTTTGTACATTTCCCTTCTGGACATTGATATAACAGAAGGACCTTCTTGCCTGCAAACCCCTTCCCCCAGTTTTGTGCATTTCTTTTCCTTCTCAGCATTGGCAAAGACCTAGCATGCTCTTTGCCTGGGCTCAGAGAGAGCCAGAAAGTGGAAGTGACTTCTTGTAGAAGAAACCTACAAACTATATCTACATATCAATTAAGCTCATGGTCACTAAAGAAAACAAAAGAACTAAAATATCCATTGCAAAGACTGTAAATATATTCTGTACAAGGCCAACTCACTCACTGTCCCTAGTTGCCTTTGATCCTTACATTACATTTTTATATATTACTCACAGTGCATTTTCATATTTCACATCTCATCTTTACCATGGCATTTTGTATTTTCTATTTTATACTTTTAAACTCTTAAGGAAAGTAGTCCCTATAGAATGAAGTTACACCCTGGACCATTGTTAAAACTGCATTCAAATTGTAACTGTAAAGTGATGAAATCTGTTGAGTGAATGTGAGTGAATGATGATCATCAGTAGACAATAGCCTAGCCAAAGGAACTCCATTTTAAGCTAATCAAGCTAAACAATTGATCCTTGGAACTGAGCACTCGCCCTATGGACTATTCCTGTAACCCATGACAATACAGCCATTAAGTCAGTAAGTGAAGAGTGGACTCCCAAAATTTCAGGTACCAACAGGCAGAGACCCCTGTGACTAGCAGCGGTCAGGTGCTATGCAAGACCCATGTGGGACAGCAACATCTGGATTGGGTAGCCAAGATGATGCTGGGGGATCACACTAGTCTGCCAGAAAGGAATAAAAGGCAGTGAAGTGTGACCCTCAGTGGCACCCTCTCATTCAGCATCTGACCTACTGAGACAGAAGGACAAGCAGGTAACCTGCTTCTGGAGGAGACATCGCCTTGAAGGAAGCTGACCATCAACAGCAGACTTTAGTGCATCAGATAGGTGCATATACTGAGACCAGTGCTCTCACAATCATTACAGCAGCTATTATACACTCTACTACATGGATTTAAATGAGTGTGTGTGTGTGTGTGTGTGTGTGTGTGTAAATGTACTAGGGTGACCAGTGCCACCCATAAGTCAAAGTTTGCATTTATGATTTTATTGGTATCTTCACATCCTGTCCAATAAACTAGAATTTATTATGATCCCAGGAGTTGGTCCTTTGTAGCCAACAACCAGAAGCTTCTTTACTTCACCAGAGACTTGCATGTGCTTTGCAAGTGTTCAGGTGACAACCCTAAAACCACCAACCGTGCGACAACTAGCTGGCCTTCTGTGCACAGATGTGAAGCCTGAAGACAAGGGAGACACAGGATCTTTGTGTGAGGTAGCAACTTTTAGTGATAAAAATTAAGTGTAAAGAGTAGCATTTCAGACCCTCTTCTCACTCACCTGAGCACAACCCAGACACACCAAGGGAGCAATGGTGACTCCCATGTCTGGTCCTTTCCCACAGCTGGGGCCATGTCCTAAATGGCTGCTCTCCATTTGGTATAGTGGAAACCATGGGTCCTGGCTGTGCTATGCTTGATAGGAAGGTTGCCAGGGAGTAACCTTTTTCTGGTGGGCATTGCTCTATTCCTGAATCAGGGTCTGAGGACCCCAATTCCTGCAGTGACTGGGCCCATTCCCAAGGTGGGCAGGGACTAAGCACTCAGAAGAATGTCACCAGTGCTCTTACAATCCTCCCTTTCCCCATTCTTCCCTTATAGGAAAGGTGTTTCAGGGCTAGGTCCCTGTGGAACTGGCACCTGGGTCCCACCACTGCTAGGGTGAGATGTGGCTAGGGCAGCAAGGCTCTTATCCACCCCTCCCATGCTTCCCTTTCATGAAAAGCATTTTGGAGGGATGAGCTTTTCTGATTCTCCAGGGTTGGAGGGGGCCTGTTTTGGGGCCAGAATGTGGGAGTGGGGTTTGGGGTTGCCCTGACGGGTTGGTATAGTGAGTGCCTGTGACATGAAAATCTGAATCAGACAGCACCTATTGAACGTCACTCACAGATCAGATCACAGGGGATGGGAAAAAGTGTTTTTGGGCCACTTGCAGCCTATTCAAGTGCACAACCTGGAAGTAACTCTGGCATCAAGAGCCAAGTGGCTGATATAGCAGCTCCCATGTTCCCACGTGTGTCCCTTTCCTGGACTGGGAGGGAGAAAGGGCATGCCGGTGGGTTCTTTTGCAAAGGGTAATTTTTCTTCTTCCTACTGTACTGTGACTGTAACAGTTTTCTTACCTAGTTGTATGTTATCTCCTGTCCCTGACCTAGAAGTTCTCTCTGCAAAAAATGCTTTTAACCCTTTGCTGCTGAGCTCAATAAATGCTATTTGTGCCTTTCCATGAGTGCATTAGGGGAAGGGGGAGCTCTTTTACAAGTGTTTGAGGTAACTGTGCAAAGACTCATGGGCGACTGATGCCTCCTGAGTCTGTGGGGGCACCAGATCACTGATGGGAAGGGTGTCCCCCAGCCACCAATCACTGGTGGGGTGGTGGGTAATTTTAGCAAAACCCCCAGTTTTTCTCTTTTTAATTCCCTTCCCTTCCCCAATTATTTTGGGATTCTCTTTCTCTCCCTCTCTATTCCCTATAGACAAGCATAAGCAAACTCAGACTTAGGGTAAGCTTTAACATTTTTATTTTGGTAGCAAGTTTTTGATTTTGGATATCCACTGTTTTATATTGTATTATTATTAGGTTTGTATAGATTTTTAGTGTTGTATATTGTATTATCATCATTTTTGTATTGATTGTTATTGTTTCATATGGATATTGTATGGGTTAGGTGTGTGTTTGTAAGTGAACCAAAGTAATGTCAAGTTTCCATTTTGTATGTCAAGTCTCCATCTTGTGCCCTCTGCCTGGGCATTCCCTGTGTTGCAACTGTATGATTCATGTACCCCTCCCATGTAAATTGATTTACAGATGAATGAGAGTGATTGGGAATGATTGAAATAAAATGGTAGCAGGCCTCTACTGAATGGGCTGTAATGACCAAGCCATTACCTTGCATTGATTCATCCAGGAACCACAGACCTCACCCAGGAACAGAGACAAGAACTCAGCATTTGAAAGACAAAAGACCCTGCAGAACCAGCAACTCTACCATTGTACCCCATCATTACAGACACCCGAAACTGCACATCCCTATGTGGAGCACACATGCTTAGTACGCCAGGGGCTGACCCCTGCCTGGGAGTGCCTCCTGTCACTAGGGTCACACAAAGTGTGCCACTATAAAAAGGGGCAGTGAAGACTGACCCAGTGGGACTCCCTCTCCATCTGGACCAGTACCATGCCACACTACCTATCCACCCAAAGGCCCTGCCGGCGACCCCCCCGGACTGCATCTACTGGACAAGGACCCCTTTCCAGCCTGGGTAGGTAGCTATCACACCCCACCCCCTCTTCAACCAAGGTCTTGGAGTCTACTTCTCTTCCCCACCTGGACTCCAGCCCTTCCACTGAGTCTCTTCCTCCTGCTGCCATTGTGAGTGCTTGAGTGTGTGTGTGTGAACCAATAACTTCATGGGGCTGTGTAGTGTGTTGTCTGTGTAATAAAACTGTTATTTGAATCCCTAAGTTGGGTTTTGCTTTAGTATGGTTTGGCCCGGCTCCAATCTCTGCTCCTCACCCCTTTAACTTCTGTCTCATTTCTCCCTCTCCTGCTTCTGGCTCACCGCCACCTCCAACACCTGAACTGAGCTATTCTCTGCTTTTTTCCTTTTCCCCTGAGCAACCAGTTTTCTGCCTCAGTTTCTTTCATGGCTGTCTTCTCCTTGCCACCACTTATCTACCCCCCCCCGCAATATCTCAGCTGTCTGCCTCAGTTTCCAGCCCCAGTCTACCTTAAGTAAACCCAAGCCTCAGTTCCTCAGCCAGCTTCTATATAGTCCACCATTCTAAACCCAGTTCTGGAAACTTTCACTCCTTACACTTTAACTCTCTCTCTCTCTCACTTAAACCTTCCCCCAAGTATCCCAGGTACCCCAAGCACACACATATACACTGTATCATCCAAGTTAGGAACTTACCTGTGTGTATGTGTAGATGGGTTGTACGTGTGTGAACTGGTGAGTGTGTGTGTGTATGTATATAGATATATAGATATATAGATATATGGCATTGTGTGCATGATATACAAATTAGTGATCTGTGTCTAACTTTTGGTGTGTATCATGTATGTGGTTGAATTGGTGATAGGTATGCATGTGCCTAGGCTGGTTTGGATGTGTATGTGCCTGAGCTGGTAGTGTATGCATCTAATTGATTTGTGTGTTTGTGTATGTGCAATTGTGTCACACCCTTTTGTCTAACAGCACAATATTGAGATCCCGAGAGTTGTCCTGACCCCACAGGGCAACATACTCTAGTGGCCAATAGCTTACCAGGGGGTTGTCCCCTCAGTGACTGACTGCTGAACCAGCGGCAAAACTGGAAGTGCACTTCCAGTTTTGCAGCTAGCCTTTCCATGGAGTGCACAGCCAATTTCAGGGGGTGCACATGCATCCGTGTGCACCCACAATGCATGGCCAATGCTAAGACTTGATTCCACCATGGAGTGCATCATGGCTCTGAGAGGTAGAGCAAAGAGGTGTTAATTAGACAAATCCCCATGCAATATGTGGGATGCAGCTGTCTATAGAATGGAAAACACTGGTTCTCAGAGCAGTGTGAGTAAAGCGAGCATATACAATGTTATTCACTATGAGAAACTTTAAGACAGGAACACAGAGAAACAAAGGCTGTGTCCTTGTTGGCAACTACCTGTGTGTGAAAAGGCTGCATTTTTAGTTGCTAAAAATGAATGGCTACTAAGAGCAAAATTAACACAGTGATTGGCATCATGGTTCAGAAATGCCAGTGGAGAGATTTCTAATTTCTGATGCCAAGAGGGTGAGATCTAGTAAAGGAATTTTAAATCCCAGGAAATAAAGCTATGGAGATAGATAGATAGACAGATAGACAGATAGATAGATAGATATTAGTGGAGTTTCATTTTGATCATGGGAAAATGTGGATTTTGGGTACTTTTTTAAATCTGAAAATTGGGGATTTTTTTTTTTTTTATCAAAGAAAACCAAGATCCCTGGATATTTCTACTCATATAGCCAGGAAAAGCAACTACTGTAAAATGGTACCTAATAAGACAAACAATGTGTGAGTTTGACAAAAAAGAGTCCCCAGACCTAGTTGGTCTATATATCTATCTATAGGAGTCCCAGCAGCATACCTCAAGCTCTGTAACAGATTATCGAAACAGATTTCTATGAAAAGCACATGATTCCAAACCATTACTAGAGTGTTACTAGCACAGTTCTTTACCAGGGCAAATGGGGCTGACATGGCGAGTCCCAAGACAATGGGATTGACTCAGCAACTTGTCTGATATGATACCAAGCAAGTTTTATTAATACTGTACAGAAGAATAACTGCACATGTGACCTGACAGGTGGAACAAACTTCATAGCGATGGTCTTTGATATAGACCACAGAATTGTATATCCCTTGGCATATCAGCAGTTCCTGCACATGGTCTGTGGACCGAGGGTCCAGGAGATTGTAAAACAGGTGAACTTTTACCTTCAGTGAGGTAATGACCTATTTTTCTAGTTGTTGGCATGCACAGTTCAGGCCTAGAAACAGTGGTATTCATTACCAAAAATGCAGCCAACACTTTCTGACATGAGCCAGATAATGACTGGCTCAGGTGCTAAAAGTAGATAAGTTTGTATCAAAAGGCACGAGTGACAGGGCATGCTGTGCCCTGATTGGTTGCTGGAATGATTGATGGATGCCAGTGACACTCAGTTATGAAAGGACTCCGATCAGGGGAATCTGGGTCTCCTGTAAAATGAGTGTTTTCTGTCTCTTGTGAGTGGAGGTGAACTTCTGTCTGTGTGGTGGGCTGAGTGTGGCTGGAGAGCCTGGGTGGCCAAAGGCCAGTTTGTGACTGCAGTAAACAGGGGATCTTGGAGGCTGTTTGAGCTGAAGAAAGTGAGTGAATGAGGAGTGAATGAGGGCTGGGATGGCCAATATCCCCTCTGTATATAGCCAATATCCCCTCTGTATATAGCCAATATCCCCTCTGTATATAGCCGTGGCAGCAGGCTAATGAGGGAATTAGGTAGCACCTGTACCCAGTCAGTTGATGAGCAGAAGGCAGGGCCCTTGGAACATATAAGCCCCAGGGCTGGGACTGAAGGCTGTTAGTGCTCTGGCAGTTGCCAGGGGGAGTGGAGTTTGAGCAGAAAAGCTCTATGGAGATACCTGAGTGCCTGCTCTCCTGCTGATGGGACTTATGAACTTTAGGAGCTCCTAAAATATCTGGGGCTAGGAAGCACATTGTTGAGGGAGAAGCTCACCTCCTTAAAGGGGCAGAGTGTGACCTCCAGTGTTATGGTTGCTGTTATGTTATGTGCCAGGGACTTGTATTTACATTGTTAGTTGAATCTGGTGGACCAGGCTGAGGCTATTGGCAAGGAGGAGTCTTCATTAGGTCTCCCTACCATGTAGAGCTCCAGCACCAGAGGACACAGCAACAGGGCTGCAGAGAACCCAGCAACAATGACAGCATGCAGACAGGGGCCAAGGGCCCAGTGACAGCAGGAGGCCAAGCTAGACTAGGGTCTCAGAGGGACAACATTTGAATACCACCTGCGAGGCATGGGGCATGGTAAAGGGGTGGTTTTGCAGCCATGCATCTATCCCATAAAGCTCAGGCTGTCTTGAGAGGCACGGACTTGAGTAAGTTCCAGCAAGCGATCCAAGGGCAGCAGGATCTAGTGGGGTTCAGCAGGACTGTGACCACACAAACTCATGGGCAGCCTCCAAACTTACTATTTCAATCAACATGACATGGCAGGAGAGACTAGAAGGAGCCTGCAGGGCAAAGCTGGCACAGGGCCCTAAAGACATCACAGCCGTCTCTAGGAACCCCACCCCATCACAATGGATAATTAAAGAATTGTAAAAGAAGGTAAAATATTTTATTTTCTATTCCTATTCATTATGAACAGCTCAGTTCTGCACCTCCACTCATACACATCCATGAATTCTCCTTTTAGTAAATATTGATGTAGCATTGTAAGCAGCTAAGTATTCCCACTCTCACTACTGTCAATGACAGTGTTAGGACTGAAAACATCTTAAGCATTAACTCAACTTATGTAATAATAAAAACAACAACAAAACAACAATAACAATGATAATAAATTATTATTAATAATAATAATATTAGGGTTTTAGGTTTAATCTCTATGAATACTGTTTAATGGTTTGGTAACTCAAATGAAAGTAAAACATTAATAAGTGAGTTTGATTGCACAACGTTGTTGACAATGTTGCTGCATATGCTGACAGAATTAATCCTGTTAAGAATAATTTATTTAATTGACCTTTGGAAATTATAGCATTTTTTTCTTAGATTTTGCCCCAGGATCTCTGTTTTCAATCTATTCATTTCTCATTGTAGCCTCTAAACACTAAGCACACAAGACTCTAAACAAGCATTCACATGGATTTACAATCCTAACAAACTTTATGGACATATTATTGGCATATCGATTTACTTTATGTTTTAACATCGTAAAAATTAGCTTCACCTTAGTGAGATGGTGCCCTAAGAACTGAGTTTAAATTGCAGAAATAATTAGGTCTTCAAAAACAGAATGTTATCAAGCTATCACAGTATTGAATTAATGAGCTAACAGATGGTCAAAAACATTATTTATGTCCCCAAAAAATTAACTGCATATATTAAGAGACTGGACGGGGATTTTAATTAAGTCACATTAATGCACTGCCTGTAAAAGCTATTATTTTTTGTTGAAAATCTGGTCCTAGATAAAGCTATTTAAAATATTTTTAAGTTAAGATTAAAGTCATTCTATCTGGCAACATATAATGTAGATCAATACAATTAAATTACATAAAGACAGTATGAAATACATTTCTGTTCACAAAGCTACTAGATTAATTTGCCAATTCTGTTTAAGAATGGCACATCTAAGTGTAGATATGACTAGTGAGAGGTAAGTAACATTTTAGAGAACACACTTATTGAGACAGATTATATCTACAAATTTCCACTGGATTCTGTTCTGGACTGACACAAAGGTCTGCTCGGATGGCTCATTAGATCATGGGAAAATAGCTCTGGAAGGGACCTAAGGATATTTTCTAGTCCAACTCTAGATTTGACTAAACCATTCCAAACAATCATCCAATCTTGTTTTTGAACATTTCTAGTGAAAATGCCACAACCACTTTATGTAGCTTAGGGTGGGCAAGTATTGGAACAATACATCTCTAGGTAGCCTATTCCAATACTTGACCAGCCTCATAGTCAGAAAATTCTTCTTAATCTCTAACCTAAATTGCCTCTGTTGCAGTTTGAGATCCTTGCTCCTAGCCCTGCCTCCCACAGTTACAGAGGACAAGGAAAATTCTATTTTCTTTATAGTCTTCTTTAGTATTTGTAGATTGTATCAAACACCCCCCATCCCCGTCTTCTCTTCTCTAATCTAAATGCTTACCTGAAAACATCAAGCTTATTTTAATAATTCTTAACCTGTTCTTCCACGACCCTAGACTGTTTTTCTCTTTTCCTGTATTTGCTTCCAACTGCATTCATCATCTCATTTTTCTCCTTTCCTATATTTGCTGTTAACTGCATTCATCATCATTTGCACTCATCTTCATGCTTCATAAATTTTATTTGTGAAGCCTGAAGTAAAAAGACATTAAATACAGTAACCTTCTCTGTATCAAATGGAACTAGATTATCTTCTGCATTCTGTAAGGGACATACAATTTATTTATTCTTCCTCTTACTTACGATACGCATTTTTAAATTATTATTTTACTACTTAATAGTTCCTTTTACATTCCTTGCCAGTAGCATCTCAAATCACTCCATGGCCTTCACATGATACTCTTATACTCTTCCCTAGTAATATGACCATGTTTCCTCTCTTTTGTAGGATTCCTTTTTGATTTTCAACTCACTGAGAAGATTGTTGTCTAGCCAGCCCAGTTACACAATTATTTTGTAGCATCAGGTGGGCTTCTTCTGAATAATTCTACTTCTTAAAACACTACCCCAGGATGAAGTTATGATTTCAACATTGCATAAATAGTATCTGGAAAAGTAACATCTGTGTTTAACATTTTAAGATTCTTAAGTTCAGGGAGTTTTCATCTCGGTACCAGCCACTGGTGGACCAAGCTATTGGTTCTGAATTAAAAAATAATAATCTTACTATCATTAACTACTTGTCTGCTGCTGAATTTTCTAGTTCTAAGTAAGTGTGGTAGAAAGTATTTGCAGTGATGGGGAGATTAAACTAGCAGAGAAAGCACCACACAGTAACATGGCTAGTAACTTTATTGTTCTGCACAGAAACCAAAACTGAAAGTAAAACATAGTGCCTAAGGAGGCAAACAGACTAACCACATTTAGAAAAACAGTACCATATATAATGAATATATAATATATCACATTCTTCCCCGCAACCTTAAAAATACTACATTTTAAAATAATAACACAAAAGCAACAACAAAAGGAAATATTCAACTCCTCCTTACAGCACATCAACTAGACAATTTAGAGGTCGAGGTCCATGACAGGTTTTCTCACCTTCTTAGGATAATATGGTCAGGATAAAGTGGTGTTGCTCTGTATCACAGGATCAGCTAGTGTTAAGGAATCATTAGTTTCTGGCACTTCAGTCTCCTCAAATCATAGAATCATAGAGAAGTAGGACTAGACGGGATCTCCAGAGGTTATCTTGTTCAGCTTCCTGCCTGAGGCAAGATCACCCTTATTCAAACCAGCCTATAAAAACCACAATCTAAACTTTGCATAAGACTAGCATCACCCCTGAAACAACACAAACCTAACATCCTAACCTGCCAGGTAAATCAGGGGGCTCATGACAGCCAATGTCCTGCTTCTATGAAATGCTTCCAATACATGCTCAAGAGGTTCTTGGTAGACAGTAACAGCCCTTGCTACAAAAGAAGGCAAAACCCCCCACAGTCTGTACCAATCCGACCATGGGGTAAAATTTCTTCCTAACCCCAAATATGTCTATAAGTAAAACCCCCTAGCCAGGAACCTCTGGTTTTGGTCCCAGTAGTAGCAATGGCACACCCCAGTCAAAATCCCCAGCCTTAGCTTTAGCCAACACCCAAAGCATCTGAGGAAGACTTGAAAAAAACCCTGACAAGTATAGCAGAAAAAGTTGGGGTGGGGGAAAAAATCATCAAAGCCTAGAAGAATGAGAAATACCCATGGTGGGACATAAGCATAACTATGCCTAAATCATCCCTGACCAATAGACACTTCTTCTTGAACACCTTCAGTGGTGGAGGGTCCATGGGCAATCTATTCCACCACCTCACTATTCTAACAGTCAAGAAGTTTTTCTGGATATCAATCTTACTTTGTTGCTACTTCAAGACATTTATCCTTGTCCTCCTCTCTTCAGCTTTCCTGCTTCTTTATAGCAGGCCCTTAAGCATTTTTTTTCTAAAAGGTGAACTTGCCTAGCTCCTCTGCCTCTCTTCATTTGACTTGCCTTCAAAACCCTTGATCATCTTTGTTGCCTGCCTCTGCACCCTCTCTAATTTTCCAAATACTTTTTAAAATGTGGAGCTCAGAACTATACACAGTACTCCAGATGAGGCCTAACTAGCACTGAGTAGAAAAACACTATCACCTTCCATGTCTTGCAACTAATGCTTCTCTCTATGCACCCCAAAACCACATTTGACTTTTGTGTGGGTGCATTGAACTACAGACTCATACTGAGCCTGTGATCCATCAAGATTCAAAGTATTTTACAATAGTGTTGCCATTCAGCCAGGTGTCACCTGTTTTATATTTACTTTTGGTTATTCCTCCCGAGGTGTGGTACCTTGAATTTGTCCACGCTGAACTTCATTCTATTAGCCTGAGCCCTACTTTCCAATCTGTTCAGATCCTTCTGAATTGCAACATGTTTAGTTCCATGTCATGTAAAAACTTGCTCAAGAAGTTTTCAATGCCAGCATCCAAATCATTAATAAACATGTTGAACATCACTGGGCCCAGGACAGACCTCTGTGGTTCTCCACTCAAAGCCTTCTGCCATTCTGACATGGACCTGTTAATAATTACCCTTTGCTTGCAGCTATTGACTCAGTTATATATCCACCTAATCATTGTTTTTTTCTAGAGTACATTTCTCCAATTTGCTTATAAGAAGGTCATATTAGATCTTGTCAAAAGCCTTGCTGAATTCTGGATACACTATATCCACAGCATTCCTTTCATCCACCCATATAGTTAGTTTGTCAAGAAAGGAAATCAAGTATGTTTGACATGATTTGTTTTGGGGGTTTTTTTTTCATAAATTCAAATTGTTTGCTTATAATCAGCCTTTTTTCCTCCTGGTGGTTGTAAATGGCTTTCCTTAATATATTCTCCAATAACTTCCCAGGAACTGATGTGAGGCTAACTGATCTGTAATTCCCCGAGTCCTACTTTTTTACTTTTATAAAGAGGGGAATTATGTAGGCCCTTTCCCAGTCCTCTGGTACCTGGCCTGTCTCCAACAACATCATAAAGATCACTGCCAATGGTTCTGAGATCTCCTCTGCCAGTTTCTTCCACACCATGAGATGAAGCTCATCCAGCCCTGCTGATATGAATTCATTCATATCCATAAAAAGCTCTCTCTTTGTTTCTTTTGCAGAGAGAGCACCACACAACTCATATGGCTTGTAATTTTATTGTTCTCCACATAAACTAACACTGAAAGTAAAGCATGGTGCTTAAAGAGGCATACTGCCTAACCACATTTAATGAGATGGTACTACACCTAATAACTAAAGTACAATATATTGCAGGCCCACCACAATAAGTCACATTCAGCTAAATAATTTTTAACTGATAGATGCCATCATTAATAAACCCAGATTAAAATGCACTAGCAAGTGATTTGAAAAAAAAAATCCAATTTTCATATTATTCCAAAGGGATTTCATATAGCACCATCTATGCAACTGTGTGTTCATCTGCAGACCCTACCTGAGCCTTTCTTACTTGGGATACCATACTCTTCATACTTGTACCCAGAGCATGTAGTCACTTTTGATCTGCTCAAGGTTGTCCCTGGAGGTGCTCACCTAGATGAATAGCATGAGATTGTAGCTGGAGGGCTAGAGTCTCAGCAATTTTTCTGTGATATCTCCAATACTGGTTCCTGACAGGCAAGACCTCCTGAGCCAACAGGTAAGGATCTGATGGTAATGTCTGTACCTAGCTTGGAAGCATTCTAGACTCTGGTTCTTGAAAGCATGTATGACATCAACAACAGCAGCAATCCGTCAGAGTCAAGGATAATTGTCTTCCATGATTGTTTTATCTGTGCTTCCAAAGATAGGTGACAAGGCATATCTGAGATTGTCATAGTGGGGAGTGTCTTGGGATATGTGGGAAGGGGTGTGGAGCCTCCGGGAGACAACCTGAATGAGAGGCGGGACCTGGGCATGAGCCTCTCTTCCCATGCCTCAACCAAATACTTACTAGCAGGGCTGTCACCGGTGCAGATGGCAGAGCCTTGGATGCAGTGGTAGCTCCAGTTTATTAGCTTGTGCTGGCTACAAATTGGCCAGTGCAGCCCTGATGAGATCATAAGTGCATGTCCCAAACCACATGGAGAGGAGCCTGGGAGACACAGGTGACAGAGGACATAGCCTGGCCATAGCTGAGTCCCAACAGGGGCAAAGTGAGCCATGGTAGACCCACTTATGAGTAGGAATCCTGGTTTTTGCTGATAAAAATTTGCCAATTTGGGGGTTAAAAAAGTAACCCCAAATCCACATTTTTCTGTGATCAAAATACACTGCTATAGATACATTTATGTATTAGAGGCAGTTCATTTTAATCACAGAAAAATGCGGATTTGGGGTTGCTTTTCTTAACCCCAACACTGGGAATTTTTTAAGTCAGAGAAAACCAGGTTCCCTGCTCATGAGACTGTAGGCTTGGAGGAGCTTTCAGTCTTTTGACCTTCAGTTTTGGGACAGAGAAGGAGGAGCTGCCCCTTGGTGAGGATCCTGAGGAGGCTGTGGCAGCAGTACAAGTACAAAATGGCACAACAGTTACTGAAGTCAAGACAACAAGGGTGAGGTACCCAAGCAGTTGATGCTCTGGGATTAGTTACAGGGAGAGCTTCTCTTTTTATTTTGAGTTGAACTTTATTTTGTATGTGGAGTGGACTGGTCCAGCCCAATGTTTGGAAGATCCTGGTCAGACAACATTAATTGTGGCCATTACAGGAGTCCAGGGCTGTGCCTTTATATTAACAGGGCACCCTTTGGGACCAGTATTGAATTGGAATTGAACTCAACTGTGAACTAACGCATGTACCAGTTAAAGATTCCATTCATGTCAACCTGAGGCACCACAGGAATACCCTGCAGCCTGCTGACGTGTCCCATCAGGGTTGACTTGTGATGAGCTAAAATCATCTTTGACAAGGTATCACATCCCAGCAACTCTTTGGAGTATAGGACAGACAATCATGGACTGTAGATCTGGTCGGCATGTGGATGGCGTATTAAGGGGAAGAGGAGTCCCAAGGACCATCTACATGAACCACTCTGACGGATTAACCCATCTGATTTAGGACCCTCCCACTTTCTTATAAAATCAAGGCATGGTGGGTGAGTAGGAGGGCATATCCAATGAGTGTGGAGTGCTAAGGGCCAGACTACCCAGTCCCAAGAGCTGGCACTCAAAAAGTTGGGGCACACAATCCAGGTGACTGATCCAGCTTGAGTACATCCACTCACAGGGATAAACAGACTCTGTTACAGCTCAGGCACATGTTTGCATGTGGGGTGCATGGGTCTTGGTTCTTGGTTTGGTCCATAAGGTGCTGTTTCTGCCACTCCAATTTTTCTGCCTCCTGTTGTCATAAATTTTCAACATACTGAGATCCTTTCAGCAGACTCTTCTTCCATTTGTGGTGGTCCTGAGTTAGGGTGGTCCTATATGTTGCTATCGGTGTTGTGTTTTTTCAAGCTTGTCTTGAGGACATCCTTGACATCACTGAGTAAATGAGTAAGTGATCAGTCAAGCAATTGTCAGCTCCTAGTATAGCTCAGGTGATGGAGACATTTTTGTGATCCCAGGCATGAACAATAAGATAGCCAGTCAAGTGCCAATGCTTGGATTTCAGGTGTTGCCATGGTGTCTTGTGCTCATTTTTCTGACAGAATGGGGTATTGGTGATAGTGAGTTTGTGTTCCACGCATTTAGTCAAAGGAGGATGCTATTGGAGTTTATCTCCCCCACTCTTTTCTTGCTTATGGTTATGCTCCAGATGATTTAGCCCCTTCCAACACCTTCTGGTGTTGAAATTGCTGCAAAAAATAAGTTTGTCTCCCTTTGGAACACCAGAAAGGACTTGGCCAAAGTTAGTGTAGAATTCTTCCTCAGTGTCACTGGCAGCATCAAGAGTCTGGGCATATGTGCTGATGACCAGGGTTCCTGATTTTCTCTGATTAAAAAAAAAAAATCCCCCATTTTCAAATTTTACAAAGTAATCCAAAGTCCTCATTTTTCCATGATCAAAATATCAATGATATCAATTATATATATATACACACAGAGAGAGAGAGAGAGGTGTTTCATATAGAGTGGTGTTTCATTTTGAACATGGGAAAATGTGGATTTTGGGTTACTTTCTTAAATCTGAAAAAGGGGATTTTAATTTTTTTATCAAAGAAAGCCAGGATCCCTGCTGATGACAGTGGCATATTGGCTTCCTGCCATTTTAAGACAGAGCATCATGAGGCACTTATTAATTCTAATAGGAAACTTGCTGAGTTGGTTTATGAGTTAATTTTTTATGACAAAGCCAACTCTGTAAAGCCAGTGTTCTCCTTCTTTTTTACCCTTCCAAAGAAGGTACAGTTGCTTCCTTGTCCTTTGAGCCTTCCTGCTTGTCAGGTCTCACTTTGGGCAGTTATGTCACATTGTGTCACCTGAATTCTGGAACAGTGATTGTGGTGCGGGACTCTGAGTGTTCACTATTAGGATTGTCCATGAGGGCCCTGGTTTCACAGTCCCAAAATTCATTGCATGTCTTTTTTGATTTCGACCACAGTAAAAGTGATCCCACTAGACATGGTTATCCAGTTAGGAAAAGGGTTTATGACCTAGACAAATACTAGATATATTTTAACTGTTCTAATGAGTTGAGATACTATTTATTGCTCTTCTGTGTTACTTGCAGGTCTGTGAGCTTTTATTCTGAAATTATATTTCTTTTCGTCCTAGGAATAAGTAAATAAATATGCCTATTAAGTGGATCACAAAACAATATGCTTTTGTTTCCCTGAATAGTGCCTTAGGTTTATTTTTTCATTTCCCTTCCTGTACCCTTTACCCTATTTCTTATTTTAGTCTGTGGTTTAATTAATCTTCCAGAAATAAAAGAGTATTTCAAAGTAGTGAAATACAGGCCAGGCTTATAAAGTTCTGCATTAGTCATTTTACAAAGGAGATTAAATGATAAAATATCTTACATATTATAGTCATATGTTACACAAGAGCTAAAATAGCTAAGAGACACACCCCCCCCCGCAAATTATGTAGTGAGTGTGCTCTGATTCCACTGATGACAGAGAGATATAAACATGTTTTCAGAAAGCTTTAATCATACATCTGCATGGGCCAAAATAGGTAGAAGCAGAGGCTGCTATGCAACACTTGAGTTCAACATTGGCTTTAGAATGAATTGGTTATGTTTAGATTCACACAAGGCTTCCTTGTACTCAGCATCTTTCAGTCCTTTCAGGATGTCATTGACTGTGAGAAACTTAAGATAGCATTTGTGGCATTAAGTAAATAAATAACAATAAGGAAACTAAAAATGAATGCTGCCTGCCTTCCAAGACAAACAATCACTTCAGCTCATAACACTAAAAATCTTGTCTTTTCTGCTTTTTCAATCCTATACTGTTAAAATTGCCTGATTCTGGTTTAGGGGTTAAGAGGCTTGAAGTCCCCTCCCACTTACCATTTTTACAATAAATTGTGGAATGTTTCCTCCTTCCTGTTTTATCTCTTGGGCTATGTGATGTGACTACAGTCATTGATTCTCTGATTAACTGGTTCCGTTGTTTTACTGCTGTTCCTCTTAAGAGGTGAGAAGAGGGAAAACTCCAATACTGATTTACACTTTAAAGAGAGGCTAGGGATGCAGCATACATAAAGTGCATGAGCTTGTACAAACAGCCATCTACGTTATTTGTATATCAATAATAGTCAAAACTCTGATTTAACTAATAAATCAGGTCACAGTAAAAAAATCTTGCCACCCTTTGAGTTCTCCTCCTACCTGAATCTATAAAACAATATTTTAAATTAACTCTTTTAATATGGTGAACTGTGATATACCTTTTCCCATACTCCACCTCTTTGTGCCTATTGGAGGATCAGCCGAGAGTGCAAGTACTTTCCCCTGCAACAAGGTATTCTTGGCACTTTAATGTAAGGAATGTCTGAAAACTGTATAGACTAGAAAGAACATCATAAAAAAAACCAAGGCTTTAGGATCTAAATTTCCATAGTTGTTTTACTACATTTCCAAATGTCTGAACATTTACATGTATTGTCATTTCCAATTAAGATATGTCCTTATGTCTTTTCCTATATTTAGCACAGTATGGGGTTGCTTGGGATTATCTGGAGAGATAACACCAAAATATCTTAAGGAACCTGTTGTGTTAAATAATTTAGAAAAGTAAAACAGATTCTTTCTCAGCTTAAAAATGGAAACCATTCTGGGGGTACTCACTTTATGTTGGTGTTGGCATAACAAAGCCTCTGAGGATGTAGCTTTTTGCAATCCCTATTTTATTAAATGTCAAAAAGTGTAATGTTGAAGGCTCATGTTGAAGGCTCATGTAATGTACCTTGCCTTACACACATAACCTTCACTAAAACATCTTCCAAAGCCACTTGCTGAAAGATTTATAGCATCATGCAAGTTTTACACCAGTAAGTGCACTAATGGCTTTCCCTGATGAACCCCACTGGAACCATTCTGCCTGGAAAATACCAAAGTACAGAGCTCCACAACAGTATGCTAGTTGGTGTAAAAATTTCTAGGGCAGCACAGAAGATAAAATATTAAGACTTATGAAAATCTCAGGTTTAAAACTTTAAAAACCTTATGCCTTGAGGGATACTTAAACAGCATTAACATTCATAGATTAGGTCCTGGTGATGACATATTTTATTTGTAGTTCAGCTCTGCACATTATCAGGGTTATTAAAATGATTATATATATGTCATGGGAACATAAATCATACAGCTTAAAGAATACAATGTAATTGTTGCAAATCAATAGAAGTTGAGATTGTTAAGGCCTCATGAAAGTATTAGGTGTTAAGATAGAACTGACTTTCAGTGGCAGTGGGGTGACCTCCTGTGTGAACTCTTGAAAATCTCAAACATAAATAGAAGATTAATTACTATGACCATAACAAGGAATTTGTGGCTTTGTAAAAGGTTGACAAGTACCTGGGGCTACTAAACAAGGTAAAACAATGAAGGTATATGAATTTGTCCTTTCAGAAGAGGGGAAAATAACAAAAGAAGAACATTGGCTTTCTCCACACAGTGTACTGGTGTAGACAAAGGTTATTGTCTATAACACATTCTTACAAGTTAAAAGTTGGAGCGAGTTTGACATAAATTATAATATACCCCTATACATACTCATTTTATTTACAACAAAACTTTTCATGTCAATTTTGCTTATCTCATTAGTAGAAGTAGAATCATTAGTATTATCCAGGATTGGTACAAGCATTTTTGACAAATGTAAAGATATTTTGTAATTAATATATTTTCTACATTTTCAATGCATACTACAAATTTCAACTGAAACTTTGGCATAAGTACTAATGCATAATGAAAGTAATGTTTATAATTTACTACAAGTAAGGAGAAGGACTTCATAGGTAAAATACATAAATGATAAAATTATATATATGTTCTTCACTTCATTTACTGAAAAAAAAAGAATTTCTGAGGAATGAAATAACTTGAAAGAAAGTATTAAAATAACAGATACAGTAATGGGCAACAGTCCTGAAATAAGGTTTAATAATAGTGAAACCTCATTTTAACTTGCCTTCTCCCTCACAGAAGACACAATAGAAGTAGAGAAACAAAGATGTGCTTCTAATGACAGAGTTTTGGAAACTACAAGATATGAAAAATCTTTGTCTGAAATATTTTTCACTTTGTTTTCCTTAGTGAAATCATGAAAGGGACAAAGACAAATGTCTCAACTGAGGGGGCAAAGTCTTAACATGACATTTTTTTACATGTATTTATTTATGTTCTTTTTTATTTTTGCCATTTACTTCTCTTCAGAGAAGCCAGTGGTATAGGACAGAGTTTGGACAGAAGACCATTCTTGTCAGTAAATGTATTAATTGACCTTTAATTTAGAATGCTTAAAACTTCTAAGATGCCAAGTCAAGTACTTGAGTGTTTTGGATCAAATGTTTTGCAGACCAAAGAAGTTACCATATAATTCAATTTAGAAATGTTTTTAAAAGGACACAAAACCAGTAGAGCAAACTCTGCTTTAATTTATTTAAAGTTACATAACTCAGTTGATGATGTCATACTAATAATTTAAACTGGCCAAAAACCCTCTGGGTGACCTGCAAAGGCTAATACAAAACTTCCCCAAGTGCATAATAGCAAAGGCCTTAACTTCTACAGAATCTAAAGTTTCAGTTTTTTCTAATAATGAAAAGTTTCTGCCCATAGGGTTTTGAAACAAACTTTAAACACCTGCATCCAGAGGAACCAATGCTGCAAGGGCTGTGTAATGTTAAAATAGTCTCTGCTGTTATATTGATGGGACTATAGGGACAGCACTACTAGCTGTGCATCTGCTGAATAGAAGATAACATGAAGGAACAGCTGCAATGCTTCTCCGTCCTCAACCACAGTGAATCACTGGAATTCTGGCTCCCCTAGCAGGGACTCATGGGCTATGGAAGTAAAGATCAATAACTGCTAAGTTCATCTTCCCAAGAGTCAAGTCTTTTCTCCAAGTTCACACCATCTGTCTGGATGAGTAAGACCCAGAATACTACTCAGCAGTTCTTGTTTTTTTCTTTTGTTGGGACTCTGTAACTTGTAGTTGAAACTGGAACAGAAAAAGAAGTGCCAAGAAATTGCAGGAAGTATATTTATTGGGATATTTCCAAACTCACTGAAAGCAAGTAAAATAAATCTTTTTTGAAAGTGTATGAGATATCTAGCACAATTTTCAGTATTCAAGAGATGTGGATGAGGCTCGGACAAAGACACAAACTTATGGCTACTTATCTGAGCTCAATCAAAGCTTTGATGTTCGCTTAAGATCCCTCTCTGGTTGTAATTGTTCTAGTATTCTGGCCATTAGAGTCATAGACTAGGTACAGATATTACACTTCTAAGTATGCAGAAAGCACTCTATGTCAATAACAGAACAGACATTCCCAGCTCATAGAGCACTTTAAAAATGGTAGATTTCACTCTGAGTTAATCCTCGATGGATATGCTTTTAGACTAAAGTGTTTTAGTTTAGAACAGTTTTTTGAATATCTGTGCCACATTCCATCAAGTGTTTAGCTAGGTCACATATTCCAGCAGCCTAAGGGCCCCTCACTGGGTGGCATGCTTGCCTCAGGCAGAGCTCATCTGTTCTGTTTGAAAGCCAGGCTGGGCCTGCCCCATCAGCTGTCACTGACCCGAGTCAGTGATGTTGGCTCTGGATTTAGGACTCAGATACCTTGTTCTGGGCATGCTCTGTTCCAGGAGGGCGGGGGGACCCACCCTCAGACTGACAACAACTTTTCCATTTGATAATAGGCAAATTTATTGATACACAGTGATAACAGAAAAGAAACAATACAAGCAATTCTATAGCTACCAACCCTAGGACTGTCATCAGAGTCAAAGTACATCTGCCCAGGACACAAGCATCTTTCTGAAGGCTCTGTCTTAGGTTTACACTGGTCCCAAACAGGGCTATGGTTTGGTGGGTTGGGGAGTAGAGCCACTGCTTCTGCTCCTGCCACTAGAGTATGCTGGTGTGCAGAACTTGGCGGGATTGGGGGAAGTATCCATGTCTGTATCTATGTCCAGCCTGGCCCCAGGTAATCCTGCCCTGCACCTGTGGCAGAGCCTAGCAGGACAGGTGTCCCCAGCCCCCATCACAGCTAGGGAGATACTGATACCCAGCTTGCTGCCTCCAGCACTCAGCAGAGGGGGTCCCTTGCCTGGATCCTGGTCACTGGGTGTCCCAAGCCCAGCCCAGATGTCCCTTCTAGCCCAGCTTCTCTGTGATTCTCTGATTCCTGTCACTAGCAGAGCAGCAGGGTGTGAGACTGCTCCCTGCGGAAGGCAACGTATCAAGGATAACTCCGCTCAGGAGTCTCTGGCATGCAAAAGTTCCCCCTACCTGCTGGTGTCTGGCAGGGTGAGACTCCCCTGCTCCCTGATGAACAGTGAATGTCTGTTTGGTTCAAATGTGCTCTAACTTATAGCACTTCAGGTAAAGCATGATAGGATGCTTTCACCACAGGCTTCTTGAACGTCTGTACTTAGCCGTACTATTGTTCTGAGGAGTGCCAACTTGGAATATGTAGGGTTTATGTAATTAGATACAGTACCTTAGCTCAGGGCTGTCCAACTTGGAAGTGGTTACCCTATGGACTGCAATAGGGTAAACACCTCTGCTGGGCTGCATACCTTATGAATGTCCTTCCCCATGCTACACCACATGCTGGTGGCTCCCCCACTACATGCTTATGATCCTTCACTGATGCACCATGTACCTGATATCCCTTGTGCTTCCTCATTGTACCAGGTACCTCAGCTAACCCTCAACTCCCCCTGCTGTCTCCTTGCCCTAGCCTCTGAGGCAGACAGGACAATGTGGGCAGTGATGGCCAGGCAGGAGCCTGGGGAGTGCAATTTAACCCCTTACCTGCTACATGTGGTATGTAGGCCATGAGACGACCCTGCCTTAGTATCTGAATAATATAAATGAGGATAATAAAAATAATTACTACCTAACAATTTCTATCTCTTTCTTCTTAGAAAGGGACTGAACGTCTGATTCTTGACAAAATAAAAAAATCATTTTCCACATTATTTGCTTCTTACATGTAAGAAGAGAATAAAAAAGGTTTGCTTTTTTTATTTCAGCTCTGAAATTTTTGACCAGATCTTTTTATATATATTTAATGAGAAAACATAAATCCTAGAGCTCTTCTCAAGCATGCAAAGAAGATAATAGTCTGACAACACACACAAGAGAATATAATCACAAAAAAATTACTGCACTTAAAATTGAATTGTTCAATATTTTATTTGAGCTTCTCTTTCCTTGGCTTTACATAGATATAATAAAATGTAATATACTGATCTGACATACAAACACATGTCTATATTAGACTATAGCCATTATTTTGTAGCTTTTAGCGACAAAGTAGATTGTTACACCCAAGTCAGCTCATCACATGAGTTCAACAGCACATAAGGGATCGCTTTCTGTGTGAGCTCGATGCCGAATTATATAAGGACTGAATTAAGCACCTGTTCAATTTAAAACTTTTATTGTTTCACAAAGTCATAAACTAAAGGGGGTCTGTTGGTTCACAAGGTTCCCAAATCAAGCCCTTGCTCTCTACCCTGGAGGCTAGGTGCGGCTGCCTGATTCAGTAGTCTCAGAACTGGTCAACAGCTCATTTAAAAGGAGTCCCTTATCTTTTTTTAGGCAAAAG
>NW_017728906.1:138253562-138262929 GCF_001723895.1 Crocodylus porosus
TTCTCAACCTCCTTGAAGCATTCTGGGAGTTTTAGTGCATTGTCTAATGCTAGGCCTTGCTTAGCATAAGCACTCTCTCACACTTCCATTAAATAGAATGAATGGTAAATATTAAGATATATCAGAAAGCTGTCTTTGCATTGAAATAATAATCTTTCATTCTGATTTTTTCTACTGAATAAACAAATATAAAAATCCTCATTTCTACATTTTATATTTTGACCCAAGTCTTTAGATTGCATTTTTACTTTGTACCCAGTGAAACATGCATCTAAGTTTGCAAATTTGTATTGTAGCAACTGCTAACTACTCTACTGTAACCTTTCAGTACAAGAGTAAAGTCCTTTACCTGACCTTTTTATAGAAAGCACTTTAGCCTGGCTCTACCTGAATGAAAGAGTTGATTGTCACCTGTACAGATAAACCTAACTTGGTTCAGCAAATTAATTGGCATATCACATACTGATGTCTCCTTATTTAAAGATCTGTGCTGAACTACACTATATTGAAGTGGTTTAGGCCAGAAATAGCCTAAAGTTGTTGGTAGGCAATATGTACATTTATCACAAAATCATTGCTCCTTCTGAGAGGCTTTTCCAGTCCCCTAAGTGCACAACTTAAAAGTGTTCCCTTCTCTCTGAGGTGAGATCAAAACTATAAAACCATTCTCTGACACATGGTTATACTCTCAGGGTTGCAAACCATATTACTTTGAAAGGGCAATGGGCTAAGCATTTACAACAGTTTTCGTTCCTCAGCCTGTGAACATTAATAGCATTCACTGACACAAAAGTAACTTTCTCTAAAACAAACTTAAATTTTTCTCTTATTTTTTCTAAGGAATGCATAGTACTTAGAGAAATGGATTTAAAATAATAGGAATCTATAGATATAAATATAGATATATATCAGACTTTTAGAGATGTCTTGAAGAGAATATATATATACTATGTTACCTACTGTCTTCAAGACATTGGAGCTTTGGTGCTTCTTTCCCTCTGGGATGACCTTACAGCTTGGTTGCTGGATGCCCTATGTCTCAGTCAGTGTCAACAGACAATAAGTTATCGCCATCCCTGAAAGGCTGATCTTTTAACACATAAGTGTCTTTTCAGTGTCTTCTCAACATTGGCCAAAAAATGCTGTCATCGAGGTTGTGGCCAAGGAGTTCCTTTTCATGGCTCCTGTTTGCCTTTCCATTTTGGTTTCTTTAACACCCACTTCAAAATAACTCCATAACAAATAACCCATCAAAAAGACACATAAGCAAACAAAAAATATTACACAAGGTTACAGAAGTGTTTGAGTTCTTTTCATTACTGGACATGTATTTAATACTACACACCAACATTTTTTTCCAATTTGACCACTGATACATGTTCTGGTGGGAGTTCTTTATTGTTTTCTATTAGCTGCAATCATTTATATCAAAAGGTGGAATTATTATTTGGTAATATTCCACAAATATTTCGAACTTGGCTTGGTGAAATTGATCTGCAATGCCACAATCAGCACAGAAAGAAAGGTGCTGTAAAAACATTTCTGTTTCTTTTTATTTGGGCTTCTATGCTATAAGGTACAGCATCTTCAGGGCCTCAGGGGTATAACTAAATTTCTCTGCCTGCAACAAAGCCATGATAATGGCTTTGTGCCACCCAAGGAAATCTCTGTGGCAAAGGGAAAACTCAGCTATTCTTGTAGGCTAGCATCCTAGTTGCTGTGCTTAGCTTCAGATGAAGTGAATAAATGAGCCAAATATAAAAGCTGAATTTACAACGGGGGTGTCATTATGGTCATGATATCTTGAATGTGTTCTGAAGGTTTATTATCAAGGGTAGCTTGACCAAGCTCTAAATACTTTCAGACTTCTCTAATGTTGGTGCAACAAGAAGCTTCACTAGCTTATGTAGAGACATATATGATCAATGAGGCTTCACATGAACTTTAATTAATCACATTGCAACTTTTATTCTGAGGTTAATATGCATTAATAATAAACAGCATTTGTGTCTTATTCACTAGGGTTTCAACTGTGATAGATGACTGCCCTTTTTTGTACCTTTCTCTCCACATACAATTTTTGTGAGAGTATAGTAAGCCAGATGAATGTAATGAAGTATCTATCTTGATATTTGCTCTGTGAGTGGAAATACCAAATGATTCAGAAGAACATAAAGTGAGACTTGTAGCTCACACATAAGTTATAGTTCTACAAAATGAGCAACATCATGGTAAGAATCAAGAAAAAATCATAACATTATTTCTGGAGTCTAGAACTCAAAGGCTTACATTTTTCTTAGGTAAGTGTTAGGGTCATGGGAAACAGAGCTAGAGATAACAATGGTAGATTTTTTGCAGAAAAAACACTTATTTTACCCTAACATATTCAGTGAAAACATGACTTGCTTCAACTTAGGAGAAACTTGACACAACTCAGTAGTCTTAGGCTTTGTTTCAGCACCCCCTTCTTCTCTGAGATCCACTTCTGGACCTGGCTATGATAGTTTTATATGACTCTCCCAAAAGTATGATAATCGTTCTGATAACTACTTTTCTGAAGGCAATAGCTCAATTAATATAGGAAAGAATGCTTCAGTTGTATGAGTCCTTTTTATTTGTGTGGTATTGTTATAGAATAAGGTAGTAGTCTCCTTGGTTGCTTTTTGATGATGGTCACCCTGCCTTTTCTCCATTCACTTTCTAATTCTCCATGTTTTCAGTATGAGATTTCAATTCACTTCCCAGCTAAATAAATCAAAGTTTCTCTGATTCTCCAACACAAGACAGTAACAGGCTTTTTACACTTGGGAGGAAAAATAAAAAAGGCAAATAACAGTTGGTGAAATACAAATAAAAGTTGGTGACACCTGGATGGATAGCAACACTACAGAAAAAAGATCTGGTAGTCTTGGTAGAGCAGACTCAATACGAGTATGCAGTATCATGTAGGTGCAACAAAGCACAAATACAGTTGTCAGCTGCATCAATGGAAGCAAGATATGGGAGATGATTATAAACCTTTACTCAGCACTGGTAAAACCTCATCTAGAGTATTCTATGCAATTTTGGACTCCACATTTTAAAAAAGGACATGGAGAAGTTAGAGCCAGTGAAGGGATGGGCAACAAAAAGATAGAGGTTTTAGAGGAAGATGAGTCACATGATAAGACATTAAAGCAGTTAGATATGTTTAGCTTAAGAGGGGGCATGGGAGCAAATTTTAAATACCTTAAAGGCTCTGGTAACAAAGGGGGAAATACCTTTTTCTCTTGCTGCAGAAAGCAGGATGTAGAATCCTCATAATAATACGAGGCAACTGTGGCATTGATGCCTACACAGTCAGATGGGTGGCAGATTGGGTGGTGGATGGGACCTGGAGGGATGTGGGCAATGGAGTTCCCCGGGAGTTGGTCCTCGGGCTTGTGGTATTCAACATCTTTATCAGTGTTGGAGGTGGGCATGGAAAGCACACTGTCCAAATTCACTGATGACACAAAGATGTGGGGAGAAGTGGGCATACTGGAGGGGAGGAACAGAAACCAACTAGATTTAGACAGGATACAGAGGTGGGTGGATGAAAATAGATTTCATAGATTCCATAGACATTAGGGATGGAAGGGATCTTGGAAGATCATTGAGTCCAGCCTCCCGACCCAGGGGCAGGAAGTCAGCTGGGGTCATAGGATCCCAACAAGATAATAATCCAAATTTCTCTTGGAGGTGTTCAATGTAGGTGCTTGAACCACCTCCGATGGCAGGCTATTCCAGACCTTGGGGGCTCGGACAGTAAAGAAATTCTTTCTTATGTCCAGCCTAAAACCATCTTGCAGTAGTTTATAACCGTTTGACTGCATCATCCCTTGGGGCACTCTGGTAAACAAAGGTTCCCCTAGATACTGGTGGTCACCTCTGATAAACTTATAGGTGGCCATCAGATCATCCCTGAGCATGAGCTTTTCTAGGCTAAAGGGCCCCATAGCTCTCAGCCTGTCATCGTAAGGTCTATTTTCTTGATTTCTGATCATGTGCATGGCTCTTCTCTGGACTCTCTCAAGCTTCTTCACATCCTTTTTGAATTGTGGGGCCCAAAACTGGACACAGTACTCCAGCTGTTTGCATTGTTACCATTGTTGTTAATATTTATATACATACCTTAACTATTCTTCATTTGAAAGTACAGTTAAACTGTCACATGATTCTAGTAAATGTGGTGCATGACTTTGCCAAAGAGAAAGGACATGGGGTAATTCTTTTTTATGATTGGTAGTGATGGATCACCTGATCAAAAATGTGAGGATTTCCAGACTTAGCAGGTAACAGAACAGAGGTTTTTGCAATATGAAAAGAAGTCAAATGCTTTCACTAGGGGCAAGGTTATTTGACCACCCTACTGTCTTTGCCCTTCAAGTTTTTTTTCTTGCCTAGAAGCTTTTCCTTGGTTTCCATGCAATACTGAGAATGGACCTGTTTAGGAGAATATTCTCTTTCATGTGTTGTCCATTTACTCTGCATTACTGTGAGTTGCCTCCAGGCAATACAGAATTTGCCTCTAATTTCCATTGGTTGCTTCACACATTATGTCTCTCTATCATGGCTGAGTAAAGCAATTTGAATGTGTAGTACTTGTGATGTTTGAGTGTACAGGAAATATTACTATTGGAAAGTTTGCTGTATATAATCTTTTGAATATGAGCATTGATTATACTTTCATTTTTTGAGAAAGCCGTTGCTAATTTTCCTAACACCTTGATCCATGTCTTTGAATAGCCCAATGCTCTACAGTGCATTTTTGAATACTTATGCATAACAAGGTATTCCCAAGTCTGCACATTAAGGAAGCTACATATGTAAAGCAAGGATACACCACACTCATTTTAATTTTTGTGCATAAATTTCAGTCTTTATAACAACCTTTTTACTGATACACTCTGTTTAATATCCAGATTTTATGAGGTTTGAATATGAATACTACATGAGGCCAGGTGCAATGCATCCAAGGGTACTGATGGAATTAGCTGATGTGATTGCAAAGCTGCTGGCCATTGTCTTTGAAAACCTGTGGTGATTGGGGGAGGTCCCGGATGACTGGCTGGGATGATCTAGTCTAGGATGGTCCTGCTTTGAGGAGAGGGTTGGACTAGATGACCTCCAGAGGTCCCTTCCAACCCTAATTTTCTATAATTCTATCATTGGAAAAGGGCAAATATAGAAAGGAAAGAAAAGGATCCTGGGAATTACAGACCACCTAGAAAAAATCATGGAACAGGTCCTCAAGGAATCCATTTCCAAGCACTTGGAGAAGAAGAAAGTGACCAGCAGGGATCCTGGCTTTCTCTGATTA
This sequence comes from Crocodylus porosus, assembly GCF_001723895.1. NCBI lineage: Eukaryota > Metazoa > Chordata > Crocodylia > Crocodylidae > Crocodylus > Crocodylus porosus. Next base: position 138,258,904 of record NW_017728906.1, read on the forward strand.
AAAAAAAAACAAACATTTTTGGATTTAAAAAAGTAACCCCAAATCCATATTTTTCTGTGATTAAAAAGTATATGTATATGTATATAGTGATCAGGAACAGTCAGCATGGATTCACTAAGGGCAAGTCATGCTTAACCAACCTGCTTGTTTTCGGTGATGAGATGATTGATTCTGTGGATGCAGGGAAGTCAGTGGGCATGATATTCCTTGACTTTAGCAAGGCTTTTTATTTTGCCCCCCACAGCATTCATGAAAGCAAGATGAGGATATATGGGTTGGATGAATGGGCTGTAAGGTGCCTAGAAGGCTGGCTGGATTGTCGGGCTCAGTGGGTAGTAATTAATTACACAATTTCTAGTTGGCAGCTGGTATCAAGTAGAGTGCCGCAGGGTCAGTTCTGGGGCTGATCTTGATTAAAGATCTGGAAGATGGGATAGATTGCACTCTCAGCAAGTTCATGGATAAAACCAAACTGGGGGGTGTAGTAGATACACTGGAGGGTAGAGCTAGTGACCTATTCAGAGTGACCTAGACAAATCGGAAGATTGGGCCAAAGAAAACTCATGAGGTTCAACAAGAACAAGGGAAAAGTCCTGCCCTTAGAACAGAACAATCCTATGCACCACTACAGCCTAGGGACTGACTGGCTAAGCAGCAGCTCTGCAGAAAAGGACCTGGATAGTACAGTGGACAATAAGCTGATTATGAGTTAGCAGTGTACCCTTGTTGCCAAGAAGACTAACAACCTGCATTAATAGGAGTGTTGCCAGCAGATCAAGGGAAACAATTCTATCCCTCTATTCTGTGCTGGTGAAGCCACATCTGGAGTACCGTGCCCAGTTTTGGGCTGTCCACTATACAAAGTGTTACTTACAATTGCCAATAGCTCAACTTAAGAGCGAGATCTTAAAAAGGGGGATAAGGCAAAACGCCATGTTTTTTGGTTACATGAAGCAGATACATAAGCTTGGACACACCAGTCATACAAGCAGACATACAAACAGGCATACACAGACATACAGACAAAAGCACTCCAGTAAGAAGGTATAGTTACCAGCAGATGTTACTCAATATTAGCACTGGATGGCCAGGTCCAGGTTTATTGAGGGTATGAACGGGAGTATAAAGGCATGCATGCCTGTGCTCCATGAGGTTGCAGAGACTGAATTCCCCATCTTGACTTGTCCGCATCCCACTTTTATAGGGATTTCAAGTCTTTGTTCTGCATTGGAGCTTTTCCATGATTAGTCTTTAGGTCATTCTGGTGTATCTTCAATGAGGTCATTTCAGTCACTGTGTAGTTGGTATCTTTGCCTTGAAGCATTATGTTCTTGAAGCTTTGTGTATTTCAAATGGCAGGCAAGATATGTAGAATTCCTGTTTCTCACTATCTTTGAACTTGATTGCAGACGAGTTCTTCAGCCATCCGTTAATTAGCTTGATTAGTTTACTGTCTGGTAATTTATACATTGGTGCCTTGCTGCTTACACAATCAGTTAAATCTGTTTTCATTCAAATAGTTACCATTCTTTCACCATTCGCCCTCTCACACAGACACTCATGTACACAGGGCATATGGCATTCATCTACTCATGTCAAGGAGGGAACAAGCACAAAATGGAGTTTTAGTTGTACATACAATCATAGAGGTTGATCAAGTCAATACTATTATCATTTAAACATAATAACTAATATGCAGAAATTCATACTACAAAAGGATGTGGACAAGTTAGAGAGAGTACAGCAGAGAGTGACAAAAATGATTCAGGGGCTGGGTCAAATGACTTCTGAGGAGAGGCTTAGGGAACTGGGTTTGTTTAGTTTGGAGAAAAGAAGACTGAGTGGAGATTTGATAGTAGATTTTAACTACCTGAAGGGTGGTTCTAAAGAAGATAGAGCTAGACTGTTCTCAGTGGTGACAGATGACAGAACAAGGAGAAATGGTCTCAAGTTGAAACAAGGGATGTTTAGGTTAGATATTAGGAAAACGTTATCACTAGGAGGAACACATTACCTAGAGAGGTGGTGGGATGTCCATCGTTGGAGGTTTTTAAGGCACAGCTCAATAAACCCCTGGCTGGAATGATCTAACTGGGGATGTTTCTGCTTGAAGCAGGGGTTTGGAATAGATTATCTCCTGAGTTCCCTTCCAACCCTAATTTTCTATGATTTTGATGAAAAAATTAGAAAAATATAATGTCAGCACTCTATTCGTATGAGTTATTTAATAAAAACTGAATTGATAATAATGTTTTATAGCAATTTTCATGACAACTATGTATATACAGTAGCTAATTTAAAATAACCATTTAAAGTAGTCTTCTAGTTATAAATAAATGGGTATAAATAATTAACAATCATAGTTAGCATTATGGCAACAATATGTGGTTTCCCCATGTATTTACAGTAATATTGGAGATCATCCAATTGCACTTTTATTGCAGATTAATTGCAATGTTATTGCCTGTCAGCAATAAGCTGGAAGACCACAGCATTACCCAAATATAACTAAAAACTATTATTGACTAGCAGTGAACAAAGACTTTACAAGACTCTGACCTGGGCTGGTTCCAGCAGCCTTACTGGGGGGCTCAAAGGGCTCCAACAGCAGTGATCCGGGTGTGTGGAGCCTGACTGGCAGCTGGAGCTCTATTTTCAGGCAGTGAACACTACTGCTACTGCTTTAAAAAAAAAAAAAAACCCAAAACCCCACCACGCTGCAAATTAGCAGTATGACAAATGCCTACATGTGCAGCGCATGGAGTTTGTGGCATGGCAGACAAGTCTGGAGCACCACAAATGGCATATCTGAACTCACCTGGATGCACCACTGATGTCTATCCAGAGACAATATCACTCAATATACTTAAATAACAAAAGAGAAACTTTTAAATAAAATGAGGGAGAAGCCATCGCACCTTAGGGAGACAAAGTTGATGTTTAGTTTGCAGTAAAATAATTGAAAGCCCATAAGGATTATAGTTTCATAGTTTCATAGTAGCTAGAGTCGGATTATATCAAATCAATTCAGGTGACATTTTTGGTGATATCTTTTACTGAATCAACTTTATCATATGCTTAGTTTTCACATCTGCACAAATACAGATGTGCGCTTACACATACACACATGCACAGAAAACTCAAAAACCCATTCAAACTGTTATTGGCACAATCCCCTAATAACAAAGAAAGAGTAATATGTGGGGAAGAAACTATGCAAATTATGGTTAGGATATAGTATATAATGTGGCCACAAGTCATTCTAAATGACTTAAGAGACTCAAGTCATTAATCCAGCATTTAGCCTTGCGCTCCAAATCCACCGACTCAAGCAGCACTTTTTCTTCAATTACTGTTGTCCACTTATGTCCATCTGGTTCAGTTTATGGGTACGCCTATGAACTTGATAAAATACACTCAAAAATGGCCTTTGCTGGCATCTTCAAGCCATTGATGTAGTCTTGTATTCCCTCAGGTAGAGGAGGTATTGCAATCTGGGACCTGCATGTCTTGGGATAGTGCCTTAGCCACTAGGGTATTGGGCTAGAGGTGAAAGAGCCCTCCTCCAGATTTTTGCCAGGGCAGAATTTTTGGGACTTACACACAGGTATGTGTGTATGGAAATGTGTAACTGCCTAGCCATAGTTCACATAATCATAGAAGTAGTGTCGGAAGGGACCTTGTAGATCTTCAAGCCCGACCCCCCGCCTGGGTGGGAGAAAAAGACTGGACTCAAATGAGTCCAGCTATGTAGTCATGAAGCCTCTTCTTAAAGATCCCCAGGGTAGGAGCCAGCACCACTTCCCTAGGAAGTTGGTTCCAGCTCCTAGCCACCCTAACTGTGAAGTAGTTCTTGCGTATGTCTAATCTAAATCTACTCTCTAATAATTTGTGTCCATTGTTCTTTGTCATGCCAGGGGGCGCTAGGGGAAACAGTGTCTCCCCTAAACCCTTCTGGTCCCCCCAGTGAGTTTATAGACAGTCACCAGGTCCCCCCTCAGCCTTCTCTTGTGAAGGCTGAACAGG
>NW_017728906.1:138263658-138273727 GCF_001723895.1 Crocodylus porosus
AGGCCTATAGTTGCCCAGGGTCCTCCCTCTTCCCTTTTTTGAAGATGGGGACCACATTAGCTATCTTCCAGTCATCTGGCACCTGGCCTGAGCTTGAAGAGTGCTTGTAGAGCCATGCCAAGGGCCCTGCAATAACCCCAGCTAGCTCCCTTAACATCCTGGGGTGGAGAGCATCTGGACCCACTGACTTGAACATGTCTAGCCCTTCCAGAAGCTCTCTAACCCAGTCCTCCCCAACCTGAGGTCTGGAGGCCATCTGGCATCCCCTCGAGCCCATCTGGCATCCCAGCGGGGAAGTCCCGGTCCCTGCACAAGAAAACGGACATGAAGAATTGGTTAAAGAGTTCCGCTTTCTCCTCTGGCACAACCACCAGATTGCCCAGTGTATTTTGCAGGGGTCCCACATTACCCGGTACCTTCTTCATCCTCCCTATGTATTTGAAAAAGGACTTTTTATTATCCTTGATCTTGGACGCCAGTCCTAGCTCTATATCTGCCTTAGCTTTCCTAACAGCCCCCCTACAGGCCTGAGCAGAGGAGGTATACTCCTCTTTGGAGATAGAACCCCCCCTTCCACTGGGTGTACACCACCTTTTTGGCAAGCAGGCATTCCCGGACACCCTTGGTGAGCCAGGGAGGCTTCCGGGCACTCTTGCCCCTCTTGCTTCTTGTTGGGATGGACTCCCCCCGGCCCTGAGTATCGTTTCCTTAAGGAACGACAACTCATCCAGGACACTGAGTTCCCCTGTCCTCAAGGCCCCCAGCGCCTCAACCACTAGTTTCCTCAACTTGTTGAAGTTGGCCCTCCTAAAGTCTAGGGATACCATCTTGCTGCAGGTGCTTGACACCCAGTGCTGGATGCTGAATTCCAGCAAGCGATAATCACTATTGCCCAAGTGATCAAGAACCTGGAGGCCCCTTACCAGGTCATTGCCTGTGGCCAGGACCAGGTCCAACAGGGTGTTTCCTCTGGTGGGACTGTGCACCTCCTGGATTAAGTAGAGGTCCTGTATCTCAGCTAGGAACCTCCTGGAACGGTCTGTCCTGGCTGACTGTTCCTCCCAGCAGATGTCTGGGTAATTAAAATAACCCATGACAACTACATTCCTTGCCCTAAATGCCTCTGCAAGTTGGCCCAAAAATTCCCGGTCCAGCTCCTCCCCTTGGTTGGGGGGGTCTGTAGTAGACCCCACCATCAAATCACCCTCTCCACAGTCCCCTTGAATCTTAACCCAGAGCACTTCAGCCTGCCCTTCCTCTGATCCCATTCTGCTGGCAGAGGATGTGTAGTGCTCCTTGACATAGAGTGCCACACCCCCACCTTTCCTTCCTTCTCTACATACAGTAAGTTCAGCTTACTGTATGTGCTCAGTAGTTATGTGGATGGCTGTGCATCCACAGTTCACATGGAGTACGATCACAAACTACATACATGCCAAAAATGGCATAAAGTGAAACAGCATTCTATTTATCTCCACAAAGAGGGGTAAATTATATTTCACACACTAGGTGTCTAATGCTTAACTTCTGGTGAAGTCCTGATTTAGATGACCCAAATCAGGAAGACCACCTACTTCACCTGTGTAGACATTAAATTATAATATACCTCCAAAGGTGAACTAATATGCAACTCCAAAACCCCAAAAGGTATATTGTATTTTGCCCTCCTGAACAACACATATCTCCCATTCATTTCAATAGGCAGCATTTAGATGCCTCCACAGATAGATTCTGGGTTATTCCAGAGGCTCATGGTTCTACATTCATCCTAGCAGGAACTTTTATTTTAGGGTTGCTTCCATACACTCAGAATTCTGCCTTTCCCATATTGCATAAGCCACACACACCACAGCATGTATTTTAATTTGAATACAAAGACATCTATGTGGGTGGCAACATAAAGCTTCCCCTTTTCCATAAATAGGCCAGAAATGTCTCATGACTGTGGTGGCTTGGGCCACTAACAGAGGACTAAATGCACATGTGGGCTTTCTTTTTTAAAAAGGTAAACATTGAGATCTGCCCCTGCTAATTCCTCAGGCTTGATTTTCCTTTCTCCAAACACAGGGACATGCCTCTTCCTGTTAAGTCTTCCAAAAGGCATTTTATAAATGGAAAACTAAAGTAATGATGACTTCCATTCAAAGGGTTTCCAAATAGGATAGTCTCAGCTTCTATTTAGCCCAACAGCAAGGGAGTTTCAAGCTGATGGATAACTATGTGAAGAAGCCAGGTTTTGCTCCCAGTTCTGTTTACATAGTTTTCCCAATGGCCCTATAATGCAAAATGCACAAATAAAGCTCACTTCACACAGCAAGGCAGCAACCAAATACAGCTTTCTGAGTCAGTACTCCTTGTGCTTGTATTTTTTTCTGTCCTCAGAGTGCTTTCTTCTGGGATGAATAGTGCCCTTAGTACAACAGGTAGGTAATTTCAGCCCTGTCTGATATGTAGCTTGGTATTTAGCTTTCAGTCTTGTAATATAGGTACTCAGGGTTCAACACCCCTCAGGGTCTCTCAGGCCCCATCATATTGTGGATTGGTGCCTTGATCACTAGGTTTTTAAGCACCATTGCTTTGCTGGTCTCAATATGCCAACATATAGTTGTTAGTCATACCTTTGAGTTAACTACAGTTTCAGGATTTACACAGAACAATTATGTGCACACTGTAAAGTTGAATTGTGATTGAGTGTACATACAGATATTCAAGGAGGTTAAGGGGAGGTTAAATGACTTTAAAAATGGCTACCTCATCTAACTTAGGGTGCAAGCAGAAGTGCAGCTCCCAGCTGTAACTCAGAACATTTTCTGCAAAGTGTTCTGAGTTAACCATTACCACAAACCAAAAACAAGTTCACTGTTGGTTTCAGGAGGGAAGGGAATATGGCTGTGAGCTGGGAGCCTGTAGCCAGCTTCCCATAGCAACATCCGTGGTTTTCTGCCAGTGTTCGCCGTTTTCAGAATGAGATGTGAGGGGCAGAGGAGGGACCTTGTTCTTCCCCATTTCCCCACTCCCATTCTGAAAATAGTGACAGGTTGGGAGCTCCACAGACACAAGTTACAGAAAACACTACATTTTGAAACATCTACATCTGATATTTCATGCAATGATGGGTCAGATTTTAATTTGGCTGGCCATTTTTGGAGCTGTCTGCAGTCATGCACTGGAGTTTGGTCATAGCTATAGGATCCTTTCTGTAGCCAGATTGGGCAAAATTTGTCACTTCTGTCTGTGCCATTAAGTTTGTCTGGGTGCAGACCTTACACTTAGATCCCTAGTTAGGTCCATCTAAGTATGAACTGTACAGAAATTCAAAAAAGTTGATCAGTCTAAAAATGACCAACCCAACTTAAGCTAACTACCTCAGCATGTTGTGGAATGACTTAGATACTTCAAAACTGAGTAAACAACATTTATACTTCTTTGGAATGAAATAAGAGTTCTGCCTAAATTCAAAGGTGACTGTGTGTAGTCAGGCAACTGAGACCATATTTCTAATAGGTAGCTTGATTTTCAAAGTTGTCAACCATCCACTTTTCCCCAATGACATGAAATCCAAGACTCATAAGCATGAGTGACTGGTGCGTCCTGAATCTTGGGGGGGAAACCACAGAAGCCACCGAAGGCAGTGTCCCTGTCAGGGAAGCATCAGCCCTACTGATAGCATCAACGTTGGCTGGGGGGAGGGGGCACCAACACCTTCAAGGGGAGCACGTGCACGCCCTACCAGTCACCTATGCTCATTAGTGCTTTGGGATGGACTTCAATTTCAAAGATTATGCATTGCATTTGTCTTTTAACTCTGATGAAAACTGATGAAACTCTTGATCTATCACCTGGAGAATTGCTTCTTGTTGGAAGTGAGCTTCAGTGGTTCATACTAGTAAAGTCATATTGAAGGAAATAAATATATTCCTATTGCATTCATAATACAGATATGGTATGAACCAAATTGAAGCACCTTTGAAAATCTGGAGATGTTCAGTTTTTGGCTATGTATCACCACATCCTTTACAGCACTTCACAAAGTAAGCTTTTTTCCTTCCTTTACTGGTACACAACCGTTCTAATACATTGTCAAAAAACAAACTTTTTGAATAAGGTATTAGTATGCAAGCTTTTCAGATTGACAATTGGCTCTCCCTTATTTCTAATAAAAAATAAATTACATAAACCTTACCAAATAGAAGAAAAAGCCTGGGAACATAACAAATGGTCATTTGAAAATTCATTAAATAATCTTGCTAATAACCTACAAATGTATCTTCAGTTTCATCACAGATGAGACAGACCAGTTTGCTTTTATAAATTATTCAATGAAGATTAAAACACATCATCAGTTTATTGTATTGTAAATTATTTTCAAAATTCTATTTGATGTATGATATTAGAGAGAAAAACATGATGGAGGTTCCATATATCTAATCTAGGTGGCTTCATTAGACAAAAAAAAGACATGACATTTTCTGCAGAATTTAAAATCTGATCCTGCCAGGAGATTTTTATTAAAACGGTATTATCATTTTTCTCCTCATTCGGAAGAAGCCTATTCACTAGATAGCATCAGCTAATTCTTTTTGTTCCTAAGCTTAGACTTAAAGTGTAGGCTTTTCTGTTCTCAACAGATAGGAATGTTCAGGAAGTTATTTTATAGAATACCAAAAAGATAAATTAGAAATACACATCTACAAGCCATGATAAAAAGAGCACATGAACTTGAGCTTGAAGACAAGTTAGTAATAAGGCCAGGCTACTTGCAACAGAAATGAACATGCAATGTGTTTTTCACTAGAAGTTACTGAAAAAAAATGTATGTTATTCTACATTAATTCTGGCTAAATTTTGTCTTGCTTTCATCCAGAATACAAACCAGGAATTGTCCTTGGAATGGCTTTATAATTAACAGCTGAAAGGTGCATCAGAACTATAAGATTGCACATAGGACAAATATGATACAAAAACTGATCTTTGAACTTTCCTCAAGGAATAGCAAAATCAATGAAGTATAACTTATATAAGGCCACGGTGGGATCAACAATGCCTAATTTGGCCTATAAAAGATATCATGGCACTTTTTAATATAGCAAACATGATGGTCAACATATTCATAGTTTCATAGTCATTAGGGCTAGAAGGGACCTTGGAAAATAATCGAGTCCAGCCCCCTGCCCCAAGGCTGATCAGCTGGTCATAGGATCCCAGCAAAATAAACATCCCAATTTCTCTTGAAGGCATTCAAAGTAGGTGTTTGAAGCACCTTCAATAGCAGGCTATTCCAGACCTTGGGGGCTCGGACAGTAAAGATGTTCTTCCTTATGACCAGCCTGAAATGCTCTTGGAGGAGTTTATAACCATTTGACTGTGTCAAATGTTCCCCCAGATCCTGGTGAACACCGCTTACAAACTTATAGGTGGCCACCAGATCACCCATGAGGCTGTGCTTTTCCAGGCTGAAGAGTCCCATAGCTTTCAGCCTCTAGTCATAAGGTCTGTTTTCCTGACTCTGATGATGCATGTGGCTCTTCTCTGGACTCTCTCAAGCTTCTCTACATCCTTTTTGAATTGTGGAGCCCAAAACTGGATGCAGTACTCCAGCTGCAGCCTCACCAAGGCCGAGTACAATGGGAGAATGACGCGCCGGGATTTGCTTGAGAAGCATCTATGGATGCAAGCCGGCATTTTGCTTGCTTTACTAGCTACAGAATCACATTGAAGGCTCATGTTCATGTTGTGGTCAATCCTGACCCCCAAGTCCCTTTCTTCCATAGTGCTAGCCAGCGTAGCACTGCCGAACCTATAGGGATGCTGCAGGTTTTTCCTCCCAAGGTGGAGAACCTTGAATTTTTTTGATGTTAAACACCATCAAGTTCTCATCCACCCATTTCCTGACCCTATCAAGGTCAGCCTGGATTGCCCTCCTGTCCTCAGGTATGGATGCTTTACTCCAAAATTTGGTATCATTGGCAAACATGACCAGTCTGCTTCTGATACCAGTGTCTACATTGTTAATGAAGCTGTTAAACAAAACAGGTCCAAGGGCAGGTCCTTGAGGGACACCATTGGTCACAGGGCACCACAACAATTGACTTCCATCAACCACCACCCTCTGGGTCTGACCACGGAGCTAATTCCATAGCCAGCAGATCATGGTGGACCCAAGGCTGCAGTTAGCCAGTTTTGCCAAGAGGTGATCATGGGATACCAGATCAAAGGATTTTTTAAAGTCATGTTATATGACATCAATCTCTTCCACCTTGTCCAGGCCATAGATCGCCTGGTCATAAAAGAAAATAAGATTGGTAAAGCAAGACCTACCTGCAACAAATCCATGCTGGATATCCCTCAGCCAGTCTATTAAGAATGGCCTCTTTGATAATCTTTTCTAAAACCTTGCACAGGATAGAGGTCAGGCTGATGGGCCTGTAGTTTGCCGTATCCACTTCCCCCCTTTTCTTGAAGATAGGCACCACAATGGCCTTCTTCCAATCTTCAGGCACTACTCCAGAGTGCCAGAAGTTCTCAAGAAACCATGCCAGGGGCTGAGCTATGATGCTAGCCAGCTCTTTTAGTACCCTGGTGTGTAGACTGTCAGGGCCACCTGACTTGAAGTTGTCCAGCCTCTCAAGGTATTCCTTCATGAAGTCAGCATAGATGGAGGGAAAGGAATCTCCCTCACCCAGGCCTTCCTGTCTCCCTGTCATGGATAGGTGCATGCCATGTAACTGGTGAAAGACCAATGCAAATTTCCCATTTAGTATGTTGGCTTTTTCCTGGGCACCAGTTGTGGGTTGTTCCATCTGGTTTACCAAGGGTCCAATGTTGCCTATGCTTTTCCTTCAGCTCCCCATATATCTAAAAAAGGACTTTTTATTATCCTTGATACTAGCAGCCAGTTGGAGTTCCATCACAGCCTTGGCTTTCCTGGTTTGCTCCCTGCAGGACTGGACCAGTGCAGAATATTCCTTCCTGGAGGTGGATCCTGTCCTCCATCCTTTGTAGGTTTTTCTTTTTAGATGCAGGAGATCCACTAATTCCTTCCTGAGCCAAGGGGGGTGCTGCTCCCTTTTGGTGATTTTCCTTTCAGACAGAATAGCCTTAGCTTGTGTATCTAGGATCACTTCCTTGAGAAGTAACCACTCTTCTGGAACTCCGCTGTCCTTGGGGTCGTGGTCCCTTACAGCCTCACTGACAAGTGTCCTGAGCTTAATTAAAAGGTCCGTGATGTACTACTGTCCTTTGTATGTCAAAATATACACCATAGTACTTGTAACAGATTTTGATGCATCAGTATTTTAAAGGATGAAGTGCCTATTTAGTGACAAGGGATTTATCAATGTGGAAATATCTAATTGGATTAAGTTAATTACATCTGTCAGTAAATCAAAGCCTTCAAGCCATCAACAGATATAAACTACTGCAAGATCATTTCAGGCTGGACATAAGGTTACTGTCCGAGCCCCCAAGGTCTGAAATAGCCTGCCATCGGAGGTGGTTCAAACACCTTCAAAAAAAAAATTGGATGCTTATCTTGCTGGGATCCTATGAACCCAGCTGACTTCCTGCACTTTGGGCGGGGGGCTGGACTCGATAATCTTCCAAGGTCCCTTCCAGCCCTAATGTCTATGAAATCTATGGAAGCCAAATTCTTAAATAAACCAATCATGAGAAACTACTGCATAAAAGAAATGGAGAGAAAGAAAGAAAATAAGTTCATGATTACAAATGTTCACTGTAAAAATAGGGATGGAAAAATTATTTTAAAATGTATTTACTAATACCAATTATTAATAAGCAGGGATCCTCATTTTCCCTGATAAAAAGAATTCCCCAATTTTTGGATGTCACGGGGTGGGGTGTAGGAGCGGCCGTGATCCCACTAGCGCCCCCTGCCATGCTCAATTAGGGCGATCCAGCACCCTCTTTTCTCACCCACCACATCTTGTTGGTATATGGTTCTATAAGGGAGGCTGCCACTTATCACCCTGGACACTGTTCTATGCTTGTACTATTCCCTGTTCTGTATGGTGTGACCTGGTGCACCCCCAGCCCTATAGGCTATGCATACCTCCTACCTCCCCTTTAGCACACCCCAAGCCTCACTGCTCTTCCAGACGTTATCAGGTCCTTTTCTTTTTCCACACCCTTCCCAGCGCCCCCCGGGCTTGTCACGCCACCAGCGCCCCTTGTCTGGCGCCCCTGGGCTTGTCACGCAACCAGCGCCCCTATATCTATTAGCCCTCTCGGGCTTACTGACCGTACTCTTGCCAGTTGGGCTCAGGTGGCTTGAGCCTTACCTGGCCCCTTTGATCCTTCGGGGTCCCCACTACTATGGATCCCCTCCGGGACCCTTTCCAGTCCATACCCCTGCTGGGGTTTCTATCAATTACCAATGGGGCACAGGCAGCCTAAGCCTTACCTGGCTCCTTTGGCCCTTCGGAGTCCCTACCACTGTGGAGCCCCTCCAGGACCCTTTTCCAGTCCTACCCCAGTTGGGGCTCAGGTGGCCATGGCCATACCTGGCCCCCTGGAACACCATCAGGTTCTTTCACTTTACTGGGGCTTCTCCGCGTATCGCCCCGCCGGGCCGGGGTCAACACCCCTCAACACTGCGCCCCACTGGCGGGAACAGCTGTGCCCACCTGGCAATGCTCACTGTGCCCCACTGGACACCAGGAACCCCCAGATTACTGGGGAGCTCCCGTGAGGCCTCCTCGTGCCCCTACAGCCTCACCCAGTCCTCTGGTGTAACAGTAACTAAACAGAACCATAAGCCAAACAGCTGAAACACAACAATAAGCCTCCTGGCTATAACATAATATCTAAGCCCACCTGGCTGTCTTGCAAAGGCCCCCCAGTCAGGGGCCTCTCCACCCTCACCATGCTGTAGCTGCTTGGGTGGTCAGGCTGCAACAATCAGTTCTGCTCTGGTCAGCTCTCCTGCAGAGCTCCTGCACCTCAGGCTGCCAAAAGGGAACTGCTCCCTAGGCTTCAGCCTGGGCTGTTTATAAAGGCCCGGCCCTGCCCCCTTCTGGTCACATGACCAACCCGGTTGCCCCAGCAACCGGCACCTGAGCTGCCCCTGGAGATTGGCAGCTGGCCTTCTCCCTTCTTAGGAACAGGGCACCTGAGTGCCCCTGTGACATTGGATTTAAAAAAAAGAACCTACAACCCATGTTTTTCTGTTATTAGAATGAAATCCCACTTATGCTTAGGGGCAACCAACACGGGTTCATTAGTGGCAGGTCCTGTTGGACCAACCTGGTGCCTTCTATGACCAGATCACCAAATCCTTAGATGCAGGAGTAGCAGTGGACATAATCTTCCTGGACTTTCGGAAGGCCTTCGACACTTTCACTCCATTCTCATTAAGAAACCGGGGGGCTGTGGTGTCGACACCAACACAGTCAATTGGGTCGCGAACTGGCTGGAGGGCCGCACCCAGAGAGTGGTGGTAGATGGGTCATTTTCAACCTGGAGGGATGTGGGCAGTGGGGTTCGCAGGGCTTGGTCCTCGGGCCTGTACTGTTCAACATCTTCATCAGTGACTTGGACGAGAGGGTAAAAAGCACCCTGCTCAAATTTGCTGATGACACTAAGATGTGGGGGGTTCTGGGCATGCTAGAAGGGAGGAATAGGCTGCAATCAGACCTAGGCAGGTTACAAGGGTGGGCAGATGGGAATAGGATGGGATTCAGCACCAACAAGTGCAAAGTGATGCACCTGGGGAGGAACAGCTGGCACCATACCTGCAGGTTGAGAAACTCCCTTCTTTTCAGTACAGAGGTGGAAAAGGATCTTGGAGTCATCATTGATGCCAAGATGAACATGGGGCAGCATTGTGGGGATGCAGTCAGGAAGGCCAACCGTACCTTGTCATACATCCACAAATGCATCTCAAGCAGGTCCAAAGAGGTGATCCTCCCCCTCTATGCGGCACTGGTCAGGCCACAGTTGGAGTACTGCATCCGGTTTTGGGTGCCGCACTTCAAGAGGGATGTTGACAGCATGGAGAGAGTCCAGCGGAGGGCCACTCTCATGATCGGGGGCAGCAGGGCAGACCCTATGA
>NW_017728906.1:138273827-138294576 GCF_001723895.1 Crocodylus porosus
TATATATATTCACAATCAGATGCAGATTAACACTTTTCTTTATCTTTATTCTTTATAATAGTATAAAAAATTCATTATCTTTAAACATAAGTGGCCCTTTTTTTTAACAATTATATCAACTTTGTAATTCTATCTACATTGTGTTCTTATTTAACATTTATCAGTTTGGTTGGACTGAACTTGGTTGGATTAAACAAAGTCCCTTTAACTCTGCTTTGTCTGTTTATTTCCTTTTTTTTTTATTTTTAGAAGGAGGCTTTTCTCTTCAAGCCTTGTTATTTCTCTGTCTTTACTTTTGCTATCCTGAACGTATACCTTTCATCTGGTGCGTGCCTGAACCCTTGAATCCTTGTGGTCAGCACTCAGTTGTTTTCAGTAAGCTTGTGGGAGTGTATCAATTCACTCCTCTTTTTTGTTTGTTTGTTTACTTTTCCGTGCGGCTGCCAGCCGTGTCTGTGCTGCCTCTTCAGGGATCTGCCCCTCTTTCTCAGAGCTCCGCTCTTTCTAGCGGTGAGAAAAATCCTGAGGTAAGTGTCTTATCTCCTGGAGATCTTCTTTCTCCCTCACTTTCTCCTTCAGACACTTTTTCTTTCTTCTCCCTTTCTAAGACTCCCTTCTTCTCTTTCTTTTCTTTTCCCGGAGCTTCTATCCTAATATGGTAATAGCTCCAGAAGCGGCGTTCTCCAGCTCTTTTTGCCGCATCGCTGTTTACTCTTTCAAACTTGGCACAACATGAATTCTGATTTTCTTTTATTCTAACAGTGGGTAACAGCAAACAGCGGGTGGCTTAAATGTTCAGGTTCTTAAGTAATGTCAGCATCTGGATCCACTCAGGTCCTCAGTTTTCATTATTTCATCAACCTGCAAATAACAAAAGCTACATTATCTCTTACTTTCTTCCTTGGAGGAATCTCAAGAATCTTCTAGTTCTTTCTCTTGTATATGACTTCAGAAATTCAACTCCTCCAACCATTTAAGAGTAGATTGATCAATATTACTGAAATCTTTCACACTGTTCACTCCTTCTTGTGAACCATATAGAGGGCAGTCCATTAGTATATGTTAGGCTGTCTGATCTCCTTTACCACATGGGCATGATGGTGAGTTTGTAATGCCCATTTGATGTTTGATTTTATTAAAGGTTCCATAGCCTGACTGCAGTCAATTCAGGTTTACCCATGCCTCATGTGGAAGTCTATGACCAGGAGGATGTGAAGATGGTACTTGTACATAGCTACATAGTGGGGTGTGGTTGTTATTCAATTACCCTTCCCACCTTCTCTGGGTTCATGATGACACTGCTTCCTCTGTGATGTTTCTGTTGGATACTGGTAGTGTTTTTGTGCTTCTTAGATGTTTCCGTGATAAGTATTTTTCAAACATATCATGTAGTGGATGGTCTTCCTGTTGGGGTTTGATAGCCAGGTCAAGCAATATTCCAGATCTCTTGATGTCATGAGGGGGGATTCCTGACAAGCGAACATGTTTTCCCATTCCATGTATACCAGACAACCATGTATAGTTCATAGTGCAGAATTCAGGGCACTGTCCAGTTTGTGGGTGTGGGCGCTATTTGCCCATATAGGGAGTCAGAATTCTGCTAGTACATAAACCATGTCTTGGGTAGTCATTCTCAAGGTAGAGAAGTCAGCTCCCCATGTACCCTAGGTAGGTTGGTGTCTTCTTGAACCCTATTCTTTTCCTTCCACAACAACTCTAATCTTGGTATTCATGGCATGATTGTTCAGGTGAAAAATTTTTGAGGTGGTCTTCTGTATATTCAACTTCAGTCACCACTGTTTCAGGTAGGTTGCTGTGAGTTCCATGTCATGGTTCAGTTTGGTCTCTATTGATAATATGTTACTACTGACAGCAGCAAGTGCCAGGTTGTCTACATACATGTATTTGGTCAATGTGGTGCTTATGTAGTCTGCTGTGTAGATGTTAAACAGGGTGGGAGTTAGGATGGAGCCTTGTGGTACTCCATTTCTGAGTAACTTTTGATGACTTGTCTTTCTACATGATGTACTCGAAGTAAAGGGCTGATTCAAGATCATTTCCATGATGAAGTTAACCAGACTTTGTTAGCTTATACTAAAGGCCTAGGTGCCAGACCATGTTGTAGGCTGCTGTTAGGTCAACTAGAATCACTCCAAACTTTTCTCAGTTCTCAAAGACTCTTTCTATATCAGTTGTAAGTGCTGCCACACAGTCAAGGATTGATTTGTTTCTTCTGAAACCTGATTACTTGTGCAGCAGCTGTTGGTCAACAGTGGGTGTGATTCGGTTCAGGATAAGCCACTCTGAAAATTTATATATAGTATATAAATTAGTATATCACCACTGAAAGAAGTGATATGGGTCTGTAGCTCTTTAGGTCCATTGTGTCATTGCCTGGCTTCTGTATTGCAATGAAGTTGGCCTTGTGCTAGGTTTTTGGTATCTTGCAATGATGCATGCATGTTGATAGAAAACTGCATAGGCATTGTTAGGGTATAGGCCCAAGTTTGGTGAGGTGTTCAGTAAAATGTGATCAGGGGCAGCAGGTTCGCCTATTTTAATGTGAGATAGTTCTGTCTTCACCTCTTCTTCAGTGAAAGGAGATGTCAGGGTTTGATTTGCAGTTGATGATTTTAGAATGGATATAGTTTTCTGCTCAATGACTTTGTCAAAACTCCTATCTGGTTCTGGAAAATTGCCATTGTGACTAATACACTTGCAATGTCATTTGGGTAAACTGGGCAAAGTCTCTGTGGCTTGCCCTCTCTGGTTAGTCTCTTCATAGCTGACAAAGCTTTTCAGCTTGAATGTGTCATGTCTAAGTTTTGTATACTATTTAGCCACCTGTTTCTCTTCATTTCAAGTGGTGTTCTAGCTTGTTAGTGGAGTGATATCAAGCCATGCTATTACATGACATTTCTATTGTCTGTAGTAGTTTGCTGCATTTCTCATCCCAGCAGGGGATGTACTTCTTACAGTGCCCTCTGATGATGGTGGCATGGGCTGTTGTGAGGATCATGGAGGTGAAGTTGGTGTATGCCTTCTTGATATTTTCAGCAGTAGATGCTAGTAGTTCAAATTCAGAATGATCTTGTAGTTAAAAGCTCTGAATGCTTGGGATAATAGTTATTATGCTTTTAAACTTAGGGAAGAGAAAAAAACACTGAAACTGAAAAGCAAAGGGGGAAAAAGAATATTTTCCAGAATATCTAATCACATTATGCATTAAAATGTACTACATAACCATGTGTTATAAGGAAAAGAAATATTTCTTTAATGGAAAAGTCCTTCAATTTCAGGAAAAAATGTGTCAGGGAAAAGAGAAAAAACCTGAACACTTAAGGTTAGTTGAATCAGTGAGTTATGTTCTCTGCCGCCTTAGATTCAAATATTGCCTAAGGTTACAAAGCAAATGAGTTTGGCCCTCAAAAAAAACCCTGGACTATAACACAGAGAGCCCTCATTCAATCCAGTAGAAATCAACAATAGTTACTAAACGAGATAGACATTCTTGGGACAAGCTAATTGGAAAACTGTATGATTCCAATCAGAACTTCACTTTTTCAAGTTATATGAACATCAGATTGTATTACTTTTATTTTTTATCAATTCATAGGTTTTAAGGCAAGGAAAGACTACTAAATTTAGGTATTACAAGTTCCCACAAACCATAGTCTTTTTGATTAACTACCAGCTTCTAAGTAACTATCTTAAAAGTTCCAGTTTTTAATTATGTGATTTGATATTATGTATATGCCTCACTTAATTGAAGCCTAAAAGGAATGTAAAATCAACCAAAAAAATAAATAAAAGGATTTTCCTAATGGACAAGAAAGAAAAACAATGTGCTGTTTCTTCTTTTGAAAATCCATTGGCTTATGATTGTTACTAGCTCAAAATGAGCCATGATAGAAAAAGCACTACATAAATAAGAGTAAAATTAAATAGTATACTGATATATAATTCACTGACTTCTATAAAGTCCAGTAGTATAGCACAAATTTCATATAAACTAAAGTTTCCATTCCTAAAACATTGTTCTAGATCTTAAGAAGCCTACTGCCTTCTGCATGACCTTTTAGCTTTGTAAATAATGGATCAGCAATTGAAACATGGATTTCTATGTCACTGAGGAGATTTTTGTCACTATGGTGTTATAAAACAAAAAAAAATGTAAGTAAAAATGCATTATTATTAAAGTAAATAATATTACTAAATTGAATTCTAAACTATAGGGTCTAATGATGTTACTACTACTACTACTCTTAATCTGATTTTGTATTTTTACTGTCTTCCTTAAAAGGATAAGGGAATGGACATGAAAGGGTGCCAGTTAGCTATTTTGTTCTTCTCTCCTGTCTCTGCTTATGGGGCAGAGTGTCTGTCACATAGTCTATGAAGCTATATTACCTTGTCCTCTTGCTCCCATACTTTAATTGGATGCAGGTACCCACCCAGCTTAACTGCCAGTCTTGTTTGTAGCCAATAAATCTATGGGTTTTGATCATGAATGCAAATTATTGTGATCTATATTATGGAGTGTTGTAGGAGCAGGTATCAAGCTCAGGGTATTGCCAAGTACTAGATAGTTTTGTGGGAAAAAGGACAACAGGGATTGCTTCATGTTCATACTTATGGATTTGTTTATCTTCTTTCTGGGCGGAGGAGAGCATTATGACTTCCTGATAAATATATGTCTTAACACAGAAGGAATACAAGAATGAGTGTCCTCCCTTTCCAACTTCCCTTGCCCCATTATCTCATTTCTTCTCCGGCTACACTATCTGAAGTGTTCTTCAGAGTCCTGAAAATTAGTATTTTACTTCTGAAAAAATGTGGACCCAGGTAATTTTTAGGTTTCAGAAAAAAAGTTCTATAGGTCAAGCTTTTATGATTGGTTTTCAACATCCTGGCACAAAGTTGGCAAAAAAAAATGAAACAGGCAGAAAATTTTCAGAGACCTCATCTCCAAAAATTCATTCTCTACAGTTCTGTCAAGGACCTTAAAAATCACCCTATGCAGCCAAATCTGTCCAGAACAATATATCTTGATCTGTCATTTGATCAATATCAGCTAGTCATTGTTATGACACAATGCAATGCAAGCTGATAGACAGGTACCTACTTCAGAAATGCAATTATTATAAATTAATCATTTTAATGGAACATCTGCTTTTCGAACCAAAGGCGAATACGGAGATTATGTTGTATAAATTATCTGCATTGAGAATGATTGACTTAATTATGCTTTTTTTTTACATTTTTATTAATATAATTAAAACAAATGATACATAACTAAACACTGTCCTTCCAGTAGTGAAGATGTTAAATGATTTTATATCCTCACGTTGTTATCCCCTAGACTGAAATAAATGAAAACTGTTTTACAAGATGTATATGCAACCCAGATACCATGATATGAATATTATGTGGCAGAAAAAACATAACAGCATCATAGCAAATCTGATTCTACTGAAGTATGCTCATTTTTTCAATCTGGAAATGAAAGATCCATCTGTTTATGTCAATTGTTATTTGAAAAGCAATACCATATGGTTTTATTTGCTTGGGCATAGTAATTCTATCTTTTCTATTTTCCCATTTTTCAGACTGAAAAACTTATAAAGCCATTTTTATAACCCAACCACATTAGTAGTTACATTTAACTTTTTGGTTATCACATCAACATAAATGTGTTGATGTGAAATGCTACACTATTTCATGTTTGTGGTAAAAATAATATTTTGTATTACGCTATCATGTGAAGGAAAAATGTGGTGGGATTGAAGAGCAGTTTTCTGCATTTAAGTATTAATCTATCCAGAGTTTTGACTTCAAATATAAATAATAAAAATGAGGGCTCCCTCAGCTGTCCTAGAAGATAATGAATTATGTGGGCCAAGGAATCTAGTGATGCTCTCCATATTACTTCTTTGTCTGCTGTTCACTGCAACAACGGGTGTGCCTTAACCATGTTTGCCCAATGGTTGATCTAGGCTTGGTTGGACTTATAACTATGAAGAGCAATATTCCACAATATCTTTCCTTGTCTTTGATTAATTCTATTTTCACCTTGTTTTTCCATCTTCATATGAACTATTGTTGATGTGACAAACTGAGGACATAAATAAGAAATTAAATTGAATATCACATCTTTATGGGCCTTAATTAAAATAAATAGTATACTGACTAAGTATTTACGCACACATGTCAATCACACACACAAATCTACAATAAAATACTATTATTAAAATGCAAAATGAAGTAAGTATAGGTTAGAATTTCTTGTGCTTCCTTTGACCGGTTTCCTTGCATATATACATTATGATCTAACTGAATGAGCACTTGCTTCATCTCTTCCCCTGCATTTCTAATGCATGAAGCACTAGAGTTTTTATGGAAACAGTTAACACATTTCTTAACATGAGGAAAGCAAAATATTTTTCCTTAACTTTATTCTTAGAAATCCCTGCATTTTTGACTGAAAAACTGAAACAGCAGGAGCAACAATATATATTTTACCCTAGAAATGCACCCGGCATGGAAATGCCCAAATGGTTCAGCCCAAGTGGTTATAATGTCAAGTAAATGAAAGCATGATTTTAGATATATGTACCACTTTTCTTGTGTATATATTTAAGTGAAAAAGAGAGAGGCCAAGACAGACGTGTGAAAGGGAAGAAATTCTAGACCTAATGAAGTCAAATTAAGTTTTTTTTATTAGCTTCAGTGTAGCTAGGAATACATTTTAACTGGTCAGAAATATGATTTTCCTTATTTAGGACTAATTCATGACCTACTAATGTCAACATGAAAACTCCCTTTGAGATCAGACCATTAGCTAAAAGGCCAAACCAAATGATCCCTAAAACATGGTTGAATCCCTGAAACAATCATTTAAAGTAACTTCTACAGCTAATCCTTTTGTATGAACAAATATATCCAGCTTAGCACTGATGGTCAATTTTCAACTAATAAACATTCTCAACACAAAGTTAGGGAAAACTTTCAGTTCAGTGATGGTAGAATTAAATAAAGCAAATAAGACCTTTTTTTCCTGTGGGTCTTTTACCTACTAGCCAGTTGCCTGCCAAGAATGATGGGAGTGGGTGGCTGGCAGGGATGGAGCACCACCACCCAATACCCCATACTGCCACCACCTCCCAGGAACAAGGGGCAGGGGGGGGTGAAGGCTGTCACTTCTGCCTCCTCACTCAGAGCAGCGGGGCTTGCAATCACCTCCCTGCCTCAGGGGGCAGGAGCAGTGGAGATGGAGGCTCCCTCCCCCATACCCACCTCCACCTTTGCCTCCTTCTCCTCCCACTGGAACAGTGGGGCTCCCACATCCCTGCCTAAGGCAGTGGCAGTCCTCTCCCTGCCTAAGGATGCAGAGCCTGTGCAGTCAATTGCCACTCTTTTGCACAGTTGCCTAAAAGCATTACAGGCAAACAGACACACAGACAGACAGAGCCCTTTATTATATTAGAATTATGGAACTCCCTTCACTGAAGTCATTTGGTTCTGAAACAAGGGAAGCATACTGACCTGAAGAGTTTACCAAAGCTATAAGTAGATTTTTTAATATTTTATTAATGTTTATATTATATGGAATTCTCTCTCTTATTATATTAATAAGAGAGAGAATTCCATATACAAAAGCTCACAAGTAAGGGGCAACCATTAACTATAAATTATCATTGTTCTATTTACTTTAATACAGATGTGAATATTTACATATTCTCTTGATCTGATCTTAACTGTTCTACCTAGACCTATAAAGCAATATGCAGAAATCTCCAGAAAGTCCAAGGAAATATGTGTTTTTTCTTTCATTGTCTTGTATGGACTTTTAGTCAAGTTCTATTGTTAGGAAATTTAATAGTGGTTAATAAACACTAAAAGAGATTGAAGGAAACAACACATTTCTGACTACAGGAGTTTTAGTCTGTGATTTTCTTTTTCTTTTGTACATTTTCATGAATCTCATTAAAAAAATCAAAGGGAATTAAGAATATGCTTCATGTTAAGCTTGAATGATTTTCTAAGATGAATACATTTAAAAATGTGTATTAGCATGTTTCCAAGCTATAAGACACATTGGCGTTACAAAGACTGCACATGACCGCTATGATATAATAGGGGTTAACTTCATTCCTTTTTCAGCTGTGTTTCATGATCCAGTGGAATATAAAAATATATATAATTTGAAATAGACTACTTTAGTGAAATTGGGTGGAAGTGTGTATAAGAAGAATAACTCTTTCTTGCAAGAGTTTTATTCTGGGACCAAAAGCTATATATCTATGACCATATTATTTATTTCAGGGTTCATCCCTGTGACAAAAGTAATCCTAAAGTGAGCTTGTTTAAATTCAAGTTATTTTCAGGCAAAATTCCCAAAGATAATTCCTGAAAATTACTATTGTATTTGGAATAAGCTCACTTTAGGATTCCTTGTACCTCAAGGATGAAACCCTGAGTAAATTAACTCTTCAAATATTTCTGAACTTACAATCCCACTGACCTTTTTGAGTTTTTGTACTCAAAATATTTGTCATATTTGTCTTAGTGTCTTATGCAAGATTCCTGTTCTTTTCATTCCTTTCATTTTGTCTTCACCATCTTTTTACTCCATCAGCTTTCCCCTCTTAGTTTCCACCAAGGCAAACACAACCCTGATATATACTAGCCTCAGTTTCTTCCCAAAAAAAGAGTGGCTTTCTGACCACTGTGGCCAGTCAGCCCACAGCCTCAAAGATCCTGACAGTGCCTGGATATCCTTATCCCATACATGATGGGCTTGGACCTTACCCAGCACACAGTGATGCATTCTCTGGGAATCTCTCAAGATTCCCAGCGTCCTTGGGCACTATCAGTGAGTGAGACATGTATAAACATCCACAGACGCCTACAGAATCCTTTTTTGTATTCCAAGTGTGCCACATCCCAAGTGAGCAGCCTAACAACCAGGCTATAATCTCAATCACTTTTAAAATACTTTATACAATTGAAACAGCTCAAACAAGAGGTACTGAAGTTAGCTCACCTCCATTTTACCTTCTAGCCATTGGTTAAGATAATAATTAAATAAATTATGAGTCATTGAAGACTAAAATTCAAATCCCTGTTGTGAGAGGTGTAGAAATTGAGGGTTGGCATATCATATAAATGTATTTATTTATTTTTACCAGGGACACTCTGAAGCTAAATCAGGACTCAGATAATAGTTCTGTAATTGATTGATTGATTGATTTTTATTTACAAAACCACTATAAAAAAGAAGAAAACTTGCTTTTTATAATCAGGACCCTTTATGTAATAGATCTCTAAGGTAGTGGGACCACACCTCAGCCTTCAGTGGATCTTCACTTATGCATGCCAGCCAGGGATCTGACTCCCAGTTGGAGAAAAGGTGAAATTATTAAGTATACTAAATACTCCAAGACAGATATTTTGCTGGTGTGCATTTTCATAACTGACCTCTAGCTACTATATACTGTCAGTTCTCCATGGAACTATGACCTTTTAACTCAACTGAGAACACATGTTTGCTTGCCTTGGGGAGAATTTCCTACTCAGTACAGTGAATTCCATCAACATTGATTTCCTGTATTAAAAAAGTTACATTTCTATCTTACAAGAAGCATAGATTTTTAAGGCAGTGGAAGTGCTGTATTGTTATCCGTTTTCATTATGAGGCAGTCTGGGTTTCTGGGTTGCTTCTGATAACTGATAATAAAGGCACATATTTCTTTTATGCAGTCTTATTTCTTTACAAAAAAATGTACACATAGCCCTGAACCTCTGTAGACAGCAAAAAGTAGGAAAAGTACAGGAAACAGTTTTCTTGCTTATCCATGATTCCATACATTTTTCTAGCCAGCACTCTCATGAGAAAAGCTTTCTGCTTTCTCTGAGGGCAATACTGCAGATTTTTCTCTTATTATCTCCTGCCTTTTTATTTTTTTCTGCTTTGTGCCTTTTTTCTGACTTATAAACAAATTTAAACACATATGGCCACAAACAACACAGCTACAGCCTTCTGTTTTCATTCACACTAGTCTTTGTAGGGTCACTTTTCTTTTCTTAGCTAACACTGAACAAAGGAAAATTTCCAAGGAGGATTTTAGACTGCCTATAAATTAAAGATACACTGAGAAGAGCTATCCAACCTCTGGCATTATAGAATGCCTAAGTCTGCAGGTGTTTTATTTTCATACTGAAAGAGCACTTTACTCGGGCTTTATTATAATTAAAGGTGGGTGTAATCCTAGTCTTGAATATTGCATATACCAAGAGGATAACCATGGCTCTTACCATAGTCTCTCCTTTTTGGATGAATAAGTTCTTACTATGAAGCAACTTCTTTTCGTATTATTTTTTCAATAGTTAATGCAATTTAAATAAGAAATTTACACCATAGATTTACTTTTTCAAATATTTTTATTCTGGAGAAATATACATCTAATTGCTGTAAGAACTAATTTTGCAAGTTCTTTACAGTTCTATTTCAGGCACAGTGCAGATGTACAAACATCTACATGCCCAGGGAGCATGCTCAGGAGGACTGTACTCTGGTCAGACAAGTTGATTCAACTCAGGGGCCTGGGAAGCAAGACTTACAAGGAAAGACTTAAAAATCTCTATAAGTTCTTTAGTCTGGAGAAGAGAAGACTGACGGGGATCTGATAACTGTTCAAATACCTGAAGGGTGATTATAGGGAGGATGGAGATTTTTTTTTCTCTGTGCCTGTAGGAGACAGGACTAGGCACACTCGCCTCAAACAGCAGCAGAGACAATTCAGGTTGGAGATTAGGGTGGTCTATAACTTTCTGACTATATAGATGATCAAGTATTGGAATGGGATACCTTGTGTATTTGTGGAATTTCCACCCCTGGAAATTTTCAATGGGAGGTTGGACAGACACTTGGGTGAGATGATTTACTCAAGGATGATTCGGCCTGGAACAAAGGTCTGGACTAGGACCCTTCCAGTCCTGTTTTTGTATGATCCCATGATGATCATCATCATACTATGTCTGAATTAAAGTAATACTTTCTCTCTGGCCTTGAAAATTCAGGCTTGCTCCACACATATTAATTCAGAGTACTGCTACAAATATCATTTTCCCAGACTGTTATTTAACAACACCTCTCTGTGCACCTTTACTTTGCTCCCTTCTCTCTAACACATAAAAATAAGCTATTTATTCTTCTCCCTTTCCAAGCACATACTGGCCTTACCTGCCTATCATCTTTTTCCTCTATTAAGGTGTGAGTTCTCTCTAGATAACCAATAACATTTATTACTCCCTTGTTAACATTTCAAAAAGCATTTTTACATTTTGTTTACCACTATCCTGATGCTTGGAACGTAGACCAAATCTGCAAAAACAGCAGATTTGTATATCCTTATTCATCACTCCTTCCCTCTTAATTTTTTTTTTCCGTCAGGCCTAGAAAAAAAAGGATAATGGGTAGGCAGATATCACATAAAAAACACTACTCACCATACTGATCAATATTATCTCTATTTCTTTGTACTTCACTTTTAATATTATATTCTGTTTTTATATATATAATCTTGTAAGATCCACCAATTTCTCAGGAGGCCTTGAAAGCCATTATGAAATTGAAAAACAACAAAGCATGTAGTCCTGAAATTTGTAAGCAAGGTATAGTAAAAGCTCTCTCACCAACTGCACATTCTTGCTATTGCTATTATGGCAATCTGGAAACATGAACAAATTCCCAGTGACTTCAGAGATGCCAGAATAGTAACCATATTCAAGAAAGGAAATAGATCAGATTGCAGCAATTATCATAGTTTCATAGTTGGTAGGGTCAGAAGGGACCTGAGCAGATCATCAAGTCTGACCCCCTGCCATGGCAGGAAAGAGTACTGGGGTCAAATGACCCCAGCAAGGTGATTATCTAGCCTTGTCTTAAAGACCCCCAAGATAGGAGCCAGCACCACTTCACTTGGAAGTTGGTTCCAGATCCTAGCCGCCCTGACAGTGAAGTAGCGCCTCCTGATGTCTAATCTGAATTTACCCTCTGCCAGCTTGTGACCGTTAGTTCTAGTCACTCCTAGTAGTGCTCAGGGAAACAAGGAGTCCCCCAATGCCTGGGGGACTGAGTGGGATAGAGTGCACCCTCAGCAAGTTTGCAGATGATACCAATCTGGGGAAGTAGTAGATACACTGGAGGGAAGGGTTAGGAGTTAGAGAGATCTTAACAAATTGGAGGATGGACCAAAAGAAATCTCATGAGGTTCAAGAAGGCGTAGTGCAAAGTCCTGCACTTAGGAAGGAACAATTCCATGTATTTCTACAGTCTGGGGACGGACTGGCTAACAACAACTCTTCAGAAAAGGACCTGGAGGTCTTATTATAGTTATTATAGTTGATAATAAGCTGAATATAAGCTAACAATATACCCTTATTCTGAAGAAGGCTAATGGCATACTGGCATACTGGGCTACAATGGTTGGAGTTTTGCAAGGAGATCAAGGAAAGTGATTATTCCCTTCATCTCTGTTGCAGCCACATCTGGAGTACTGATCCTATTTTGGGCCCCCCACTGAATGGATGTGTACAAATTGGAGGGAGTCCAGCAGAGTTCAACTACAATGGTTAGGAGACTAGGACACATGACATTTGAGGAGAGACTGAGGCAACTGGGGTTATTTAGTTCAGAGAAGAGAAGATTGAGAGGGGATTTAATAGCAGCCTTCAACTACCTGAAGGGTGGTTCCAAAAAAGGTGGAGCTAAACTGTTCTCAATGATGGCAGATGACAGAAAAAGGAACAATGGTTTCAAGTTGAGGCAAGGAAAGTTTAGGTTAGATATTAAGAAAAACTCTCTCACAAGGAAGATAATAAATCACTGGAACAGGTTACCCAGAGAAATTGTGGGCTCTCCATCCTTGGAGGTTTTATGACATGGTTAGACAAAGCCTTGGCTAGGATGATCTAGTTAGAGATGGTCCAGCTTTGAGCAGGGGATTGGACTAAATGACCTCTTAGGCTAAGTACAGACAATCAAAAAGCCTGAGGCTAAATTGATTCAGTCTTTACAGGTTAGTTTAAGCTGCAAAGATTGAACCAGTGAGCAAATGAACAGACATGCACTTCTGAATCTGAAAATGCAGTGACATGCCTGCAGTGGCTCAAGCCAGAAACTGAGGGTGCTAGAGCATGGCCCTCTGGCACAGTACCCAGCATGGCCTGTGTGTTCACTTCCTCTTCCTGCATCCCAGGTCCCAGGGATTTGCAGTCCATAGGCACAACAGAACACTACAGGGTTGCCTATCACTTCTTCTTCCTGCTTCTAGGTGCCTCTGGGATTTGTAGTCCCTAGTCACAGCCAGCATTAAGTTTAGCAGGGCAGGGCAGGGCAGCTCTGTATATGCGGGAAGGTAAGTTTAACACCCCTCCCAGACCCCAGACCCCAGCTGGCACTTGTCTGAGGGGGGCAGTAAGCCAGCTCTCAATGCCCCAGCCCTGCTCTCTGGAGTAGGCAGCACAGCCCAGGGCTGCAAAATGCTGGGATCCAGTGGGGACTGAGAGTTAACTTAACCATGAAAGGGGCCAGGACAGAAGTTTAAAAAACTGGTTTGACCTAATTCAGATACTACATTCAACCATGTTTATTTTAAACCAGTTCCCGCCATTTTGAAACTGGTTTATATTTACAGAACTTCTATTCTGTTACAGGTTTAAACCAGTTTCTGATGACTTAAATTGATTTATATGTAATTTCTGTCCATGGCCCTGAGGTCCCTTCCAGACCTATTTTTCTATTATTCTATGATTTCTCATTGTACAGTGTTCTGTGTACCAGGTAAACACATTTTAGTAAAGATATTTTGTTTATAGTATGCATAGTCTTATTCACCTAATATATTAAATATCATAGTAATAGAATTAATTATTAAACTTAGTGCTATGGCTAATTTTCCCTTCATAAAAAATAATGGAAGCTTCAATTTTTGTGTCTCCTTTAGTACAATAATAAATTTAGTTTAGCCGTGTAGTTAAAACTAGATCCCTGTTAACGTAAGTATGTATCAGGAGCTTCATTTACAGACTATTTCTAGAAATCTAATTACTATCAACTTTTTTCTTCAGATAAAGGATTGATTTATACAAGTTGGGTTAAAATAAATGCCTTGATTCTAACTGAGAGTCAAACTTTCTAACACATTCACTGTCAATGAAGAATGAAGAAGATAGAGTAATCCAAAAAATTTAATTAAACAATAATGCTCTTTTCTAAGGCTTTTAACAGTCATGGGGTCATATGGATTCAGAAGTTTGTGTCTTAAATGTGCTATTGAAGGAATCTAATCAATATTTTTTTATTTAAAAAAAATTAAATGGAGGGGCCACAATTAAATACTTATGTGAAACATGTGTTTATTGTTTTTGTAAAATGTCTTTTATGTGTGCTAATAATACATGACTCTTATGGTGCTGAGGTCTTAAGAAGAAAGTAACTGAGAGGCACATGTGTTTGGGAATCAGGTGGACCTAGTAAAAACTTTTCTAGAATTTTTTTTAATTAAAAATGTCTTTTTTAATTAAACCAGATACTTTGGGGGGGAGAAATAGATCATTATTTTATCATGTTTTTCAACTTGAATGCAAGAAAAATAAACAGTTCCATTAAATTTGGAAAACAGAGGTGATTATCCACACTAGTCTGAACTCAGAAGGTAGGGTAAGGTGGCATCTTACAGACTCACTAGGTCAGAGAGTCATGAGCTTTATCAGGCAACAAGCTGCTTCATCAGATGTTGATGAGACTAAGGGATTTGGGATAAAATTCTGGCTCTCTTGATTTCGGTAGCAAATCTGAAAGAATTTGGATTTGTAGTTACACATTAGTCAGTCTACATCAGCTCATGTTGGCACACCTGAGTTAGCTTTATTTTAATGAGTTCAGTTAAAAATAGCAGCAAAGATTGGCTTCAGCACAGCATCTACAAATTTGCTAGGAGTACTGGCACCTACTTGAATTGCTAGCCTTTGAAATTCATACCACTGCTTTATCGTTATTGGTACTTATGCCAACTAAGTTACATTGCTTAAACTCACCTAGTGTCAGAGCCAAGTCTATTAACTATCATGTCACTGCAATAAGGTTAGGACTACAGTTAGTTGTCAGATCTAAAGAAATAAGCTTTTTTAGTTTCCTGATCTGAAAAATAGGACTAGTGATGTTTATTGCACTTTTCCATAATGTTATGTGATTAATTGATGTTCCTGCAACACTTTGAAAATCATTTCCTCTTCAAGCACTTTGGAAAACAGAAATGAATAACGCAATAGGGATTATCAACATTTCCTCCTGTGCCCTTTCTCTGCTATCTCTTAAGGTCTTCTATTGGACTCACTCCAAACAACCCAGACTATATTAATGGTGACTAACTGGGTTCCATCTAGGAACAGAGAGAAATCACTCATTTAGGCAGTGAAAAATCTGGACGCCTAATATCAATAAAATATTATAATATTGACTTTACTAGTTAACTTCTCATATTCTCTAGAACAAAGCATATGCAAATATCCTATGCAAAGTAACAATTGTAACAGGAAGGATAAAAATCTGCTACTCCAGAATATCTACTGTTCTGGGGATTACAGCATTTAGCTATGGATTATAATGCACAGGTTCAAATGCACAGGTTCAAATTCTCTTAATCAAAGGAATGAAATGGACTCCCACAGCAAAGGTGAGCTATCAGATAAAGAAAGAAATTGCTGCATTTCCTGGCAGCTGTGCTTTGGAAGAAAGTATTGGTTAAGGCTCCTAATTCCAGCAGAGGGTTATACAGAGATAAAAGCCAAGTGGAACGGTCACATCCCTGCAGTCCAGACTTAGGTGACTAACTCTCTTAGAAAAGTATGCCTCAAGACATGCTCCTCTTCTCTATATTTCCTGCTGAGTAACTTAGTTCTCTTCTTAGCCTGTCGGCTTTAGTGGTCTTTCTCTTCTGCAGTTATCTCTCCTCATACATGGTATAACAAAATCTAGGTGCCTAGGATGGGTTGATATACAAAAACTTAGAACTCTTGGTTCCAAAATGATACCTTTTACTAGACCAACTGGGAAATCACGAGGAAATTGTTCTTTTCTGTAAGCTTTTGGGATCAAAGTCCCTTCATCATGCTCTGGGAAAAGTTTAAATGGTACAAGGTGGTAAAAAGTCCCCAAGAAATAAACTTCATTTTTGCACAGAGGGAGCTGAAGATGGAAGGCTGTCTCCCTGTGCATCCATGAGGGTGTCTTTGTGAGCTGTGAGCTTTTTGATGTGTAGATTAGATAGAGTTCCTTCCCTGGAGGTGTCAGATGACAGGCAGGGAGGTAAAAAAAAGCTTTCTTATTGTTTTGCAAGGAAGTTTAAAATCCAAAATCAGCTAAAATTCGGCATCTTCCATGTTTCATGTGTAGCTGTGTTGGTCTAAAACAAGAAGACATACAAAAAAACTAAAACTCTTGTTTCCAAAATGATACCTTTTATTAGACCAACCGGGAAATCACAAGAAAGTTGTCCTTTTCTGCATGGTTTTAGGATGGGTTTATGAATATGAGTAGGAAACAAGGCATGCACAAAAGATTGAGGCATTGTAATACCCTCTGTTGTGCTTTCTGAATTCTTTCATGAATGTATACATAGCTGCTCATATATGAAACTTTGGGAATTTTGGCCACAATATTTGACTTTTGGAAAGCATGCCTGCACATTGTTTCATCCATTTTGATAATCTTTTCCCATGTTTACTCTCATGCTTCTCATTATGCATGGAATACCTGCCCCAGGCGTATTTACCAGTTTTTTTCTTACCTTCCAACCAAATCCATCAAAAACACACTTTTGATGTCTCAACTGTAAGATCCAGGGTTGAAAATTAACTCGGCTAATGAAACCAGCAGGTGTTTGTATGCCTTATTGAATAAGAAAGATTTTTCATTATTTCAACTCTTCCCATTTCCCCATCCTTTTTTTCCCTTTTATTTTTGATATGTTCAAATTGTATGCTATTGAGAGGAGATGTTGGGTTATTATGTATTTCTGTGAGATACCTAGTACAAGTTACAGGGAGCATCTACACATGTGATTAACATACCTGGATAAACTTAGTTGCACACTATGTGCACCTGGCACCACAGCACATTGAGCTGTAGCAGAGAAGGCCCAGTTGACAGAGAGCTGGGGCAGGGTGGAGAGAGAGGGTCAGCCTGCCAGCCCAGAGCTGCTCTGCACCAGCTCAACATGCTGCAGAAAGGCTGGCTGGGGCATGATGGTGCTACAGTGCAGGGCTAGCTGGCAGACAGCCCCCACACTGTAACACCCTTGTGCCTCAGCCAGCACCAGTCACCGTCTACCCATACATTGCAGCAGAGTAAATAACTCTGTTGTAGGATAGTATTTATGTCAGGCAGTACTATCCTATAGTGGACTTAATTAATTTACTCTGAACTAATAGTAGTGCATGTGTAGACAGCGACACTTTACTGCGGAGCTAGTTAGGCAGCCCTGCAGTAAAGTGCAAATGTCGATGCATCTAATGGGCTCATCTGCATGAGACACCATAATGCACACTAGCCTGTTTTTACTGTTCATTAGCATGTCACAGTAAAAACCATACTAATGCATTGCTGTGCAGCAGAATTAGTCTACTGCAGATTAAGCATCACAAAAAAGCCATGCACTTTTACTACTGCACATTAGTGCAGGCTAATGTGCCTTCATGTAGTACCTCATATTAGCAGTATTAAATTTAATGCACACGTAATATACAAAGGCATATTAAAATGAATGTGTAGACATGCCCAGCATCATTGAAAATAATGCTATTCATTTCATTTTGCCAGTCTAAATTTTGTTCCCCATTGAAGACATTGTGGATGTATTTTGTATATCACATCAGTAATGTGACAACTAGACTGAACAGATTTGTCACTGCCACAAAACTTAGCAGGTCACCATATAAGAATGACAGTAAATCAAGCGCTATTGTTAATATATATAAGAGGACAGTGAATTGGTGATCTGTGTAAAGACACTAACAATAACTTGTCCCTAGTTAGCAGAAAAGGAAGTGTGATGAAGGATAAGTAAGTAATCTTAGGGAAATTGTTGGCCTGTAAGTGGGCATGAAGTTTAGAATAAAGAAAACAGAAAGTTTCCAATCCTATGATTAATACTGCTTTGGAGTATAGGCTTTCACAATTCACTTAACAAGATCCTGCTTTCTGTAAAATGGAGGCAGTCCTTTTATTTTACTAAGAAAGGTGTGAGGAATATTTCATTTCTTGTAAAACAGAAGCCTTACAATAGCAGAGGTTGAACCAGAATTTAAAAATGCCTGTCTCCTAGCACTTCATAAACACCAGACAGTAAATTCGTTTGTATATATGAATGTATGGCAATGATGGATCATGGAGGTTTTAAACATCTGAAATAATTATGATAATTAGAACATTTTGTGCTTATTTAAAATATATATAGGGATTGTAATATAAGCTTGATTACTAGAATAAACACAATTATTATTTGCTTTTAGGAAGAAATTGCTGTTAAATCCAAATGTCGTCTCTTTACTAACTTTAAGAAGGAAAATTCATATTTGCTCAGTTAACTGAAAAGAAAGAAGGTATGCATGCCTTTCTTGATAGTTTGTTGAGATAGATTCCCTACATATGGAGTAAACACAAATAAAATGTTTTTTCCTAAATAGAATCGCGTATGGGATGAAATGGATGGATGGTTCTGAGAATGGAAATATACTCCTCACTGCCCCCTGGGGATGGGATATTTCAATTTTATACAAGTAAAAAATAGCTCCTGACTCTTACAGAAAATGAGAAAATAGCCTTTCACCCCTGCCTCTTGAGTACTCTTCCTTTTACTTTTAATGTGCTTTATTGTTGATGGGGAAAAGTGCACTGGCATTTGACAGAAATTGATTTTGATGTATGTCCACCCATGTCCACAGAAACCTTCAGTGATTATATAAACAGAAGCTGTATACCTAGCTTCCTGAAACTATTTGTCTGTGTTGCATGAAGACCCCAAATAACCCCAAACTAGATTTCAAATTGATCAAGCATTACTCTTCATTACTTTTTGAATTACAGCAACTTCCAGAGGCTTCAATGAGATCAGACCCTTGCTATGCTAGGCACTGTACAAATACACAGTAAGATACAGTTCTTCCAATCTAGAAGTACTTCCATTCTAGATTGATAAACCATGAAGTCAGTAATGAAATGTGAAGCTAAGGTGTTTCTTTAGCATTTGGGGTGAAGGTTTCAGTTCAGGGCCCCCAATGGCTTCTGGAAAAAGTGCCCTATTAAATATTATATTTATATACTGTTATATAACTGCAGAACATTTGTCTTTCCAAGCTTCTAAAGACAACTAGAATATAGCAATTCATGTAAAAAGTTCTCTTTTCTCTGTACACCTTCTCACCTCTCCTCATCAATTACTTTTCACTCTGTCTTACAGTAGACATGCACCTTATAGACTTAGGGCTGACCAACTGGTTATATGTGGCCTGTAGGGGTTAATGTGCAGCCCCTGGGATCCTATCCATACATTACTCGTTCTATTGCCCTGGCTGCTGCTGCAGCTGGATTCTTTAGGCTCTTCCTTCCTCCCTCAGTTTTTGCTTCTTGCTCCTGCCCCAGGAGAGGTGAGGTGCAGCTTACAACTTCCAAGGAGATTGTAGTACAGTGCAGTGAAGGATGTGAGGTAGGGTCTGCCTGCACAACACGGTGAAGGGGTGGTGGACTGGGGGTCCACATGCATGGTATAGAGGTGGGGGGGGGGGCCCAGGGGCAAATGACCATCACTAATGTAGTCCATGGAGCATGCAGCTTCTGATAATGAAGTTCCCAGAACCTTAGAAGTTAAACAGCCTTGGACTAACAGAATCAGAGATGCATAACCTTTCTTATTCCTGTTTTATTGAGTTTAGCTGGAGTTAGGTACAAATTTGAATGCTCCCACTGTCCACTAGAGTAAGCCTAGCAAAGAAATGGGTACTCCATGTTCTTGACAGACTCAGGATGAGCTGTTCCCAGCAGATGCCCTACCCTAGGACATTCTTTTTTTTCTCTTTGTAGATCTCCAAGAGGTAAGGGTAGTAGCAAAATTCTCCTCATCCCCTAGGACCATTTTTCTCCCAGTTGGTCTCCATTGACTTCCTCCCAAAGACTGGAAGAAGGCCAAGGTGGTGCCTATCTTCAAGAAAGGGAAGAAAGTAGATTCGGCGAACTATAGGCCCATCAGCCTGACTTCTATCCTGGGGAAGATCTTAGAAAAGTTTATTAAAGAAGCCATCCTTAATGGACTGGCCGACACCAACATCCCAAGGGATAGCCAGCATGGGTTTGTTGCGGGTAGGTCTTGCTTGACCAATCTCATTTCCTTCTACAACCAGGTGACCTATAACCTAGACAAGGGAGAAGAGATTGATGTCATACATCTTGACTTCAAAAAAGCCTTCGATATGGTATCCCATGATCACCTCTTGGTGAAACTGGCCAATTGTGGCCTTGAGTCCACCATGATCCGCTGGCTGGGAAATTGGATCCATGGTCAGACCCAGAGGGTAGTAATCGACGGAAGTCAATCATCATGGTGCCTTGTGACCAATGGAGTCCCCCAAGGCCCTGTCCTTGGACTCATATTGTTCAACATCTTTGTTAATGATGTGGACATTGGAGTCA
>NW_017728906.1:138294957-138305952 GCF_001723895.1 Crocodylus porosus
GGCTGAGAGCCATGGGACTCTTTAGCCTGGAAAAGTGCAGGCTCAGGGGTGATCTGATGGCCACCTATAAGTTTATCAGGGGTGACCACCAGTCACTGACCGAGCCCCCAAGGTCTGGAACAGCCTGCCATCAGAGGTGGTTCAAGCACCTACAATGAACACCTTCAAGAGCAAATTGGATGCTTATCTTGCTAGGATCCTATGACCCCAGCTGACTTCCTGCCCTTTGGGCAGAGGGGCTGGACTCGATGATCTTCTGAGGTCCCTTCCAGCCCTAATGTCTATGAAATATAAAATCTATGAAATCTCCTTTCTGCTTCAGAAAGTTGTATTTATATTAGCCTTAATTCTGAGACAAGGTACAATTTGGCCAGTTGTTTTCTTCCTTATTTTTTTTTTTCTGAGTAAATGGATTGTTAGTTCTGGGTATCTGTTCCAGGTTCTCTAATGTGCTTTGTCTGTCAGTAAACTCCTGTTAAAGTAAGAATATGATTTTCTGGTACATTTGAGAGAAGGGGTGGTCTTGGAGAAGGTTGATTTGAGGTTCATCATTGTTGTGCTTGTACATTATGGGGATGTTCAGATTTATTTGCTAGGTATCTACTGAAGGAATACTTAGGTAACAAGGGGTACTTACTGATCTCAAGTCCACGTATAAGCTTTGAAGCTGCTAGAGTAAAACTTGTAAAGGTAAGTAGTGTGGTGTGGTATTGGCCATTTCTTGTTTCTTTTCTAAAAAGGAAGGGTTGTTTTGCTTTGTTGCTGAGAAGTTAACAGATACCACAACTTTAACTGAAGAAGAAGAGTGCTTATTTAACTCAGCTGAAATAGATTAACGCAAAACCCCAATTAACACAAATATAGGACCAAGTTGATACTATTAGCTTGATTTAACAGGTTGATTAATATGGCTCCTAAAAATGTAACTCCATAAATTTATCATGTGCTTAATTGCAATGCCTTTATCTTGACTAGATTTTGATGATATATCTCCACTACATTCATAAAAGCAAGATGGTTTAATGACACCCGTACTAGCGTTAAATTAGCTAGTTCAAGCACCACTAGCAATCTAGCCATGGGAGCATAGTGCTCAGTATGGACTAATTTACTTTGCTTCTGAGACAGGTTTTTAAGTCTTCACTGAGCTCTGTGTATTATGGCTAGACTACAACCAACGCCAAGCTAGTTAGTTTAAAACTAATTGAGGCATCTTTCAGAAGGCAAGAATAGGTTTCAGGTAGGTAACGAGATCCATAATTATATTTTTAACCCCTAACATAATTAAAAACATAGATCTATTTTGGAAATTTAGAACAAGGCTTTTGGTTTTACTCCTCCCCCTTCCCCTGTTAGAGCAATATACAAAGCTCCATTGTTCTGCTCAAGCCAATCTGTGCAACACATCCAGACAGTTTGTAAAAATAGACATCTCCAGTCCTTCAGTGTCTGACAGTACAAAAATAACAAAAATGCAATCAAACGCCTGTTTTTAGATGTGACAACACTCAAGCTAATGTATTAAAGTCAAAGAAAAGATGCATATGTATCATCTAGTATCCTGCCATAGGGAGAGACAAAGTGAAATGCCAACTTTCAGTGATATGTGTGCAAAAGGTTTAGGAATTTGTTGACAAAAGTGGTTTTAAAAATAGTTGCTATCCTCTAGCTGTTCCTATGAAGAACTTTGAAAAGAAAATATTTTCTTTGTTTGTATGCTGATCTAGTTTTCCTCTGACATTGCTTTAAATCTGTATTCTGAGCTTTCTAGCAAAAACTTGTATTCCTACTCAGACATGACTGAACACTGCAAAACAGTGATTGCACATTTCTTTCTGAATTCAGTTCAACTGTGTTTGTTCTCCTTGGTTATTCTCTAGCAA
Organism: Crocodylus porosus; assembly: GCF_001723895.1. Taxonomy (NCBI): domain Eukaryota; kingdom Metazoa; phylum Chordata; order Crocodylia; family Crocodylidae; genus Crocodylus; species Crocodylus porosus. Next base: position 138,296,841 of record NW_017728906.1, read on the forward strand.
CAAATGCCTGCATGACCTGATTTTTGTTCAGTACAAATGCTTCAGGAATGTTTTTTTTCTTTTCGTATTAACACCCCTTTTTCATGCGAAAAAAGAGGATTTGTGCACAAACAAGGAGATGTATTGTTCCTTCTGTGGTTTATGTTCATGTTTTAAAAGTTTCCAGTGCTTCATCAGGGAACTGAGGCATTCCACTGAGTGCCAGAATCAAACAATGTCTTTAGTCCCAAAAGTAGAACTTAGGCAGAACTTCAGTGTTTAAGCTCACAAGTTTTGTTTTTGAGAACCTCCACTCACCTGCTGTCTAACCCTGGAATACCTAATCTCTATGTATGCCATTGATTTTTACATTAATGTTCCCTGGAATCCAGTAGGTTCTATTTCTGTGCATGCCCAGAAGCATTTCAGTTTTAACAGGGGGAAGCTGCTTTAATGCTTTGCTCTTACCTAAGATCACAGTCAACTTGGGCTTTCTCTGTTGAAGATATATGTTCTCAGAGCATCCAAAATGCATGCTGACCAAACTGCCAGAGGCAGGTTCTGGTTCTTACTCACAAAACTATCTCTATATCAATGGTGGACAGCTGTTTGCCACTAGTTAAGCTCCATCCAAGTGCCACTCTGATCTGCACTGTCCAGAGACATATTTGATAAAGTTTATGCCCTGGGAACCAGAATAGAGGCAGGGGCCTTTGAGCCACTGACTTCATAGAACAGGAGCAGGATGCAGCTGCAAGAGAGATGTCACTGCCAAGAGTTAAACTGCCTAGGCCTTTTCTCAATGGGGATTGTAAATTGTGATGGCCACCTCAGGCAGATATGTAAGAATATGTTTTATTTTACAGCATTTTACAGTATTTTACACTGTGGGGAATTACATAATTATGCACCCACATAATTTTGCACATAAAATGCATGGCCATGCGTAATTGCATAATTGTGAATAATTCAACCCCTGCAGGCTCTGTGCCTCTACCTCCTCTAGACAGATGGTAAGTGAGGAGGGGAAGCTCTCCAGAACTCCAGGAGGAAACCACATGTGGAGGCACAGATACCAACCAGCCCAAAGGTGCATGATTCCAGGCCTCCACATGTAGCTTCCCACTGGAGTTCTGGAAGCCCCACATGGAGGCATGGAGCCAGCCCAGCCCAATGACATGCAGCTCCCTCCTTCAGTGCCATGAGCCCCATATGTTGGCATGGAGTCAGCCAGGTCTGGTCTGAAGATACATACCAGCCAGCCAGGCTAGGCCAGTTCCATGCTACTGTGTGCAGCCCTTGGGATTGAGCCAGAGCCATGTGCCTGCTGTGGCCAGGAGTGCCCCAAGAGCCTGCTGCCTGCTGCTGTTCAGCTGCTGGTGGAGGGGAATACGTACCATCAGAGGAGACATGTGGGGAGGTTCCACACAAACCCTACACCCACCCATACTCCCCTACAAACCACACACACTACCTGCTAAATCCAGACCCCATACCCACAAAGCCCACACAACCAAACCCCCACACCTTCACAAATCCCCCTTATCCCCCCCCACACCCCACTCCCATCTCTTCAACCATCCAAAGTACCTGCATCTATTTCTAAAGAAGGTTCAAAAGGTATTATATTTAGTGTAATTTTTTTGAGTAATTAATTTTACATAATTTTGAATTTTTCTGCACATAATTTCCTGGGGTGTAAGTAGTGACAAAGGTTGTGTACATCCTTTCAAATGATCTAGGATAATTCTGCAAGGGAAATTCTACTTTTCCCCTGGTAGAAAAAATATCTAGAGGCATCTGAACAGACATTCAAATGTTGAGCTGCTAAAGAGCAGAGAACCTGCAGTGTTGATGCAGCTCAGCTGGGAAGGGCCCTATGTGCACATCTCAGATGTTTTGCAAACTCTCTTAGCCAGAGACAGAATGGCAGCAGGGCACAGGGCAGCCCTGATGGACTTATCCAGACTCTTCAGAGTAGGCCTGTGTCTCCCTGCAACACAATGTAAGATTGTGAAGGAGATATGCCAAGGGCGGGCAATTACTCTTGCCCTTGGAAGTACTCCTTTTGGGAGGGGAGGGGTCAGCATCTTAGAACCTGAAAAAGCAAATCATACACTAAAAGTCAAATGCCTACTGTAACATAGTTTAATTTTATTACAAAAAAAAATTGTTATGATTTGTGTTTATGTACTGTATATAGAGGTGATTGCATAATAACTCAAAATAAATTCTTAGTCTTTTATATTGTGTGGGGGGTGTGGTTGTGTGTGTGTGTGTATGGTGGGGGGCTTATGGTGGAGGGTGGGTGTATGTATGGTATGGAGTTCTGTGTGTATGGTGGGGTGTGGGGGTGTTTATGGTGGGGTATGTGTATGGGTGAGGTTGTGTGGGAGTTTGTGAGGAAGCAAGGCTATGTGTCAGGGGACATAGGGTATGTTAAGGGGTTGTGTGGGATGTGGGTGTGTGGCTCTGGATCAAACTATCCTCTCCTGCAGTCAATACAGGTAACACTGGGGGAAAAGGTGTGTGTGTCTGTGTGTGGTTTGTGGGGTGTGAAGGAGCATGGGAGGGGTGTGAGGACTCCCCCCAGACTCTTCCCATAGTGTAGCAGCAGGTGGGGGCACTGGTGCCTGGTTCTGGCCAGTGCTGTACCTCAAAGCAAGGAGTGCAGCCCGTTTTCTTCCCTGGCACTCCCTGCACTCATGAAGCACAAGAGGGAAATCCGGGGTGCTGGACCTGGCTTCTTTCCCTGCCCCAGCCCACTCCAGTGCCTGGGGCTTTCCTCTTGTGCAGGGAGTGCCAAGGAAACAAACAGCCCAGCAGGGGCTGCACTCCTCACAGCACTGGCGGGAGCCAGGAGCCAGGTATCAGCACTAGAGCACCCCCCCACACACACACTGCTGCTGGGGTCCCCACTGCCTGCCAGGGCTGCATGCTATGGGTGGAGTGTGTGGGGGGGTCCCCATACCTCCCCCTCACACCCACACCCTGCCCAGCTGACCACATTGCTGCTGCCCCTCTGGGCATAGGCTCTGCACTGCAACCAGCCCCAGCCCACACTGGATGCTCCAGCCCAGATGCAGCCTTGCCTCTGTCCCTCCTTTCCCTACCTGCTGCCCAGAGAGAGCAGACACCGGGGAAGCCTGCAGCAACAACCTCATCTGAGCTAGTGGGGCCAGCCCTTCTGCCCATGAGGGACGCGGGTGACACATAATAAGATAAGCTGGGCATGGGTGTAGGTGCCTCATTCCATCCTCATGAGCGGAAGGGCTGGGTGGGGTGCAATTTATTGGGGGGTGTCATGGCTGGAAGAAAGTGCCAGGTGGACCAGATCCAGCCTGCAGGCCACATTTTGCCCACCCCCGGAATATGTTGTGCTCAGCCAGAGCAGTGGAGCCCAGTCCAAATGTCTCCCAGGAGATGCAAAGTGAGGGAGGGAAGGAGATCAAAGCACCCAGGGATGCTGGAGGACTATGCTATGACTTCTCTCAGAAGACAGCCTGTAATAAAATCAGACGTCTTCTTGTTTAGAGAACACCTCTATGAAGCCAAGTTGTATCGAGCCAATTGCATATAAATATTCTGAAATAAAAATTATTTCAAGCCTCCAAGTCTGAATTCCAATTTTAATGCACCAAGGTGTTCAGATTCACTTAATACAGTAAAAAATAATTTTCCTGAGAAATTCAGATCCACTCTCATCCATGTTTCAACCCTCATGTTTAAAGCTAATATATGTTCATTTTTAGTTTCAGTTCAGGAACAGCTCTAACCCTAATCTATAAACAATAACCTGCCATTCCAGATATCTCATCATGCATTATCAATACACATATATTAATCATTATTTAGATTGACTTTTATATTTTTTTAATAATGATTAGTGTGAAATAATTCTTAGCACTAATGATATATAGCCATCAGGCCTGTAAGTCATAGAGCCGAACAACCCTACATAAAGCTAAGCCGAGTAAAATGGGTACTACTGATCTCAACATTCAAATGAGAAAGAAAAAGGTATGGAATGGCCTCATCCAAGGTCACATAGGAAGTGACAAGATTGCAATCTACTGCTATAACCACACTGCCTCTCATAGTAGGGTATATACAAACTATATCTGCATGTGTATAGCCAAACCATATGTTAACTGATCTTTAATAATCTCAAAATGTTTCTTGAATTCAGCCCCAGGAAAAAAATTATGTATCTTTTCTTCAAGTTCACTGTCTTCTGGGCATGACAAAAACATGAAAATACATGTTTTAAAATGAATACATTGGTCTTACATTTTCTCATATGTGACTTTTCTCAGGGGTTCCATATCTCTAGAATTAAAATGCATGCTTCATTGCTTTCCTCACTTTTCAGTAATTATAAATTCTGATGAGTATAAACTGTTGCTAAGATATATTCGCATGGCAAATGCAGCCAAGCCTAAACATAGAAAAGTATAGGTTATTGTTTGGCTTCTTAGTGAGATCTCATCCAGATATAATTACATTTTCTCTCCATCACTAAATTACATTTTTTTCACCTGTTGTCTATTTATTTAAACAAAAAAACCCCTAAGGTCATGAAATCTTAAGCTACTTACCAGTAACAAATTGAGAGCAAGTTACTAATTTTATAAAAGTATGCATATTCCCTCATGGTTTTATAAATTAATCTAAAATTATCACTGTCTCAGAAGAGCATTATATCTGGCCACAAATGTTTTTAGATTTTGTCAGATATTGTGTATCCAGTAGCTCTGCATTTTTTTTTTTTTTCGATTCATAGCTTGGGCATTCTGCTTTGGCCTTTCTAATGCAAGCTGGTTGTTGTCTAAGACTGGCTAGATAGCTACATATCATTCATCTGTGACTTTCCAGGCTTTGCATATCATACAAGTTACATATTGTTTCAAAAGGATTCATTGTTTATGGTTTTATGCTTTTTTAATCTTATCTAAGCCAGGGAGGACAAGATCAGTGTTATTTAAAGACTTATTTATAATTTGGTATGTATAAAATGTACCCATTTTCTCAATGCATTTGTACATTTTTTCTTACAGTCACTGAGGATTGATAAGAATAACACACGTAATTACTTACATGTATAAAGTACACGAGTAGGCTTTATAATAAGAGATTAATTTTGGGAATTTATTTTATTGTACACTTATTTTTATTAATGCTCCCTAATGAAGAAAATATATGCTTATAATCTCCCCATATTCAAGCAGCTTTTCGTGTTCTATTCTGTGGGTATATTAACTAAATTATCATAATAATGTACAGGTATTTTCCATGCTTCCATAGAGTTAAGCAATTCTTGTAAAACAAGACTTTATGTTCTAAATAGCAACAGGTATCCAGAAAAAGCAGTAGAAATTAATGTCAGCAGTCTATTTTAGTTTACATTCCACATGGGACTTACTTAGACACTCAGGAACTAGGAAACCCAGGAGATTCTCCCCCTCCCAAAAAGGGTTTGAACCTGCATCTCATCTGCTTTTTCACCAGCAGTGTGACCACAGGTTTTATAGTGTCCTGGCCCCAATGCAGCTATTTTTTTTTAAGCTAGTTCAGGCAATTAAGTGATGAAGGTCTCAAAATAAAGCTAACTAGGAAGTGAAGGAACCTGAGATTCTAGCCTAGACCCTTGATCTCAGTGGAGTAAAAATTGCCCTGTTGTCCTCCATCCATTTAAGCAAGTGATTATAAAATTCAAGGTGGAGTAGCTTAGTTTTAAAAAGAAGGCTGGTTAAGGGCCTGGTTAACATCTAACCTGTGGTGAGAACAATATATTAAGACATTAGGGAGATGAAGGTTCCTATCCCCTCTAGGTAAAGGGGAAGATTAGAGCATGTATCTATTTTTTGTCTACCTATGTATATTTTCTGGGTGTGCCTTAAGTATTAAATTAAAATATGAAAGAGCCCTACTTCTCCAGTGTGTAATACCTGATTCTGATGGATCTTCACCTATGTACAATTTCAAGACTTATGTCTGTGCAGGTATGCAGATATAGAGCTCTGTACCAGGCTTGAGAGAGTGCAACCTGCTGTACAACTTAGTAGACATATCAGCACCTGTGAGTTCACCTAATAGGATGTCTACCTGTGCACAATGCCAAAACACCAGTTTTACTGCTAAGCAAGTGCCATTTAGGTATGCAAAATGAAATAGGTTTATACCCTAAATTTGTTTTCTTGCACTCAGAACCATCTGAGAAATTTCCCACTGAAATCAGTGTGGCTTTTTGGCAGGCAAAGGAGTCATATGAGCTCTTTGTCTGAATAAAGTCTGCCTTCCACAGTTGTTCTGTTGAGGGTCCACAATAATCAAAAGAGCATTATATCCAGCCACAAATGTTTGATAGATTTTCTCATATATTGTGTATCCAATAGCTCTGTAACTTTTTGGTACATGGCTTGGGCATTCTGCTTTGGCCTTTCTTTGTTGCTGGGGATAAGAGGGATAATGTAATTTTTGAATGTGTATGTAGTAGGCTATCGAGTAGGAGTTGAGGTATGAAATGCATTATATGTATATATCAGTGGAGAGACCATTACTGCAACACTGGTGTCACCCCTCTCCCTTCCCCCAACCTTATAGTGGACTATTGTGGCTGTTGAAAAAAAATATTAAAAAACGGAAATGATTCAGAAAAGGGCAACAGGAAAAGATTTTTGTTTGAAAAATACATATTAGCATTTGTAGTTAGCCTTTTCTGGAACCTACAGATGCCATTAAAACCTTAGGGCACAAATGGTACCAGTTACGCTGTTTCCATAGAGAAGTGAAGGACTTCAGCCTGTTTTCCTTATCAAGTTTAACAGTATCTTGCTTACCATTTATAACACCTGCAAAACAGAATTATCTATGGTCACATAACTTGATCCAATGTCAGACCCAATGTTTGAACTAAATAAATTCAAATAGATATGATTAAGGAAGTAGTTTTGAGTTGGAGGCAGAAATTATTGGGTGAGGTCCAGATCATAATTGTCCTGTCTGGCTAAATAAACAAGATGCCTTTTTCCAGGTTAAGGACTGAAGAATGTCAATTCATGTAAATGTAAATGTAAATGTAAATGTTTATCACTTTGAACGAGTGGGATAGTAACGGTCCAAATCAGTGGCATTTGATCAAAGCAATGAGCATTTTCACAGATTTAAATTTGAATCGTATTTCTGCCATCTTCTGTTTCCTTTATTTTACAAATTTCTGTCATTACAATAAGATATTAGAATTTCAATACCTGATATTATTCTAGAAAAGTCAATAATATGCTGTGAAAAACTGACCTTTTCAATATTCCTTTGTTTTATTGGTTGGTGTAGCACAACATGCTACACTAAAGAGGTGTGAGGCTTTCTACCAATGATTTTCCAAATTTAGGAATGCAGGTAAGAGTCAGGAATACAATAAAATGCTTTGCTAAATACTATACCAAAAGCTCCTACCATTTATAAAGCTTGGTTAAAATAGTGTCGAAGGTGTTTAAGTACTTTCCAGGAGTAAGAATGGAGAGTAAATTGTGGATCAAGCTATATTTACACATCTAGACTGCAAGCTTATCATGATCAGCAGTGACACCCTCAAACACATTGCATTGCTTTGCCTATACCCCCTTCCCTGTATTGGGAGGAAGCAATATGGCTATGCCTGTATGGTACAAGAGGTAGGATAATGAGTACAGTTACTCAATCATGCTTACTAGCCAATCCTTGGTATTGTGTGAATGTAGCTATCCTGCTTCTGCTCAGGATGGATACTGTATGTGATGATAAAATTATGTATTTAAGAACATCATTGTTTGGCACTGTAGGTTTATGGCCTAGATGTGGCAGCAAAGTTAAAAATTGTGAATTTTGGGTTACTTTTTATGGCCAAAAAATTGGGATTTTTTGTTTTTTAATCAGAGAAAAGCAGGATCTCTGATCATGATATACAACTCACAGGCTGCAACCACCAAGACACAAGCTGATGACCTTTCTTGTCCATCAAGAAACGCCCCCCCCCCTCCATTTTTGAAAATTTTAAAGACAGTCACTTGGCCACAATGATTTAGACAAGGGCTGTCTTCCCTTAATCCAGAGACTGAACTAAATTAACTTATGAGCTCTCGTCCAGCCCTACTTTCCTATGGTTTTATGATCCTATTTATAATTTATGTTTGCTTACTATCATCCAGCACAATAATTTTCAATGTGGGACTGGGTAGGGCAGAGCAGGGGGCACTACGATCATTACATTTCCTCTGTTTCTGCATCATCACCTTCAAAAGAATAACTTGTATTTATTCAACTTGCTGTCATTGAAAACCAAGTTAGGCACTTAAATATATTTGAGGATCTGGGCCATGTTATATTACATTGCTAAACGTTAAACACGGAAGAATAAGAACACTGAATACAGTCTTAGATAATGTACAACACTGGATAAAGCCTGACTGATGTATGGGGATGGCTGAAGCTACATCTTTTGGAGGGAAGATTGTCAAAGTTAGGGTGCAAAAACAAAAAGAGATAAGATTAGGACATAGATTACAAAGTCCTTTTTTAACCTAAGGGCAACATTTTTTCAGATTTGGAATCATCCTTTAACATGAAACTATGAAACTATGATATAATGTAAGGGAGGGGGGGTTGTGTTTTTTTTTCCCCAGGGGGGAGGTTGTTTGTTTTTCCTTATTGAGTCCAATTGTGTCATAGTTAGTAGGGTCAGAAGGGACCTGAGCAGATCATCAATTCCGACCCCCTGCCATTCAGGAAAGAGTACTGGGGTCAAATGACCCCAGAAAGGTGATTGTCAAGCCTTGTCTTAAAGACCCCCTGGGTAGGAACCAGCACCACTTCGCTTGGATGTTGGTGCGAGATCCTAGCCACCCTGACAGTCAAGTAGCGCCTCCTGATGTCTAATCTGAATTTACCCTCTGCCATCTTGTAACCATTATTTCTAGTCACTCCTGGTAGTGTTCGGGGAAACAGGGATTCCCCCAAGGCCTGCTGGTCCCCTCTGACTAGTTTGTAATAGGTCACTAGATCCCCCCACAGCCTTCTCTTGTGGAGGCTGAACAGGTTCAGGTCCCATAGCCTCTCCTCATAGGGCCTGCCCTGCTGTCCCTTGATCATGCAAGTG
>NW_017728906.1:138306167-138307642 GCF_001723895.1 Crocodylus porosus
CAAGTCACTGATGAAGATATTGTATAGTGCGGGCCCGAGGACCGAGCCCTGCGGAACCCCACTGTGCACATCACTCCAGGTCAAAAATGACCCATCCACCACCACTTTCTGGGGGCGGCCCTTCAGCCAGTTGGCGACCAATTTGACTATGTAGGTGTTGACACCACAGTCCCCCAATTTCTTAATGAGAATGGGGTTAGAGACGGTGTCAAAGACCTTCTTAAAGTCCAGGAAGACTATGTCCACTGCTATCCCTGCATCTAAGGATTTGGTGACCTGGTCATAGAAGGCCACCAGGTTGGTCTGACAGGACCTACCTCCAATGAACCTATGTTGGTTGCCCCTAAGCTTAATCTCCCCTGCTGGCCTCTGACATGTGCCAGAATAATTCTCTCAAAAAGCTTACCCAGGATGGAGGTAGACTAACTGGCCTAACTGTTCCCCAGGTCTTCCTTCCTTCCTTTTGTGAAGATGGGAACCACATTGGCCCTCTTCCAGTCCTCTGGCAGTGCACCAGAGCACCACGAGTGCTCGTAAAGCCGTGCCAGGGGTCCCACAATGACCTCAGCTAATTCCCTCAGCACTCTGGGGTGGAGATCAGCCAGATCAGCTGATTTAAATACATCCAGTCCCTCCAGAAGTTCCCTGACTAGGTCTTCCCTGACGCTTGGCCTAGGTATGCCTCCCCTGGGGCCTGAGGGAGGCCCAGTCGGGGGGCTGATCTGGTCCCTGCTCAGGAAAAAGGAGGCAAAGAAGTTGTTAAATAGGTTAGCTTTGTCATCTGGTGTGAAAACCAAATTTCCTAGTGTGTCTTGCAGAGGCCCCACGTTACCCGATACTTTCTTTTTGCCCCTATGTATTTAAAAAAGGACTTCTTGTTGTCCTTGATACAGGAAGCTAGTGCAAGGTCCATCTCTGCCTTGGCCTTTCTGACTGCCCCGCTGCATCCCCAAGCAGCCGCTTATAATCCTCCCTGGTGATGGCCCCTCCCTTCCAGTGTGTGTACGCCTGCCTTTTAGCTGGAATACATTCCTTTGGTGAGCCATGGGGGCTTTTGCACCCTCCTGCTCCCTTTGATCCATGTTGGGATTACCTCTATTTGGGCTTGGAGGATCATCTCTTTAAGGAGTGACCACTCTTCTTGGACACCTGGCTCCCCTCCCCTCTGGGACCTCAGTGCTTCCCTGACTATTCTCCTTAGCTGATTGAAGTCTGCCCTCCTGAAATCTAGGGCTGCTGCCTTGCCACCTTGTGCTGGATGGTGAGTTTCAGCAGGCAATGATTACTGTCACCCAGGTAGTCGAGCACCTGCAGCCCCATCATCAGGTCATCACCCGTGGCCAGCACCAGGTCCAACAAGGCATCTCCCCTGGTGGGGCTGTGCACCTCCTGGGTTAGACGGAGGTCCTGCATTTGGGCTAGGAACCTACGTGAGTGGTCAGACCTGGCTGACTGCTCTTCCCAGCAGATGTCTA
>NW_017728906.1:138307883-138318140 GCF_001723895.1 Crocodylus porosus
CCCCAATGCCTGATCCCTCCTGACTAGTTTATAACAAGCCGCAAGATCCCCCCTCAGCCTTCTTTTTTGGAGGCTGAACAGGTTCAGGTCTCGTAGCCTCTCCTCATAGGGCTTGCCCTCTTGTCTCCTGTTCATATGAGTGGCCCTCCTCTGCACCATCTCCATGCTGTCGACATCCCTCTTGAAGTGTGGCACCCAGAACTGGACACAAAACTCCAGCTGCGGCCTGACCAGTGCCGCATAGAGGGGGAGGATCACCTCTTTGGACCTCTTTGGATGTGTATTCCTCCTTAATGTAGAGCGACACACCCCCACCTTTCTGCCCTGTCCTGTCCTTCCTGTACAGCCTACAGCCCTTGATATTCACTGCCCAGTCACGTGTTGGGTCCCACCGCATTTCAGTGAGCTCCACTATGTCTGGGTTGGTGTCAGCTAGCAGGAGGGTAAGTTCCTCCTGCTTATTTCCTATACTATGAACGTTTGTGTAGAGGCATTTGAGGCCTGCTGTGGATGTGTGCACTGGCCCCCTAATCACAGCATTGCCCTGGACCCTGTTGCTTACCTGTTCATCAGTCTAGACTGGGCTGTACTTGTGAGTGCTGCTTGGTTTAGTGGTCCAAGGCTTCCTCCTCCCTCATCTTCTCCTTCGCCTGATGAGCCTAGTTTAAAGCCCACCAGAGGAGATCTACCAACCTAGAAGAAAACAAGCTCTTACCTTTAGGGGAAAGGTGGAGCCCATTCCAGGTGAGCATGTCTCTCATCGTGATGTGCGGGCCGTTGTTAAGGAAGTCAAAGCCTGCCTCAAGACACCATTCCCAAAGCCACCAGGTGGTCTCTGAGATGCATGTCTCATGCCGTCTTGCATGTCCACTCACTGGTAGAACAGAAGAGAATACCACCTGTGCACCTATCTTCTTCAGCACGCCCCCAGAGAGTGATAGTCTGCCATCAGGTGATTAGGGCTTCTCCTGGCCGCATCATTAGTACCCACATGGATTAGAACCATGGGGTAGTAATTGGTGGGCTGGATCATGGCCTGGATCATCCCTGTCACGTCATGTATCTTTGCTCCGGGTAGGCAGTAGATCTCGCGTGTCGAGAGGTCCTGGCGACAGATGGGGCCCTCTGTACCTCTTAGGATGGAATCACCTATGATGATCATTCGACGCTTTCTCCTCTGGGACTGCTGAGCTCCTTTGGCCTGTTCAGAATATAGAGAGTCTGGAGTTGGCTACTCTCCCTCCTTCTCCTCCAGTGTTGCCAGGGCCTCATACCTGTTCTCCAGCCAGACTGGAGGAAATGGTACTGCTATGTTATGAGCAGCTGTGGTTCTGGAGGTGACTGTCTGTCACTCTGCAGTGGAGGGCACTTCCCGAGGTGCTTCTGCCTTGGGTGTGTGGCCCTGCAAGGAAAGGAAATAGTCGTCAATTTCTTCCTCCACCTCCCTGATTCCCCTTAGCCTGCTAACCTCCTCCTGGAGCTCCCTCACCTGCACCTCCAGGGCCCTAAGGCAGGTCTCTGCAGGACAGGTGTGGGGGTCCCCAATCTCTTCCCCCCCGGGCCTTGCTGGGCAACCCCCACAAGCCAGGGGGTGGGAGGATGCCAGCTCCCCCATGGGCTCTGTGTGGGTGGAGGCCTCAGACAAGCCTTGGCAGCACTCCACATCAACACCATCATAAGAGCTTCTGCTTGTTTTTAGCTTAGTACAGTGCCTTTGCCCTAGTAGGAGTCTCCCTCCTGGCCCTTCCTGCTCACCTGCCAGCGCAAACACCTACGCAAATGCTGGTGCGCTCTTACAGAACATGCCTGTTTGCGCATTCTGTTTGCACGGCGTGGCTTGGGAGCATGGCTCCCTACCGGCTCAGCTAAGAGGGATCTGGAGGGAAGCCCTCCAGATCCAGCTCAGCTGCATCCAGTTCCTATGCCCACTTACCTTAGGGGGATCAGCTGCTACTGTGTCTGCCTCTGCCTCGGGTCTGATAAGGGGGCACACTTATGTGCGGGACACACATGTGCCTGGATCCCTCCTCTCCCCGCTGTTCCTGGCTCCCGAGTGCTCCTGAGTGTCAATTACTTGAATTTCCTAAATGTAGATTATAAATTCTATTTTTACTGGGATAGTTTATTAGTACTAGTAAAAGGCACTTTCTGAGTTAAAAACCTATAATGCATTGAAGAACTTTGGAACTGATTGTTTAAAAAGACCATTGTCTTGAAACAGCTTCTGGATAAACACTCCATAACATTTTTCTCCCCTAGTGCTCTGCTTAGAAACTTTCTCTGTGGCTTCTATTAAAGTCACAAAATGTTGGGTTTTTTGCCATTCATAAGGTGAACTTTCATTGGGTCTCTCATATATTTAAAAAGTTAAAGATAGATAAAGGTCTGCTGTACTATCGCTTTAATGGTTCTTGATAGGGACAAAGTCACAATTTTGTCATTTAAGATCATTTGTTTGGAAAAATTGATGTCATACAAGTGTACTTTACTATAGAAAGCAAAGTAACCAAAGGCCTGATTCTTATTTATACTGAGTATATCTACACATGTGCCTAACTGTGCAGTAGACTAATTTGCTGCAGTGTAAAGCATCACAGTCTACACATGCAATGCTATTAGACCACAGCAAATTAATTTTTCCCACTGTTGGGGACAGTAGTGTCTTACAGCCATGAAAATACTTGCACCTAAATGCAGATGTAAACACTGACTTGTGTGTACATAGTACCCGGTCAGCCCATGCAGCGGAGTGCCAGACCCCTGCCTGCTGCCAAGCCACAGGACTCCACATACTAGGGCACTCTCATATCCCAGCCATCCTCTCCGCCACCCGATGCTGCCTTTCATGTCCCGGCTGGCTCCTCCACCACCCAACAGAGTCTGGAGCTAACCAACTGGCTCCCTGCCAGCTCGTGGCTGCTCTACCCCAGGTCAAATTGTTGTGGTCCTGGGCACAGCATCTGTACATGTGCCCTGGACCACAGCAGTTTGAATATCTACATATGCTGTTAAGGTGTAATGATAAACTCTAGTGCAAACTGTGCCATAGTTCATCATGTTACCTTAATGGCATGTGATGCATCCACTGATACCATTTTACATTGTCTACTCAGTAGAACCTGGATCATTCTTATCCATTTAGTTCACAATCTGCTTTACCCACAGGAGGATGCTGAATTAAAAATGACTCAGCCATCTGTGTATTACTCCACATGGCTCTATTTCAGCAATCATCTCATTAGAAGTGCCACGCAGCTCACTGGAGGACCATTACTCTTTAAAATAAAAGCCAGAGAAAACCAGCAAACAACTAGAGACCTGCGTAGTCTTGTGCATCTGTTTATTGTGATTTTGTTTACCCTGGATACTGAACAAATCTTGTATCTTATTGGGGGGGGGGGGGTGTCGAGGAAGTAAGAAACTAATCCTTAAAAATATCTAGGTTCTACTATGTAGTATAAATTCAAAACTTAATCATACCCAAAGGTCCCTAATACAGACAAGAATAAGAATTGAGTTTATGAAGTGGCATATGAATAGGTAGAAATGTTTCTATTATATTAGGTTCTAGTCCACAAAAACATATAAGCATATGCTTAAAGTATATGAATTATCTTACTGACTTCAATTGGATTAATTAAGCAACTGCATACATATTTTTACTGTAGTATGCTCTGTAGGAGGGGTATTTTTCTTAATTCATATTCTGTTGATGCTGAAAAAAAAATTCATCATCACTGAAACCACCTTGAAGCAGAAATTGGCAGAATCAAATTCTCTCTTCTTGTTGATCTATTAGAGTTCTAGGGCTTTTGAAGATATTTTCAGCATTTTCTACATCACATTAACTAATTTGCATCCCACAGTTTGAATTGGCCTGAGACGGGGCCAGGGCTTATGGAAGCCAAAGGTCCCATGAGTGGGGCCACAGTTAATGGGCGAAGGGGACTGTTGAGCCAGCTGCCTGAAATGATATCTACGAGGCTTGGGCTGCAGTGTAGGGGTGGAATGGAATGGCAGATAGCCGCCCCCCACAATATCACAGTGTAAAATGGGAAGCCTCCCACCTTAATTAACAACCTAATTAATTACAACAAGGTGTGGCAGGAGAGACTGGTGGGCAGCATGCCCAGAGGCAGGCGGGAAACTAGCTCTGTGCTTAGTCAGTGACCCCCACTTTGCCACAGTAAACACTGCTACATTGTTACAGTTATCTAAAGTTTTGTTCCAGAAGGTACAATTGACCTGATACTTAGGAGGGTGAGGTGCTGTTGGCACATTTGACTTTGAAAAGGTGGTACTTTGTTCCTGATAGCCTCTACTTTTTCCATTGATTTTCCCTTGCAGGGATTAGGGTTGTTGGTTGTAGCCACGTTGGTATAAGGACATAAGCAGATGAGGTTCTTTGGGTAGATATGATATCTTTTACTGGGTGATATATTTCTAATAAGTTTTCAGATCTACCCAAAGAACCTTGCAGGGATTAATATTTGCAATGAGTATCTTCTTATCTGAGTTTCTAAGGACTGTTTTTCCTAAAAGCAATGCTGTATATAAATGCTAGTTAATATAGTTTAAATTGCCTGATTCAGACTGCCTTAGTATGCATTAACTTTAATCCTCATTCAATGAGGATTAGTTAATTGGATTGGAGTCCACTTTAATTCAGACTACAGACATCCACATGTATATGATTACAGCTGTAGTCCAGATTAAACCTAAAAAAGAACATATATGAACAGCCCTAGAGCTTAATCCATTTTTCTTCTAATGCCAAGTCATACAGAAAGTGATGCCATAAAAAAAAGTCTGAAGTGCAAAGAAACCTAGAGGAACAAGTGTTGCAATGGAATCAAATATTCACAAGTAAATTCTATATAAATTAAAAAATAAACCACTAATTACTGTTCATGTTCATAGTAATTAGATTATGGTCTGTATATTTGTTGTTTTGAGGCTATTTTTTCACTAGTACCTAAAAGTTTAGTAGTTTAATTTAAGTTACTTATTTAATTATTAAATGTTAACCTTCTACAAATAGAAGATTAATTTAATGATTTAGACTTTAAGATAATTTCTGGCTAGCTAAGGCAGAAAACAAGTTGTTTTTAAGATTTTACCTTTACTTTTGTGATTAAGAAAAAAATCTGTCCGCAAAATATAGTAGAAAATGGCATGTGTGCACCCTTTGAGAATTATTTTTCATCTCTAAACTATGTGCTGTCTACTACTGGGGTGGTCAGGTTGCCTTGACTGCCTACATCTGAAGTGAAGGAACAGCTTTCTGATTAGTTGTCTGTAGAAAAAGTGTAAAATTAAAAAATTCATCTGTAATGACTCTCTGCAGTTGTTGATATAAATTAAATGAGATTGTCCCTGTGTAAATTACCTAGCCCTAATAGAGTCTTTCCATTCATCATCTGAAAATCTCAGTTATGTTGTAACCCATTAATGGTTGTGGAGGACTTCTACTCATATTGACCATTCTGAGAATTTATGTAAAGCGTGGGGTTTTTGTTTTTAAATACCATGCCCATTTTCAAAATACATTCAGCAAAATGAGATATGATTTCAGATGGCCTGAGGCCAACATGCTCAATGATTGTACAGTTATTTAGTGTTATGGAAAACTAGGGCCACATTTGCTGACCATTCAGTTCCAGTTCCTTTCCTAAAGATATAAAATCTGATTTCCTAACAGTAGTGCTAATTTCTCTAATTACTGAAAGTGAAAATAGATATAGGATATAAATAATACATACTTTCATTGTATTATGCCCTTTAAGAATATATGCCACTATTTTTAAAAAGAAAACATATATATAATGTATACACTTATATTTGTATTATATTTCAATAATGTAAAGGAATATGGTATGGTATAGTCTGGGTATATGGTATGGGCATGGCATGACATATTTTCATTTTAGCAAAACTGGGTGCATCTACACATGCAATTAATTCAAAACTATAAACTCTGAAGCAGTTTGAGGCAGGCTAAACTACTCCCAGGCACAGTATCTACATGTGTACCTGGGGAAGCAGCAATTGAATTGGGGCCGAGCAGTTTACATTGGACCCACTCCTAATATCAGGGGGCATCAGGGTCAGTACCAGAATCTGGGTGGGTGCATCAGGCAGTGGAGGGGTTGGCTGTGGTGTAATGGTGCTGAAAGTGCAGAGCGTGTGGCTAGATGGTAGGCAGGAGTCTGGACCCCCTCTGGCTGATCTGACCAGGCACAATATACACCTGCAGTCAGAGTCAATATGTGCATTTAATCACAGTAAATTACCTCACCATAAAATAGTACTATTCCTGACAGTACTATCCTATGGCACCATTAATTAGTTTACTGAAGCCTAATAGCATCACATGCTTACACGCTGACACTTTACTCTGCAGCTAATTAGTCTACTCTTCAGTTAAGTGCATGTGTTGTTGACCTGGCCACTGAGAAGGATTCTCATAAAGAAACAATATGTTCAGTGGCCATATCTACACGAGATGCTTATTGCTCAGTAGCTTGTTACTACTGCACAGTAGTGTCGTGGGGCATA
Source organism: Crocodylus porosus (assembly GCF_001723895.1). NCBI lineage: Eukaryota > Metazoa > Chordata > Crocodylia > Crocodylidae > Crocodylus > Crocodylus porosus. Next base: position 138,314,442 of record NW_017728906.1, read on the forward strand.
AACCATGATATAGTGCACATAGTAATGAACTGCTGCGCAGTAGTAACAAGCTACTGCAGTCTGTATCACCAGGAAGCTGAGTGGGGGCACTGCTGCACAGTAATGCTGGTTACTGCACAGTCATTTAGCATTTGGGTACACAAGGACTAAATGGCTGTATAGTAACAACTGCACAGTCAGTGTCTCATGTAGACATGACCAGTGAGAAGAATACTGAAGACTGGAGAATGTTATCACCTTTTTTAAAAAAATCCTAGTTACCTTAAGAACAAATTATTGTTGGAGGGTCTAGCACATTTCATGTTTAGTTTGGAAGGTGAATGAATTTAGGCTAAAATATGCTAGCAAATTATCTCAACCATTACTTTGACTTAATCAGGTAGAATCAGTATTTGTTTTAGTGTATTAATGATTTAAAATTGAATCATCACACATTTTCATTGTTCAAATGTAGATGTAAATGACAGCTTTGCCAACCATTTAAACCTAAACTGTTACAGCAATACTAAGTAGCTGTTTCAGGAGTATTTGAGATTCCTTGTCACACTTCCACTCTTATCACTGTCAAAAAACCTGATGACTAGAATATTACATTTGATTAATTAATATTGTTTCAGTATCAAGCATCTCACTCACAATTATGGTGAAAAAGGTAACCAAAATATAATATTACAATAATTCATTCGATTTTCTTTTTATTGCTGTTTGATGGTGATTTTCAAAGTAGTACAAACAGATAGTAAAAAAAAAAAATCCTGTCTAAAGTAATCTAAATCATGAACAAAATGTAGACCTTTATCGTAAGAGAAAATGTTCTGAGGGGACTGGGACAGGGGGAGAGAGAGTATATGATCTTCTACATTTCCCATTAATATTGTTTATGCAACCAAAGTATTAGTTGAACTAAACTGGCCTGATTTTGTATTCACTTCCTTTTACCTGGTGAAGGTGTTTACCTGTGAAATGTCAATACAAAGTATGTTATACTGATTGGAATTATATCAATCTAGCTATAATGGAACACTTATTTCAGAATAAGTAAGCCAGTCAATTTCCCTGGTAGACAGCACTTAACAGATGGATAATAGCTGAATGTGGATGAGGCTGTGTTAGAAGCTGTGTCTCTCTGCAGTTAGCACTGCCTTTTAACATGAGTCCTATGTAACTGGAAAAAACATCTACAATTTTTCCCAAGTACAAAACTCACTGTTAAAGCAAAAATATCTTCTGCTGTATGATCCTCCCTCTCTCTCCCTCTCTATCCCCCGCCCCGCCCCCAGAAACAACAAGCTACATGACAATGGAAGTCACCATTTTAAAATATTTCTGGATTCAACAAGACCTGAATGGAAAATGATTTCTCATGATAAGGAATTTTGGGAAATATTGGCAACTTTTCTTCCTCATTTTAAAATGATCTAGAAATACACCAAAACAATCTCATTGGTACTTGGTATTCTAAGCTGACACTATATTTTGAAGAAGTCCTATAATATGATATGTAATCATAGTGATACATCATTAAAGTTATTTGATGTTTTGCATTCTGAAAATGGTTGTTTTCTGGATAAGATTAAAGCATGGAGAAATATTAGGGGAAATTAGCCAGAGTTCCTTTGTCTAAAATGATGCGTCTCACCCTGGAACAAATCTACTGTTTTAAGAGAATATAAAAGACCTTGTTATTGTATCAAGGAAAGTGCACTTTTCTTTCTTTTTTAAAGGGAAGCCTTGCTAGTGTTAATAGTAGTTTTAGACAGCTAATTTCAAACTGAGTTACATTAAGGAAAAAAAAAAGAAACATTTCTGAAATCACAAAGTACTAGGTCAGAATGATATATAGCATTCCATGACAAATATGCAGTATCATATTTTATCTTGTCAGTGTCCTGGAATTTCTATATACTAAGGACAATGTGTGGTTCACTTTCTCCATACTTGTCTATATATCACAAATAATATGTTTGCACATACTTATAATTAACATTGCTGTTCTTTTAAATGAATTACTCAGCAAAATAAATTGATATGCATAGCACATAAAGACAGAAAACCCTGTTATTTTGACCTTTCAATTTTGTGAAGTTTTTTGGAATTTGATACTTCTGACAGTCATAAGACCATGCAGACATGAAGTATCTAAAGTAGCATTTTCTCCATATTTTCAATTGTTCTGCAGTTTTGCCTTGCTAGGTATACTTGGCATATTGTATCTTTCCATTTTACCTATCATCCCAGACATACAGAAAGAAAGTCAAAATAGACAGGGCTCTAGTTTAATTACTCTGCAAGTTCATTAGAATAATTCATCCAGAAACTACAGTAATGGTTTATACGATGAAGGTCAGAAATGCTTTCTTAATTGTTCTCAGCCCATTGTTAGTACCTCACTACTGTGCCCTTGAATTAGGATTGAGGAGTGGCAAGAAGGTTTTGTTTTGTTTTGTTTCTCTCCTCACTTTCTGAGACTTTAGGGAGGCTTTTACCTCGTCCCTGGCATCTTAGAGACATTGTCCACTAAGCCTATTTTCAATCTGTCTTTTGAGGGAATTGAGCCCCCTATTATTCCCTGTTTAACTGAATATTGGCAGGGGAATCTGCAACCTGCCAAGTTGTGACACCCAGTCCATCTGGATCCCTAAGATGTTGACTTGAAGGCAGAAACTTATTCCTTCCGCATCTGAGCCTGCATCTTGCTTTCAATGTCAGTGTAGTTAATTCATAACTCTACTATCAGTCTATAGTCCTTTTGTTTATTGGAAAGTTCCATCCGGCACTCGTACCTGAATAAAGGATCCATCTGTCATTTCTGGAACAAGCTATGAGTCATCATTAATTATATTTACTATGTCCTATTCCTGTTCTTTCTGAAAAAAACAATGACTGAATAGAAAGGTGAAGTAAAAGAGGTCTATTCATTTTCTTTAAGAAATAGAACATATTGAATGTTTACTTCAGGCACTGATTATTAGTCCTTTTTTGATAGAGACGCTGACAATTTAATTTTGGTGCCTATTGCATAACTAAATGAAACAGATTACAGTTATTAGTGTGCAGCAGACTTCAAGCAAATGAGGAGTCACAAAGTTTTTAGCTTATGTTAGAACTTCATCAACACTTTTTATTGATGGTGACAAGTATTTCAAGTATTCATGCACTATATTCATTATCCATGACAGTATATATTATATGAGACCTAGATAAATGCTAACTGAGGTTGCAAATGTTGAATTCCCCAAAGTTTCCTTTTGATTATGCTTATGCTAGAAGATTGGGATAGGTTTGAGGTTCTGCATGGCTTAGAACAGAACAAGCAGACAGCACTTAGCATAGGAGCATATAACTCAGATTCCTGAAACTTGAAGTCAATGGTTACTCAGTTTATGATAATAAAATATAACCCTCAGGTTCAGCTGTTCCTTCACTATTTTGGCCCTACATGGCTTTATTCAAGTTTTCCATTCATTGTGCTCCAAAAAACATACTTAATCCCCTCTTGTTTCCTGGTTGGAGTTACAAGGATCCAGCTGCATTCAAGTTTTAACAAATCATATCTGCATCTTTAAGTATGATTCTAGCAACTAACACGTTGGTTCTTAGCCAGAGTGCAGGACCTCCATCTAACCCAGGAGGTGCACAGCCCCACCAGAGGAGACGCCTTGTTGGACCTGGTGCTGGCCACGGGTGACGACCTGGTGA
>NW_017728906.1:138318755-138343925 GCF_001723895.1 Crocodylus porosus
CGGGGGCAGGGGGAGTATGGCTAGGCCCTAGCAGGATGTTATGATGAGGGAGAGGTTTAAACCCCCACCCTGGCCTACACAGTCCCCAGCCACGGTATGCCTGAGTGGGAGGGGGAAACATCCCTTACCAGACTTTTCCCCACTCACTGCTCTAGGGGTGGGGAATGTTGCCAGACCCCAACCCCTGGCCAGCACTCTGAGGCAAAGTGGGGGGGCAGGGAGGCTGGAGGGGACTGCATGCATCTGTTTGTGATACTGAGCTTTTCAGTCTCCCTCTTCCTGCTCCTTCATACTGTTTGCAACAAACTGATAGCACTCATGGGTCCCACACATTGCAAACCAGGTAATTTCTCACACTTCTCTATACCCTGTTTTGAACACTGGCAGAGTGCACCCTTTAAAGCAAGAAAGCCAGCACCCAGCAGGGAGCCTATCAGCACAGAGCTTATGAGCCCATCAAGAAAACAAAAGCCTCTTTCTCATTCATTCAAGATTTTCTTACACAGCTTTTTCTAAAACATTTGTAAGGAAGAATGGAGGGGCATTACCAGCTGACCTGTTGATTAGTTCTAAAAAGTCCTAAGCAGACACTGTTCTATCCCCCTTTATTCCAGTGAACTTGGAGAAACATACACATAGACACTTCTCAGCTTTAGCTAGAATGGGGGTGACGTGAACATGGCCAAATGCCGGCTGGGGTCCATGCCAGTGGGGTCCCTGCTGTCAGGGAGAAGGGATCCCTGCTTCAGCAGTGAGCAAGGGGAGGGTGGAGCAGGGGGAAGCCAGACAGATGCTGCTGTGCCTGCAGTCTGCATCTCCTTCTCATCCAGCTGGAAGTCTGGTTAGGGAGAAGAAGGGTGGGGCCAGCCCTGCTCTCTGGAACAGACAGCTCAGCCCAAGGCTGAAAAGCATGCTGTGATACTGGGGGACTGTGATTTAACTTAAACCAGGAAGGAGTCTGGGACAGAAGTTCCATAATAAACCAGTTTGACCTAAATCAGTTAAGTCTGATACGACATTCAACCAAGTTTATCTTAAATCAGTTTTGGCCATTTTGAAACTGGTTTATGTGCACTGAATATATGATCTGTTACAGGTTTAAAACAGTTTCTGATCATTTAAGGCATGAAAGTGCCGCAGCATTGGGCACTTTAAAAAGCACCTGGTGCTGCGATGCTTGCAGTTGCATAAATTACGAAATGTGTGTCAGTGTTGAGAAATTGGTGGCAGTGCACTTTAGAACTAAAACACATTGGAGGTCCTTTAGTTCAAAAGTCCACTGCCACCATTTTCTGCATGCTGGCATGCATTTTGCCACTTATACAGCTGCACATAGTGTGGTGTACATCAGTTTGTGTGCAGAGCAGACTCGATTAATTGAGTCTGCTTTGAAGTGGTGGATCTCTGGTGCATTGCAGGATGGAAAAGTATGTGTGTAAATGCCCTTAAACTGGTTTATGTGTAACATCTGTCCCTAGCTTAGGTAACCTGTTCCAATATTTGATCATCCTCGTAGAAGGTTTCTCCTAATCTCCAACCTAAATTTCCCTTGCTGCAGATTTGGCCATTGCTCCTAGTCCTGTCTCTTACAGCCAGAGAGAAAAGGCCATTTCCATCTTCTCTGTAATAGTCTTTCAGGTATTTGAAGACCAATATCAAATCCCTTTTAAGCGGGTGCATCTAAACATGCATATTTAAGGTGGTTTAACTCAATTTAAGGAATGTTAAGGGCACGTATATACATGTGTGTGCTTTTAATGCATGTTAAAAATGATGATTTTAGACTATTCATGCAGAATAGTGATACCTGCAAAAGCAGGTATGAAATTTAGATGCAAATAGCTAAAGTGCATTAATGCACCTGTAGATGCATTAGGGTGCATTAACACTGTGTATCAACTAACCTGGGACTAACTTTGGTTCTACATCAGTCCACACACATGGTGTTAATATACTTTAACTTGTGCATGTGTGGACACAAGTCTAAATTGCCTTAATGTGCATTAAGGTAGTGCACATTAAATTTAGGTACAGCTAAATACATGTGTAGACTTATCCAGTGTGCTCTTGGCCATACTAAACAGTCCTAGTTCTTTCAGCCTTTCTCTGAAGTCACACTTCCTAGGCCTTTAATTATTTTTCTTGATCTCCACTGGACTCTTACCTATTTGTCTATGTCTTTCTTGAAGTACTAGCAAAATGTCTGTCATGAATGATGGGGGGCCAGGGGCAGAGTGAGGATGGAGACCCATGTCTTGCCCCTCACTCTCCCCATATCAATCCAGGTCTAGCCCTGCTGTCCCCCATGTTGCTTCTCCAGGTCCTGCCCTACTCTCCCCACCCTGCTGCTGCTCAGGGTCCTGTGCTGTTCCCCCACTCCCACCACCATCCTGAATCCTGCCCTGCTCCCCCTGCCACTCTGGTTCCAACCCGTTTCACTCCCCTCCTTGCTGCTTTCCTTCACTCCCCACTCCCCTCCCCACTACTCCACGTGTGAGGGGGTTGGCATGCAGCCGCAGGGTATGGCACAGTGGTGTGGGGAGCATTTGCTGGTTGTGTGGTGTGAGGAGTGGCCCCAGGGTGTGGTGCAGGGCATGTGGTGGGGGTTGTATGCATCGTGGTGTGGGGAGCTTCTACAGCAGAGGGAGCACCCACCAGCTGCAGCTGTGTGGCATGGAAAGTGGTTCTGTGGTGTGGCACAGGGCACAAGGAGGGGTGTGGCATGCAACCACAGGGCATGACATAGGGAGTGGCAATGTCTTGGGAGTACAGGGAACTCCTGGTGGCTGTGGCCACATGGCATAGGCAGCAGCCCTTGGGTGTGGCATGTGGTGTGCAGGGGCATGGCATGCAGACACAGGGAGTGGCATGGGTAGCGGTTATGGTGTGGGAGAAGCCACAGAATGCAACCACAGGGAACATCCCTGGATTGTGGCATGGGTTGGGAGGGGCATAGTGCATGGTTGTGTTGGGGAGAGGCAGGGTGCAGGTAGTGCCCACAGGCTGTGCACACATGACATGGGGAGCAGCTCCCAGGTGTGGTGCAGGGTGAATGGGGGGCATGACACACTGGGGGATGGCATGGCACATAGGGGGACATGCCATATGGGTATGCAGGGGGTGTCATGTGGCTGTAGGGTGTGACACATGAAGCGACCCCAGGCTGTGGCTCATGGTGAGTGCATGGGGGGCTGGCATGGTTGTGGGAGGCTGGCTACATTAGCATGTGGAAAGGGTGGCATGCGGAGCATCCACTGTGTGGGGAGTGCCTGCCAATTATGATAATATAGCATGGGGGGCAGCCCAGGTTTATGGTAAGTGGCTGTGGCTGGGTGGCACATGGTCAAGGGGCATGGCATGAGGAGTGGCCATTGTGGGGGAGCACTCACTGGCTGCGTGGCATGGTACGTAGCCCTAGGGTGTGAGACCCCCTGGGCCATGCCCCCCATGGCCTGTGTACCCCACAGCCATAGCTGGCAGTCACTCCCTGAGGGGGGATTGGGCATGGGTGGTGTGCCCCCTCCTATAGCCACATGATACAGCTGGTAGGTACTGTCTGTGTGCCCCCATGCCAGCTTTCCACACACCCATAAGCCATGCCCCCCCATGCCAGGGGGGCATGGTTCATGGCTACAGAGTACCTTGTGGGGAGCGCACCATGCCCCACAACCGCATGCTGCAGCCAGCTCCCCATGTGCCCCACTCCCCCATATAGGGGGTGTTGTGGCATATGGCTTCAGGGTGCTACCTGGGATGTGGGCACAGGGAGCATGCCCGACCCAATGGCCACGTGCTGCAGCCAGCAGGCTGTGCCTGCACACCCGACACTCACTCCCTGTACGGCACTCTGTGGCTGTGCACGAGGCCCACCCCCATGCCTATCCCCACATGGCCATACACCATGCCACCCTCACTCCCCAGAGGGCCACAAGCCACATTCCCCTTCCCTTGCCTCCCCTCCCCCTCATGTGGTGGAACACACCCTGGCTTCCACTGCCTCTACCTCCACCTGTGTACATGTGTCATTAAGGCTTAGGGTGGTGCACGTGCACTTGGTCCACAGCATTATGGACAGACAGACACACAGCCAGAAGTCCTGCAGTTTTTATTATATTACAGTGGGGCCCAGCATCCCAGGTGAAGCCTCAATAGTGCTGAATAGAATGGAGAAATCATTTCCCTGATTTGCAAGGGACACTCCTGTTAATACAACCTAGTATTCCTTTGACTTGTTTTGCAAGAGCATACCTATGGCTCATACTCATCTTATGGTCCACTGTATCCCCAGGTCCTTCTCTGCAATAGTATAGCCTAGCCAATCATTCCTCAGTCTGTATTTATTTGTGCATGCAAATATTTTTCCATCTCAAGTCCAGGACATTACATTTGTCCTTGTTGAATTTCATCTTATTAATTATGGGCCATTTTTCCAGTCCATACAGGTCATTCTGCCTTCAAGATTGTCTACAACTATATTGAACATAGTGTCATCAACAAATTTGCTAAGCATGAACTCAATCCCACCATTCAAATTATTAACAAAGATCTTAAACATTGACCTTCTCTGCATCATCATAACTAAGTTGTCTTTTGTATTTAGTCAGTGACCTGTATTTACTTTGGTTTTTCTTTTACCTTTGACATACTTGTAGACCCCCTTTTTATTGCCTTTTTCATCCATTGCCAGTTGCATCTCAAATCATGCCTTGATCTTCCTGTTTTTTTCCCCTGAATGCCCATTCAATACTTGTATACTTCTATCAAATAATATAACCAGGATTCTACTTTTTGTAGGATTCCTTTTTTAATTCAACTAATTGAAAAGTGGCGGGCTGGTCTCTTGCTGAACTTCCCATTCTACATGCCATGTTATCTCATGTGTCATGTATCCAGGTTGCAGCCATATTGGTCTAGAGGAAAAGCAATCAGGACTTGTAGTGGAGATGATACCTTTTATTAGACCAACAATTACCCCCCCGCAAAAAAAATCTTTAATTGCAAGCTTTTGGGCACAAACACCCCTCATCAGGCATTGGAGAAGATTGTAAAAGTTTTCCTGGGTAGAAATGAAAGTTCATATTTAATAGGATTTCACAGAGGAGTCAATAGATAAAAATCTCCTATGGGTAGTCAGTTCATAGCTGGTATGGAGTTTCTCAACTCTTATGAGGTTCTGTGATAATGCAGATTACTTTGAAACAAACTTAGGAGCAGGAACTCATGTTTCAGGTGGTCATGGTTGCTTCCTGGTTGGGGAAATATGAAGATTTCATTTAAAATGTTGGCTAAAATTCAATACCTTTTATGTGTCAGGTATCCAGGTGGTAGCCATATTGCCCTAGAGAAAGAAGCAATCAGGACTTATAGTAGAGATGATATGTTTTATTAGACCAACAAGATTTTTGCACACAAAAAACAATCTTTAATTGCAGGTTTTTGGGCACAAAAAAGGAGAACTTTTACATTCTTTTCTCCAATGCCTGATGAAGGGTGTGTGTGCCCAAAAGCTTGCAATTAATTTTTTTTTTCTTTTTTGGGGGTAAAAATCTTGTTGGTCTAATAAAAGATATTATCTCTACTATGAGTCCTGATTGATGTTCTTTCATGAAAACTTTCTTTTTGTTTTAACTTTGATTTATTTCTTTCAATATGAAATAAATATATTTATGGGTGTGAGCAGGGCACTATCCTTAGGACATATTTATGAAGGATGCTAGTACTAGTGTTCTGCAGCCCTCTGTTTTTGCTTGCCAGTGTTTTTTACTTCCTTCCTTGCTCTGAACCCAGAACATTGACATTTCTAGTTTCACCTCTAGTGGGTGAACCTCATCTTCTTACTATACTTCAAGAGAACACTCTACAGAGGTTAAAGCACAGACAGTAACTAGGAGCTTGAATCTGTGACATTCTGAATACTTCTACTCTAAACCAGAAAAAACACTTAAACAGCAGTTTTATTTTTAGGTGCAGGCAGAAGTGACAATTTTTGCCCAATCTAGCCCCTGAAAGCACTCTACAGCCATGACCAAACAGAAGTGCATGGTTGTAAATTGGTTTAAAAAGACCAATCCCATAAAAATCTGAACCCTTATTCCATGAGGATTCAGATGAAGATGCTCCAAAATGAAACAGCTCCAGTAACTTGTGTCTGCGCTGCATCCCAGCTCCAGCACCCTGGTCTGAATGAGAGGAGGGAAAGGTTGCAGAAGTGTTTGATCTGGGTTTTTTTCAGCGAGCTCTGGCAGGTGGGATGGGTGGATTGGAGCCCCCCTGCGGAGGCTGGGCTCCAATCCACTCACCCCATCTTCCAGCACGGGTTGGGAAACCCCAGAGTGAGTTCCCTCTGCTCCCTTCCCCCCTCCCATTTTGAAAACAGTGCTGGAGCTGGAGTGGGGAGGGGCATTGCTAGGGGAAGAGCTGCTGCAGGCTTGCAGCCACCTTAAACAGCCCCTGATTTCCCCAACCCTTTGGACACAACAGCAAACTTCTGTTGGATCTTGGGAATCTTTGTAACTCATGGTGCTTCCTGCAAATTGCCATAAGTTACAACAGGGATCTGCTTTTCTGTCTTCATCTTCAAGCCTATGGGTAGTCAAACTGAAGTTAAGTTAAGTACTTGCTTGTAGTCTTTCACTGAATCAGGGCCAGATTGCTGGATAGCTTGCAAGATTCCATTCACAATAGGATGATTAATAACGAGGTTTTCATTGAAGAAATAAAACATGAAAAGGGTAATGGGGCTATATTTAATTTATTTAAACCATTACAAAACTGGAGCAGAATCCTGATAGTTGGTAGTGTTGGGATTTGTACCACTCTCTCCTACAATTCATCATAACTCTTTGGAGACAGTAATGTCTGCATAGTCTGATATAAAAATAATGCAAATACACAGAGCAGTTAGTCAGATGGTTTACAGTTTTAGGTACAAGGTTATTTATTCTTGTGCCAAGAAAATTTGAAATGTGCAGAATTGAGTGACTGCAATATGTTTTCATATTGAGTCTCTGGAAACTGTATTATCATTTTTGTTGATTTTCTTCTATTCCTTAGGAATCTTATAAATCTTTAATGACTAAAAAGTGTAGGTTTAGCTAGGAACAATGTTAAAATAACAGGATATAGTTTGTCTTTTTAGTTACACAGCTGAACTTACAATTTTTTCATCACTGGGTTAATTGGTAAAACTCAGAGAGATATAGCCTAGCACATTGCACAGAAGCTATTAAATAGTAATTTATACAGTAATTATATCTCCAGCTGTGACATAATCCTACCCTCCCCTGCTTATCACACTTACCAGTATGATTGTATAACAAAAGTGGTGTCATATGCTATTAAAGCTCCCTAATCTATAGCATCCATACTTGTAATAGTTGCAAGAAGAAGAAAAAAAGAAAACCCTCCCATATCTGGTCTGACAGCATTCTGAAAACTGATCAAAATAAGATGGCATGGGCAGTATTTATTTTGGGGAAAAAATTATATGGCAATATTCTATGGCCTCTTGTAAACTACCACAGTCATCCTACCACAGTTACTCTTTTTGATTACTTTGACAAAAATGTTATGTTGCTATAGTGATGGAGTCTTAAGATTTCATAATGGATTACAAAAGTATTTTTTTCATTTGGGATTATAACAGAAGCAAGCTACTAACCTTTACCAGCTACTGTCTTTGAAATGATCTTATATTTTAATGAAATATTTTTTTTTTATCCTAGTAGCTATCCTGAAGCAGTTCTAACCTTATGGTACACATTTATATAATTAAATGAATGAGGTTTGGTATAACTCCACCTTCTTTTTAAAGTAATTTCTATAGAAACTTGTAGAATTTAATGGAGAAGGACCTCTTTTCTATAGTTGGCCTGGTTCATGAATATAAATCTGTGGCCCCTCTGGAAGTTACAGGTATTCTGCAATTAACTGGCTAATTGCATAATTACCTTGAGACTAGACACATGTGCAAAGTAGCTATTGCACTATAAAAAGCTCCTGCCAGCTATGAAGTTAGACCTTGAAAATGTGTCCTAACTTTAAAACTGGTTGCTATTGAGCTTTCATTTGCACATGTAGCAGGGTTTCTCCTTGAGCTCAAGCAGCAGCACTCCACAGCTGCCAGGACCCAGAGCCCTGCACCTGCAGATGCTGGGTTTCTGCAGCGTGCTTTCTACTGCCAGAGCTCAGCTAAGTCCTGACAGCCACAAAGCATGGCTGCCATCTCCCAGCCCCGGGGGCATGAAACCCCCACAGCTAAGAGATTGCAGCTGTCATGCTCCTAGCCCCAGGGGTGTTTTGGGCACCCCTGCAGCTGGGAGACCATAAATGGAACGGGCTCTCAGGCATAGGAACTTGCTTTTTGCCAGTGCGGGGGGATATTTGGAATGGAAGGAAGCTCAATTGTGTGGCGTCCCAGTGACTTGGTTATGTCTCTTGACAACAAATAGTGTCTGCTTAAAAGAGTGCTTGCTGAGGCATCCTGTGACAGCTAAACCAGCATTCAGAGGGCTAAACCTGGTTTTCTGCTGCTTATCTATGTATTGCGGAATGCTTATAGCTAGAAGAAAGAGTGTAAATGGAAGCTGTTGTGGTTAAGCATTTCTTGTATTTTGTTAATGCATTTTGCCATGGCTTAAAGCCAGTTTCATTTGGCGCAGCTAAAATTAATCATATAAGAAAAACGCAAAGGCTTGTACTGCTATTGGTTAGTCATATAAGGAAAGTTTGAAGTATAGAACTATAATTGGCTTCAAGCCAACAGCTGGCTCAAATAATCTATAAATTTGCTGGTGCATCTGGAAATCGGCTGAAGGAAAGTGGTGTGGTGAAGGAAGCTATCATTGTGAAAGAGAAGCCACAGACCTAGATTCAGCAGAGCAGTGGGTCCTGATAAGCTTGAAGACTGAATACTAGTGTCCTTTCTGGTACAGCGTAGAGTGGGGATGCCTGACTTCGCTGGACTTCAAGAGGCTTGTCATATGCCAGGCATAAAAGGGGACTGCCAATAAGTTGCCGACTCAGAGATTTACTGTCTGTCTTTCCTGTGCTGTTAAGCTTTGTGTAATTATGTGTTTATTAGATCAATAAACCTTTCTTACATTTTTACCCCGACCACTCTCTCAATCCTGAACAAAGCCACTGCAGGCAGCTGGGACAGTGTGGATCATTGATTAGATCCCATCATGCCTTTACCTGAGTCCTAACTTGCATTACATAGGATGTTTAAAAGCCTGTCCAAAAGTTACCAGGTTATAGTTGTTGTTTTATTTTCTATCATGAAAGGGAATATTCTTTATTCCGGTATATAAAAAAAGAATGGTTCCAGAACCATTAGGTCTTCCAGGACTAATCTAGCTCCTTAAATGCAACATCACTGAGGAACAATTCCTCTCTCTACCCATCCCTTCTTAATAGTGGCTATGGAAGAATGCAAATAGGATTAAAGTAAATGTGTTCAGCTGTGGGTAGTTGAGGGGTAAGACCTAGAGAGTCTTTACACGGATTTACATAAGAGATGGCACTTTAGTTAGTGGCTTCTGAACTGTCCTGTTTAATAAAGATAGATTCTTCCTCGATGTGGATTTGTGGGAGTCCCCAGCAATCAGTGTGGATGGGTGGAGAAAAGAACCAGCAAGCAAGCAAGTCCCTACAGTATGCCCAGCGAAGACGAATATAACAACTGTGGCACTTTCCTGAGAGAGCTTATTCACCCATCCATAATATGTCTTTCAACACACATACGTTCTTCAAGACTCATAAGACTTAGATGAATCAAAAACTTAACATTAAATATAAGTTCACAGAAAATATTGATGCCTTTAAACTTCTGCTCCTTCTTTTCTTCCTCTATCATTTTTTTTTAATATTAAAAAGAGAAGGAAATTCTTTCCTTTTGCTGTCTCAGTATGTTAATATGTGCGCTGTATCCTGCCTTCCTTCCTTCCGCTTTGGACGCACCAGACCAGGCTCGCTTGGAGCTGCATGGGGCAATCCCGACCGTAAGACTCCCCGGTTTCCTATATCTTTCCTTTTCTCACTCCCACCTGTCTAAAGGTCTCTAACCTCTGTTTATTTAGCTTTCTCTTTCTTTTCTTGCTGTTTTGCAGCTTTTCCCCCCCTTTTTCTCTCCTCTTTGTCCCATCCTCCCGTACTTCCAGTCTCTCTGTCTTCGCAGCCTTCTTTTTTACTGTTTCTGTCTCGCTCTTTCTCTCTTCACTTTCTTTTCTTCTTGCTTGTAGTGGGGAGTTATCTTCCATTAGCTTGCCTTCCGTGGGGTGCTCTAAATTACCCCTTTCCCCCCCTCTCTTTTGTTTTTTTCTTTTTTTTCCACTTTTTCAAACCCCAGCCACTTTTTTTTTTTCTCCGCCCACTTCCCTTCTCCCATCTATAGTTTTGTGGCCGCTTTCCAGGACACTTATCTTTTTTAGATACTATAAACTTTTTTTGTTGTTGCTTTGCTTAGTTAGAGTTGGGAATTAACCCTGTCCTATCAGAATGGCTGCTCCTACACCCAGCAGCTGGCATGAAGATGCCTCCCAGAACCTCCCCATTACCTATGGCTTGAGAGTGCACACCCCTCCCTTCGTTGGGGTTGAGGTCTGCATGGATGCTCTGGCTAGTCTCTTGGGACAGCATACCATCCGTTACGCAGGTCGTGTCAACACGGTCCTGATGATCTACCTGAGCGACCCCACCCTAGTCCATAGGGTGTACGTAGAGGGCCTGGACATTGCAGGCACACATTATTTTGTCACACCCCTAGACACCCTAGCGGTGAGGGTGGTGATTTCTAATGTGCCCCCGCACGTGACCAATCGAGACCTGGCCAGGGTACTCGAGCCTTATGGGGTGCTTACGAGTCCCATTCACCAGTTGACCATAGGGAGTAAAAACCCCAAACTGAGGTATGTCCTGTATTTTTGTAGGCAGGTTTTCATGCTCTTTAGGGAGGGCTCACGGTCTGCCTCAGTCCTTGAGCCTCTTGTCCAATGGGTGGAGGTATGTGATTTATTTTTCTTGTGGGGAAAGCACATGTTTTCAGCGTGGGAGCTCTTCCCACTGAGCAGCTCAGTGCCCACGGGGGGGATCGGCCAAAACATCGGCGACTACAGCAACGCTGACATATGGCCCATCCACTTCTGGGACGCATATCCCACCCAGTGAGCCTGGGAGTCTTTCCCGACCTCCTCCTGCCCCTGTTCCATCTGAAGGGGCTGAAGTCTCTGGAATGGGAGTGTCATCTGGTGGAGGGGCTGGGGCTAGGCCCCAACCCTCCCCCCCACTCATTCCACCTATGGTGCCCACCCCCACCAGTGCAGAGATGCCACTGGGGGAGAGGTGGATCCTTCCGCTTCTGCCCTGCCTGCTCTGACCTCCCCAATTGAGGCTGGGATTGCGGCCCCGAGGCCCCGTCGGACGACAGGGCTCAGGCCTCCTGCAAGTTGCTCTCCACCACGGCTTTGGCTGAGGTGGCTGGCTCTGGGGAGACAGGCCAGACACAGTCTGGCCCATCCTCTGTGAAGCATGGGTCATCTGCCACAAAGCAGAAGAAGAAGAACAACAACAAGGAGAAGAAAGTGAAATGGACCCCTAATGTGGCTGGTGTTGGGGAGGCCCCTGCTGGAGAGCCCAGCCCTGCTCCAGCTGTCACATCAGCGACCCTGCTGACCAGGGATAGGGGCAGTTTGGAGGTGGGGGAGGCGAAGACAGGGGTCTTTAACGCCTCACCCATCTCCCAGCTCTTGGAGACAGGGGGCAAGAAGACGTATGCACAATGTGTTGCTTCTGGAGGTCTGACCCAGGGAGCAGCAGAGGAGTCTGATGACCTCTTGGTCAAGTCCCAGGCCATTGAATTAAATAAGGAGGCTAGTGAGATGGAAATCCAGCTTTCTGAGTGTCGCAAGTGACCTCAAGAGCGGGATGACCTCTCCCCCGCAAGAAGGTGGGGCTTGCTCTTCAAGAGCCAGACCTCGACCTAGACGATCAGAGGAGGTTGATGGGCTTGGATATTGAGGGTGTGGATGCAGCGCTCCCAACCAGAGTGCAGCCTCACCACTCCTCTGTGGGAAATGTGCAGTCCATGTTGGCAGATCCCCCCGGGTCGGTCCTGACCATGGGGGGCTCTTGACTTTTCTAAAGCAAATGAAAGGACAAAAGAACATAGTGGCGCGCATCACTAAATGGTGCGCAGACCCTAAAGTGTTCATCAAGGCTGCCAGGGCTGCAGCCAAGCTCATGCAGCAAGATCTGGGCACTAGGCAGAGGGCCTATCATCTGGAGAAGCTCGCCCATTGGGTAAGAGATGAGTGGGGCCTGGCGGGGTCCCTGGATTAGAGTAGGGCATGATAGGCCTTTTCTTTTTGACCCGTCTCTGCCTTTGCTCGGGTCTTGGGGGCTTGTTTTTTATCTATGCCTTACCTCGCTCTTCCTCTCCCAAACTCACACCCATGGCAGCCACAACCATTGGCACTTTCCACAGCAACGGCTGTCGAGATCAGTGAAGCGAGAGGCCGTCCTGGAGCTCCTGCGCCGGAAGTGGCTGGCTGTCACCTTTCTCCAGGAGACGCACTCTGACAGGCACAACCAGTTGGCCTGGCACGCTGCCTGGCAAGGCCAGTTCTTCTGGAGTCAAGGCACCAACCTCAGAGCCGGGGTCACGACTCTCCTATTGTCACAACTACAGCATGACATGGCGGTGGCACGAGAGGTTGTCCCCGGCTGCCTGTTGACGGTCTGTGTCACCCTAGCGCAACACCATCTGCTGCTCGTCAACATCTATGCACCTTCTGATGGCCAGGAGAGGGGCACTTTCTTTGAGACCTTGGCTGGCCTTTTGTGCAATGTCAGCGAGGATGATGACCTGCTTCTTGTAGTTGGGGACTTTAATTTTACCACCGATACCCTGCTCGACCATATGGGGCCTGAGCCTCACCTGCCCTCATTTTGCAAGCTGCAGTCCATCTTGGAGACTGCAGGCCTCGTCGACATCTGGTGAGCCCTGCACCTTGATGCGCACCACTACACCTGGGCTAGGATAAGTGCCGGGGGTCTCAGTATGGCCCATCTCGACCACATTTATGTCACCAGGCACCACCTGCCACTCCTACGCAGTGGCCGCATCGCTCCCTCGGGCCTGTTAGACCATGGCCTGGCTTTTTGTGACCTGAACCTGCCAGGGAGAACCTGCACACGAGCGTCTTATTGGTGCTTCAACATCAGCCTGCTTCAAGACTCTTACTTCCGGGACTGGTTTGCCACCTTTTGGTGGGGCTGGGAGGCCACAAGACTGAGTTACTCCTCCTGGAAGCTATGGTGGGATGTGGGCAAGGTACAGATCCGGGCCTTTTGCCAACAGTACACTCAGTTGGCCACGAATGAACTGCGCCACCGTATCAGAGAGCTCGAGGAGGACATGGTAAAGCTCGAGGCTGCCCTGCTGGCAGCCGGCAGTGATGCAGTGCTGTGCGAGAGCCTCCGATTCCGGAAGAAGTGCCTGCATGACTTGGTGGAGAGTGCAGCCCGTGGAGCGAGGATCCGTGCCTGCTGCCAAGAGCTGGCCGAAACGGATGCCCCGACCCCCTTCTTTTTCAACCTGGAGCGACGGCGGGCAGCGAGCAAAGTCATAGATCACCTCAAGACCTCTGAGGGCCAGGTCATTACTGACCCAGGTGAAGTACATGAGCATGCTGTTGCTTTCTATCATGACCTGTTTCCGGCTGAGCCGTTCTGCCCTGACACTGCGTGGGAACTCCATGCAGGCCTGCCATGCCTTGGTGCCCTGGAGGCCAGCGAGCTTGAGGAGGAGTTGTCTCTGATGGAGCTGGCAACGGCCACAGCTGGCCGTGCCTCCTGCAAAGCCCCAGGCCTCAACGGGTTACCTGCGGAGTTCTACAAGGCTTTCTGGCATCTTCTCAGTCCCTGCCTCCTGCACGTTTTCCAGGAGAGTCTTGCCGACAAAGTCTTGCCGATCAGTTGCCACTGTGCAGTGCTCACACTGCTGCCCAAGAAAGGAGACCTTGGCTACATTAAGAACTGGCGGCTGGTCTCCTTGCTGTGCACGGATTACAAGATCCTGGCCAAAGTACTGGCCACCCGCCTCCGCACTGTCATGGCCTCCGTCACTGGGCCTGAGCAGAGCTACTGCATGCTGGGCAGAACCATCCAAGACAACCTGTCTTTTTGAAGGCAGGTTCTCATGCTTTTTAGGGAGGGCCCACAGTCTCTGCCTCAGTCCTTGAGCCTCATGTTCAATGGGCGGAAGTATGTGATCTATTTTTCTTGTGGGGAGACCACGTGTTTTCAGTGTGGGATCTCTTCCCACTGAGCATCTCAGTGCCCATGGGGGGGATCGGCCAAAACGGCAGTGACCACAGTGATGCCGACAGATGGCCCATCCACTTCTGGGACACAGGCCCCACCCAGTGAGGCCGGGAGCCTTTCCCGACCTCCTTCTACCCCTGTTCCATCTGAGGGGGCTGAAGTCTGTGGCGTAGGGGTGTCGTCCGGTGGAGGGGCTGGGATTAGACCCCAACCCTCCCCGCCACTCATTCCACCTACGGTGCCCACCCCCACCAGTACAGAGATGCCACTGGGTGGAGAGGTGGATGCTCCCACTTCCCCCCAGCCTGCTCTGACCTCCCCGATTGAGGCTGGGGTGGTCAGTGATTGTGGCGCCGAGGCCCTGTTGGATGATGGGGCTCAGACCTCCTGCAAGTTGCCCTCCACCACGACTTTGTCTGAGCTGGCTGGCTCTGGGGAGGCAATCCAGAAGCAGTCTGGCCCATACTCTGTGAAGGATGGGCATCTGCCGCACAACAGAAGAAGAAGAACAACAAAGGCAAGAAAGTGAAAGAGACCCCTCAGGACAACCCATTCCCACTGAGGCCTTCCTCAGCTGGTGCTGGGGAGGCCTCTGCTGGAGAGCCCGGCCCTGCTCTGGCTGTCATGTCAGTGACCGTGTTGACTGGGGATGAGGGCAGTTTGGAGGTGGAGGAGGCGAAGACAGGGGTCATTAACGCCTCACCTATCTCCCAGCTCTCAGATATGGGTGGGAGGAAGACATATGCACAATATCTCTCTTCTGGAGGTCTGACCCAGGGGGAAGCGGAGGAGTCTGCTGACCTCTTGGTCACATCCCAAGTCACTGAATTAGATGAGGAGGCTAGTGAGATGGAAATCCAGCTTTCTGAGTGTCATAAATGACCTTGAGACCAGGATGACTTCTCTCCCTCCAAGAAGGTGGGTCTTGCTCTTCAAAAGCCAGACCTTGACCTAGATGATCAGAGGAGGTTGATGGGTTTATTTATTGAGGGTGTAGATGCAGAGCTCCCAACCAGTGTGCAGCCTTGCCGCTCCTCTGTTGGAAATGTGCAGCCCATGTTGGCAGACCCCCCCCGGGTTGGTCCTGACCATGGGGGGCTCCTAACCTTTTTAAAACAGACGAAAGGACAAAAGAACATACCGGCACGCATCACCCAATGGTGCGCGGACCCTAAAGTTTTCATCAAGGCTGCCAGAGCTGCGGCCAAGCTAATGCAGCAAGATCTTGCAACTAGGCAGATGGCTTATCGTCTGGAGAAGCTCACACAGCGGGTGAGAGATGAGCGGGGCCTGACGGGGTTCCTGGAGTAGAGTAGGGCATGATAGGCCTTTTTTTTTTTGACCTGTCTCTGCCTTTGCACTGCTCTTGGGGGCTTGCTCTTTTGTCTACATCTTACCTTGCTCTTCCTCTCCCATACCCACACCCATGGAAGCCACAACCATTGGCACTTTTAACATCAATGGCTGTCGAGATCCGGTAAAGTGGGAGGCCGTCCTGCAGCTCCTGCGCCAGAGGCAGCTGTCCGTCACCTTCCTCCAGGAGACGCACTCCGACAGGCACAACCAGTTGGCCTGGCACGCTGCCTGGCAAAGCCAGTTGTTCTGGAGTCATGGCACCAAACTCAGTGCTGGGGTCACGACTCTCCTATCGTCACAACTTCAGCATGATACGGCGGTGGCACGAGAGATTGTCCCTGGCCACCTGTTGATGGTCCGTGTCACACACCATCTGCTGCTCATCAACATCTATGCACCTTCTGATGGCCAGGAGAGGGTCACTTTCTTTGAGACCTTGGCTGGCCTTTTGCATGATGTCAGCGAGGACGACGACCTGCTTCTTGTAGGTGGGGACTTTAGTTGTACCACCAATACCCTGCTCGACCATACGGGGCCTGAGCCTCACCTGCCCTCATTTCTCAAGCTGCAGTCCATTTTGGAGACTGCAGGCCTCACTGACGTCTGGCGAGCCCTGCACCCCGATGCATGCCAGTACACCTGGGCCAGGATGAGTGCCGGGGGTCTCACTATGGCCCGCCTTGACCGCATTTATGTCACCAGGCACCACCTGCCATTCCTACGCAGCAGCCACATCATTCCCTTGGGCCTGTCAGATTATGGCCTGGCTTATTGTGAATTGAGCCTGCCAGGGAGAACCTGTGCATGAGCGCCTTATTGGTGCTTCAACGTCAGCCTGCTTCAAGACTCTTACTTCCAGGACTGTTTTGCCACCTTTTGGTGGGGCTGGGAGGCCACAAGACTGAATTACTCCTCCTGGAAGCTATGGTGGGATGTAGGCAAGGTACAGAACTGGGCTTTTTCCCAGCAGTATACTCAGCTGGCCACAAATTAACTGTGCCGCCATATCAGAGAGCTGGAGGAGGACGTAGTAGAGCTCGAGGCTGCTGGCAGCCGGCAGTGATGCAGTGCTGTTCGAGAGCCTCCAGTTCCATAAGAAGTGCCTGCGTGACTTGGCAGAGAGTGCGGCCCATGGAGCAAGGATCCACGCCTGCTGCCAAAAGCTGGCCGAAACAGATGCCCTGACCCGCTTCTTTTTCAACCTGGAGTGATGGCGGGCAGTGATCAAAGTCATAGATCACCTCAAGACCTCTGAGGGCCAGGTCATCACTGACCCAGGTGAAGTACATGAGCATGCTGTTGCTTTCTATCGTGACCTGTTTGCAGCTGAGCCATCCTGCCCTAAGGCCACACAGGAACTCCATGCAGGCCTGCTGTGCCTTGGTGCCCTGGAGGCTGGCAAGCTTGAGCAGGAGATGTCTCTGGTGGAGCTGGCAACGGCCGCAGGTGGCCTCACCTCTGGCAAAGCCCCAGGCCTCTATGGGTTACCTGCTGAGTTCTACAAAACTTTCTGGTCTCTTCTCAGCCCCTGCCCCTTGTGTGTTTTCTAGGAAAGTCTTGCCGACAAGGTCTTGCCGATCAGTTGCTGCCATGAAGTGCTCACGCTGCTGCCCAAGAAAGGAGACCTTGGCTGCATTAAGAACTGGTAGCCGGTCTCCCTGCTGTGCACAGATTACAAGATTCTGGCCAAAGCGCTGGCCACCTGCCTTTGCACTGTCATGGCCTCTGTCACTGGGCCTGAGCAGAGTTACTGCATGCTGGGCAGAACCATCCAAGACAACCTGTTTCTGCTGTGTGACCTACTTACAGCCAGTGAACTCTTTGGCCTAGACGTTGGCCTTATCTCTCTGGACCAGGAGAAAGCCTTTGACCAGGTGGACCACGCCTACCTTTTTCAGACCTGGAGGCCTTTGGCTTTGGGCCTCTTTTCACCAGCGCCCTCCGGGTCTTGTATCGAGACACTTCCAGCTTGCTCAAGGTGAACAGGGTGCTCTGTGCCCCGTTCCCCACACACAGAGACATCCGTCAGGGCTGCCCCCTGTCGGGCATGCTCTATGCCCTGGCTATTGAGCCACTGCTGCATGCACTGCAGCGCTGCCTGAGCGGTGTGGCCTTGCCACCAGCTGTGGGCCTGTCTGTTGCCCCTCCGCTGCGGCTTTCGGCATATGCAGATGACATGACCATCTTCCTTAACACCCAAGAAGATGTGGAGTCCCTGACAGCCTGCCAGCAAACCTACAATTGTGCCAAGAGTGATACCCTGGTGCTTGGAGAGTGTATCCCCACTTGCCCGGGGGTCTCACCTAGCGCCGCGAGGGCCTTAAGATCCTGGGCATGTTCCTGGGGCCATTGACCTTCATGGTGCGCAACTGGGATGGCCTCGAGGAAGGAGTGAAAATCCACCTACAAAGGTGGCACTGGCACATACCCATCCTCTCCTACTGTGGACGTATCCTCATCGTGAACAACCTAGTAGTGGTGACCTTGTGGCACCGGTGTACCGTACTTGATCCACCAGAGGACCTACTCGAGAGACTTCAGCACCTCCTGGTTGACTTTTTCTGGGATGAACGTCACTGGCTCCCACAACCTGTCCTTTACCTACCTGTAACTGAGGAGGGCCAGAGTTAACTTAACCTTGCGAGCAGGATGGTCGCCTTCCGCCTTCAGGCCCTTCAGTGACTCCTGTACAGCGAGAAGCGCCTGCCTTGGCAACGCCTGGCATGCCAGTTTCTGCAGAGGGTGCGGGGCCTCAGCTTTGACTGGGAGCTCTTCCTGTTGGACCTTACACTTTTGATCTGGGCGGTGCTTCCAGATTTTTGCCGTAGTGTGGTACGAGCCTGGCAAACCACTTTCCACCTCCTGTCCCAGGCCCATCACCTGCAGTTCCCACAGTTGCTGAGGGAACCCCTGGTGCACAACCCAGTGCTGATGCTCCCCGTGCCGAGCCTGGCCTCTGCCAGTCTCACGGCCGTTCTCATTCAGGCGCGTGTTCTCTGCCTGAGTCATCTCCTTGACCCCGCTCGGTCAGCCTGGCTCTCACCAGAAGCCTTGACCACCTGGCTGGGCATGTGCTCCATTCGCAGCGTGGGCCGTCTCCTGTGTAACATCCGGGCTGCCCTCCCATTGGAGGCATCAGCCACCCTGGAGGACCATCACTGGGCGGGCCAGGTCCCCTGCACTGAGGATGCCACGAGTGAGGCTTTTCCTGCTTTACCAGTTACCCCAGTCATGGCCGATGATCTGGCTGGTGGCCCTGACACCCTGCTGATGCTTCCTGTGCCTTCTGACAGTGACACAGGTTGCCCTTTTGCTTTTCTATCATGTAGAAGTTTATAAGCTTGGGTGCTTCATGTCCACCATGCCCAAGTGCTGGCGGGCCACCCTGATACACTGTGGTGATAGTGCCTGGGGCCGCCAGATTCTCCACCAGCCCACCCAGCATGGCGCACATTGTATAAGCCACCAACCACCAAGAAGACTGGTGACCTGCAGTGGCAGTTGCTGCATGGCATCCTAGCCACTGCCATGTTTGTGTCCCACTTTGACCCAGCCACCTCGACAACCTGTCCCTTCTGCCCGGGGGGTGTTGAGGAGACCCTTTTTCATGCCTTCCTTGATTGTCCCCGCCTGCAGCCGCTCTTTGTCACCCTCGGGCTGCTGCTGCAGGCGCTGGGCAGGAGCTTTTCAGAGACCACCTACTTGTGCTCCTATCCATACCGGGCGGCTGAGAAGGGCTCCATCTGCCTGGCCAACTTTTTACTGGGTCAGGCCAAGTTGGCTGTCCTCAAGAGCCACTGAAACCGGCTTGCCGGGACCAGCTGAAATGATGCCCTGCGGCTTTTCTGTCTCCTGGTGCAGGCGCACCTCTCGCTGGAGTTTGAACATGCTGTGCTCCGGCAGGCGGTGCCTGCTTTTGAGACACTCTGGGCCTTTGAGGGAGCGCTGTGCCATATGGAGGACGGCTGTCTCAAATACACACTCTGATGTCATGACCGGTCTGGGCGACCGGGCTGGCTCGGTGTCGAAGTGCGTCTTCCAGCTCGTGCCGCATCCTGGGCCCTCACCAGGCTGCTTTTTTGCTTTCTTTTTGTGTGGGAAGTTGAAGGTTTTGTTATGTGTATGATGGGATGGAGCAGGGTATGAATTGTTTATCTATGTAGTTATGACTGTGTGGCCAACTTTCCAACCACATAATTAGCATGTAAGACACGACATAGGTATTTTATCACTTGGTCACTTTTGTGTTTGATAAAGTTATTAGTCTAATAATAGCTTCATCTTGTGACATGTATTTTTTTAAATGATGATTATAGAGTACTTTTGTATAAAGTACTCCATATCTCCTCTGTAATGAATGTAAATGAAATGAAAATTATTTTATTACAGTGATCTTATTTTCACTATTACTAAACTTTTCAATATGTCTCTTCATTCTCATTGATCAGTGTTCTCTGGCTTAGTTGTAAGAATTTCTGCAGAAACTTTTAGCTTTCTATATATGATTCATGAGTCTCTTTAAGGCCTGGGAGGAGAGCTGAACCCACTAGGCAACTGGTAACAAGTCTGCAAACTTCTGAGGGCTTGTTGCTCACAGCTGGGAAAACCTCCCTGATCTGTTGTTTGCTTGCCTAGTTCTTTGCAGGAGATAAAAATATTTCTTTTGCACTTTAATCTGAGGAGACCAGAAGCCAAAGAGGAACTTTTCTTTCTGGGTGTTCCTGTAGGAAGTTATGAAATAGAAAAAGACTACTTAAAAAGAAATACATAAACAGTGCACTCTTGCTATTGGAGTGATTAATCAACATGGTCTCACAATGACACCTGCTGGCTAGAATAGGATTGTGAGGAAAGTGATTAACCAGATATTTGGGGTTCACAAGCATGTCAGCATTTTTTTAAAAATAAATAATTTTATACAAATATTTTAGAAAGTTTAGAGTCCCTCTTCCCTTCCCCCTCAATCATTAGCAAAGTAGCACTGACTGAACTTTGATATAACATTTCTAGATTAGGAAACAAAACATGGGTAAAGAAATAGAACAAAGTAAATAACAGATTGTTCAAATGAATTTGAAAAATCTAACTTTGCAATGGTCCTATCACATCTGACAAATCATAACACATCTATATATGGGATATGACTAACAAAGGCATATTATGATGATTAGCTATAGCATTTTCAGTCTGTGGCCTTAAAACTAGAAATTACAATGGAATTTTTTTATTTGTATTGCGTTGTCTTTTCCTTATTCCTCTTCCTTCCCTTATTCTTAAGACACATTTATAAAGGGAGATTATTTATTTTAATTAATATCAGTAAAACCTATTGATTTCTTGCAAATATCATCTCAGACCAAAACTCTCCTTCCCCACCTATCCTCCCCCAACCTTTCTCATTCTTTTTCTGCCCAGCTTTAACACTCAAAACAATTACAGGACCCAGGTAGCTTTTAAGGTAACCATGAAGTGGTAGTAGAAAGAGTAATGAGTGGTAAGCAGAAGTAATCTTTTTCAGTTAGAAAACAAAAATATATGAATGAACCCCAATAGCTTGGCAAGAAGAGATGAATTGGAAAAGGTAAGCACAGTGATACCTCCACATGAAAGGGCCATTCCCAGTAACAACTTTAACCTGTTGAGTTTAACAAAATGGCCTAAAATTAGTTTTCATTATATTATTACTATAATTCAAGTTTCTAATACCTTCATTCTGTCTGTCAAATCCTAAAATGTTTTGCAGATGAATTAATGCAGCGTCATTATAACAGCATCATTATAACAGCCTTTGAAGAATCCAAGCAGGGGAAGAACCATCACTTTAAGCTTGGAAGCACAGATCTACTTGAGTTCTTCTCAGAGGGAAGAGAGTTTGGGGAGGCAGGAGAACAGATTAGTCTGACAAAGGCAGAGCCACTGGCTGCATGTCAAGGCTACTGCATTCTCAGTGTAAAGCTAACATCATAAGTCTGTGCCACAGTAGGATAAAATACTGTCTTTTATGTAAGGGACAGGACTTGGAGCAATGGATTCAAGCTGCAGCAGGGGAAATCCTGGTTGAAGATCATGAGGGACTTTTTGACTGGTGAGGGTGCTGAAGCTACTTAGAAAAGTTGTGGAATCTCCATACTCGGAAACTTTCAAAAGCAAGTTAGACACCTGTCTGGGATACTTTAGTTAGGGATGATTCTGGGTTGAGGGCTTGAGCAGGGGGCTGAACTAGATGACCTTATGAGGTCCCTTCCAGCCCTACTTCCTTATGATTTTATAAACGTGCCCAGGCAAACAAATTATAATGCAAAAAATGCAGTTTTAGTCCCCCTGAAATATATATCTGACTTTTTGCCACCATTCCCTATTGTGCTGCAGTAGAGAAAGAAGACAAACAGTTATTAGTTCTTGGCTGAGCTTTGCACATTGTTGTTTTCTTCTATTCAACTGCAGCTGACTGTTTGCCAATACACGTGAAAAGATTTGTCAGCAAGAATTAGACACAATGATTTTCACATTCACCTTGTGATGGAGTAAACACTGCAAGGGTTTTTTAAATTTTATTTAGGTTGCAGACTAGTCTCTACTGAGTTGCAGCCACAAACTTGGCAGGCGCTAGCTTGTCTGCCCGAGCAAGAATTTAGCATCTTTTTTCAGATCTTAATTTGTCTGTTCCCAAGGGCCAATTAAACTGGTCCAATAATAACATTTAAAATGTTCTAATTGTCCTGCAGTGCTTCAGGGCTAATAACAGTATTAACCTATTATGATGCTTTGCTTAGTGCTGGAACATTGTCTGCAAAATCCTCAGCAAGACAAACAGAGAGAGAAGAGAAAACAATGTCAGCTTGTACGGGAACTGAAAGAGCACTGTAAATTTAATATACACAGCTATGACAAGACAACCTGTACAACAGAAACCCAAAGCCTATAGGATCAGATAAGTGACAGGGAAGATGAGGGAAGATAAGAGTATTGTCTAAAGGGTAAAAAAGGTGATTTAGGATTAGGACTCCTGGATTCCATTCTCAGTTCTGCTATAACTTTGTTTAACTTGGTGATTAATTCACTTCAGCTTGTCTGTAGGCGCATCTATATGGGACACTGACTGCACAGTTGTTACTGCACAGTCATTTAGTACTTGCATATCCAAGTACTAAATGAGTGCACAGTAACTGGTGTTAGTGCACAGTAGCATCTCCGCACAGCTTCTTGGTAAGGATGACTGTGCAGTAGCTGATTACTACTGTGCAGTAGCTTTTTACTATTACACAGTAGTGTCACATCATGCTCCATACCTCGTGATGCTACTGCACAGTAGTAATGAGGAAAAAATGGTTGGGGGAAGCCTGTTCCACAAGTTCTTTTGTCATATTTTCCCTGACTACATCATACCAGCTCAAGGTTCAGAATGATCCATCATGGTTGTGCAATGCAAAAAAGGTATTATTTTTATTGTATCCATGTGAACTATGAAATTAGCAAGAACACAACTCACAGAAGGTTGCACTCAATGTATTTGCCCACAGTTAGAAAAATGGCAATCTGCAGTAGGGTAAAACTCAATTCTATTTGACTATAGCTAGAATATATATGATTCATATGGCCAGTGCTTGCTCTGGAATCAGGACAATGCTCATTGACATGGCCTTATTGTGTTTTAGAAGATAATTGAGTTATCCTGGATGTCTATCCATAGGCACAGGGAGAAGATACATTTGTCATGTGATTGCCCCCCTTCAAGTTTTCTACAGCTGTGTTATGACATGTGCACAGCTGAAGAGCACTTTAAAAGTGGCTGATCATGTGAAAAATTAACCCTCATAAAACGAGAGATTAGATGAAGGCATTCCACTTTGGAGTACCTTAGAGAATTTCTGTTCCCTAGGGCCAATCCATCACATGATCAGGGCTGGACTGATGCAGCCCAGCCCTGTCTCTGGGGCTGTCTAAAGGAAGGGAGAGGGGGCAAGGAAGGGGAAGCAAGCTGCACGATGGAGTTTGCCTGGCTTGAGCTGAGTGGGGACAGATGGATTGGAGCCCCCCAGCCCTCTCCCTCCAGCTCAGGCTGGACAAACCGTAGACCACAGATTGCTCCCCTCCCACCCCTTTCCTGCAGACAGTGCTAGAGCCGGGGGGGGGGGAGGGGGGAGTAGGAATGAGGCTAGGGGAGAAAAGCTACAGGCAAGGCTTGATTGACTCCAAAGTGGAACTTCATTCCTCCTCCTCCCCCTCCCCAACCCCCGACCTAGCAGGTGAATGTCTGTTGGGTCAAGAAGCCTGCTCTGAGTCATGGCACTTCATGAAAAGTGCCATGAGTTAGAGTGGGGGCTTGCACATGTCTTAGTGCCCTATGACAGTTATATGGGGTATTTCATATTTTAAAAATGAACTTCCCTAATTTATGAGACAGAGCTTTTTGTTGTATCTTTTAATGGATCAACTCTATAGTTGGTAGACATGATAAGCAAAGCTTGGGTCACAAAGTGTCCTTCAGATTTGTATTTTCTGTCCATGAATTGTCTGAATTGATCAATGCAGTCTTAAATGTGAATTGCAAATATTAAAAACAAATGTGTACATTGAAATGTGTATATTGGTTTTATGTTTAGTTTGTTACATGGATTATTTATGTTGGCTATTTAAATAAGCCATCCTAACAGAAATGAGGACAATATCACTTGACTTATAGAAGTAAATCAGTTTATCAATATTTTTATCAATAGGCACTTTGAACCTGACAACAACCTGAACCCTATCCTAGGTAAGCTTTTTGAGAGAATTATCATGGCACATGTCAATGAGGGGCCAGCAGGGGAGGTTATGCTTAGGGGTAACCAACACGGGTTCATTAGAGGCAGGTCCTCTCAGACCAACCTGGTGGCCTTCTATGACCAGGTCACAAAATCCTTAGATGCAGGGGTAGCAGTTGATGTAGTTTTTCTGGACTTTAGGAAGGCCTTGCACACTGTCTCTCACCCCATTCTTATTAAAAAACTGGGAGACTGTGTTGTCGCCACCTACACAGTCAAATGGGTCACCAACTAGTTGGAGGGCTGCACCCAGAGAGTGGTGGTGGATGTGTCATTTTCGATCTGGAGGGATGTGGGCAGTGGGGTTCCACAGGGCTTGGTCCTTGGGCCCGCACTGTTCAACATCTTCATCAGTGACTTGGATGAGGGGGTAAAAAGCACCCTGTTCAAATCTGCTGATGTCACTAAGATGTGGAGTGATATGGGCATGCTAGAAGGGAGCAATAGGCTGCAATTGGACCTAGACAGGTTACGGGGTAAGCAGATGAGAATAGGATGGGATTCAACACTGACAAGTGCAAGGCGATGCACCTGGGGAGGAAGAAGCAGCACCATACCTACATGCTGGGGACTTCCCTTCTCATCAATGCAGAGGCAGAAAAGGATCTTGGAGTCACCATTGATGCTAAGATGAACATGGGCCAGCAGCATGGAGAGGCAATCAGAAAGGCCAACTGCACTTTGTCAT
>NW_017728906.1:138344132-138384199 GCF_001723895.1 Crocodylus porosus
CAGGCATCTGGGGAGTCCCTGTTCCCCCGAGCACTACCAGGAGTGACTAGAAATAATGGTCACAAGCTGGCAGAGGGTAAATTCAGATTAGACATCAGGAGGCGCTACTTCACTGTCAGGGCGGCTAGGATCTGGAACCAACTTCCAAGAGAAGTGGTGCTGGCTCCTGCCTTGGGGTTCTTTAAGACAAGGCTAAAGAAACAACTTGCTGGGGTCATTTGACCCCAGTACTATTTCCTGCCATGGCAGGGGGTCAGACTTGATGATCTGCTCAGGTCCCTTCCAACCCTACTAACTATGAAGCTATGAAAGAAAAATGTGTGTGTTTTGGCTAGTGAAAACATCTATTCTTTTCAGAGAAAGATGGCACAGAGATTCTGAGGACATAGTCAAACTAATGTGTATTTGACTTCAAATACTTTCAGAATTTTTCTATCACTTGATCTCTCTTCAATTTTGATTCCTCTATATTGTTTAAATATATTACATTGAAAAATAAGAAACAATGCCAAATAACTTAAAATATAGCTGGATTCATTAGCAAAAATGAAGTGCCAGGCTTTAGGAAATCATTGTGTCTTGTTATTTAAATACAACTTTCCTCTTGGCACTCATTTAGTATAGCTAATGCTCCAATATGAAGATGTTTGTGACCATCCTGAAGGTTACTGTGTAACTTTACACGGGTCAGACAATAAGCTTATTTTGTACATAATAAACACAATGCTAAGTTGACCAGAATCCAAAAAAGCATATAATTTGCTTATAGTTAAGCTTTAATTCTCTGTAATGAACTTTTTCTAAGTTAATTAATTCATATTAATTATTAATGGCTTGACATGGTGGCATTTCCCATAATAGGATTAAACTCATGCCTTTTGTAAGATGCAAAAGTTCTCACAATTGCTTCCAAATTCCTTAGACATGTTTGTTGAGCAGTTTTTCTTTTCTTATCTGGAAAACAAGGAGTCTTTGAAAAAATGGAGTCATCTCCTGTATAGAAATAACACTAACAAAAGGTTATAATAAAGTTTTCTAATTTTAGACTTCAATTTAACCTTTGCCCTTACTAAAATAAGAGTGCTCCTTAATCAGCTCAGCTGTTGAAAGTAGTGAAATATGATTCTATAGCAAATAACAGGAAAATGCATTTGCAAATTTGCTTGCTAATTCCAACTCACAGACCCATCATGTTTTTATTCATTTTACTGTAGATATTAATTTGACCAGTTTTGTCAGCACAACTGTTTTGGGAAGAGCTTTGTTATTGTATACTGCTATGCTTCTGTGGATGCTGGAGAATATTTTTGCCTCTGAGACACAGTGGCAACATCTACATGAGATCCTTTACAGTGTAGCAAATTACTGCTCGGTAAGCATCTGTATCTACATGTGAAAATGCTTACTATGAAGTAAATTGTTCTACACATGAGTAAATTCACTACTTACAAATGCACCAGTCTGAGGCTGGGCAGTGCACGGCCCCCTGGCACAAAACATCTTATCTCAGAAATTTTGCAAACTTTCACAAACAATCTCTGTCTCCTGGATCTGCAGGTTCTGCAGGTGCAGATGGTGGGGAGCCACCAGTTGACAGGCAGGATGTAGGCTCAGGGTCACCACCAGTGTCAGCTGGGGCCCTGCGTATGCACTGGCCCTGGAAGCATAGGACCCAAGACCACACCCACCTACTGGGCCACCTGGTCACCATGGCTGAGGACAGCCTGGTGGACTCATGGGCTTGGCAGGTGAAGGATGTGGCCTGACAGGACACTTGGCAGGCTGAGGACATGGCTTATAAGGATGCACAGAACTAGAGTGAGGAAACCAGGGACTGGCTCAAGGAGACCAGGGACCGGGTAGACTAGGAGTTCAAGGAGAGGCTCCTGGCCTTGGAGGAGTGGCACGTTGAAACCGTGGGGTGACAGGCTGTCCTGCTGGCCAGGGTAGTGGCAGCCAGATAGGAGGACACTTTGCTGGACACTGTCCTGGCCCTTGCAGCTGCCTGTTGTCCTGCCTGTTGTCCTGCCCCCTGCCGCAGTCCCACCTGCCCCCTGGAAGCTGACTACCGCCCAGCAAGCAGCAGCTCCCCCCCACCCCCCCATGGGCTTGGGAAGAGTTACAGTGCCACCACCATTGACCAGAAGCCCCTGCCCTGGCCCCTGTCCCAGGTCCCCTGCCACCCAGTCCCCCTACCTGGGCCTAACTCTGCCACTCACCCCAGTTCCATGCAGCTGCAGAGCAGGAGCTGCCCGCAGTGGGGCCAGTACCCTGTGTGGTCTCTGCTGGCCCTAGCCACTAGCTGCAAGTGGGGAAACATGCATCCCTGTCCTTTAAACCCTTTTTCTATTGTATTCACCTGTGTTCTTCTCACATCCTCTTAATGTAACCTTATATACTTTAATTATAGAACTTAAAATTGCATTCCTCTTAGGTTCTGAGTATTGTCATTAGTAAACAACAGGTATTTATTTTTAATCAGAACCTCTAACAGAAATTGGAACATGGTAGTGGGTTATATAGAAGCAGTTGGCTTCTGGGAAGACATGTATAATTCCTCTCCAGTTTATGGCATCACCTCTTTTTCCTTTTCTAACTTTTAATTTTCCCATCTTTTGTTTGTGTCTAACCTCTCAGGCCTCTCTGGCTTAGGTATTACTTACTGGCAGGGTAAAGAAAATACAGCATGCATGGGCCTTGCTGGAATTATCCTGTAGTATCCCATTTTAGGATGACACATCTTTAGAATGAAAAAAGCAGATTCTATCATTGAGTGAGTGACTTTGTGGACATAATTTTTCTCTGCCTCAGGCTCTTAGCTGAGACACCTTGCAGCATCTGTGTTTCCCAAGATACCTCCCTTTACTGAGCACCTATTTGCTCTGTCTTATTGCTTCTCAACAATGTCTTGATACCTCCCCATACTAACTCTATTTCTAGGTGCCTTACATGGATCTTCCACTGAGACACTCTCTGGCTCTGCCACCCATTAGAAATATGCATCCAGACCACCTGCAACAGGGACTGGTGTCTGTCAGGTTTTAAATATGCTCTGATCATGGCATTAGATCTTAAATAGGTTCATGCGTGCACAGAAACAGACCTTTATGCAGATTGGAATTTTAATGTTGCAGTTTTAAGGGCTTGGGTGCCTCCAGTGTGGGGTCCCAACTGAATTGTTTCAGGATAGCAAATTTGACCAAAGCACCTAAATTCCATCTAATCCCCATGTTAATGGCTCTAGCTCTCAGTATTTCTGTGCCTCAGTCCTTTATTTTCATAATAGGAAAGACAGTACTTCCTTATTGCACAGAACTGTTGTAAGAATAAATCTACCATCGATTATGTGGTAGTTACCTACTGCAATTGAAAAGGTCATATAAGTGCCTAGAGATTGATAAATACATAAAAATCATGGTCCTGTTTATCTCCCATTAACTCCTTCTCTAAATGTCTCTTTACCATTTCTAATTACTTCTACAGCTTGATAGCTTTTAATTCATGTAGTCCAGAGCCAGGAACCCCTCAGTGGAGGCATCTACACGTGCAATTAAAAAATTCCATCACAGTTCATACCAGAGACAACTGCTTCTGGCTGAAGTTTCTGTATGTGTGTCCAGGACCGAAGAATTCTGAACTGAGGTGGAGCATCCCTGGGCTGACAAGGGAACCAGAATGTCAGCCCTGGGATTCTGGGTGGAGGCGTTGGGTAGTGGAGGGTCTGGCTGGGGCATGCAGATGCTAAAATATGGAGCTAGGCGACAAGAAGCCCTGTCACTGTCTACACATGCATTTCAGTGGACTGAGTTAGTCCACTGTAAGATAGTGCTATCCCCAACAGTACTATCCTATGGCAGAGTTAATTAATTTACTGCACCCTAATACTGTAGACTATAACACTTTACTGCAGTGCTAATTAATTAATTCCACAGTAAACCACACATGTAGATGCATCCAGTGTGTCTTAGACAACAAGTCAGACAAGCTAAATACTGAATGAGACCTATAGGTAGTTCATAAAAAGTCTGAGGCATAGATAGGTTAAGAAAAGGATTTTATCAATGATTTGGAATAATGAACAGATCTGTAAAATAATGAAAGGTCTACTACACTTTCACAAGCAGGAAAAGGGGACAAAACTGGTTAATTAATTTCTTCCTATCAATCAAGCAGATTGGCCAAGACTCACACTAAGAATCACTGCTAATACTCAGCAAGTCTGAATTTCAAGGAAGGATGGCTCCTGTAAGACTGAGATGCTGAGTGGCTAGTGTAGCCAGTGGTGGCTAAGTATGTTAAGAACTTGAAGAAGTGGGCTTAAATTGAAGTATAGAATGAATAAGTGATATTGGAGAACCTGAATGATGAGAACTTACAGTTAATTGATGCTTGAGAAATACCCTTATGTCTCTGAATGCATTTCGCTTTTCTGCCACTTAGAGGCTTGAACGAAAAAAGCACCTGTCTGTGACAGATGGCAAAGATTTTGAATATTTTTTAACAAATAACATCCCTTCTTAAAATTTCATACTCCTCACTCAATTTGTGCTGGCATTATCAGGCACTGCTGTGCCTTTGGGGGAATGTTTTCATTGATGAGTGACATCTGGACTGAGCACTGGAGCAAAATGTCAGCAGAGACAGTGAAGTTCATGCAAGTTGTTATGGGACCATTCTACATAATAACTGCTGGGAATTGTAAAAATCCCAGTGTATTTAAAACAACAGTCCTGGAGCTTCTTGGGGAAAATCACTAATCTGAAAACTTCAAATGAATTAACATTTGTAAACTGAAGCATTGCACCCTATATATAGGCTTGTTCTCTGCTTGTGAACAAAAAGGAAGATTTTTTTATAGTCCTTTTCAGTACAAGGCATGCAAACTCAGTCACACAGCTTTCATTTACATTAATGGGACTTCTTCTGCTCTGTCAGTCTGCACCATGCTGGCAATTTATGCCCTTACTTCTGAGCTGAATGTATCGCATTGGTATCAGTGGGATTACTCACACAAGCAGACTTATAATTGAGCCATTACTCTGAAGTGCTAATACATGAGATTTAAATAATTGATTTCAGTGGGAGGACCAACAAACACAGAGATAAACCCACATAGTTCTTATTGTTAGGAGGGGGCCTTGCTCAGTAACACAGTCACAAGGCAGGGATTCTAGATTTTCCTTGTTGTACGAAATGTATTAGTATATGTTGGGCAATTCAACAGGTACAATGATACTGCACATGTGGGCTACCGGTATTTTTTTATGCAGCAGTATAAGAAGTATAGAAGAGGGGGAAGAAGAGAGAAAGGAAGCTGGAAAGAAAAATGAAGGGAGAAAAGAGAAAAGGAGAAAGAAAAGAAAAAGGAGAAAGAGGAGGAAGGAAAGAGAGAGGAGGGGGGTGAAGGCTAGGTCATGTGGGTACGCAGCTAATTTATAAGCCCAATCTTTGCCCTGAACAATCTGCTGCAGCGGGGAAGGAGAGTGACGAGGGCTGGACATGAGAGTTTGTCATTTTCCAGGCCATGTGCTTCCTCACTGCCGTGCACCGCTGCTTGAAGGCCAGTGCTCCGCTCTGGACCGATGACCTCCAGGATGGACAGTCATGATCGATTTGCTAAGTAGAGAATAAGATAACAACATGAATATATTATAAAAAGAATAAGAGCCAACATAAGGAATAAGTAATCTTACATTGAGATACAGGAGAAATAGAATGTTTATGTGTGTGTATGTACCAAAAATGCCACTTACATGGTTATAATGCTGCCATTTAGAAGCACAAAGGGAAATAGAGGGCAAACTTAGGAAAGGCATTCCAGTACAATATATACAGTCATACTCATTAGATACACTCTCCCCTAGCTCACTGAAGCAGTGCTGTAGCAAAGTTCTAATACCTGGTCTTAAATTTGGCTTTAGTGTTCTGCCTCTCCTTTTAGAGGGCTCAGGACAAGAGTTGCAGGGTAAAGTACACAACAGAATACTATGTCTGGGGCTTTCAGAGAGGTATAATAGAATTAGGTATCTAGCTTCCATTCACTTTCAGCAGTTGGTGGGAACAAATCATGATTTAAGAATTCCCTTTTAGTTGCTTGATACCAGCAAGTGGCAGCTCTGTCACAAAGTCAGCCATTTTGTCAGAAAAGGGAAGTAGCTAATGGAATCCAACAGTCCTGTTGCTTTTTCTCAGCCTTGCTCAGCTGGGTTATGCTGAATTAGGAGAACTTTGTGTTGTGTTTTAAAGTTTTAAATGTAACTTTGCCTTTCTGCATGTCCATGTGTCCTGCATGTGTATGTGTGTGTGAGACCAAGAGATAAAAATTTGGGTTCCTAAACTTCCAAGGCGTGTCTATTGTTTTGTATGTACAAAACTCAAAATATATGTGAAGAGGGGGAAAAGTAAGAATTCTATGAAGAATCTTTAAATGCTTTTAAAATGATTAAAACAACCTCCAACCTCAACAGGCGAATATTTATTTTTAAAAAGCATGCAGAATTCATTTTTCTTGCAGATAATTCCAATGCCATATGCAAAGATTAAATTCAGTAATTAGGATATAAAATAAAAAGCAGAAGAATCATGTCCTCCTTCTTTGTGTAAGTGTCATTGTACCCTTATCTACTGACTCATTAGAAGAGTTTCTATAATATTTATGGACAATGTTTTCAAAGCTAAGCATCTGAAGATAAGCTTCTAAATATATTATTTTACCTAGATGAAAGCATATCGATTACAGAGATGAAATAAGAAGTTAGAAATCCTACTACAATCTCCAGCTTTGAAAATATATTATGTATATCAAAATTCTAACCCAAAGCAAATATGAAATAACAAATACATTACATGTTTTTCAAATGATCATACTCTGCCTACTTAAGCATTTCTTGTGGACTTATTTCAACATTTTAAAATTCTGAAATGCTTCACCTGGTTCGTTTTCATTTTAAGGAACTTCCAGAAACATGGTCTCTAATTTCTAGAGTGTAATTTTTTTTTCCTCATCATTAAAACAAAATAGGCTCAGGGATGGGCAACAAAAATTCCTTAAGTGGAATGCTCAAGGTCTGATATAGGTGGAAAATAAAGCAGTCACTTCTCCCTTTTTACTTGGAATGCATGGTACTTCCTTCTCAGATAGGCATGGCATGAGAGATAACAACTAAATATGATTATATTTTTAGTATTTACAAATTACTTTAAATACAAATTATTTTATAGGCCTCTTAAGATTTTAACCATAATAACTTCTGACTTCAGAAGTTAAAGGATTAAAAAAAAACACAGACAAATTATATAAAACATTCTAAAATACATTTTTCCCTGTGAAATAAGTAGCAGATACAGAAAATAATGTTGCAAGGGTTTATTGACACTTCATTGAGCTGACCTAAAAAGTTCAGTTATAGTTCCATCACTTATGAGTAATGTAGCTGTCCCAAACTCATGTCAATAAAACCTTTTAATGACACTTCAACTTTCTATATTGTTTAGCTATTCTTAAAAGAAGGTGCAAAATAAAGAAAATCAAATAAAATAGCTAAAGAGCTTAATGAAAGAAGCAGAGAAAATTGGAGAATGGCAAAGTATTACAGGCTAAAACTAAAAAGTTAAAGAGGCCAGTCAAGAAAGTAAAGAAGGAATGCTTACTAAGTGCACAGTAGAAAAGGCATTAACTGATGCCATCTATTATTGGCCATGTACTTGCTATCTTGGATTACTTCAGGGTCAGTAAGGCAGAAGTGATAAGTAAGCCGGGGCAACTCAAAGCCAATAAATCACTGGGGCTGCACCAGACTTATCCAACTGTGTGAAATGAGTCTAAAGGGAAAAACATCAGAATGGAAAGCAATAATCTTGGGAAATTCATTAGGCATAAGCGGAATACTAAAGATTTGAGATAAACTGGGTTTGAACCTGTAATGGAGAGAGACTATGATTTTACTTGATAAATTGAATGCAAGCAATAAATTGAGGGGAATTCTACATAAGAGATACCTCAACATTATCATTAAATAATTAGTTAATAATAAAAACTTGTAGTCTTTTCTTAATCCACATTCTTATTAAACCACTCCTCAGACGGTTCCTCAGGGACCTCAAACCCCAGCCACTAGGTCAACAGAGAGTTATCTAACAGCAGCATAAGTCTTCAAGATCTGCTGCATACAGGCTGCATCTACACAGGACGCTGACTCCACAGTAGCCCAATACTATTATGCAGGAGCATCATGTGGCAAAAATTATGATGCAACATTACTATGCAGTAGTATTAGTCTTCTGTGCAGTCACATTACAAAAAAAGCATTTGTTGGCAATGGGGAATGACTTAATCAGTGATCTAATGATCGAAGGGAAGGTGGGAGACAGCAACCATGAGCTGATTATCTACACCATCTGCTGTAAAGCTGGCAAGTCAGTCAGCAAAGCAGAAGTCCTCAACTTCAGGAAAACTGACTTTGACAAGCTCAGGAGGCTTGTTGGCAAGGCCCTAAGGGACCTCGACCTGGAGGAGAGCAGAGTTCAGGAAGAGTGGTTGCTTCTCAAGGGAGTGATCCTGGAAGCTCAAGCAATGTCTATCCTGTCTGAAAGGACAGGCAGCAAAAGCACACAGCAGCCCCCTTGGCTCTGAAGGGAACTAGCAGACCTCCTGCATCTAAAAAGAAAGACCTATAAAGGATGGAAGGTTGAATCTCCCCAAAGGAGGAGTACTCTGCACTGGTCTGGACATGTAGGGAGTGAACCAGGAAAGCCAAGGCTGTGACTGAACTCCAACTGGCTACACATATTAAGGACAGTATCAAGTCCTTGTTTAGATATGTGGGGAGCCGGAAAAAAAACAAGGGTAACATTGGACCCCTGCTAAACCATATGGGTCAACTGACAACCAATGCCCAGGAAAAAAAAACAACCTGCTTAATGGGTATTTTGCATCAGTTTTTCACCAGCCCCAAGGGATAGCTTTGCTGAATATGGTATGAGACAGCCAGGGTGAGAGAGAATTGTTACTTGTCACAGGTCGGTGGGGACCCAGGAGTGGCCGTGATCTCTCCCAGTGCCCCCTACCGTGCCAAGTTGGTAATCAAGCACCCTCGTTCTTGCCCGCCACGTCTTTGATGGTTCAAGTATTCTGAGGGAGGCTGCCTTTATCTGTCCCCTTGGACACAGTGCTCTTACTTTTCCTGGGCCCTGTTCTATGTGGATAGATTTTGGTGCACCCAGCCCTATGGGCTATGCGTGGCTCCTACCACCCCTTATACCATGCCCCAAGCCTCTCAGATGTACCAGGCGTTGTTTAGTCTATTATTAGTGCCCGCACCCTCATGGACGCTCTCCAGGCCTGTCTTCGCCTAGTGGCCCACACCGGGGCCCTTCTCCGCGCCCTCACCTGGTCTTCCCTCTATGCACTCGCCTGCTCTGGGGCTTCTCTCAGTGCTCGCCCACTCTGGGGCTTCTCTCAGTGCTCGCCCTCCCTGGGGCTTTGTATTCCTAGATGCCCTCTCCGGGGCTTCTCTCAGTGCTCGCCCTCTCTGGGGCTTCTTGCCTTAGCCGTGCCTAGCCTCCAGACCCCTTTCTGGGTCCTACGCCCCACTGGGGCTTCTCACAATTGGGGCTCAGGCAGCCTCGGCCTTACCTGGCCCCCAGACCCCCTTCTCAGGTCCTATGCCCCACTGGGGCTTCTTGCCTGTGCCCACACTGGGCTCCTCCTGATACTGCCCACACTGGGGCCGGGGCCGGGACACCCCAAAACGCAGCACCCTCTCCAGTGCCAAGAAACCCCCCACTACTGGGGAGCTCCTGTGAGGCCTCCTCCAACCCCTACAACCTCACCCAGTCCTCCAGTATAACGACAAAGCAAAACCATAAGCCAAT
Source organism: Crocodylus porosus (assembly GCF_001723895.1). Taxonomy (NCBI): domain Eukaryota; kingdom Metazoa; phylum Chordata; order Crocodylia; family Crocodylidae; genus Crocodylus; species Crocodylus porosus. Next base: position 138,354,006 of record NW_017728906.1, read on the forward strand.
CGGCTGCAACACAAAAATAAGCCTCCTGGCTACAACGCAAACTATAGCCCTTTGGCTAATCATCATTTCCATCCCTGCTAGGGGTTCCTCTACCTGGTAACCTTTCCCATAAACTGCTCAGGCCATTGGGCTTCTCTGCCCTACCTACTCCCAGGAGAGCTCTCTCTTCCTCGGCTGCCAGAGGGGAACTGCCTCTGGTCTCAGCCTGGCTTACTTATATATGCCAGGCCCTGCCCCCTCCTGGTCAGCTGACTCCTGTGGTTACCCCGGCAACCAACACCTGTCCTTCTATAGGAGCAGGCACTCCAGTGCCCTGTGACATTACCCTTCATCAATATTAACCACATGAACGAACATCTTCAGAGGCTGGACACCTTCAAGTCAGCTGGTCCAGACAGCTTACACCCCAGGGCACTTAAAGACCTGGCAAGCATCATAGATCTTCCACTGGCATGGATCTTCAAGAACTTGTGGCACTCAGGTGAAGTACCTGAAGATTAGAAGAAGGCCAATATGGTGCCTATCTTCAAGAAATGAAGGGAAGTAGATCTGGGGAACTACAGCCCATCACCCTGACCTCTATCCCTGGGAAGATCTTGGAAAAAATCATCACAGACCATTCTTGACAAACTGGCTGAGGGATAGGCAGCACAAGTCTGTTTCAGGTAAGTCTTACCTGATGAATCTCATCTCCTTCTATGACCAGGTGACATATCACCTGGAAAAGGGAGAATAGATTGATGTCATATATCTTGATTTTTAAAAAGCTTTCGATCTGGTATTCCACGATCATCTCATAGAAATACTGACCAACTGCGGCCTTGGCTACATCACAGTTCACTGGCTGGGGAACTGGCTCTGAGGTCAAACCCAAAGAGTGGTAGTTGACAGAAGTCAATCGTTGTGGTCCACCATGACCAATGGGGTCCCCCAAGGCTCTGTCCTTGGACCTGTTTTTTTTTAACATCTTCATTAATGATGTAAACACTGGTATCAGAAGCAGACTGGTCATTTTTGCCAATGATACCATCATACTTCAGCTTATTCTTTTTAACATCTTCATTGATGATGTGGACATTGGTATTAGAAGTGTACTGTCCAAGTTCCCTGATGACACCAAACTTTGAGGTAAAGCATCCACACCCGAGGACAGGATGGTGATCCAGGCCAACCTTGACAGGCTTGGAAAATGGGCAGATGAAAACCTGATGGCCTTCAACACCAAAAAATGCAAGGTACTCCACCTCCGGAAGAAAAACCTGCAGCATGCTTATAGGCTTGGCAGTGCTAGGCATGGCCAAAAGGGACTTGGGGGTCATGATTGGCCATAAGAGAATATAAGCCATCAGTGTGACATTTAAACTGGCAGAGCAAGCAAAACTCTGGCTTGCATACTTAGATGCTTCTCTAGCAAATCCCAGGATGTCATCCCGCTGTACTCAGCCTTGGTGAGGCCACAGCTGGAGTACTGCATCCAATTCTGGGCTCCACAATTTAAAAAGGATGTCCAGAAGCTTGAGAGAGTCTAGACAGAGGATCAGAGGCATGATCAGAGGTCTTATGCTGAGAGGCTGAGAGCTATTGGACCCTTCAGCCTAGAAAAGTGCAGCCTCAGGGAAGACTTGGTGGCTGCCTCTAAGTATATAACAGGTTTACATCAGGATCTGGGGCAATACCCATTCAACAGAGCACCCCATAGGATGACAAGGTCAAATGGTCAGAACTCCTCTAAGACTGTTCCAGGCTGGACATAAGGAAGAACTTCTTTACTGTCCAAGCCCCCAAGGCATGGAACAGACTGTCGCCAGAGGTGATGCAAGCACCTACTCTGGATTCCTTTAAGAGTCTACTGGACATTTATCTTGCTGGGATCCTGTGACCCCAGCTGACTTCCTGCCCCTGGGGCAGGGGGCTGGACTCAATGATCTTCCAAGGTCCCTTCCAACCTATGTCTCTGAAGTCTAGCAGATGTATCAAGCTGTAGACGTTTTCCCACTCAAACTCCTAGGGAAAAACAACAATTGACTTGTGTGAAATATTGAAATGTTAATATTTAAATAATCTTTGCCTATTTATTTGGACCTTAATTCTGCCACATATACATATACCAGGTGTTATCAAATGAAATTTCCCAATAATTTCAATGGTATATTTTACAGAATGGGGATTGTAGACAAAAGTGTGGCTCCCCATTGTAACTGAGAACACTTTGCAGGAAGTGTTCTGAGTTACAACCATCCCCTGGACCAAACAGAAGTTCACTATTGCTTCCAGGTGGGAGGGGAATCTAGCTGCTGGTTCATTCTCCATCTCATCCTCTGTTTTCAGAATGGGGGCAGGGTGGGGGGCAGGAAATGGAGCAGACTGAACTCCCTTACTCCCTTTCCCCCTCCTATTTTAAAAACAGCTCAGCGGCTGGAGCACAGTACAGGCAGCAGTTACAGAATATGTTATATTTTGAAATGTCTTCATTTGTTGGCCATTTTGAAGCAGTCTGCAGCCATGCACTAATGTTTGGTCTTGGTTAGAGACTGCTTTCTGTGCCCAGATAGGGTGAAATTGTCTCTTCTGTCTGTGCCCAAAGATAGCTGAATGTATCTTTTAGCATAGAAGGAAGTTTTATACCATATAAAGAGTTTTGTAAAATAGATGCATAAAATGGTAAAACTACAGCAAGAATCAAGAAAAGGAAATATAAAAAATAAGCTGTCTCATTAAAAATAATAATGTCTATTTTCAATAATGCCCTCATTTAATAATGCCTATTGAATCACCAATAATAAATCCTATTTCTATTATAGAAACCCTCACAAAGAATATAGAAATAGACATATCTTACACTATGGCCATGTTTACATGAGAAGCTGACGGTGCAGTAATTATTTGTATAAACAAGTACTAAAATGACTGTGCAGTACCCACTTTTCCATCTCCTATTCTTGTCATGAGGTTTCAAAGTACTGAGATCCCTGCAGCAGCCTCTTCCTCCATTTGGGGTGGTCCTGGGTCTACCACAAGTTTACATCAATGTTGCATTTTTTTAAGTTGACCCTGAGGACATCCTGAAGTGCTTTCTTTGCCCTCCTCTTTAGTGTACTCCTCGATTGAACTGGGAGAATAAAAGTTGCTTTAGGAGTCTGGAGTCAGCTATCTGGATGACATGGTCAGTCCAATGAAGCTGATGTTGGATGGTCATCACCTCACTACTCACGGTGTTTGCTTACAGAAGGACACTAACTTTGGTGCATCTGTTTTCTCTTTGGATTCAGAGGATCTTCCACAGCCAGCGCTGCTGATATTTTTCCAACAACTTTAGATCCTTTGCAAGATGGGAATCATGACAGCTCAGTAAACTATGAGCTGAGTTTCAGATTTGATGTCATGATCTTTGAACACTTGTTTCTTCAGGCATCCAAAGGCTGCACTTGCACATTTGAGGCAATGTTAGATTTCTTCGCTGATGTCAGCCTTCTGTGAGAGATGGCTTCTGAGGTACAAGAAATACTCAATGTTCTCCAGAGTCTGACCATGGATCTGGATTACTGGATCTGGGGACTGTTCATTAGGAGCTTGCTGGTGGAAGACCTTAGTCTTCTGAATGTTAAACATCGGTCCCATTTTCTTGTATGCCTTGGTAAAGATATCAACAATTACCTGAAGGTCTGCTTCCGAGTGAGCACACATTACAGCATCATCAGTGTAATTTTTGGTTTTGTGCTCTGTTTGGTTGTGTCTAATTAAACATACTAATGTCTTGTTTTGCTTTACTGACCAAGCTGGCTGCCACACACATGAAAGCTCATGCTATGGTCACTCAGATGCAGGCTTCTAGGTCCTTTCTGTCTTTGCCACATCACTGAAGATTAGGCCTAGGTATCCTGAAAATGGCCAAGTCTAGCAACAAGGTACCATTGGCTTACATGGCATAGGTCTATGTACAGCCTACAAAGGAACAGTACTAAATATATAAGATAAAAAAGGAGCCAAACTCTGCTCTTATTTACACAGATGGAACTTAAATTGTCTTGCAGAAGGCTAATTGACAGGATGCCTCACCACTAATGTCTACTACATTTAAATTTTAAAAGTCTTTGTCTTGAAAGGAAAATAATTTTCCTCCTAGATTAGTTTTATGAACCTAAAACATAAAGAGCCATCAAAGGGCTCTCTTGCTTTCTGAATTTTTTTTCTTATCTGCAGCAGGACAAAACAAAAACCTTTTTAAGTACTTCAGAGAGTAAGAGAGGGAGTAGAGAAGTCAGTGGCTTTTCAGAACTAATAGGCTAATAACTAGAGTACTTATCAAGGAGGAGGAGACCTCTTCCTGAATAAGACTAGGAACATGTCTCCGGGTTTCCTACATCCCTGACCACAAAGATTTTGGCTATTTCAGAATGTTGTAGCTGATTCATTTTGCATAAATAATTAAATATTCATTAGCCCACAGAAAACAAAGACTGTTTCTAGATCCAATAATTACCATACTAACCTTAAGTGTGAGAGATCCAGATTCCAATACTTGATAAAGAGCAGAAAATCCTGAAATGTATAGAATTAGTCTTTTTATCTATCACTAAAATAATAGTTATGCAAAATATAAGAATTACACCAAAATAGATTTAGAACATTGGTGTGCAACTCGTTTGTCTTTGGGGACTGGATTAAAATCACAGAGCTTCTTGCAGGCTAGATGACCCACCCTGGCCAAGGAGCTACAGCTGGTTGGCACACTTGCCAGAGCTGCTGCACTGGCACAGCTCCCAAACCCAGGGAATGGACAGCACTTTTACTCACTCCCCCTTTTCTCTTCTTGCCAATTTTAGTCAACAACAGCAGCTGAAGACTTTGAGTTTAGAGGACAAGGGGAGGCAAGCAGGGTGGCATTCAATTTGCTCCCAGTCAGGGTCTACACATATCTGTATCTGTTGCTACTAGTAAATAGGTGTAGGTTTTAGCTGTTTTGGTCTAAGGACATAGGCAGACAAGTTTCTTTGGTCTAATAAAAGATACTAGATTTACCCAAAAAACCTTGTCTGATTCAGTACTTGTAAATGGCACTTTAAATTCCTCTACTGTGCAGTAATTGCTATGCATATGTAGATAGCAACGCTTTACTGGCCATTAGATTAGTCTAATGTCCAGTAAAGCATAAAGGTAGACACACCCAGTAAGGTGTACTTTTACCCCAGTGATTTTCAGCCAGAATATTGGGACACTGAGGGGTGATGTAAACTCCTTTGACATGCAGATAATTGAGATCTTTGTAAAGAGATATGGAAATAAAGTCAGGATCAGTTTTCAGGTGTGAGGAAATAAGCAGATAAAGGCAGGCTCAGACTCTCTACCTAGCTGAGAGAGAGTCATTGCCTACCTCCTCATTGCCTACCGGCTCTGTAAGGAAGTAAGCCCTGTAATAAAGAAATTAATTTTTGAAACGGGTTGCTGCATAATTCACAAAAGTTATGGAGGGGTGCCTCAAGTCTGAAAAGGTTGCAAACCACTAGTTTATACTCTCAGATATAATAGGTGCCGGCAATTACTACAAACGGGCTACATAAGTAAATGGATGATTCTTCATGTTCTTCTGTGTTATGTATTTTTTAGTACTGCACATAGTTCTGTATCAACATTTGTTTTCATCATGTCAGAATAAATTGTTTCATCAAGTTTTGCTTTCATGGTAATAGGTAGAAGTGGGTGATAAATGATTCACTCCTGATAAATGTCATTTTTTTGTTTGTTTAAAACTTAGTCATGAACTGATCACAAATTTATCAGGTGCCATACATTTAGAATGAGTCATAGAAAAAAAGTTCTGAAATATTTACTGGTCTACAGGTTGTCCACAAGTCAGAGCAACTTTCAGTTCTCAGAATCACATTTCTGATGTAAATAATTATTTTAATCGTTCAAAATATATGTTCTGATTTTTTCATGTTTATTTAAAATTTAATGTTTTGGAAACTATTTGTAGCCACCCACCACTCTCCTCTTCTCCAGGCAGTATAGCTATTATGGTACTTATCCCAAAGGAGTGCTCTACTCACTCCCATTTGCTTATCCCCACATGCCACACCTTGATGTTGCATTAGTGGACTAGACCTTTGAAGAAGAAAAGAATTGCTGCTCAGATGTGACATCCTTTACAAGATGAGACCCCTGAGAGCCACTTGGTGCAAGAATGGTCTTCCCCCTTCTTTAACATTTTTTCCTCAAAACTTTCTTTTATTCCTTAGAAAATCTCTTGCTTCTACTGGGCATTCCAGTGACCTGTTTGGGCCTTAGTCAACTTTCTTCAGTTGCATATATATTGTCAGCTTCTTCGATCTGACCTTTCCTAGTAAGAGCATCACTTTCTTCCAGTGCTAGAACCCATTGGCCCTTTAGACCTGAGATTTTACCTATATAACTTTCTAGGTCTTGGGCCTTAACTTACCTGCTTCTCTTTTTTCTTAAAGGACTTTTTCCCTTTCTCCTTCATAATGGTGACTAAAATCATTTTATTTCACTGATCTTGCCAGTAAACTAATTTATTGCAGCAAGCTCAGAAAGAGTACACAAAACAGTAAAAAAATTCAAAGTAAAGTCAAAAGGATACCTGTCGAAAAATGTTTGAAGCATTCATACTGCTCTATGAATTGATAAGCGCTCCTTTTGATACTCATTGATGGACTATCTTTAATCTATTTGTGTATGTGAGTGTGTGCAAGTGTGCATGTGTGTGTGTGAGTTATTGTATGTATTCTGGGCTTATAGAAATACATAGTTCCCAAATACATAAAACCCTTTCTTAAAATTCAGAGTAATTATTTCTGAATAATTTTGGGAACTGAGGCCAAACAACTCTATCGAGGAATATATTATGTGAATCCAACTTTAGACCAGTTTTGGATGGAAGAGCCAAAAAGGTAATGATTTTTTTTCTCTCTCTTCTGGTGAGAATATAGATATTATAGGAGAAACTGAAGCATTGCTTCCTTGTGATTTCCATGTTTTACACTTTGTGAAACTTTGAATAGTCATGAATAGTACATGTGGCACTCTATATTTTCTTGCAAAATAGTATTTACATAAAACATGATTACCTCAGTTCCGTAACTTTGGTTTTTGCCAAAGCCTTAGCATTTCTCTCGTTTTATTTTTCAATTGCAAAGAAAAAACTGTTCCTCACTTCTCCCCAGATACCTGTATCTTCAGCTAATAACTTAACTTTTCCAACTATGAGGAAACTTGGGGCCAGATCTAAATAAAGGTCAAACCACTAATAAAGGAGGAATTTTAACCTTCCTTCCTACTTCTTGCATGAGATAATTAACCATCAGGCTCATATAAAAGTCCTCCCCTAGACACATTTTAAATGGAAAAGACTGCAGTACTAAGTTCCTTGAAAGAATGGGTGTAAGTTCCTACCTCTAGGAAACAGTATCGTATTATGGATTGACAGTGGACAAAAGAACCATACTGAAATGATATTTTGGATTTATCTTTTTTGCAAGTCGTGCTGTTCCCTAGTTCTTCTCTCCACACAGTGCCCTGATGTTAGATGTGTCCAAGCTTAGTATGTTGGGTGTTTGGAATTCCATTTTGCAGTACTTTACTCACCCTGGGCATTTTTAGGGAGCCTCATTACTTAGCTCATGGCTTTGGATTCCCTTTAAGGGCCTAGATGAACTTTTGGACTCTGAGCTACATGAGAAGCTACGTTGCCATTATGACAAGCTATGGTAAAGTAACTTGTCACTGCGGAGAAGTAGCATTAACAGGCACAAACCTTGATGCCAATGCTATATCCCCATAGCAACAAGCTGCATCACCGTAGCTCATCACTATGGCAACATGACATCTAAAATAACCATGTCCTGCCAGGACTGCACAGTACCGGTGGGTACTGTACATTTATTTAGTACTTGCTAAGCAAATACTAAATGACTGTGAAGTACCAAATGTGCAGTCAGGCATGCATAGACATACCCTGAGTACTTTATTAGTGCTAGTCCTTGAAGACCAGTAGCTCTCTTTGTTACCTTGGCTTTTAGTTAATATTATGTAATCCTAGTCTGAATATCATGGGAAAAGCTCTCTACTGCCATCCATTGATGAGAACACAGGGTCAATTTGTACCTTATAGACTAGTTGAAGTATATATATATCTAGACATAGATGGATAGATATTTTATATATATATATATATATAGAGAGAGAGAGAGAGAGAGAGAGAGAGAGAGAGAGAACAAGGTTTTCTGAGCTGAAACTCACCTTTTCAGATGTTGTAAATGGTCCAAAGGAAGAAACAGAATGAGTCAGACCTCTTTTGGGGTCGGACTTGAAGATCTACAAGGTCCCTTCCGACCCTACTTCTATGATTCTATGATTTCCCTAGGTGTCACCTTTTCTTTCAGTGGAAGCATTTTCTTTGTTGTTAGAAATCATTTCAGTTTGTTGTCTCAGAATAATTAAGTGTTGTTATCCTTATTATGTAACTGGAGGTTAGCAGAACTGAATGGTGGGTTTCCCATAAAAATCCTTAGGGACTAGGCACTGAAGTTGTATGTGAGTGTGATGGAGAGAGAAATCTCCTATAACAGAGCATGGGGATGAATCCTTGGTGATGAAAACTCTACTCCAGACTCTCTGCACCATTGAAATGTCTCTCCATAGTGTAATCTGAATGAACTGTCATGCCTGTTGTCTATTCAACAATGATGTCATTGTTGTAGTTGTGTTAGAAAACTGAAGACCCACATCTAATGTAAAAGACAGAGATTAAAACACTGTGAGAGAAGGTACAGAGATAGCATGTACTTGATGACAGTGTAGAAGCGGTGGAGAGACTGAGTGGACCAGGTCAACACGTCCCTTCATGGCTGAAAATTAATCTATTTGCCAGCCATGTCTCCATGCTAGGATTTTGTTAGTCTCTTAAAACAAACTCTAAGTGGGGTGCAACAAGATGGAAAACTAGCATATGAAGGCTCACTAAAGAGTGAAAGTCTTACTGTCTGAATAAATGGATTTTCTTTCTGTTGCTGCTGTGTTTTCCCATATTCAGGAGGGATTCCACTCTCCCCTTGACCCTTTTATTGTTGCTCTTGTTGTTATATACTGTAAGAGAGGATATATTGCCTATTTTTTGGTAGATAGGACATGTATTTATTTTTCCCACATTTTAGGTTAGGGCTCAAGCCATTAGTGGAAGGTAACTTTTAAATTGGAACCTGGCTCTTTTTTTGTTGCCAAAAGCATCTTGGAAGAATGATTAGGCCTAGGCTTGACTGACTTTTGTTTTCATACTCCTTCATCTTATTCAGTAACCTTTCCAATATCACTGTGTAAAAAATGTGCCATTCCAGATATACCCTTAAATCTTCCTACGCTTTTGATTATCTCACTTTATTGTTCCACATTGTCTTCCATTACCAACAAATAACCCAATGGACATTGGGCATTTATTACCTTAATTTACAATATTCTTTATTGCTTTCTCAATTTTTTTCAGTTGGAAACAAAGACTAAGAAAGTAGGCTAATGAAAATGGAATTTCAGCCCTATTTTGGAGATTGGAATAATACCAAGATATCTATCTTTATCAGCATTTCTAGAAAAAAAAGCAATAAAACAGCTTTTTTTCAGATGCCTGCAAGGTAATCACACTTCAAAGGAGAAAATGTCATGCTGCTTGCTGGTTTTATGCATTTTTAGTTACTTTGCATTGTTTTAAAATATTGTTCAGAACTTTTAACAAAATATAAAAGAAACCAAGTATTGTTAGTACTATAAAATTATTATACAGCTGAGACCATGATAACTTTAATTTCACAAGTGTATCTGAATATTTAATAGAAGTCACTTTACCTCAATATTTTATTTGTTGTAAAAGACTTCTTTTAAGTTCACATTGTCTAATGTCCTTGTTTACTACTTTAGCAGGGCCTTTTTCTCCCTGCCTTATTATGTTGCTAGACATATGACGTTACAGTGGCACTGCCTTATACTTGTAAAGGTAGACATTTATTTGGAGGGGAAAAAAACTCATAATGTGTGGAATGAACTTTATCTTGGAGGCTTTCTGGTTTAATTGATGTAATCTGACCTTGCCATTAGTCTAGCTAGAGGCAAGCTATTTCTGTCTGTATTACTTTTCATTATGACTTTCGTGTAGAAACTCAGTACCTGCTGTTCCATATAAATGTGACAGAACTAAAGAACATACTCTGGAAAGTCATTCGACTCCTATCTGTTCTTTTACTTTCAATGTTAACCTACGCTATTGTACTCCTCCTGAAGTCCCATATATCAAAGTCTGTTGTATCAACAGAAATTTGGAATACCAAACTTTTGATTCTGATTTGAGATATTGAGGAAAATTTATATTCCTTACTTACTTATCTAGAGTCCAGGCTTCATCACCTTAGATATAAATCAATCTTATCCTGTAGCAGCTAGTTCACAGCTGTGCCTGGACTTATTATTAATTTACTGTGTTCTTTCCTGGTGCAGAGTGAAGGAGACAATCAAGTGATACATCACATAAACAATTAAAAACTATCCTTGTAGCTTTAAGCTATTGAAATGATGAAGAGCCTGTACAGAATGTAACTGTCCTTGAATTACTTTCATTGTTAGGCATTAGACAGTATGACAAATTTTAGTCCAACTTAGTCATTTAGAATGGTATCTACAAAGCTCTGTCAGATGCTTATTTATCTTTATTATTGTCTGGTACGTTGGGTTGACATGGGATTGATAACAAATACAATGATGGTACATGGATTACATTAACAGCACTTATATGCCTCATTGTTTCCCCCCAAAGATAAATGCAAGAATTGTATAACAAATATCATTAATTCAACTTTACCAAATGTTAAATTTATTTCAGACAAAAATCTGCCAGTCTTTCTCATTTTGGACATTAATTAAAGATACTATTTGACAAATATGGTCTCATCTGCTGTTATATAGATTATTTTACAGAAGAGATTTGCAATAATTAGAGTTTTCTGAGAGCATAGTAAAGCAGGAACTTTTGTTAACATTATTTTTCATTTCTTGGGCAGTAGTCGATAAACCTGCTATACACATAAATACACACACACACTCAGTCACATGCATAATAAAACAATCTTGCAGAGATTTTGCATGTTGCATCTCATCCAGGATTGATTTTTGAGAAGTTTGATTCAAAAAATAAACCACCCTCTGAAAAAGAGTGAAGAATTATGCTAGTTTACATCACCTGAGGAAAGAGTCTCAGAGAGTGTTGAAGTTATGCTGTTTTATATATGTACTTGTGTTTAACATTTGAAAACAATCATAACTTGTACTGGGTCAGACTTTCTCCAGCATGACTTTAAGTTAGAAACTCCATATTAGTTTTGTTTTGCTGGCTTGTAAGTATTTCATTTCCAGTACTGCAGAAGTTGCAAACATTTGCTGAAAACACAAAATACTTTCAGATACACTGTCATGAAGTGCTCATGGAATGTCTATGAAAGTAGCAAGATGAACAGTGAGAATTTGGCCTTAAGGGAAAAATAAGAAGTACTTGCCTTAGGTCAGAAGGCAAGGAATAACCCTAAAAAACCTGAGAAAACATGCACTGCTTAAAAAAGAATTTGTAAGTTAAGGATATTTCACCTTGCCTGAACCAAGCATAACTTATTCACCGTTTACCACATATAATGAAGTTGCAGAATATTGTGATGTTTAATTTAATGTTTATTAATCTCAGAAGGCAATAATGACACAGTAATGATTACCTTTTTGTCTTTATATTGTTTGTCCTTTTCCCTTTAGTTAGTTGGAAGTGGACAATGCCACTGTTTGCCACCGGTATAAGATTCAGCATTTTTCTTGGTTATAAATAAAATGGACACCTCTTCAAAATGGTTACTTCCTTCTTCTCCATGTGCAAGATTTACAGATGTTCTTTAGACAGGCTCTGCCCCTTCATAGCTCTAGCTTTTGGTCATTACTTTATTTCATAATTTAACATTGATAGGAAGGGATAAACCTTTTCAATTACTTAAAATACCAGAAGACAATATTACCATTTTTTGCATATAGTTTGCCCCTTGATTATAACACAAACCCTATTTTTGAAAAGGTAGTATAAAGAAAAAAGGTCTTATCTTGGATAGGTATATGAGCAGCAGTAGCTAGGGAGCTAAGCTGGTTTCTGAGTCTGCTGCCAGCCCAACTTACTGGGTACATCTACACGTGCATTTACTCCAGCCTAAATTTACACTGGTGTAAAATATTTTGGTATAAGCCCTTTTGGGCAGGCATCTATATGCATGCTGGGATTAGGAAGCAGATTTGTACCCAGTTTCCTGCAACCCTGCAATGGGCCCCTGCCATCACCGGGGGCAGCTTTAGGCTCTGGCTGCAGCTGCCAACCTGGCAGCCATCTTCAAAAGCCAGCCCAGCTCTCTGCTCTCTAGCCAGACCCTTCTTTGCCCAGGCGCAGTGTTCCAAGTGCAGGGACAGCACGTAACAACTCTCTCTATGGCCACTCTGCACCCCCCCCCCCCCACTGTGGCTGCTTCAGCCCCTGCCTCTGTCAACAACAGCTACCACCCTGTACTCACACTGGCCACCACACTGGCCCTACTGTCTCACTGCACCAAACACCACCTGGACCATGGCCAGCTTGCCTTTCCTGGCACCACCACAGGAACAACTAGCTCACTGACTGCCATCCCAGGGACACCACTGCTGCCACACTGCTTCTGCTGGTAGGGACCAATGAGGGGCTCCACAATGCCAGTGCCAGGGACACCGTCAGCATCCTGGGCCTCCAGACCTGCCACCTCTGGGCCTCCCATGCCACCCGGCACTGGTGGCTGCAAGTCATCCAGCACACTTGGGACAATAAGCAGTGGATGGATGGCTTCTTTGTAACCTGTGCCACCTACTAGGACCTGATCCAGCAGCTCTGGCCCCACCTGGAGTGGCAGAACATCAGCATGTGCCTGGTCCTCCCTGTGGACATCTGGCTGGCCTTTGCTGTACTGAAGTTGGCCACGCCCACCAGTCTCTGGTACATTTTATACCAGTTTGACATGGGCAAGGCCACCACTGGGGAGGCTGTCCTGGAGGTGTACAAGGCCCTCCAGAATATGTTGGAGGACACTGTGCTCTGCATCCATGACCCTTTGGTGGTGGTAGCAGCGTTTTCATGCCTTGGGTTTCCCCTACTGCATTGGGGTGCTGAACAGGACCCACACCCCGTTACCTGCCTGCCCCATGGAGAGTACCCCTACTACAGCTGCAGGGGATTTCACCCCATGGTCCTGCAGGCTCCCATGGACCCCAGCAGTATATTCAACCACACAAGCACTGGCTGGGTAGGCAGCTCCATGACTCCCTGTTGGGACGCTTAGAGAGTGGGTGCTTCTTGCTGTGGGTGCCAGACCTGCAGTTGGGAGGCATCATTATCCCACCTCTGCTCATCAAGGACCCTGCCTACCTGCTCCTGCCCTGGATGATGTAGCCCTACACTGGTCACCTGGACCCCTGCCAGGCCAGCATGTGGACCTGCACCCTGGTGGAGTGCGCCTTCGTCTACTTGAAGGGCCACTGGGTCTCTCTTAGCACCCGCCTCAAGGTCACTGAGGAGAACCTTCCTTGGGTCATTCTTGCAGCCTACATGCTGCATAACATCTACAGGGCCCAGGGGGAGCTGTTCATTGAGGCCTGGATAGAGGAGCTGCAGTGCGCGGAGGATGCTTGGTAGCAGAAGAATCACATGTGATGGCAGTGACAGTGGTGGGCCCACCTACTGAAGCCCTAGGAAAGCCACTCACCTGCTATCAGGGCTGGGGCATCACACAGACCCCTCCATCCCCAACACACACAGCCCCCTCCCCCAACCCTCCCCAGCCCCATCACCACCCATCCCACCCACCAATAATAAAAAAACCTCTTTCCTGTGCAAACTATTTAAAAAGTGATTTTTGTGGTGTCTCAGAGAAGGGGGTTGTGGGGAACGGTGGGGCTAGGTGCTCAGTACTCCAGCCTCTGGCCCTTCCCCCATGAGTCCAGACACTGCAGTGAGTGCAGAGGGTGGGAGGCTGGCCCAGGGGTGATGGCAGGGCATTATCCTCTGGCCTGGCTGGCTACCTCTCTGTTTGGCAGAGTCCAGGCCCAATAGGCTTGGTGTGCAGTCCTACTGTCACTCCAGGCAGCTCTAACTCTGCATGCATGTGGAGCCAGGGTGAGCAGTGGGGCTAGGCCCATGCATGGAGGCTGGGTGGTGCTGGACCCAGGGTGGAGGCCAGGCCAGTCATTCCTGGTGGCTGGAGGCAGTGGAGGACCTCCTCCCAGCCCAAGGGGGCCTGCTTTGGGGCAGTGGGTGGCTGCCAGGGGGCATTCAGGGTTAGGGCCAAAGGCTGGGAAATAGGCAGCATGAACATGACCACCAGGGCAAGAACAGTGTCCAGCACTTAATGGTCATCATCCATGGCCTGCGTTACCTGGCCCAGGATGACATTCTGCTCCTGCAGTACCTGGAGCCAGTGGAACTCTCAGTCTGCCTGGTCCTGCATTTCCTCACATCAGTCCCACACCTCTTCCTTCTGGCCCCATGCATCCCTGCAGGTGAGATTCTGTGCACAGTAGGCCTGTGCATCCTATACACACCTCCATGACCACTTCCAGCAGCTGGAGGAGGAGGATGTGGTCCATTGTGTGCCTCTGGTGGAACTGGTGAATCTGCGGAGCCCCAGTGATGGATAGCAGTGACCCTCAGCCAGCATCCCCACTGCTAAGTGTGGCCTCTCCCCTGCATCCAAATGCAGGACCTGCATAACCATGAGACAGAAGCTTTTCTGAGAGTTTGCAATTCAGAGATAAGATGATTTGTACCAGGGACCATGCTCAGCCTCAGATTGGGGGTTGGTCAAGCTAAAGTGCCCACCATGGTAAGTTAGGCAGGTAAGCCCAGGCCCAGGGAGCCACCAGCCAAGCCCTCCATTTCCATACACTTCCTTGAGGCCAGTGGGTTGCTGGGTGCTGACCAGAGGCACCCTGCCTCTCCTGCCCCATTCCCAGGGCAGAGCAGGACAGGACAGGTTTCTGGCAATACCTGCTGCCACACCTCCAGACCCCACTGTCTCTGCTCTCCTCCTGCAGACCCACCGTTCTGCTGCACTGATGCCCAGCCTACAGCACCTTGGCTTGGGGGGTGTAGGGTTATGGGATGGGGAGCTGACCGTGCCACTGCTCCCTCCCCCCAAAGGAGGTCTCTTCAGGGAGGCACCCAGGTCCAGCCCCCTGAGATGCTGCCACTGGGCCCAGAGTGTGCCCTTGTTGCATGTACCCCAGGCAATGCATGAGGAGCTGTTTGCACAGGCTGAGGTGTGCCCAACCCACTATGCCTTGCTGATGATGATACTCATGGTGCACCAGGTGCACCTGTGCCCTTGCTACAGGACCATGAGCTATGATGGTGTGGGGGGCAAGACTAGGATGCCCTAAAGCCACTGCTGCTGCTTTGAGGGCTATGTGTGACTTTGATACATGACACTGCCCCTCCTGCTGAGGAAGACATTGCTACCAGCATCAATGTGTTCCTTGCTGTGAGAGGCTCATGCCCACCTAGCTGCAGGAGCATGGACAGCTGAAATAAAATTTAGCACTATCTCCTGACTGTCTTCATCCTGGGGGGGGTGGGACCCAGGGCCCAGGAAGTGTGGCTGCGTCAGGTGGGGAGAGGGGGCAAGGGGAGGCGAAAGCAGGGACGGACTGCCCTCCATCCAGTGCAGGGCTTACCACATGGCCAGGGCCAGCTAGGGGTCCTCCCTGCTAGCCATGGTGTCCAGCTGAACCTAGTATCCTCAGCCCATGCGGCATGCTGTGCACGCACCTGGCTGGGGGGGCCCACAGGGAAGAACTGGTGCTGCTGACAGCCAGTGATGTCTTGGCCAGCCACATCTCATGTCTGGCCCTGGGGCTGCACAGCTGGCAGGGCAGGCACTGACTAAGACTCCCCAAACTGCTGGTGGAAACTGTAGCTCGGGGTCTGGGCAGGAAGGTGCACTGCATGCCCAAGGGTCTGTTCTTCAGTGATGTGTCACTGGAGGTACCAGGCTGGGGTTGTGGGGTGCAAAAATGTCTGTCAGTTGCTGCATAAAGGGCATGGACTTACAGGCATGTCCAGACTGATGATTGTGAAAGACCTTGACTTTTATGTGGCACTGCTGTGCCAACCATATGTGCCCACACTGCTATATGCAGCCTGACAGGGTCTCATAAATGTGAGTGTTGGAGCCCCATGCCTCTCTCAATCTGATGCAACACTTCTTCCTCACCCCACAGTGCCAAAAGATCACCAACTTCCTCCTGGCTCCAGTTGGGGCCCTGGGTGGAGGGCACAGGTGTACAGATACTTGTGGTCACAGGCCTAAGTGAGGAGAAGGATGCCATGCTGGGTGCCGTGCAAGCTCTCTGGGCCTTTACACAGCTTTCCCTGGACTACAGCCTGCAATACCCTGAAGCACCTGCAGGTGCAGTGGCAATACCCTGAAGCACCTGCAGGTGCAGGGCAGGCTGCTGGGATGTGCTGCAGGCAGGTGCTGCTGGTCCTGCTGCCCAAAATCTGCATGCAAGCAGCCCGAGGGTGGATGCAGCTGGGTTGGGGGGGCTTGAAAAGGTCTGGCCAGAGGCTGCAGAAGCCTGCAGCACCCTTGAGCACTCTTCTGGCCCTGTTGGCACTGCCTTGGCAGCTGCGCATCAGTGCAGTGCCAAGCAGCAGTTCTGGGGTGCTGGCAGGCAGGTCAGAAGGGCTTCTGGCCTGCCCATGGGGATACACAGGGCCTGCACTGCCCTCAGGCTGCTCGGTGGATGTGCTTCAGAGCTCAAAATGTCTGCAGGCTTTTATGGCCTGCAAACGGGGCTTCCATAGAGGCAGAACAGGCCTGAGCCAGGAGAGGGTCCTAGCCTACATTCCTGGGACTTGCCTCAGGCTGGCCTCCTAGGCTAGGGACAGACATTACACATAAACCAATTTAAGTGATCAGAAACTGGTTTAAATCTGTAACTGAAAAGATGTTCAGTGCACATAAACCAGTTTGAAAATGGTACTTTGGGGGCCCCACAGAGCCAGGCAAAGAGGCTGTGGCTGCAGTTTAGCCCACCCACCCACCTGGCAGGTTGGACGGCTCTTTGCCTGTTCTGGCTGCAAATTTCAGCTGCCACCCATCTTGCTGTGTCTGGTGTCCCAGGGCTTTCACTCCACAGTGTAAGTGTGCCCCACACAGGCTGCTTTGTACCACACCTTGCTGGGATTGTCTCTGGTGCCAGCTTAGGGCTTTTTGGAGCTAATCAATGGGCATCTGGTAATGTCCTTTCTTTGGAAAAAAGTTGTTTCAGAAGAGATTGAAATAATGAGAGAGGCTTTGTTCTGTCTTATGGGGTGATAATCAATTCTCTGTGTAACTCAGTGCTCCATTATTAACTTCCTGATGGCTCCTCACTGGTGCGGGGGGTGGGGTACCCCTCCCTAATAAAAGCATCCTGCTGGGGCCTGGCCATGCCCCACCTCAACTCAGCACTATGGAAGGGAGAGATGCTCTAGGGCCCCTAGCCTGAATCACTGAAGGCATGTGCCTGCATTTCTGGAATGAAAAGGCAATGTCTATCCACCTCCAAATCAGTTCAAGCTTTGCAGGTTAAACTGACCTATGAAGACTGAATCAATTTAGGTTCTGGATTTTTGAATGTCTGTCCCTAGCTCCAGTGGCTGAGCAGACCTGGGAGCAAACTTGCTCCTGTGTCATGTCTACACAAGCATTACTGAGCACTGATTAATCCCACTTAAATTTGCTACTTGCATTTGAAAGTAGCAACTTTAAATTGGACTAAGTGTTCTTACTGTGCAGTGATTGTGCACACATGTAAACAAGTGGATTTACTGCATAGTAAAGTACACTAATGATCAGTACCACATTTTGTATAGACACACTCACTGATTTTGTACACGAGCCTAATCTAGCATGCTGGGTCTGGGGCCATGTACTGGGCCTGATCAGGCATGGAGGGTGTGAGCCTGTGGCTTAATCCAGTACAGCAGGTGTGCACCTGCGACCTGGGCCTAATCTGGTGTGGCAGGTCTAGAATCATGGCCTGAGTGGTGGATCCAGGGCTGCATGTCAAATCCAGATGTAGACAGACCCCACACACTGGCCTGATTTGGCCCTCAGGACCATATTATTTTGGAAGGCATGTACTCCATACGTCCTAAATTTTGGTGGTGGGAAAAGCAGTAGCAATGTTAATTGCCATGGTTCTCAGAGCTGCAGCAATTGCCAGAAAGAGCAGTGGATGTGATATACCTTGACTTTAGCAAGGCTTTTGATAGTCTCCTACAACACTGTTGCAAACAAGCTAATAAGGTACAGGTTGAATAAATGGACTGTAAAGTGGATAGAAAACTGGTTGGGTCAGTGCACTCTAAGGGTAGTAATCAATGGCTCAATGTCTAATTGGCAGCTGATATCAAGTGGAGTGTCCCAGGGGTCAGTACTGGAAATGGTTTGTTCAATATATTCATCAGCAGTCTGGCAGTTGTGGTGGAGTGAACCCTCAGCAGTTTGCAGATGACATCAAGATGAAAGGATTAATAGATACACTGGAGGGTAGGGTTAGGATTCAGCGACCTAGACAAATTGGAGGACTGGAACAAAAGAAATCTTATGAAATTCAATAAGGACAAGCACAAAGTCCTGTACTCAGGACAGAACAATCCCATGCACCCATACAGGCTGGGAACTGACTGGTTATGCAGCGGCTCTGCAGAAAAGGACCTGGGGGTTATAATGGACAGGAAGCTGAATATGAGACAACAGTGTACCCTTGTTGCAAAAAAGGCTAACAGCATTCTGGGCTGTATTAGTAGCAGCATTGCCAGCATATTATTCCTCTTTGTTAGGCACTAGTGAGGCCACATATGGAGTACTGTGTCCATTTACAGGCCTCTCACTATAGAAAGAATATGGATGGATTGGAGAGAGGCCAGTGAGGATAATTGGTTAGAAGGCTGGGGTACATGACTTCTGAGGAGAAGCTGATGAACTGGGCTTATTTAATCTAGAAAAGAGAAGACTGAGAGGGGATTTAATAGCAGCCTTCAACTACCTGAAGGTTGGTTCCAAAGAGGATGGAGCTAGACCGTTCTCAGTGGTGGCAGGTGACAGAACAAGGAACAATGGTCTCTAGTTGCAGCAAGGGAAGTTTAGGTCAGATATTAGGAAAAAAAACTCTCCCATGAGGAGGGTAGTAAAACACTAGAACAGGCTACCCACAGTGGTTTTGGAATGTCCGTCCTTAGAGGACCTAGCTAGATATAGCCATGGCTGGGATGATCTAGTTGGGGATGATTCTGTTTTGAGCAGGGGGTTGGACTACATGACCTCCTGCAGCCCCTTCCAACCCTAATTTTATATGATTCTGTAGCGCTGTAAACACATGCTACCATTTCTTCCCTACTTCCCAATATCCAGACATATGGGGATCCCTATTTCTCACATATAATGTGCACCCCAATTTTCACCAGTTGGTTTGGGGGGACAAGGTGCACGTTACATACAAGAAAATATGGTATATTGTCCTGTTAAGGATTCATTAGCAGAGTTGTGTGAAATCATCCACTTATTCTCTATATGGCTTGTGTGAAGTATTTTGCTATCAAAATATAGTAGGTACTGCAAACCTAAGTGTTTTTTCAGTCAGTGGAGTTTGAAGAAGTAAACACAAACAATATAAATTAAGCAAAGTCTCATTTAACAGGTGGTATTTTAGAAACTGCATCTGTTAAAAATTTTATTGGGATGCCTGTTTTATGACACATCACAACTGGCTATATTAGTTATACAGAATGCAATCAAGTCTCATCAGTAGTCATCTGTGCTCTCAGTTGGCACAGCCAAATGAAATGTTGAATATGTGAGAAAAACAGAGACATCACTTTTCATATATCTTTTTGGATTTGTGAAATCTCTTATATTTTAGTAGCAGTCAGTGTTATTGTTTACACCATATTGCATCAGATTCATGCGGGAACACAGAGAGGTTAGCCATCAGAGAGCTGGTGACCTGCCCCCAGTACAAAAGGGAGCTGCACAGCTGCTAGGTATAGTTTTTGGTCAACTATATTTTCAGGGCTTTTGCACAATATTGCTGCCCCCTTGTGCTGAAATTGAATTGCAATGAACATAAATGAAGTTGTACATCTTGGAGGAACTACTGAATCATTTTCAAGCATACACAGTATGGCAAATTTAGTTGCATAGGGCAAAAACTTAGACATATAGGGTGCCTGTAAACAAGCATGGAAGCTGCTCCAATGCATTGTAATTATAACACTTTGGAGCAGACTCAATTAATCTGGATTGGTAATTTGGCAATTACCTGCTCCAGGAGCCTCCTGCATCTCATGTTTCTGCATCCCCACTGCCATTTTGAAGCATGGGGATCCTAATACATGAGACACTGTGGTGCTTTAATTAAAGTGGCTGTTAAGTACCACTCCCGCTCCCCCACCTCCGAAGCATGCGCAAAAGTGCCCTATATAGTCATTTTAGTATGATTCACATGAATCTCTGGGATGCAGCAGAATGTTACTTCTTGCCTTAGAATTTTGTCCAATGTCTCTCACCCAACTCTATTTTGAAAACTCTCACAGACTCGGGATGTTGCTTCTATCAAAGGGAGAAGGCAATTTAATTACAAAATATCATTTTAAAAGACTGAATATGATTTATAACTATATTTTTTTGTTTATATAGCCTTTGCATTTGCTTCATATTGCTCTGACAATCTTTGCTGAGCAGCTGATGTTAAGTAATTTGCATACCTTTATAACAACTGTCACAGAGTTATTTCAGCCTTAGACTGAGAAATGAGTTTCAAAATAATCTAGTATTTAAGACGTCATGATTTCTCATCAAGGCCCATCAATATCTTCAATAACAATAGCAGCAAAAGAGTAAAATTCATTCGGAATCCTAATTACTACAAAGAAGTAATTCTATTATTAAATAATGTTACAAATAGTGCATCTAGATGGGCAGTGTGAAGAGAATTTTATTTTCTTTATTTGTTTTTGCTGCCTTACAGCATCATTTTGAATTGGGAAATGAGACACTGAAGGTAAAAAAAAAAGTGAATATTTCATACTATGGTTTATTAATGTAGTAACCATACCCATGACTCCCAAACGCCCTTTGTGAATCAAACAGTTTTGGATTGGCAAAACTCGTATGGGATACAGGTAACTTTATTGATTACTCAATGCCTCACGCCCATGAAAAAAAGAGGAAGCACTGTAATAGCAAAGGTCTAATCTTATGAAACCTAGTTACAGCCACATGGTTTCTATCACAGCAGTTTAAAACTTCTTACACATGCCTTCAAGATTCTCTCCTTCTTAGCTAGAAACACCATGCGTTAGTATGTTGAGGTTTTTCACTGTGCAAATGATTCCATCTTGTGAAAAAAAGATTGATTCATTCTTTATTTTTGAAAGACAATGTGTAGATGGCTAACTCCAGGAGAGACTTGATCAAAGTGAAATGCCTAGGTCATGGTAAGAAGAGGATTTAAGCTATGTGGCTGTACCTGTTCCAAGCTGTTGCTTAGTTTAGGCAGCTTCTGCTCAGTATGATGGGTATTGTGCAATACATTTTGACATGATTATATTGCATTTATACTAAGAAACCCAGACAAATTAATATAAACAAGTTTTCTAGCATATTAGTTAAATTATGTTACAACTTTCTAGACTCATTCACCTCTAAGGTAGTCCTCCTTTGGTCTAGTTTAAATCTCTGATAAAATTAATTTTGGGCTTTGTTATGCTTTATTTTAGGTGGCTCAGGGAGCTCCTAACCCCTGGATTCTCCACACATTAAGACATGTAAACTAGTTTTAAGCACCTTAAAACAGCCTTAAGCAGGATCTCTGGTTATGACCCAAATATTCTTTCCTAATTAAATAATTAAAAAATATAATATTGTATCTTGTTTAACTGTAATGTTCAAATTCAGAGGCAGGGGAATCAATTTTTAGTTTAAGGTATATATCTCTACAGACAAACAGGGACACTTACTAGTACAGTATTTAAGTCATCTAATCTCTGAACGCTATCTTGAGTTGACCCAGTTGTAAACTAGTACCCGGTCCTTCTGGAGGGGAGTTAAAGAAATGAAGCGAGCCATGCATGATCCTTTGTTGCATGTGATTGGCTAGAGATACTAGTATGCCTTAACCACATTGGCCTGACGGACATCCTAAGGTTAGAATAGAACTTTGACCTGAAGATAAACAACACTTTTGCCAGAAACAGGTGTTTAATGAAAATCCTCTCAGAAGTTTGCCACAAAATGTATCACTTAGTCCAGTACCCCTATATATAATCTTCCTCTCTGGTTTCATGGGCCTGGAGGGCCTCTAACCACTTTAACTACCTCTAAAGAATATTGCAAGAAAAATGCTATATCAAAATCAACACGGTTCTATTTCTTTTTTTTTCCATTTTCATCCATCTAGGAGTCAGTATCATTCTGAAAAAGAACAATTTGTCAAATTAGAATCAGACCCAAGTAGGATAGACGGCACTTGCCATGGCTGACATAGCATTTCAACACTTGGCTGAATATAGCATTGGAGAGGATTTCAATGGAAGTGTAAAACTAATTGGTCATGTCATCAAAATCCATTTTCTGTTATCTTCAGTACTGTAAGACAAATTATTAACACTCCCTTATTCTTGATAATCCTGTCATTCACTGGAAAGCCCTGTCTTTTTTATGGGGTCATTGATCAAATGGCTTCTCAAAAATGAATTGCAACAAGTTAAAAACAACATGGTATTTGTGTAAGTAAAGTTGAATTTTTCCCCTTGGTTAGTGCCAGTTTCAAAAGAAAATTAACCTTGATTTTTTTTAACAGTGTAACATGTTGTATGGGCAAGACAATTTTCTGGTGCTCAGTGAGCATGTCTACATGAGATGCTTACTACGGATTAGACTAATAACACTGCACAGTAGTGTGCTGGTCAAAAACTGTGCCAATACACTACTGTACCATGTTATTAGGCTAATGTACAGTAAGCATCACAAAATAACTTTGTGCCTGGTGCTACTGTGCAGTAACTGCATTTACTGCATATTTAATAAATACTTCGTAAGTCAAGTACTAAACTAAATGTGCAGTAACTCAGGTGCATTAATGAACGTGTAGGTGTGTCCAGTGAAATACAGTGTATAATATCAGCGAAAACATTCATTCTTGTGGCATCTTGCAAAGGAACCATGTTTAAAATCAGAATGTTTATCATTCCGTATTAAGATGTTAAAAATGATTTTGGCATAAAATGTAGCATACAAGCTCTTAGCACAAAAGGACATGTTTGAATAGCTATAGTTTTCCCCCCCCCCTTTTTAAATCTAGAACTTTAAAAGAAAAAAAAAAGGAAAATTGTACTTATTGTACTGTAAAATATATATTTTTATTTAAATTAAAATAAAACAAGGAAATACTTTTATGGTCTAATTGCTTTCAGCATGAGAAAAATGATAGGGATTATTATGTTGAAATAATAAACAATAAAATGTGGCTACTACCTTTAGTAGTAGCTATTTCTCCAAAGTAGTTCAATTTCACATCCTCAAGAATACTATTGCAAGATACTGTGTTTCCAGAAAAGAAGACCATATAGTTTGCAATGTCTCTCCTACTTGCCTTCCTATACATGTTTGAATCTAACTGAAGCAGAATACTCTGAAAGGCAAAATTGTTCATTAATTTGCTTCCACCTATTTTCATCCCATTAAACCAGAGAGGTGGTGGAAGCTCCATCCTTGGAGGTTTTCAAAACCTGGCTGACAAAGCTTTGGCTGGAATAATCTAGTTCAGGATGATATAGATGGTCCTGCTTTGAGCAGGGGGTTGGACTAGATGACCTCCTGAGGTCCCTTCCAACCATAACTTCCTATGATTCTGTGCCTTTTTTCCTCTGAGTTTTGGCCTCATTTCTATTTCCTTCCATATTTGTTTTTTGTTTTTTGCTGTTGTTTTTAAACTCCAACCAACTTCATGTATTTTTTGCTCATCTGCCACCTTTTCTCTATTCAAATCTCATCTTAAACCTACCCTGTAGATTTTTATTGGACATTTTTGTATATTTTTACAGGGGACTTATTTCAAATGTGTTCTAGACATATTTCCACTCTACAGTATATAAAATCCAGTAGCCACACATACAAAGATTTCAGTATACACTGGAACCCACATTTATGGTTAGACTTGGGTGCATAGATTGCTGACAATAGGACCATTAGGATACCTTTATGCAGAAAACTATTATAACTAAACTATTATGACTTATAACAGTTTAATTTTACTCAATGTTTTTAATAGCTTGCCTATATATTTTAGAGGGAAAAAAATCACTAAAATAAATAATCTGTATTTTAAATTTGTATTTTTAAAATTACTTTGGTGGTAACATTTAATTTTTTCCTTCCAATTTAATTGCCAATTAAATTTTTATAATTATTATTATAATAAATCAGTCCATAGATTATAGTCTAAATTTCAGGTCAAAGACTCCTTGATGCATGATTGTAGGGTTGCATATCATATCCAATTACACCTTATTGCTGTTGCAGGGGGAGTCCAATTCTGGGCTCCCTCTGCATCAGCAAGGAGCAGGTTCTCAGCTGCAAGGGCCACAGCCAGCTGGGACCAAGAGTCCTGCACCTGACAGGGCTCTCAGTCCTGGCTGTGTCACATGTACAGCCAAGATGGAGAGTCCTGTCAGCTGCAGGACTCTCAGTCCCCCACAGCTGTAGGGTGCTGCTGTGCTCTCCCATCTGTGAGGTGTAGGGAGAACCCCCACACCTCTGTGGCTGGAGAAGCACATTAGCTGCTATGTCCCAGCCCCAGGTGATGCCCCAGGTTTTAGTTGCTAGTTACTTTGCATAGCTGATGCCCCTGAGCTGCATTCCTGTGCACTATAGTTTATTTGCATAAGGCATGCACAGCGTGGTGAGATAGTTCTGGAGGGCCTGGCTTTTTCACTTTCTGCTTCAATTACCAAAACAAAGCATGCACAATGGGATAGGGATTTTGGAGGTAAAGTGTAAAATGATTTATGTGTGAATGTTAACTGCATTCCTGAGGTGAGTGACAGTGATTGGATAGTAAGAAATGCAGTGATGGATTGACTGATGGCACAGATTGGATACTGATTGGTTCAGGCCTATGAGGTGATCTATAAGGTCCAAGTTGCCAGAGATTCTTCAATTGATTAGTTGTGGTTGAGGTGGTGTATGTGGATTAATGTATGTTGGTTGAGGAAGTCTGTGAGTGGATCTGTGGATCAGTGGGTCTGCATCCTGTGTCTTTAAAATGAAAAGTGTGAATCTTTATGTTTTCCTTCAGAGTGCTTTGAGAGTTTGAGAGAGTGAATGCAAGCTAGTATGGTTGCCCATGGATGGGACTCAACTTCTGTTACTGAAGGATCACTACTGCAATTGCCTTACATCTCTCTCTGTATTGTATCAGTCCAGGTTTTTTGTTCCCCTTTTGTTGTTATCTCACTTTATTCTCAGTAATAACCAGCTTTGTTTAATAAACTTCTGTGTGTGTACAAATCATTTAACCAGCAAACCAAACTGTGCTGCTAGCTTGCTCTGAATAGCCCAAAGCTCAGAGCAAGTCACCCAACTGCCAAGTTGGGCCAACAAGTACCCAAAGGGCATATCTACACAAGACACATT
This sequence comes from Crocodylus porosus, assembly GCF_001723895.1. NCBI lineage: Eukaryota > Metazoa > Chordata > Crocodylia > Crocodylidae > Crocodylus > Crocodylus porosus. Next base: position 138,379,790 of record NW_017728906.1, read on the forward strand.
AATGCACATTAACCTAATTTAAAGCACATTGTGGGCAGGCATCTACATGTGTGCACCTCTAATGATCATTAAAAATGGTGAAATTAGATTAATCATGCCTAAATTTTATAACTGCAAATGCAGGTATCAAATTAAAGTGCATTAACACACGTGTGGACACAACCCAGCACTCACTTTTATGGATCTGCCCAGCCACTAAGGGCACATGGCAGGAATGCAGGGACTTGGCCAAGTCTCTGCACAAGTAGACATGTGCTTGATGCACATTTAATTTGGTTGTGCTTAAATGCACATGTAGACATGCACATGTGGTATGTTTTATTCAGCCACCCCTTTTGCAAGACAGGTTGTGCTGCCTGCTGATTAAGGGCCTCATTGTAATTAAAAATATTAATCATTTTATTGAGACACACCCCTTTCTAGTCAACACAGGGATGAGACATGTTCCCCAACACCTGGGAGACAGCAGTAGCTGCAGTCTCCCAACCACAAACTGCTTACACATGCAAAGTAAAACTGGATACAAACCATCTATAAAGTTGTTATATATTTTCAAGCAATAATTTTATAGCTAGTTGAACCTTTTTTAAGGTGGAATAATTCATTTTCATGTGTACCCAGTCTAAACGTATTGCACAATTATGGCAATTGTGCAATGATATAACATGTAGAAGGGCCTTAATTCTATGTGGTGGGCATTAAAGTCTAAAAGCTTAAGTTCCATGCTAGGATATATTGTTTGACGGTCAATGGTATGGTACTGTTAGTTGATTGCAGAAACTCAAATTCAAGTCATTGGATAAAGGAAAAGTGAAAAAAAATCCTCATTTTATGAGTTGTTGAATGTTTATACTGAAAGATAATGGCACAGCCATTTTCTGGTGATGTTTTGGCATCTTTGGATATGTGCAGACATTACACTTAGATTGACCTAACTGGGGATAGATGGATTTAATGCCTATCTATACAGATGTTCAGGGAGGTTAGATCAGCATACAGTCTTCCTACCCACCCACCCTAACCTGGCTATTTTTAGACCTCCAACCCTGCCAATGCCCCCACACCATGGACCCATTACCCACTCCTGCAGATCTTCCAGCCCCTGCAGAAATGCCAAACCTCCCATAGATATACTAGTTCTCCCTGATCCTGATGACTCCTACCCCAACCCAAAATTACTTAGATCAGGTTCCAAGTAAGGCTCCTGGCACAGGCAAATATATGCACAAGCTGGACCCAATCTACAGTTATGCAGATTAAATCCTCATAATCAGAGATCCTGGTTTTCTTTGATAACAAATAAAATCCCAAATTTTCTGATTTAAAAAGTAACCCAAAATCCATGTTTGCCCTGATTAAAATGAAACCAGGATCCCTGCTTATGATCCTAAGTTCAGTACCTAAATGTTTGTACATACCCTTTGTGTCCAGAAATTTGTGTATTCTTGCCCAGATCCCAGAATGCAAATATATTAGGCAGGATTCCTATTCCCTTAGAAGATGATCAAACTGCAGTTTGCACCAATTTTAAGTAACCTGACTAAAGTGTAAAAGTGATTCTGTTACTCAACTGAACAAAGATTTCTGGGTTTCTCTGGAGGGCAATCCTGTGCCTCTAATGCATTCACTCCTACACAATATTTGGGTCACTCAAAGTTGGCTGCAAGCTGCACTTTGGTGATGACATAGGTGAAATAGAATTCTGTCCTAAGTTAGACTCTATTAGACTCTTAAGTCCCTTACATAATACATTTGAAGAAGAAGGGAACAACTTCCTTACCATTTTTTTCCTTGGGAAAATATTCAAGAATCTTGGAAATCTACCTTCATTCTTTGGTAGCATAGGTTGTGTTTTGTATGTTGTGGGCCCATGTGGCTTTTTTTCACTTTATATAAATTCGGTGTCATTGCAAGGACTTCAGGTATTGGTGGACTTTTGGTCTTTTCTGTTGCATTTCTATGGTACACAGTTTAGTCTTACAAGAAGTGAAATACTCAAGTCTAACTTAAAGTCCTTAAACATATTTAACTTGGTAAATCTTAATTACCTAAGGTACTCAGCAGGTCAGCTTGGATGAATAGGGAGTAACTCTGCCCTAAAATCTTATGTGATTGGCTTGTCTAACTGAAGGAGGAAGCCATAATGCTTAGCTTGGCTAAAATGAAGCAGATAAAAAACATTCTTTTTCTTTTTGCTTTTCTTTTCCTTTTCTTTTTTCCTTTTCTTTTTACTGGATACTAAGCAATTCTGGATACTAAGCAATTCTTTTACTGGATACTAAGCAGTTCTGCAGAGGGTATCTTATTTATTTATGATTTACTTTTACCTCAAGTGTACATGACTTGTGCCTCATTTACAGTGTACATATATGGTGTATAACCTCAGGCATACACGTAGGCAGATGAAAGATTCAAACTAGCAGTACAGAAAGATAAAAAAAACCCTCTGGTTTTAGTGAGTTAAAAGTAGAATCCAAAGCTCTTCAAATTAACCCTTCTAGAGCATGTCAAAAACACACTGATACACAAATATTCTAAAACTATAGAGGACTGTGTGGAAAATATTCTAATATAATAAAATCTTTACCACTTCCATCCATTTGTCCATAACACTCCAGGCCACCTGTGCATGCATGACCTGGAGCCTTAGGACAGACAAACAGACAGGCAGAAGTGGAGGTGGGGGCCTAGGTGGGCGGGGACAGACTCTGCTCCCTGCTGTGGGGACCAAGTATGCAGGGGCATGGCTTGCCACCACGGGGCGGGGTGTATGCCTTGTGACTGTGGTGGGGTGTGGCCATCTGTAGGGAGCAGGCCGTGCTGCTGCAGGGTGCCACAAGGGGAGCAGGCAGGGGGCCGCGGGCAGCTCCTGTCGAATGCAGCACGCAGCCACAGGCTGGGGCATGACCCCATGCCCGTTCCCTGGCCCGGCACGCTACAGCCATGCCCCCCCAAGCTTCATGCCCCTGCCACCCTGAGAGCATGGGATGGGCATGATGTGTGGGTGTAGGGTGCCACATGGGGAGCAAGTATGAAAGGCAGACCCCACCTTGCATCCATGTGCTGCAGCTGGTGGGTGCTGCCTGCATTCCCCTTCCCACTCCCCTCAGGGCTGTCTGCCACCGTGCCCCTGCCCCCCTGCACCATGCACCCTCTGTGGCCCACAGCCAACAGGCAATCGCCATGTTGGAGGGGTGTTGTGTGCAGCCACAGGGTGCAGTGCCTGGAGTGGGCATGGTGGTTTACTCCACCGCACATGCTACAGATGGTGGGTGCTGCCTTGTGCCTTGTGTTCACCTTCCCTGCATGGCACTCTGTGGCCACACACCTGTTCACCCCACTGCATGCCCAACTGCCTGCAGCTGGCATATGCTCCCAGCATGGGGGGGAGGTGGGGCACAAGGCAGCAGGGTGCTGTGAAGGGAACAGGCAGGGGGGTGCAGGCAGCACCCCAGGCTGCAACATGTGGCTGCAGGGCATGGTGCTCCCCCCTGCCTGCTCCCTGTACATCACCCTGTGGCCATTCCCCCCTCTTCCTGGGGAGCACCTGCCACAGGGTGCCATGTGGGAAGCCAGCACAGGGACCTCTCCCTGTGTGTGCAGGGGGGGGTGAATATAGCTGTAGGGTGCCACAAGGGCAGCAGGCAGGGGGGCACAGGTAGCACCTGCCAAATGCAGGACATGACTAGGGGCGCATCCCCCATCCACACTCCCCATGTGGCACCCAGCAGCTACGCACCACACCCCTCCCTGCGCCAGAAGCACCCACTGACTGTGGGTGGCAGGGTGTGCAGGGAGGCTGGGGTGTGCAGATGGGTGTATGTGTGGTGTGTGATTGGGTCAGTGTGGTGTGTAGCTGGGTGTGTGTGTGGCATGTGAGTGGGTGTGTGTGTTTGTGGTAAGTGGCTGGGTGTTTTGGGGTGTGCGTCTGGCTGGGTGGGTGGGGGGGTGTGAGGCTTGGTAGGTGGTTGTGCGTGTGTGTGGCAGGTGCCTGAGTAGGTGTGATGTGTGGCTGGGTATGTATTTGGTTTGTGGCTAGGTTCATGTGTGTGGCATGTGACATGTATCTGCATGTGTGTGTGTGTGTGTGTCTGTGGGTGTGTGCATGTAACTGGGTGTGTGTGGCATGTGGGTGTGTGTGTGTTGGTGGGTGTGTGTCTGAGGTGTAGGGGAGGCTCACAGGGCCAGACAGAGTGGGGGGGATGTTGTCTGCAGCCGGATGTGAAGCAGCGCCAGTATAGGGCAGTGGGTGGTGGCTGTCTGTCCCTGCCACCCACCTGTTATTCTTGAAGGGCACTTTGCTAGTATATATGTAAAGAGCACCCCCACACCCCTGTGGCTATAGCAGCACATTGGCTGCTATGTCCCAGCCCCAGGTGATGCCCCAGGTTTTAGTTACTAGTTTTATAT
>NW_017728906.1:138384299-138437318 GCF_001723895.1 Crocodylus porosus
TGTGTGTGTGTGTATGTGTGTACATGTAAAGTAATTCCATTTATATCAACTTGAAGTTTATATACACACACACGTGCACGCACGCACACCTATATTTATATTATACATACATACATATACATATATACATATATACAGGAGATAGATATATATACATAAATATACATATAAATATATTTATATATATTAATATATATCTATGTATCTATGTATAATATAAAAGTGTGTGTGTGTGTGTGTGTAAACTTCAAGATAATATAAAATGGAATTACTTTACAGAGTACAGCCAGCCTTGATAGATGGGTTAGCATCTTTCATCTCCATTTCACTAAAGGAAATGGCTTAGAAGAGTATCTTGAATCCCTGATGGACTGAAAGTCAGACATCTGTTGCATGACCAGCATCATTGTAGCTTAGAATGCATATTGTATATGCTTAATATTTAAGTGGTCCTAACCTCTGAGTTCAATTTTTTTTTTCTGTTGTACTGCAGTACACAGTCATCAGTTCCGATTTAAGCAGTCTTTTAAATTTTAATGGGTCTCTTGCCTGTGTAAGAGCAGTGGGACTGGTCCTATTTGTAACTTCAAAATCTGTCTCTGAACTTCTAAAGATTTTATGCACCCTCTTTTGTTAGGTCAAAATAGATTTAATTGGAGCTGCTACATTACCATTGATATAAAAAATACATCCCAAATACCAACACAGCTGCTTTATTTTCATTAGTGATACAACAGGAAGAATCTAGGTTTCTTACTGACCATTATATTTATAGATGATCAGCACTCTTCAGCTGCAGTGAATCTAAACTTAGTATATCCAAGGGAAGTGAGGTGGTCTAAACCACCTTTCAAATCCTGCAATTCTGTCTTGAAGTGGGTCCAAAATAACCCTGCTATAAATCTACTGTAAACTATACTAGCTACAGTAATGCCATAGGGATTGTACTTTCTCCAGGCATGTCTAATATTTTCTGTAGTAAGAGCAGGGTGGGTAGGGAATGCATGGGAAGCCAACTCTTACATCAGGGGAATCTTCAGTTGGCCTAAGAGAAACTTTGTGGTTGTTTGTATTAGTACCTGTGGGAACCAGCCAGAGCCAGGACTAAAAATATGGTCACTGATGACTACTTCATGTTATTTTCTGCTGTAAAAATATTACTTTCCTAATGGTACCTACTCTGAAAACAATGATGTAATAATAAGCCTTAGTTGCTAATAAATTATTAAAATAAATGTATATATCAGAACCCACAAAACAGTTATTAACCTTCAAGATGTAATGAAATATAAACAGGTCCTGTAATTTTTTTTTGCAGTAATTATATAGTCATGCGAAAGAAAAGGGATAGGTCAGTCGTATGCTGGAGTATGGAAAGAATTTTGAAGTTTTAAAATTTCAGTTTAGAGTAGTAATTTTCAAATAGGGTATTAGCATTAAAGAATACCACCAGGTATAAGTTAGGTGTGAAGAGATAAGAAAATAAGGTAAGAAGATTAGTCAGGTTTGTCCTTGCCTGAATAATGCTGTATCCCCAATGCCCAGCCCTTCTGCAGGGCATCAAGCACTGTAATATATAAATTCTTTTGAAACTGGGTGCCAATCAAGTCACAAAATGTATGGAGGGCTGCATCAAGTCAAATGGGGGCTTCCTCAAATTCAAAAAGTTTGAAAACCAGTGGTTTATAATTTAAAGGGATTTGGTTTTGCTTACTGTACTCCACAAAGCACGTGTTGTATTGCTCTGAAAATGATAAAAGAGGTTAATCAAAGTGGCTGTTTGTCAATGTGCTTGCCATTTTCTAAACTGTGTTAACAGTGTTATCAGATTCACATCACACAGTTTGAATAAAATTTCAATTCAAATTAAGGGTTAATAGATGACCATGTGGGAGGTTTCATGCATTTCTGCACTTCTGCAGTAGAGATGGCAGGAGCACTGAGAAAGAGCAAGCTCAAGATACCTACCATATATACAATTTAAAATACCTAGTTTGGATTACCCTAATCTACATTAACTTTAATCCTCATTCAATGAAAATTAGTTAATTTGAACTAGAGCCAATTTTAATTCAAATTAGTTAATTTGAACTAGAGCCAATTTTAATTCAAACTACAGATGTGCACGTGTCTACAGGTGGCTATAATCTGGATTAAACCAAGAAAAATGTAATGTGTGTAAACGGCCCATAAGTACAACTGACAATAAGAAGCCTTCATTTTAAGGAGTAAGGAAAATAGCCAATAAAGGACATCTTTCCTTCTGAAATTTAGGCAGAAATTAGTCACATAAATCCAAATCTGCAAGATGGGAAACTCCCCAACTCAGCTGTCACCTAACCTTGGGAACACCAAACTCCTCATGTCCCTCACTTTCTGACTTTAAATTTCTCCATATGGCAAGACCTGTCTCTCTGTACATGCTTAGAACTAATACAGTCTTGACAGATCTGACAGCTCAATGCCAAGCACATTTTAAAGTCTAATCAAGATTCACAATCTAGATAGTCTGCCAAAATGCCTTAATGGCTTGAATGAAAAGGTTTCCTCAAAGATGACCAGGAATACTGGGTTTTTTCTGATAAAAAAAATCCCCAATTTTTGGATTTAAAAAAGTAGCCCCCAAATCCATATTTTTTCCATGATTAAAATGAAACACCACTATATATGTATCTATATAATAGTGGTGTTTCATTTTAATTATGGAAAAAATGTGGATTTTGAGTTCCTTCTTTTAATCCAAAAAGTGGAGACTTTTTTTATCAGAGAAAACCAGGATCCCTGGAGATGACCAAAACACAAGTGCACAATTGGGCTCCATATAGAATGCCGTGATAGCTGCATGGTGGAAGAGGTGCCTGCTTTTACTTAAAGACTGATTAGTTAAAGCATTTGCCCACTAGGTAAGTTGCTCAAGTTTAATTTTCTCCTCTGCCTTTAGGACCCCTGCTATGCATCACATATATTATACAAGTGACTGGTTAATCACTGTGGCAGAGCACCTTCAGTGCCCTCCACTTTAAGGGAAAAAGCAGACAGCAGGACAACCAGCAGGTGTGCCATAGCCTAGGATGAGAAGGTCACATGGCCACAGACAAGGCCATGTGATTGGCGGAGACGGCTAAGTAAGCACCATTTTAACTCAGACCCTCAGGCTGGAGCCAGCTGTCTGTTGCTGGCAGCTGAAACAGCAACACCTGCTGAGTTGCTGCTCACCAAACAGCTTGGAGGTAAGGGAGGAACTATGGGTATAGCCAGAGGTTCCTATGAGTCCATAGGATTCCCAAGCCTCAGAGAGAAGGCTGAGGCCTAGAGAGAGCTGTGCCCATCCTAGCAAAGGGGGCTAACAGCTTGTAGGCCTACAAAGGGGCCAGGTAGGCCATGATTAGATTGGGCAGGGGTGAGGCCAGGGGGCTCAAATGAGTCCAGTAGAGATAGGCCCCATGCAACCTTTCTGGGGACACTGGAACAGCCCAGATTGGGGTGCTGGCTCTATGGTGAGGCCTAGAGGGGGACCCCCTATAAAGTATGGAGAGCAGTGGCTGCCACACTGAAATTCTGATCCCTTTATTGGTCAATGTAAGGCTGGCTGGCTGTGATGAAGAAGGCTGCAATACAGCCTCTAGAGGGTGTATTGCAGAAAGGGGGGTCAGTGTCCAAGATGGGCCCAGAAAAGTGAGCAGCCCAATGATTATATCCAGGACCCAGAAAGGGGATTAGACCATGGGCAGGCAGTCCTGCTTGGTTATGGGTAAGACCAAAAATTGCACCCTGCCAGGGAAGGGTGGTCTGGTGGGGCTGTCCATGGCAGGTCAGTCCCCCAGAAATGCCAGGCTGGTTATCTCCTCAGTGAAAGGCAGGTAGGGGCACCTAAAAACCCCACCCACACCATCCAATGGGTTCTTAAGACCGCAGGACAGTGGGGCCAGTCATGCTCAGGGGAGGCACCTGAGCCCAGTGTGTGGGGGGGCAGGTACCTGGTCAAGAAGCACCTGAGCCCCATGTGAGGGCATAAGACCCCATTGGTAGCCCATGAAAGGCAGTGGTAGTGCTGTGGGTCCCAGCAAAGTAACCAATTAACAGTAAGGGGCCAGGGACACCTGACAGGAGGCACCTGAGCCCAACGGGTACAAGACTCCAGTGGACCCAGCAAGGGGAACAGTAGTAGAGTTGGCCCTAGTGGTAGTGTGGAGGAAAACCCCCTGAAGGGGGCAGGTAGGCTCATGTAAGTCCTCAGATGTCAGAGGCCACAAGTGGGCCCAAGGCCAAGTGATGTGGCTCAGTGGAAGTCATGGATAAAAGGGGCAAGTAATTGCTTCTAATGGGGGAGCAAGAGATATGAGTTACCTGGAGAGGGGCTTGGGTCAGAGCTCTGCCCAGAGCAAGGGAAATTGGCTAGTTACCTTGAATATGAGGGCCCAAGTGGCTGTGCGCTGGCTGGCCAAGGAGTATGAGTAGAAAAGCCTCATGGCCTACAGGAGCCACTCAAGGGAGCAGGGTAGGTTGAGTGCGGCCTGGCATGGGGCAGCATGTAAGAGGCCCAGTGAGAGTGGGCAGAGTGTGAGAAGCCCTCAGAGACCAGTTGGTGTGAATGAGATCATTGGGGCAAAGAGAAATGGATGAGGCCTACCAAGGGGCTCAGTTTGCTTCAGCCTCAAGCCGGAGCATAGAGCAACTCAAGGATGCCATCTATGAGGCATGGCACATAATAAGGAGAGTCCAGAGTCATGTGTAGACTCCTAGGCATCAGGGTCTTAAATAGGCAGCCTCCCACAGTGCCACAACTAGTATCTTAACAACAAGGCATGGCAGATGAGACTGAGCAGACTGCCCTAGACAGCAGGGTCAGCCGGTATTGTGACCAGGCCCGAGGAGTTACACCGGTCACAATCAGGCAATAAATTTAGACCATCCACAAATATAAAATAATTATCACATGATGATAAAAATGACTATTCAGCTATAAAAAATGCCAACCAGCTTTCAAGTTAGTCCTTGAAAATGTGTAACAACTCTATAATTAAAATTTGTTGCAGGCACTTAAATAATCAAAATTCTAATATCCTATATGGAGAAGAGTGTCCTAACCATTGGACATAATATTTTCATGCACTTTATCCAAAGAAAGTTCAATGTAAATATAGAAGCCTTTCTAGGGACTTGAATATAGCTTTCTTTTCCTCCTAGGTCATTGTCCTCATCACTGGAAAGATTAACCTAAAACATATATATATAATATCTTAGCATGAGGTAGGGCAATAGAAAGGAAAAAATTGCATCAATGGCCACTGCAACAGGGGCTTAAGAATGCCCTGTTACTTACAGGGCAGTAAACCGACACAGGGAACCTCAGAAGCTGGGAACTGCTTACCAGGAGGCTGGAGAGGCTGAGAAGCAGAGGACTGGCCCCTTGCAGACACCCAGAGAAGGCAGGCAGTGCGTAAAGCAGCAGAGCATTTGCCGTGATTCTGGGGGCACAGGGATAGCCCGAGAGACTGAACTCAAAAAGGGCCAGCTTGTGAGCTTGATGGAGAGGGTATAAGCCTGATGGAGGGCAGCTGATTCCCAGGGGCTGGGCTTCATGGAGATATAAGCAGACTGAAATCAGGAAAGGGGTACCACTGGGGAAGGCTTCCTCACTCAGAAGGGAAGAAGAAATGAGTGACTGAGTGAGAATGGCCAGTTAGGAGGATTTCAGGTCAGTTAGTCTGAGCTTGTGATGAGCTTAGTTGGTATGCTACCAGTTTTTGTTATAGCCCGGGAGTTTGCCTTCAATTTTTTATTTTTTGGAGTTAATGAAAGAGTACCAGATTTGGGACTGAAGAGGGGGAGGATGTCCCATTTTGGGTACCTATGAACACATAACAGTTTGGGGATCCTGTGGTCAGATCTGGAGCCTAGGGTTGCACTTTTTTTTGAAAGCAGCAAGGATTGTATCTGGAGCCAGCAAGGGAAATTGAGAACCCTAGAAGGGTGGACTGGGGCTGAAGGCCCACCAGGCATTTAAGGGCCCATGGAGCTGGAGAGGAGCCATCTCCTAGGCAGGGGCTGAGGGCCAGTTGAAACTCTTATGGACAGAGAGGCCTGGAGGGGCCATTCCTTGATCTGGAGCCCAAAGATCAATGGAGGTTCTTAAAAAATCGGAATTTGGGAAGAGGCAGAGAATGAGTTGTAGGTAAAAATATAGCAAATACTATGTATACAAGGGCTGTGCGAAGCTTTGGTTGCTAATTCAATTCAGAGGAGATTTGGACCGATTCAGCCACTGAATCTCTGAATCCAAACTGAATCAGGATTCTCAATTTCCCTTGCTGGCTCCAGATACATTAACCTCTCCGAATCGATTCAGACCTATTCGAAGATTTGACCATAGACACCGCTTTATATGTTTTTTCTACTTACCTCAAGGTACCAAGCATGTCTTATGAAAGCTGAGATGGTGGGGCACAAGGGGGACCACCCCCCTCCTGCTCCCCGGCTCAGTGGCTGGTGACTCCTGGGTCGGGGGGGGGCACCTGGGGTCCCCCCGCAGCTGATCACCGAGCCAGGGAGGCACAGGGGGAAGGGGAAAAGTTAGTGCTTTCCTACCTAGTATCAGCACTTTTCCATACCTGCCCAGCACTCTTTGCTGATGCACAGAAATCAGAACCATGGCCTCCTTCAATCTCTTCACCCTTTTGAGAGGCTAACATATGTAGCTGTGTTCCTTCTAATATTCCTTTTGTTCAAGGGATCATAAAAGTTACATTACACACAGTTCCCAACCAGAGAGAAGACCTATTAACTGATTCTCTAACCTGTGCATTAGTTCAAGGACTGAATGAATTTTTTCTTCAAGCACCTGAATCAATAGTAACATTTGGCATTTACCATACAGTTCTGTCTGGTTTAGACTGATTTAAAATAATAATAATATATGTGGTGTTTCCTGTCAGTGTTGAGAACACTGGTTTTGTATTTGTATACAAAATATTGAAGTATGTATTTCATATTTCTAGCTGTAAAATGTAACCCTATAGATCAAAGGGTTCATATAAATGAAAAGAGGGCCTTTGCACATTTTAGACTGTATATGATTCAGCTTTGGCAATCACCAGGGAAACTTCTTGTCTTTGGAGAAGGTTTGTGCAACCTTAATGTGGCATAATACAGATACATCTTCAGCCTCTAGGTCTGTGATTCCCAATCAGGTTGCCGTGGCACCTTGTGGAGCCTTGAGATGCTTTGAAGGGTGCTGTAGGGTGCCACACCTAACAGTTTGCAAACTTTTAGGACTGCAAACATAATTCACAAGATAAGCCCAGGGATTTTAAGTAGAAAGCCATAGCTATGGTCTGAGTTCTTTCCTACAGAAAAGCTATTCTATAATTTTTATGTAGTCAAAACAAGGAGTGAAAACTAAGAGCTGGCATTTTTCGGGCTCTGTGTGTGTGTGTGGGGGGGAAGTACCTTAAACATAAAAAAGGTTGAGAACCACTGCTCTAAGTGATAAACACCTTATTGAGAATAGCCCAAGGGTGGTACAAATGAGAATTTATATTGGAGGTAATACATTTCCAACTTCAACCCAGTTTCTGTGGATGCACTGAATTCACAGACTTCATCTGTATGTGTTAAGCAAGCAAACACTAAGAAACAAACTGGAAATGAATAAGTGGAATAAAATGTAGCACAATTCTCTTTTTTTCAAACCTTTTTTTTTTGTGTAGTATGACATTTTCCTGTAGAGAAGTTTTTTTCTGTTCAAAAGAGCATAGAAAGACCATAACTATGGCTTTCTATTTAAAGTCCCTGGGTTATTGTGTGAATCATGTTTGCAAACCTAATGATTTGCATATTGTTAGGTGTGGCACCCTTCAACACCCTTCAGAGGATCTCAGGGGACAATAGATTAATATTTAACACACAAAACTATAATTCAGAACTATTTTTAAGTATAAGGATACCATATAAAGGATCCATTTTAAAGAAAAGTTAGAGGGTTATTTTAATAAGCAGTAGGCTATAAGTACGGTAATTGAAATCAATGAACTTCCATAAAGTATCTTGAAGATGTGAAGGTTAAGACTAATTTTAAAAATATCAAAGAAGGTCTTCCTATAATGATTGGATAGAAAACTCAGTGGGTAGCACTTTGTATTCCAATATAAGAAAAACAGGTTCAGTAATAACACTGGGTAACGAACTATTAAAAGCGGAAAAGATCTACATAAAAGTTCCCCAGGAGATCAAGGACAAACACTTACAGTCAAGCAAACATTGAGCTCCCTAAGGTTAAGGAGAGTAACAAAATGGTCTGGAAAAAAAAATAGACATTGAGCATTTCCAAATGCATCCACCCTAAGGTTCTGATCCAAACCCCACTAAAACTGATAGAAGTTTTTTTTTCCACTGACTTTAAAGGATTGGTCTCAAACCCCCTTTTTCTATTAGTAGAGAGTGAAGAAATAGTAACCACTTCATGAGTTGTTGCCTGGCTTTGAAATGGTCATCATTTGGGTCCCAAAGCCATGGCATATTGTACGGATATATTGGATAATTATTGATTGACTGATAGGTTCAATAAGGCTACCCTATAGATCTTCTCTTGCCATAAATAATATACAGGAACCTGCATAGTTAAATGAGATGTCATAATACAGTCAAATCAGGACAGCAGGAGAAAGGAATTACAGCGTAATGTTTGTTTCATCTTTATGACAAAAATGTTTGAAAGTTTCCCTCAGAAGAACTTTATGTGACGTCCTTGACTCAGAGAAATGAGATATTCATTTGTTATGTAGCATAAGCCAAGAGGAAAAAACTGTTATTGCCCTTATTATCATGAAATCTTCCTCTGGAACCAACAAAACTACTCCCAGCAGTAAATACAGGAACTTGAGGCATGATTTGCAGGATCATGGGCCAAGATGACCTCTTTCTTTCCACATAAATAAATAATAATACAACATAAAAACAAGTTTCTATTCTGAACGGGCACTGTACTATACAAGAATATTTCTGATATATGAGAGTCACATCTATCAACTTCAGTCAAAAAAAAAAAGTTTTACTGCTTTTTCTTCTTATAACCTTGCAGTCAACAAGCTAAAGGAGACTGAAGTGTAAATTTTATTCCCGCTTATGCTTCAGAGTTGTTTACTAAATTCTAAGCAATTACACCTGTGCAAACCTAGTGACGGCATTTGGGGACACAGGTTGAGCAAGGGACTAATTTGGCCTACAGAACCTTTATTATTGGTGATAATATATGTGATGGAAGGAATCCAACTTGATTCTCAAAGCACAGGCTGAGTATGCAGGGCTGACAGGAATGCACAAATGTTTACTTTAATGTGAGGATATGGGATACAAAAACAGTGCTAAACAATGAGCAGGTGTCTCCCTAATGCCTTTTTTTCAACAGTCACTTCTTAAATTAGAACTGTGCTTCATGCAATCAAGTAGCAGTAGTAATGTGTTAAAACAATGTCAGACGAACACCAAAATTAAGTTCACTAATAGTGAAAGAAAGAACAAGGTGACAAGGCTAAACTATTAGTGCAAATACATGAAAAAAATAGTTTGCTAAATGCAAACAAAGTCTATTTCATTAGTATTTTAGGGGATTATTATTAACATATATTAAAATCAACAATGTGGTAAGTATTGTATAGACAAGTAAAGACAGACTCTCCCCCCAAAATATTTTTTTAACACAGGAAAAAAAGTCACCCTAAGAAATTCAATGCAGAGAATTGTCATTATATATATGTATAGCAGTAGTGATTGCTCAGGTTTTCTGACAGACTTGCACCTTTTAGGATTACTGTGCATATAGGTTCAGAGTGACAGCGATTTTTATGGTGCACTTCAAATAGGTCTTTAACAAACAGGATGGGTAGTCCTCTATACCAGAACTTGTAGGTTTTGAAAGAACCTTTCACATTAAAACAAGCCAATCATTTGAAACTATAATTATTCCTATGAATAAAAAATATTGTCTCCAAGAAATGTCCCATGCCAAAATAAATGAAAAATGTTTTGAAACTATCAGTATCCTGTTACAACATTTTTCTAAGCAAAGTGTCCTTAATTCAGTTTGAAATATTTTTTTTCATTTCAAAATTTAATACATAGTGAAAATGAATCAAAATTAAGACATGATTCAGAATTATGAAAGCAAAGCATATTGATTAGCCTGCATTAGATTTTTGATCTTGTGGTTATTATCAGTTTTTTAATCTGTAACTTTTAATCCTGGAGGGAAAATCCCCCATAAAGAGGGAAAAAATGAAACATTCAGTTCAGTTTTACAGAGAACTGGAATCAGATATGTGCAGACAAAAAATAATACCTTTACCTAGGTGTGACACATCCCAGAATCTCCAGTCTAGAACAGCACCAATGCAAGACCAAGTTGCTATTTAACCAAAGAGGAAAATGATATAAAATTGGTAATCAATGTAAAGGTGTCCAGCCTCTTTACAAGCAGTACCTATTTCACTTGGCATTTTGTCTCGACAAAAATGTATTCCATGAACCCAAGTATTGCACCAGAATTGTTTATGAATTTTTATACACTCATAAGGAGGGATCATGGTATGTCTCTGGAACTGACTTTAGCCATAGAAAACATATGCATGACATCTCATTAAGGATTCAGTGGTCAATGTACTGCTTTTACATGACTAAAATATTTAGCAGTCATTAATGCATGTTATAATCTAACCAAATAACATTTCACAGATTCACAGAAGTTTAGAGCTGGAAAAGACCTTGGGAGATCATTTGGTCCAGGCTCCCTGCTCCTGGCTGGAAAGACTGCTGGCGTGAAATAACTCTAGCAAGATGTGCGTTTAGTCTCCTTTTGAAGATCGCCATGGTAGGTGCCTGCACTACCCCTGCTGGGAGTCTAGTTCAGAGGCTGGTCACACAAACCATGACGTTTTTCCTTATAGCCAATCTGAAACTGTCTTCTAGGAGTTTGTGACTGTTGCTCCTGGTTTTCCCCCGGGGCACTTTGGTGAATAATTGTTTGCCGTGCCCCTGATGCTCACTCTTGATATAGTTTTAAACTGCCACTAAATCCCCGTCTAAGTTTTCAGGGGCTGAACAGTCCTATATTTGTCGGCCTTTCCTCATATGGCTTGCTCTTTAGGCCTCTAACTATATGAGTAGCTCTTCTCTGGACTCTCTCGAGTTTCTCTCCTCGTTTCACCCCTGTCCAAAAGTCTGCACCCTGCCCTGCCTTTTATTTGTAGATTCATAAAGAACAGAGATAAGCAAAATGAATTTTCATCTCTTTTTTTCAAAGTTGTTTTTTTTTTTTAACCTCATCAGAGGCCAGTATAGCTTGGGATTAAATATCGAGCAAAGGTTTTTATGGCTTCCCATTTGGAAGATCAAGCTTGACCATCTCAATGTTTAACAGGATGGATATATGTTAAGAAATGCTCTGGCTGTTCTCAAAAGTAAGGCCCAGCTGCATCCAGTGCTGCTTTCCAAATCAATGACATTTCTACATTAAATGAATGGAATGGTGCCTGGAATGTATGCTTTTTGTTTACACTTTCTTACACATTCAGTAGACTTTGCAAATTCATCTTTCCATTGTATATTTTTGTATCAAATCCTACCTCGACTCTGCTAATGACTTTTTGATCAAATATTGTTCCTTACTATGTTTCTGGCTCACCATATTAGCTGAAATAACATACAAGAAAGTGTTAATTATAATTGAACATAAAAGATTCCTGTGGAATTCAGCTAAGATGTAGCAAATAGGATTTGCACAGGCTAAATTCATTCTGCATACAAGATTTATCTTATCTTGGGTCATTTAATTGAGATTGCCATAAATTAAAACAATAGTATAGAGTAAATGTTAGAGATAACCAATTACTGCCTACAGCCTCAAAGGAAAACACAGCATTTAATCCCCCAAAGCACTTCATTGAATATATTTCTGAAAGGAATTACTTATTCATTTGTCACATACTTGCTGGCACAATATATCTCTTATATCATATTATTTTTCCACTTACATAAATGCTGTTCGCAGGTGTGTCATAATTAAGTTTATAAACCACATTCTCTAAAGATATCCGACTAATGAAAGATGACCAAGTAATCCTTCTTTGCACTGCAACATACACATAGATAATTTTGTAAGTTGATATTGTGTATGCAGTCCTCATATTAAAAGCATAAATTATGCATATTTGAATAATGTATCATCCATATTCAACTTACTAATTCTATTAGCTTTTCTATTTGAAGGAACTGCTGATAAATTGTGTGTCTTGTGTGTCTTTGCCTGCCAGCTGGTTCTATGGGACTTTCAAGAAGAAGTACATTATAAAAAATGGAAGATTTGAATTGTCTGAAATGGTGTTTGCACAGAGGCTAAGTCTCATATTTGGAACCCTCTCCTACAGCACAAGTCATCTAATGTTGGGTAGAAATGGGCATTTCTTTTTAAAACAGGGCAAACTGACTATATTTAAAATGGGTTTATTTAGGTCTTGATTAAATATCCATGGATTTTGAAATTCAAAGAATTCCTCAACTGATTTGGTGAGGACCCTTGGAGGCTTTCTATTATTTGAGAAGTAGTGCCATTTCCTGAGGTACTAACTAGTGGGTGGAAAAAAACAGACAAACCGATGACCTGTTTTAAAATGGATACAAGTTTTAAGGGTCTTACCTCATGGCTATGGAAGAACACTCATTGATTTCACTGTGTATTGTATCAGTCACTAAAGTAATATATTTAAAATGGACATCTTTTGTGCAGAACATTAAAGAGAGGTCAGGGCACAGAAAACTGAGCTAGTAAGAGAAGCATTCAAAATATTATCATGAGGTCTGCTCTATTAGACTTCCCCTTGCCCTGCTCTCCATTGAGCTGAGAAAAGTAATGTAACCAATCTTTGCACAGTACAACTAAATCATCAGGATGGTAGTTTTAACTAAAACCACACTCAGAAAACTCTAGACCAGCCTAAATGGACTATGACATTTGGATACTTACCCTTCTATATGTCAATCAACAATTTCTCTGAAACAGGACTGCAACAGTGTTATATGCCAGGTACATTTTCTTATATTAAAGAACCCCTAACTCTACTCCTCATTCTATTGAATTCAGTCAGATTACTTGTGTGCCTAATTGCTGTATATTTTTGTATCTATCACTGTATATTTTTGTATCAAATCCTACGTCTAGTGTGCTAATGACTTTTTGATCAAATTCTGTTCCTCACTATGTTTCTGGCTGACCATATTAGATGAAGTAACATACTAGAAAGTGTTAATTATAATTGGATATAAAAGATTCCTGTGGAATTGAGCTAAAATGTAGCAAATAGGATTTGCTATATAGCTAAATGAAAGACCAAACAGTCTGCCCTCTAGCTAATAATAATTCATGTGTTCAGTGGAGCTTCCAAACTGGAGATACAAAGGAACAGACTGAAAAGGACCTTTCTTTCCACTAGGTTTCCCTTACAATATTTTGACATTTTTATTTTCTTCTTGTAACCAGGAGGTTTAAAAACTTTGTAGTGTTATGTAATTGTCATTACATAGTTAATGCTAGAAGAAAATGCATCATAGACCTTTATGACACAATTTTTTTTTATGTTCTCGGTACTTTTGATCAATAGCAATAGACACATTTTAATTATTCATCTTCTAAAGTTATAGATATATCATCAAACAAAGTTATTGTGTTATGCTTACTGGACTGAGCAAACTACTGTTTCAGGGCTTTGGAAAGTATTGCAGTGGATAACCAGAGAAAATAGGTTCTAGAAAAATAAATAGCCCAAGTAGCTGAAATTTTAAACCTAGGATAATGACAGGAACAGATTGTGACTGTAACTTTTCCCCACTAAAGATACCACAGCAATTAAGACATGTTTCTGTGTGTGCATAATGAGGAAAGAGAGAAGCTTCATTTTCTCCTTCAAGAAAAATAAAAAAGGGCATTATATAAAAAATAGAACAACTATAGATGCTTCTTTATTTCTTTTGCAAAACTTTACTAGCAAATATAACACATATCTAATACAGGAAAACATTAGGGCTGTGCGAGGCTTCACACAGAGCTTTGGATCCAGAGAAGCTGTGGACGCTTTGGGGTCCAAAGCAGCATGTCCGGGTCAAAGCGTTGGCCTCGTTTGGCTTCCCGAAACACTTCGGAGCCACCTCAGATATCTGGCCATAGGGTATAATGAGGAAACAATAAAATATCTATAACTTTGTTGTTTTTTGTCTGATTTAGATAAAATTTTCAGGGGTAGTAGCCTCTGCAGAAAGGATGAAGCCTGCCAAGCTTCACGAAGATTGGTGCAGGGGCCTGGGGGGAACTGTACCCCAAAATCCTGAAAGCAAAACTTCTGACATGCTTATGTGTTACAGCGGGGGGGGGGGGGCCTCAAAACTGCAGGGGTGGTATCTCTTACTGAGGCCACAAAGCTCGCCAAGTTTCAAGAAGATCAGTGCATGGGTTTGGGGTAAAAGTGCATAAAAGTGCATTTTATAATATTAAAGCATTAAGAATTTACTATGGGCTAATTTTTTAATTCTTTTTCAGACAAGGGTAATGGTTATCAAAGGAGAGACTCCAAGACCAGTGTTACATAACCTGTCACTCCTCCAGTCTTTTCCTCTTAAATACGAACTTCCTTTTAGTTAACAAGCATTGATGAAGCTTTTAGCAGGAAGCATTGTCTCAGGATTATATAAAGGGGTAAAAGAAGGGCAACAAAAACACTCTTGCATAATTGGTAAGCACTGACTTGGTCACTGTGTAGTTTATAAAGTGTGGCATGGAAGGTCCCGCAAACTGTTTAAAAACAAATTACTTTTTCAAGTTTTTTTACTTATCAAAGTTGTATTAAATTGCAGTGGGAGGAAACAGAGACAGAAATCTGATGATTTGCCATGGAATAGAGCAAATATTCGAGTTATCCCAAATTGTCTCACAGGATGTAATATATGAGATAAATGGCTTTTATATGTATGAAAAGTACTAATTTGAGGGAGGGAGGGATTAATAAGGTTAATAGGTTAATTAATAAGGGCTGCAATAAGTTTCTTTTTTTAGTTTGGTCATATAGGAAAACATGCTTTTCTTAAAATGGTAAACTTAGGAAAGTTGTCATGAGGAGTCATGATGAACTTCATAAAAGGAAAAAGGGAAGGACACTCGGATGTCTCATAGAATGTCAAAACAACTGAAGACCCCGAAGAAAATATACATTCTCAAAGCCCCTAAACTTATTAAAAATGTGATAAATAATTATCCTAATGAAAATGAAGCCTCTAATCAAAAAGTAATGGTTGCCACTGGCCATCATCTCCAAAAGGAACTCCATATTAGTGAAGATTGCTAATGTGATGTGACAAAACAGTGACCTACCTAGCCAGATCCCATGTGACTGAACATCATTGATCTATATACCAATTCTTACAGGCAGGGAAGAAAAAGAAAATTAAAAAAAAAGTTTCAAATTTCTCTTCCTAAAATATATGTTTTTATAAAGCCTGTAGTTTTGACAACTTGGCAGACCTAAAGGAAGTCTACACCTGCTTAGCATTTAAAGTGCTTATTCTGCTAAGAAAATTGCCAATTGGAGCTTTGACATTTAGAAATACGGTGTCCTGAAAAGAATCACAGAATCATAGGACATCTTTACATATGCTCTGAAGGTGGGGGCGAGAGGCCGCTTTAATTAGAGAAGCTATCAGGAGGCGCTTTAATTAAAGAGCTGACAGTGTCATGTGTATTCAGCATCCCCTGTTTCAAAAAGGTGGTGAGGACACTTTAACTAAAGTTCATTCAATGAGATTTAATTAAAGTGCCCCCGCTACCATTTTGAAGTTCAGGGATGCTGAATACACGAGGTGCTAAGGATGCTGGATGCTAATTAGCATGCTCCAGCAGACTCAGTTAATTGAATCTACTCCAACACAGTGTAATTACAACACCTTAGGGCAGACATGGGGTTGAAATTACTGTCTTAGTTTTCACCCACAAGACAAAGCCTTAAAAATGATACTGTATTTATTAGTTTTCCAAACAGAAATCTTGAATTTTGGAAGATTCCATGAAAGGAAATGCAATCATCAGAAGGAGATAGATAACTGGTAGACTCATTACACAAAAGGAAATAGCTTTTCACCTTGGAAATTTTAATCCAGCCCTCAGAAACTCAATAAATCAAATATTGTAAATACTATCATCTTCTCTAGGAACTGCACCTCAGTAATTACACCCTGGTAAGTTTGATATGTCTCATCATCCCTGAAAATGATGTTTGGGTAGGGGAATTATCTTCTGATAAGGACACCTTGGCCAGAGAGGTCAAAGAGGTTGAAAGAAGACCCTACTGGTCCTTTAGGTTTGGGTTAAGTAACAGGCCAAAAACCTATACTTATTAAAAAATACCCTTTATAAAAACAAGGCAGCCATTTCATTCAGGCGTGGGGGTGTTTTGTCTGTGTTATAGGCAATATTTGATAGAACAGGTAAGAGCCACATTCATATCCTTCCCACAATTTCATCAGTGTAAAACAATGTAAAGGAAAATGGATGGAATGCCTTGCCACTTGTTATACAGTGGTTAAGACTAGATGATTTAATAGTTCTTCCTCATCTTACAACATATGAATATACCTATGCAACTGTACTCAAACTCAAGGCTCTGAGTACTCTTGTGAAGTCCTGGCACTCTTTATTCTTTCTGTTGCCTGTTGGAATTCAGAGTGATCAATACCTATTCATTGTTTCATTTGATCTGAGTTGCTATCAACTGGTAAAATTTATTTTAAAAGAAAAACTTAAGAAACATGGAAAAAAAAAAGAGAGATTTCCTCAGAAAAATAGCTGCCTTATTCTAGGATTAATGTGGCTGTTATCTTAAGAGGTATGGTCCATTAGCCCCTACAATAAAATTCTGGCTGCGTACAATCTATATAGTTTATACAATGTGAGTGTTTCACTAAACTAGGATGTTTATTATGGAGTCTCATTTTTGTGAACTAATTTTTGAGACAAAAATACAAGTAAATATTATAGCAACATGTAGTATCTCCAAATAGCAAGCAGTGTATTGTGGGGTCTATATTTCTCCTATGCTATACAGTAATATTCTGTGTTACCCCATTCCTTCTAATGATTACAGAGAGCTTCATAATGGGGAATCTGTCCATTCAGTGCCAGCTGGAGTGGAAACATTTGAATCTTATACCAAAAAGGAATACAAATGCTGAATCAAATTAACAGTTTTATGTGTTCAGTGACTGTGGCTAATCTTTTATGACAGCTGGTACCTGACAGTGAGTTATTTAACCTAGTCTCCACTTCACTAGTTGTTCAATAAGCCTTTTCATGGAAGTGGGATTTGCTGAGTAATACAGTTCTTCTTTCCTGCCTTCTTATTCTACAGTAGAATTGAGTTGAAACCATTTCCATTTCTATCAATGCAGTACAGGTTTTGAAAAGAAATAATTGTACTGTGGCTGAAATACTCATAGAAGGTCACTCATAGAGTAAAAATGAGTTTAGGCAGTCAAGCTTCCTACAAACCATTTAAACACACCATAAGGTAAATGGGAATGTAAAAAGATTTGCTAACTTCGTTTTTCTAAGCCACAAAAATTATGGGAATTGCAAAAGAATGAAAGTGGAGATGAATGCAAAAACCAGAATATAAAGAAAGGAGGGAAGGAAGGACTTGTGACTTTTTATCTACTTTATTCAGGGGTTCAGGGTACAAAAAGTTGGCCCTTCCAGCACCCAGATCCAATACACAAAGCAAAGACAAACAAATCACTATCAAACCAAAAGTGCCATGCCATTACATTCATAACATCACATTGTGTTATGAGGTTGGGACACCGGCCACACAGTCGTACAGACCAAAACCCTCTATAAACAAACAATTTCTACCCTACTGTATCCATTAGTGCATGTAACAAAACCTTCAACTTCCCACAAAAAGAAAAAAAGCCGCCTGGTGAGAGGCCAGGGTGTGGCGTGAGCTTGGAGTCACAGTCTACTACCGAGCCTGACCAGTTGCCCAGACTGGTCATGACATCAGAGTGCATATTGAAGATGGCCATCTTCCACATGGCACAGTGCCCCCTCAAGGGTCCAGGGTGCCTCAAAGATGGGCATTGCTCAGCAAAGCACAGCATGCTCAAACTCCAGTGACAGGCACGTCTGCACCAGGAGGCTGAAAAGCTGCAGGGCATCGTCTGAGCTGATTCCAGCAAGCCTGTTGTGGTGGCTCTTGAGGACAGTTATCTTGACCTGACCCAGCAGAAAATTGGCCAGGCGATGGCGTCCTGCTCAGCCACCCATTATGGGTAGGAGCATACATAGGTGTTCTCTGAAAGTCTCTTGCCCAGCACCCGCAGCAGCGGCTTGAGGGTGACAAAGAGTGGCTGCAGACAGGGACAGTTCAGGAGAGCATGAAAGAGGTTTTCCTCAATGCCCTCAGGGAAGGAGGAGCAGGTTGTTAAGGCAGCTGAATCCAAGTAAGACACAAACATGCCTGTGGTTAGGATGCTATACAGCAACTGCCACTGCAGGCTGATTGTCTTCTTGGTGGCTGGCAGCTTATACAATGTGCACCAAGCCAGGTGGGCCAGTGGAAATTTGGCAGCCCCAGGTGCCATCCTCATGGTGTATTGGGTGGCCTGCCAGCACCTGGATATAATAGACATGAACCACCCAGACATATACAGGCTTCTACATGGCATGGAAGCAAAGGGGCAATCTGTGTCACTGTTGGGAGGCACAGACAGTGTCAGCAGGGTGCCAGGCCTGTCAGCCACCTTGCCATCCACAGCCAGGGTGACCAGCAGCAGGGGGAAGGCTTTGCTCAGGGCATCTGTGGTGAGGGGGACCTGATGCACCCAGGGATGGTCATCCAGGGTGGTTGCTGCCTTCAGCAGAAGGGCACCCTAAATGTCATGCAGGAGATGGCCCATGCTGTGGATGGAATGCATGCCCAGGTGGGTGGTCAGCGCCTTGGGTGACAACCAGGCCAACCAAGCTGGGTCAAGGAGGTGGCTCAGGCAAAGGAAACATGCCCAGATGAGGGTGACTGTGAAGTTGTTGGAGGCACCAGTGGCTACCTCAGCAGCTGTGGAAACTGCAGAAACCTGGCCCAGGGCTGGAGGCAGGTGGCTTGCCAGGCTCGTACCACACTGTGGTGGAAGGTGGGTAGCAATGCCCAGTTCAGGAGCATGAAGTCCAGCAGGAAGATATCCCGGTCAAAGCTGATGGCCCTCACTCTCTGCAGGAACCAAAACACCAGTTGTTGCCAGGGTAGGTGCTCCTAACCATAGAGAAGTCACTGAAGGGCTGCAGGTAGAAGGAGGCCACCTTGCTCACCAGGTCAAACAAGCTCTTGCCCCCCTCGGTGACAGGTAGATAAAGGATAGCTCATGGGAGTCAGTGGCACCCGTCCCAGAAAATACTACCAGGAGGCATTAGAGTCTCTCAAGTAGGTCCTGTGGTGAGTCAAGTACACTGCACCAGTGCCAAACGGTCGCTGCCACCAGGTTGTTGGAGATGAGGACATGTCCAGAGTAGGAGAGGCTGGGTAGGCACCAGTACAACTGTTGCAGGTGGGCCTTCACCCCCTCCTCAAGGCCATTCTAGTTGTGTGCCATGAAGGTCAGTGGCCTTAGGAACACACCCAGGACCTTGAGGTCCTAGCAGTGCCAGGTGAGGCCCCCTGGGTATCACTCTTGGCTCAGCTGATACGGACTGAGGAGGTATGTTTATAGGCTCGCTGGCAGTCTGTCAGGGCTGCCCCTTTTATCCGCCTCCAGGTGACCCAAGGGGCCAATCAGGGGACATGGAGGGTGAGTATCTGGGGCTTGATTGGTGAGGAAAGGGAATCCCAAGTCCTCCAATAATCTTTTCCCCTTTCAAAACCCCTCTGCTAAGTCACTGCCAGTTAGCCCATCACACTAGGATCCTAAAGAGCAGCAGAGTGCCAGGACATGGGTCCCTGAGAGCTCAGGGTGCGGGCCGCACTCAGAGTGGGCCAGGGGTTTAAAACAACAACCCCTGGGAGCTGCCTGTGCTGCTGACCCTCTACAACTGACTGCCCTAAATAGGACTCAGTTCTGTCCCTTATTCTGCAGCTGATTGTCATCGGATGGAGTCCCTGAGCTTTGTGCTTAGGTCATGATGATTGCTGCAGGTGCCTACTCTGTTGCTTGTTGCTTGCCTTTTTGGTTGCCACAGAGAGTCACCCTTCACCCTCTTTGAGAGGTTGGGGTTTGATACAATTTGATTGCTGCAGACCAGAAGAGCTTAACCTGTTGCAGTCTGTCACTTATTGGGAAGCCTGTTGGAGCTGCAGGGAGTGATCACCTTGCTTCCTTGTAGTACCACCTCAGCAGTGGCTGAAAGCTGGCAGTTACCCTACCTGTGGTTCTTGAGTCAAGGGATTACTAATGCATTCTGGTTTGTTTTGTGGTTCTGGTTATGGCATTTAAGTTCACTTGTAAATAATCTTTCCTATTATTCTTGTTTTGTAAATAAAGTGTAAATAGTTACATCGGTTAAGTGTTAGACCTTGGGACCATGGGCTGCTCTGGGGGGAGCAGGGGCTGGCTGTAAAGTAAATTGGTGCTGGCTGGAAGCCCTGCTCCACTCTCACCACACCATCCCTGATATTGGGCAGGGGTGACAACTATTGGGCCACCACCCAGGTTATATATGGATTTGGAAATATCTAAGTCTTTCATTTCATTTGTAAACAATTACAAAATTATTTGATATTTCAATATTTTTTCCCTTGACTATTTCATTTTGCCTCCCTAAAATCAGTATGTCAAGTCTATGGTTCTGATTTAGGATGACATTACATCAGGGGTGGGCAGTTATTTCAGTCAGAGGGCTGCTTAATGAGTTTTGGTGTACTGTCAAAGGCCACAAGGGTACACCCCTTGTCAAACTGCTATGCCCCTCTCCTTGACTGGTGCCCTGCCCCCTGGTTGCCATATTGGGACCAGGCATCCCACCCCTAACTCATGACCTTTGCCACAAGAAGTCCCTCCCCTTACCATGGAGGTACTTCTTTTGGGAGGGAGGTGTTGCCAGCATGGAACCAGAAGTCCTGCCCTGTCACATGGTCCATGACATAAGAAGGCCTACTGACCCAACTCTAAACCTTGCCCCACTCATTGCCATGTTGGTCCCACAATCCCATGCCCCCATCACATGGTCCCTGCCATTAGAAGGAACACCCTGAGATATTGTGGGTTAGGATACATGGGGTCCAAGGAAAAAAGGACTTCATAGTGGGGGTCTACTGTAGACCTCCTCATGAGGATGATGAGCTAGACCTAGAATTCTCCAGGCAGCTCTCATAGGCCATTCAGGTGAGAGAGGTGGTGATCATGGGAGACCTAAATTACCCAGACATCTGCTGGAAGAGGAAGCAGCCAAATCAAACTGGTTGAATAGGCTCCTAAACTGCATGCAGGACCTTCACCTAACCTAGGAGGTGCCAATTCCCACTGGGGTAATGCCTTGCTGGACCTTGTCTTAGCAACTGGGGATGATCTCGTGAGTAACCTGTGAGTATACAGTAACCTGGGAGATAGTGGCCATCATTTGGTCAAATTCATGATCCAGCGAAGGGTAGGAAAAATAACCAGCAAGGCTGAAGTGTTAGACTTCAGAAAGGCCAATTTTAGTAAGCTTAGAAGGTGTAGAAGTAATTGGCTTACTTGCCTAGAAAAACAGACAAAGACCAGAAGGGCTGATACTACTTAATTCAGTTAAATGTTCTGAGATAAGGAATCCTGCACACATTGGGTTATCCTTAGGTTATCTTGATATCTTGCCCTGTGCATAGATAGTTTGTTTAAGTAAACTTCCTAAATTTCTGTGTAATTTACTATTGTTTTGTTTCTCCAAGGTGTATTTTTTATCTCTTTCTCTGTATTAAGTATAAATACGCTTGTAAACTTAGAGAGTTTGAGAAATCCTTTGAAACTGACAAGTGGGTGATTCCCCTTGCTGTATGGAATTCTCCCTGTGATCACAGTATAGCCTTAAATAAAGAAAAGCTGGCTCTGGCAGTTCTGATTCAACCACAATGCAAAGTTTGATTTCTTCCACAAAGGCTAGTTAGTGAGGTGGTTGAACTTAAGAGCATCAAGCAAGTGAGGGTCCAGGAGGGTTGGCAGTTTCTCAAGGTAGTGATGCTTGGGGCACAAAAGGAGACTATTCCATTTTGCAGGAAAGGGGACAAGGGGACAAAAATGCCCTCTTGCCTGAACAGGGAACTGGGGGCAGAGAGAGATTTATAGGTAGTGGAAGCAGGGGGCAACCACCAAGGAGGAATATAACTCCCTGGCATGCTATCGCAGGGAATCAGTCAGGCAAACCAAAGCAGGACTGGAACTTAGGCTGGCTACAACAATCAAAGACAATAAAAAGTCCTTCTACAGATACATAGCAAGCAAAAGGAAGGCACAGAGTAGCATAGGGCCCCTGCAAGACAAATCAGGGCAGTTGGTGACAGACAAAGGGAAAAAGCAGAGCTCTTCAATGAGCTCTTCACTTCAGTATTTCTAAGTATTGGCCAAGACAATTCACCCAGCTTGAACATAGATAGATATTTGGGAGGCACTAGACCACCAACAGTTATTGCTGACATAGTGAAGGAGTGCTTGGAGGGGCTGGATGTGTACAAGTCAGCAGGCCCGGATGACCTCCATCCATGGGTGCTGAAGGAATTGGCCAGCATCATAGCTGAGCCATTGGCACAGCTGTTTGAGCACTCATGGTGCTCCGGACAGGTCCCCGAGGACTGGAAAATGGCCAACGTGGTGCCCATTTTTAAGAAGAGGAGGAGGGATGAGCCAGGTAACTTTAGGCCAGTCAGTCTTACCTCTATCCTCGGGAAAACACTGGAAAAGATCATTAAAGAATGCCTTTGTGAAGGCCCAGCTAGGGAAATGATGCTGAAGGGAAAACAGCATGGGTTCATCACAGGTAGATCCTGCCTGACAAAATTTATAGCCTTTTATGACCAGGTCACACACTGCCTAGATGTAGGAGCTGAGGCAGATATCATCTACCTGGACTTTAAGAAGGCCTTTGACAGAGTTTCGCATCCTAGTCTCATAAAGAAGCAAGCAAGATCTGAAGTGTATACTTACACAGTCAGGTGGGTGGTCAACTGGCTTAGGGACCACACCCAGAGAGTGATGGTGGACAGGTCATTTTGGACCTGGAAGGAGTAGGGCAGTGGTGTCCCACAGGGTTCAGTCCTTGGACTAGTTCTATTTAATATCTTCATCAGCGATTTAGACGAGTGTGTGGAGAGCACCCTGTCCAAGTTCGCAGATGACACCAAGTTATGGGGAAAAGTTAACACACTGGAGGGCAGGGAGCAGATATGTCAATCTGGACAGGTTGGATCAATGGACAGAATGCAACACGATGCAATTTAACAAATACAAATGCAAGGCACTCCACCTAGGGAGGAGGAATTCCCAGCACACCTATAAATTGGGGGATGACCTCCTCAGCAGTTCAGTGGCTGAAAGGGATCTTGGAGTCATAGTTGACTTCAAGATGAGCATGAGCTGGCAATGTAACGAAGCCATCAACAAAGCCAATCACACCTTATTGTGCATTAGCAGATGCATGATGAACAGATAGAGGGAGGTGATGCCCCCCCCGCCCATGTGGCATTGGTCAGGCCGCAGTTGGAGTACTGTTTCCAATTTTGGGTGCTGCACTTCAAGATAGATGCAGAGAATCTGAAGAGGGTTCAGAGGAGGGCCACTCATACGATTAGTGGCCTCTGTGCAAGACCTTATGAGAGGAGGTTGAGGGATCTGGATCTCTTTAGCCTTCAGAAGAGATGGCTCTGGGGTGACTTTGTAGCTGCCTATAAGTTTATCAAGGGAGGATAACAGAGAATTGGAGATGCACTATTTATCAGAGCACCCCTAGGAGTAACTAGGAATAATGGGTACAAACTAGTGGAGATTAGATTCAGGTTAGACATTAGGATGAAATTTTTCACAGTAATGATGGCCAGAATCTGGAATGGGCTGCCAAGGGAGGTGGTACTCTCACCTAACTTAGGGATCTTCAAAAGGAGTCGCATGACCCCAGCGCTCTTTCCTGCCTGGGGCAGGGGGTTGAACACAATGATCCTTCGTGGTCCCTTCTGACTCTATAATCTATGAATAGAAACACTCTAACTCTTTGACTGGGAAACATTGCCCCTTCATAGGGCCCACCCTCGTTGTGCATGGCCTACTCCTGGGGCCCCAGAAGTTCTGCACTCTAGCTATGAGGCACAAGGGTGACCTATCTGGTAACCAGCAAGGGTTGTGACCCTTTAAAAACCTTCCCCATCCCCCTCAACCAATTGGTGAGGGTTTCAGGAGCATCATACCTCCTCAAGAACAATCTCAGAGCAATTGAGTTGAGGGCCACACACACATTCTTTCACAAGAAACCATTTAAAGAAAGTATAGATAAAAAAAACATATAATAAAATTCTACTATAACATTATTTTATTTCAAAAACTAGTTTTGTCCTGATTTCCCTGTGTTTGAGTAGTATATATAGAGGTGATTGCATAATAGCTCAAAATAAATTCTTAATCTTGTGTATTGTGTTGAGGGGTAGGGAGTGTATGTGGGTGGTTTGTGGGGTGTGTGTGGGGAAGTGTGTGGTGATGGGTTCGGGGCTGGGTGTCTGTGGGTGTGTGTGGGGGTGTGTGTGGGTATGGTGGGGTGTGTGCAGCATCATGGATATGTGTGGGGTGAGCTGGGTGTGCATGTGTGGGGGGCTGCCTGAGCGCTAGATCCTGGGAGCTGGCTGGGGGTGTGTAGGGGAGGAGCAGGGGCAGGGGGTTCATACAGCAGAGCTCACCCAGATGGTGCCGATTCAGTCCCCTGTCAGCCCCCCTCCCCCCCATCCAGTCTGCAGCTGCTCTCTGGCACTCTGCATGGTGCCAAACTCTACTCGCTCCCACACAGAGAACCTATACCGTGCTCCAACCTGTAACTTCTCCATGCTCCCATCTTCAGATGCCTTGTGCTTCCACAAGCACTGCCCTGTGGTCCCACCTGAAATTACCCCATGCTCCCACCTGCAACTACCCTAGCCATGGCCCCAACTTGAAGCCCAGCCAGAGCATACAACTTCCTGGCAGGGTCACTTTCCATTCATTTGACATCCTGCAGGTGGCTGCTGATCACACTGGATGGGGCAGCCCCCAGCTTCAGCTTCCAGTCCATTGCTGTTTCCTCTCTGCCTGCTGTCACTTCCCCTCCATACCTGCTTCTCAAAGTGCTGCAGCAGGGAGAGGAGGATGAGCTGTTGGAGGCAGGGGGAGCCAAGCAGTTTCCTGCATGGTTGCAGCAGCAGTAGAGCAGCAGCAGCAGCCCTGATGGGAAGCTGTATGTGCTGGCCCGGTCTAAGCCTGTGACCCTTTGGCAAGCAAGGGTGCGAGCACAGTGTGCAAAAGCATGGAGAACTCAGCCCCACGTGGAGTGCAGCAGGAACAGCTGCAGCCTAGATGCAATTACTTGGTGGGAACCTGTCCATGGGCCAGTTCCAATCAGCTGGTGAGCCACATCCAGGCCACCAGCTGTATTTTGCCCACCCCTGCATTCCACGGTAAAATCTGATTTTCTGTCAGTGATAATCTAAATATATTTTTGAATAACATGGAAAGATCTAATAAAGAAAGAACACGAGTAAAAATATGTGATTTTTAACCTTTTACATATTCCATCTGAGTTTTCTACATTGGATTTTAATTATAATTATCATTTTATTATAATTCAAAAATGGTTTATTTTCTACAGTACTGGTATTCTAGATTTTAGTATATTTATTGATTGTAATTACTGGAATAACATAATACTTATATAAATATATTCCATATATGCTTTTTTCATGGTCTATATGAATTACTAGGGAAAGTTAGTAACATAGTAAAGTTGCTATGAAATTAAAAATCCACAAGCATTTAGGAACAGAGACATTTCCTTTGCAAGATTCAAATCCTGCACTGCATTTCTATTTCCTTTAATCACAACATTTTCTAGGTAGCTTTTCACGTTGGTGAAATAAATGTCAACGGGAAATTTTATGGTCTTCCATCAGGTGGAAAATGTCAGTAGCTTAAGGCAGGGAAGTTGATGTAGCCAAAGTGTATTTTGCTTCTAGGTAGAGGCTGTCTCTTCCTCAAGATAGTTTTTTAAACACTTGTCAGCCTCACTGCATAGTATGTAAAGTCCACCTCTAAATGTTGTGTCCCTCCTTTTGTAAAACTTATATTCATGTATGTATCCATCAATTCCCTCTCTCCCCCACAAATACATTAATTCCACAGGTGGGCAAAATTTATAAATAAAATATGAAGATCTGTTTGTGCTGAAAATGCAGTTTTGACCTCTTTTGTGTCAATTAATCTGGATTGCTCATAGTTTGTGAAAACATCACTTTTTCAGAATTAAAAGCCATCACTCATTTTTACATGAAGTCATAGGTAGTTTCATAACAGTGTTCTCTGCATTCTACATTATTAGCTTTATCCCACCCCATTCATTCAACAGGGGTAGAGGTTTACTTGGTCTTTCTTTTACTTTTAGCATACCTATAGAATCATTCAACTTTCAAATCATGACCAAAGATTGTTTCTGGAGCTCCTGCCCAAGACAGCAAGTGCGTCAGAACTGCATCTGATCCCAGTGCCCAGCACAATTTCCCTGATACTGTCACCTCCACCCTGGGCAAGTGCCCTGCTTCCTTGCTGGCAGGATACTCCTGGGGCCTTTGTTTGGCTCAGCCCGGGCAGGCTGGGCACTGAGTCCCTGCCCATGTTGCACCTATCCTGCCCAGGCTGAGCCAAGTAGACTTCCCAGGTGTGCCCTGCCAGGGCAAGCACCCCAGAAATACAAAAAGCTGCCCCAGTAAGCAGTTCAGGGCTACTTGTCCTCAGGAGCTTCTGAGGTCCACCTAGTTGATATCTGGAGACTGTGCGCCAGCTGGACTGCTGAAGCAGCCCTAACCTAGAGTGGCCCCTGAACCCTCTACCCACTGGAGCAGTGTGGCAGTGGGGCGCTGCTGCCTGCCTGTGACCTGCTGCCACCTGTAATGGCATCCACCCCCTGGGACCTGTAGCCCCATGTCTGCATCCCTTCCAGACCCAGACAGGAACCACACAGCTGCTTGGGCTGTGATATGGGCACTGCAGCAGAACTGCCTGCACCTCTGGGCCATCTGCCAGTGGGTTGTGGCTGCACAGTTGGCCTTTGGGTTTCACTATTGTCATGTCTTCTGGTGCCCCTGATCTGCTATCTGGGCAGCTATTGCCAACAAGATGTGGTTCTTGCAGTGGCTTGTTTTGAACTGTCAAAGTGTGTCCTCCTGCCCTCAAATGGCCAGATCAGCCACCTCATCTGTCCTCCAACTAGGTCCCTGGTGTTGGCCCTGGGCAGCCTCTTCTGCCTGGGTTCTGGCACTTGGCTCACCAGCAGGAATCCTGGTGTTCCTTCTTTAAAAATTGCAGATTCTATGATTAAAAAAACCTGAATTCTCTCATTAGAATACTGAAAATCTGTGTTCTTCCATGATTAAAAAGAAATGCCACTATATAGTTCATGAATGTTTTATTTATATATTTACAAGTATAAAGAAATTTGGAAGCCTACCAGTGCAGTATCATAATTAAATCAATTCTAAATATCTAGACACTTTGGTGTTTCTTTTCGTTTTTTTAATCATAGAAAAATCAGAGCTGCCCATGTCCCCTTCACTCACCAGGATGTGGACCATTGTGCAGCACTGATATGCCAGTGCCCTGCCCCTACCTTTGCCCCTCACTCTCAACCCACATCCCCCATCCATTGCCCCTACATGCTCCCACTAACTTCCTCAACAGCAACAGCTCCATCCCCACAACAGGACACAAGTCCAACTGCAGCTGTTCTACCCACTGCTTTGTGGCTCTGAGAAGTGCCAGCCCTTACTGTTCTTATGCTCAGGCCCCAGTGATCTCCATGCTGCTCCTGGGAAGCCCTTAACTGGGTTTCAGGGACTGGGCTTTGCTAGCCGCTTCCCTTCCAGGCTGGCCTCCCCTACATAGAATGATCTAGGGGGGCAAGTGGGCTCTAAGCCAGGCTTTGGTGAACTCTCCTACCCAAAGCACTCCCACTCCTGACCATCTCTCTCTCTCACACACACACACACATCCTTGCTGCCACCTCCACCCCTGTCCCCAGTCCATCACACCTTCCAAGAGGTTTTTGAGACCAGGAATGTTCACAGCTCAAGGCCCCATGTCCCTGTGTGGGCACAAGAAAGAGCTTCAGTGTGGCAGTTACCCCTGCAACTGCAGCTCCCATCAGCAGGTCCTGTTTTATCTGGCAGCTGGTCATTCAGGATGTGAGATGTGTGGGATGGGTGTGGGGTTTATGGGAGTCCTTGGTGGGTGAAGGGTTTGTGGGGGTGATTTGGGGGTGAGGAATTTGTGGGTTGGGGGGCTGTGTGAGGTTCAGGGGGATTGTAGGGGTGGGGAGGACTTCTCAGGAATGTTAGGTTCTCCTTCTGCTCTCCCACATGACCCACAGCCTGCCCCCCTGCACATACACATGGCACTGGCCCAGGCCAGCTTGTGGACCCTTGGACAGAACCAGGCCAGCCCCTTCTGCCACCCAGGGCTTCCAGCACTACATACAGAAACCACATGCCCTCAGGCTGGGCTGGGTCCTGCCTGTGTGTGCCCCACTGGTGCTGCAGATGTGGGGGAGTCTGTGGATGGTGTGGGGGAACTGTGGGCCATGTGGGGGGAGCTGTGGGCCATTTGAGAGGGCTGTAAGCTATGAGGGGGAGCTGTGGACTATGGGGGGGCTGTGTACCATGTGGGGGAGCTGTTGGCCATGCAGGAGGGCTTTGCAAGGGGGCCTGGGGCCTGCACATAGGTCTATGGACTGTGTGGGGGGACAGGTGGGGACCCACCCTTCATAAGCATCCCCCCGCACCCCACAGTTCCCCTAACCCCCACTCATGCAGTCCCTCCACTCCCACATCCCAGCTTACCTGGGATAGTGCTTGGGTCCAATCCACTGCTGCAGCCTTGCCCATTCCTATTTGCCCCAGCAAGCTGTCACAGTGTGCTGGGGAAGCAGGGCACAGGGCAGCTGCAGAGGTGCTCTGGTTAGGTGCCAAAGCATTTCTCTGGAGGACCCAGACTTTAATTGCTTCAGCCTGCACCACTTTTTCCCAGTCTGCACTAATTTTTTCCAGCACGGTTTGTTGTCATAGCAGCATTTCCCAGTATCAAATTTAGAGCCTGCAGCATAGGGAACATTTTTTTTTTGTTGTCTCAGCTTGCCTCTTCCAGCATCTCAAACTGCTTTAAGGTGCCACAACAGGTATGGGCATGCTCATCTGGTTGCACCCATAGAGGCTATGGCAGGGAAAGCTCACTGTACAGTATTACATTGTTCAGTAACTTTACAGCACATTAGTAACATGTACAGATGCACCCACTATGTGGTAAATATTAAAGACGTTGAATAGTAGAGACATAGTTCAACACTTTTCATCAATGTGAAGGGATGTCATGAATAAAAATAAATAAATTACATCCAAAATTTACTAGTTTAAAGATCAACAAGACTATGAAAAATACTTTTCTCTAGTTTTTCATCTGCCTTATTTTAAGAATTTAACTGAAATTCATATATATTCCATTTCACAATTTCATGTGTTTAGTCAATGGGTCAATTTCCCTTTTTGTTCAGGTGGAACATGGAAGAGAACTGTAGGGATTAGGCTGGGGGAAGATATAATTAGAAAAGATACTCAGGGGCCAAATGGAAGGAAGTCACTTCTTGCCATATTTTTAATTGACTATATTTCAAGATGCCAGTGGACCTTTAGGTACCTTAACAAAAAAGGTTGGATATTTCTTATTAAGACAGATATCTCAGATATGTGAATTTTTTTTTTTTAAAGAATGCTGAAAAGCTAAGAAAATAAGCATACTTTTATCAAATAAAAATAAACATTTCCTTCAAATTAAAGATGTATCAGAAAAGACACATCAACTATTGTAAACAGACTAGCTGATTTCTCTAACATGGAAAAAAAATATCAAAAGCAGGGTGAAACATAATTGAAACTATCACTGAAAAATGTGCAGGTAAAATTAACTTCATAATGCTTAGATTAATACCACAGTGGCACAAGTCATGTCTTTATTGCTAATGCTATCAGTGTTCCCATTACAAAGGATTATAAACCACAATTGTCAAAGATTTAGAACTTGCTGGAGAAATCATTTCACCCTGAAACTTGTCAAATGAAGGTTAAACCCAAAAGTATTTTCTTTAATACATATTGATGTATTATGTTGATGTGTGTTGGACTGGCTCATTTTCGTGATATGGAAAAGAATTTTTGGAAGAACTGCTGCGACAAAGTCCTACTCAAATTCCTATTAATGGTATCAGGGGCTGTTACCTTTGATGCCCAATAGAAAATTATTTGAGAACAAGTTTTGATTGGGCATGACAGATGAAGGTTTGCATTGACTTAGAGAACGTGTGCATTTTTTACATCCAAAAGGAAACTTTTACTTTCTTAATTTGCAGACACATAGGGTGAAATCCTATTTCACCTTTACACATCTACGTGGTACTTACGTAGCTAAGTTCAGGTTTTGAACATATGCAGCTTTTAGATTCTATTTTGAGATTCTATGGTATATCTGTGTAACTTCCTGAAGTATAAAAAATAAAAATTCAGTGTAGGCATGTGTGGGGATGCTAATATAGAAGGCTGCCAGACAGCATCAACTTCTGTGCTCCAGCAGACTCAATTAATCGAGTCTGCTGTGATGTGTTGGATTTCCAGCATGTTGGAGCAGGCTCCCCACATCTCTATAGGAATCCATTAACTCTGAGTAATTAACTCTGAATAGTTTCAGAACAGTCACAAATTACTGGCATCCTGGACCTGCAGAACTGTGACTTGCCACTAGAGGGGGTGGCAAGTGGAGCTGTGCCATGAACCAGAATTCTACCTCTCTTCTAGGATGGGAAAGAGGAGAGGAGGTTAGCATGTAGCTCAAAGGTAGAAAAATCACACAGGCTTCCAGGGGGCTATGGTTACCCTCATTCTGCACCCAGCAGGAGCCAGCCTGAGCCCCATGTGAAACTGGAAAAGTCTTGGGAGAAAAATCCTGAAATTAAAGGGGGAGGGGAGGAATAAAAATAAATGAATTCAGGAAAGTTGAAAATTTTCTCATGGAGCAGAGGAGCAGAAAGGGATGGGATGATAAAGGAATGAAAATAGAGTATTTTATATCCCGGAGCAGACTAACAATACCCTGGAATTATCTGGGTAAAATGTGTTAGGGTGACAATAATTTGTATCTTCAGGGAGCATTGGATCTGCAGCTGGAATAAAGCCTTTTTTCTGTGCCTCAGCAAAGGTACTGGTCACAAGGAAGAAAGATGTATTAAGACTAATCTTGAAAACGCTTAGGTAAGCAGTTTTCTAACAAAATCATAGTGTTAGAGCCCACAATGTAAAAAGAACAAGATGCAGCCCACCAGCTATTGTCAGGAGATAAAGCAGAAGCAAGACCTTGGAGATGAAGGAGTCAGCAAGAAACCAGGAGAAAACAGTGATTACATGAAATGTAAGGCTTGAGTCCATGGTCTTACATAAGCATGCACTCTTAGCAGAGAGACATGTAAATGAATGAAATACATAGGCAATTCCATGCTAATGAAGTAAACAGTAAACCAAGGAGGAGCTTGAGATGGGAAGAAAAATGGGTGGAACAGAAGGAGGAACAGAGGTGGAACAAATGTTAATATGTATGAATCAAGGTGTATACAATGTGAAAAGAACTATTGTTCAGTGCTGCTCCCTGTGTTCATAGACTGGGTGTCTGTGAGGGAGCTCGCCCAAAGCTGTCTCCATTCTGAATAAAGCTGTTGTGAGCAATGTGTGCTGGTGTTTGCTCCCTACTTGCTCTTCCTAATAAGTAACAGGATCCATGAGCAATTGAATCATCCTCTCCCTAGTCGCTGGGTGCTGCATGACATTGGGGTCTAACAAAATGCATCAAAGAGAGTCTTCACCTGAATTAGCATAACTTTAAAATGTGTAGAGGGTACTTATCATGGGTTAACACCCTTTAAGGAGTGAACATTCCCATTTTAATAGTCTTTATAATAGTTTATAAGTAACCTGTAGCCACCCCAAGTCACACTGCCATAGTTCCTCTGTAACTGAAGTTCTTATTACGCTTAGAACCAAATAATTCTATCCCACGCCAAAGTTTACCCCAAGCCAACCCTAAGGCAAGAGTAGTTTTCTGTGTGTGCTCAAAAGGAAAGAAGGCAAAAACAGAATCTACACTCTGGATCAGTGCCAAAAACTGTAATTACTACTTTATAAGTATCACTTAGGCAGATAAAGGTAAAATAAGATTTGTATCAGAGTTTTTCACTGTTCTCCATTGTTTTGTACTACTAAGGAGAGCTTGCATGCAAACATAATCTTTTTACTCTTCCAATTATTTTGAAAGGAGAACTACTTGACCTGGTTTTCATTAAGCACTTGAGACAGTGGTTAAGTTCAACTGTACTCATTACAGCTGTAGTTTAATCATATTATGAAGCTGAGTTGATTTATTTCTTCCCTCTATATGGTACTGTAAATCAATTATCAGGCTATGTTTGTTTACCAAAGAATGTAATACAATTAATCATTTACAAAAAAACATACTTCAGGTATGTGGGAAGTCAGAGGAAAAACAAAAGCAACATTGGACCCCTGCTAAATCAAATGGGGCAGCTGATGTCTGACACTCAGGAAAAGGCCAATCTCCTAAACAATTACTTTGTATCAGTCTTCTACCCATTCCAACAGTTGACCCTGTCAGATAGGATGCAAAACATCCAGGGGTGGGCCTACAATTGACATAGATCTGTCAGAGCAAAATTTTGAGTATATGCTGCCAACACAGAAGAAGTTAAACTGACATACGTGGTTTGACTCTGTGAGTGGAAAGTTCCAAGGCTCACCCAGCCCTTGCCCCCAGGTGACCTGCGGACCTGTCAATCATTGTTGACCTACTTTCCCCACAGACGCATGCTTAGATTGTGTCAGCTTCTGACTGAGAGCATGCTCAGTCAGAACCTGACATGAGGTAATCTGACTAGAAATTTCTCTGCGGAGAGGGTTCTGATTGGCTACCAAATTCATATAAAAGTTCAGTGAACCCCTCCCTCAGGGGGAGATCATGTTAGCTGAGGACAGAGGCTGCTGCTGCAGGGACTGTCTCTCAGTCAGGCTTTAGGGCCTATAGATCTCCTCCTTCACCTGCTTCGCTTGGCATTTTGTATTGCTTACGGCTTTGACTCCGCTCACTTGGCTTCTGACTTACCTTGGCACTGACTTATCGGCTACGATTTTGGATCACCCTTCTGGACTTTGTTTGCAAACTCGGCTCGACTCACCTGATTTTGACTTCGGCTTCCGACATCACCGCTTCTCACCGTTGTCCTGCGGGACTGGTGTCACGCGACTCACCGTATACATTGAGTTACAGTTTTCGTTTTATTGTTTGTATTCCCCATTTAATGAGCTGTTGACCAGCCCTGGGACTAGGTCTTCGGACTGAACCTCGTGGGCCAACAGACCCCTTCGTTGTTCGCTGTTGTTGTAACTGTAACTGAAGACATCGCTGCCTACGCCTAAAGCGTAAGTTAAATAAATCCATCTTCATTTCAGTCCGCTCCTGGTCCATATCTCCTGACTCTATGCCAATAATCTCACCTGTCCGTATCTGATTGCCACCCTGGCCCACCATGACCTTGGGGCCCTATTCATTCTATTCGGTTTACCCTGACAAGATCAAGTAAGGGAACACGTTGAGAGGCTCCATATCCAAAAGTCTGCAGCCCCAGACAGAATACACCAGAAAGTCTTGAAGAAGCTGGTGGACATCATAGCACACTCTCTGGTGAAGATATTTGAGAACTCGTGGTGCTTGGAAGAGGTACTGGAGAACTTGAAAACAGCCAACTTCATCTCCTTCTATGACCAGGTGATGCATTGCCTGGACATGGGAGATGAGGTTGATGTCATATATATGGATTTCAAGAAGACCTTTGACTTGGTCTCTCATGATGTCTTCATGACTAAGCTGGAGAACGGCAGCCTCAACCATCTCATGGTCTGATGGCTGGGGAACTGCTTCCGGGGTTGGACACAAACAGTATTAGTTGATGGGAGCAAATCAACTTGGCACAAGGTAACCAGTGGTGTCCCTCAGGGCTCAATGCTCAGGCCAGTACTCTTCAACATCTTCATAAATTATCTGGATTCAGGCATCAGATGTGGACTGGCAAAGTGTGCAGATGACACTAGACTATGAGGAAAGACAGTCACACTGTAGGATAGGCTGGGGATACAGGCTGACCTAGACAGCCTCACAAGGCAGGCGGGCCAAAACTTGATGGCATTTAATGCAGGGAAGTTCAGGGTAAATGCTCCACCTTGGGGGGAAGAACCAGCATCATACTTATAGGCTTGGCAGTGCTACACTCACTAACACTATGACCGAAAGAAACTTGGGGGTCTTGATTGACCACAAGATGAATGTGAGCTACCAATGAAATGCCATAGCCAGCAAACCAAACCAAACTCTGGCATGCATCCACCAATGCATCTCAAGCAAAACCAGGGACATAATCCTCCTGCTCTACTCAGCCTTAGTGAGTCAACAGCTAGAGTATTGCATCCAGTTTTGGGCCCCCCCATTTCCGAAGGGAAGTGGTTAAGCTTGAGAGAGTTCAAAGGAGAGCCACCGTCATGATCAAACACCAAGAGAGCAAGTCATTTATAAGAAGAGGCTGAGAGACATGGGCCTCTTTAGCCTGGAAAAGAGAAGCATGGGAGGACTTGGTAGCATCCTAAGTTTATAAGGGGGTGGGGTACATCAGGACCTGGGAGAATGAGTTGTTCACCAGGGCTCCCCAAGGGATAACAAGGTCTAATGGCCACAAACTTCCAGATGGCTGATTTAGACTGGACATAAGAAAAAACTCCTTCCTGCCTATGGCAGGGGAGCTGGACACAATGACCTCACAAATTTCTTTCTAGCCCCTAATGTCTATGAATCCATGCTTAACATTAAGGCACTGATTTACATATGAAAAGGTGCCTTAACTTAAACTTGCCCACAAAATCAATATATTATGTAACGCTTGCACTAAGGAGAAGAATAAGAAAAACATTTACAAAATTATAATCAGAGCAGGAACATGAAATGTAAAGAACACATATGCAGGAAAGCCAGCATTGTGACCAAAAATAGGAAAAAGGCAAGAGAAATGGGAATTATGCTCACTGCAATAGAATGGTAGGTGTTGTTTCATGATGATGGTTGCGGATTCTTTGTTACTCAGGATTGAAGAAATTGGAAATATGTTTTTTGTATTCCAAGCAATATTAAAGGTATACACTTGGATATAACCCAACTGGTGATTGGATATTATAATCTGCCTTTGATTGAAGGAGATTTGTATCTTGATCATACAGGTGTACATATATTAGAGCAGCAGATGTCAACATGATTGATAAGTTTTATGATTACCTTGAGAAGACAGTCATTAAAACATCAAGCAAAAATATCATCTTTGTAATCAGGGGCATAAATGCAAAACTTTTAAGTGGAAGTCTCAAAAAACTGATGGGAAACAATGGTCTGATTTCATAAAAAGAGAAAGGAAGGCATTTATAATTTAATTTGGCTGTTCTAATCACTCATTCTTTGCAAACACTATCATCATTCAGTATACACATTTATACAAATACATGTATACACCTGATGGCACAGAAAAAAAAAAGATTTCTCTGGGAGTTGAATGTCAAATGTATAAAGCCTTTCCTGAATACAAGCAATGGCTGAGAACAACTCTTAGCTTCTAATATAAAACCAAAAATCATAAAAGGAAAAACAGTTGGCAGACCCATTGCATCAAGTCTAGCCCAGAATTTACAAAAACTCCCTGATTTCTGTCCAAAATACATTTGAAATACTCATAGGTTAAAGAAAACATCCTAAATGAATATGATAAATTCCCAGTCATGAATGCACATATTTTATAAAATTTTACACTTTGAAAAATTATTCTGTATATCTATTAACACTGCTCTTTACTTGGGCTATAGTTACTTCTGATAACATCTCTTTGCTTTACAGCTTTACAGCCTTCTTTTCACTAAGTGAGCATTTTCATTTGTATAATACTTAAGCAAAAGTCATTGTTTAACCAGTTATTTATCTTAGGCTGTATCTGATTCTTTCCCAGACTTAAGGAAAGACCCAGAAGCTGTTTTTAACATCTCTCCCAACCATAAAGTTGGCCCAGTTAAAAACATTACAAAACAACTCTTCCCGTTTGTATCTTTACTGAGCCAATGCAGGTACAGCAATACTATTAAAAAATAAAAGGCACCCACCATTTCATTTTCCAAGCACTCCAATCCCATTGATGCATTTTAGGCCTTCGAAAAGAACTTCTGGATTCTTAGGTAGAAGAATGCCAAGTTCCTAGATACAGATTGGCCTTAAGAGTGAGCTGTGCATTGAGCAGTTTATCACTGGCAGAAGTGAAGTGAAGTGAGGAGCTTTTGGGAATGCAAACCACAATTTTA
Organism: Crocodylus porosus; assembly: GCF_001723895.1. Lineage (NCBI taxonomy): Eukaryota > Metazoa > Chordata > Crocodylia > Crocodylidae > Crocodylus > Crocodylus porosus. The sequence goes on from NW_017728906.1 coordinate 138,421,052, forward strand.
AAGCACCTAAAGCACTTGAAGTTAAAAAAGTAACATAAGTAAGGAGTGTGAATACTTCTAGGGTTAGGCAACATGATCACATACTTTCATATAAGCATCTAAATTCCACCTAGGTCCCACTTTACCTGTCTAAAATGTGTTAGCGATCAGTGTAATTTGCTCAAAGACCAGCAAGTTAGTGACATGGTTTAGCTTAGTGTTTAGAAGTTGCTGATCACCTGCTACATGATCAATCCATCAAACCATGCTGCATAGAAAAGCACATCTCCAGCTGTTATGAAACGCAAGCCATTGCAAGAATTAAAAGGAACCAGCTGTCTAGTGCCCCTGAGAAGTTTGAATAGACCCACATTTTTCTACACAATCATGCTGTAATTACATGTCACCCCAGGTGTTCTCAATATGATTACTTCTATAAAACTAGGACTGAGGCATGCACAGCCTATTCAGCTGCACCAAAAATAATGAAGCAGCAAGGGTGCTTTCCTCTTTTCCTATATAACCCCCACCAAAGAAGCACATGCAATCTGTTCCCTGGGACTGCTTAGGAAGTCCTTATCTCACAGGAATCCAGTTAATACCTGTAATAAGTAGACTATACCATGAAGCTTTTTTGAAGTGTATTTGCAACAATTACAGTCCATGATATTCCTCTACTGATGACATTATATTTGGTTAATAAAGATGTCAATGATATTGTAATATCAAATACAAATGATAGCCGTTTCTACACTGTTTAACTTTATAAATCTTGTCAAGGTTACATATGCAAATTCTGTAATACTACAGTGGTGACTGTTAGTAGAACACTATAATAGATATAAGTCCTAAAATAGTGCTAAATGTTAGGAATGTGTATTTTATATTATTATTAATGTGTAAATTAATAATAATTTACCTAGTAATAATAATAATGTGTAGCTTCTGTACTAAGCTATTCAGGGACATTTAGAGATGGATTCTGATCTTAGTTTCAGTAGTGGGATTTAAGCATTTTTAGAATCAGGCCCATTAGGAGCCATATTAATTCCTGGCCTCATGTAGGTGTGAGGGGAATGGTAGGACAGGAGGCCTCAAGAACCTTACTTTACTGCACAGCCAACCTAGTGAAGAATGGGGCAAGCAGCAAACTTAGCAGAAGACCCCAGTTAGGTGGCTCACAGGACTGGATGTGTTCAAATCACCAGGACTGGAGGGACTCCACCCATGGGTAATGAAGGAATTAATGAGTATCAGAGCTGAACCACTAGCAAGGATATATGAGCACTCATGGTGCTCGGGTCAGGTCCTGGAGGATTGGAAGAGGGCCAATGTCACCCCAGTCTTTAAGAAGGGGAGGAAGGAGGATCTGGGAAACTATAGACCAGTCAGCTATACCTCAATCCCTGGGAAAATCCTTGAAAAATCCTTGAAAAAATTATCAAGGAACACATCTGTGGGAGCCCACTGGCTAATGAGATGCAGAGGGGTAACCAACATGGGTTTATAGCAGGCAGGTCCTGCCTGACTATAGTCCTGCCTGACTAATTTAATTTCTTTTTATGACAAGGCCACCAGGTGTTTAGATGTAGGAGTCAAGGTGTTATCTAGCTGGACTTCAAGAAGGCTTTTGACATGGTATCCCATACCATCCTTACTAATAAACTGAGGGGATTTTCCGGTATTATACAGTAGAATGGGTAGCAAACCGACTCAGGGGTCATACTTAGAGGGTGGTGGTGCATGGGTCAGTGTCACCCTGGAAAGATGTGTGCAGTGGAGTCTCTCAGGGCTCAGTTCTGAGGCCAGTGCTGTTCAACATTTTCATTAGTGATCTGGATGATGAAAACCAGGTTACCTGGCCTTAAGTCTTGTGTCTAGCCTTATGTCTAGGTGCTAAGTACATAGCCTCATAGCTCCAGTTTTTGGCACTTCCATGCAATTTGGAAATCAGAAGAGCCTGTTTCCTCAGTAAGCTGCACTCAGGCCTGGCAGCTCCCCATGAGAGAATAAAATTGAAAGTTTGTTGATAGACTTTCAAAATAATAGTTTGAGAAGAATAACAACTGCCAAGTGTTAAACAGAGGAGGTGGGCTTCTCAGAAGAGAAGGGTGACCTACCTTCTTTTTAGCCCAGTGGTTAGGAGGCCTAAGCCAGCTGTACCTAGAGAGAGCTTAAACCTGTAATTCCTGTGTCCTAGCAAAGTTCTCTAACTAACAGACACAGGCTATGTTGGACTAGGCTAACTTGAATAAGTGGAACACAGACTTAATAAGTAGTCTGAATAGTAACTACTAATTAATGCAACAGATACATGTGTATTAGTGAGCCTACCTTCTGTATAGATATTTAAATTTGAAGGCTGATGGCTTAACCACTTTTGGTTTGGCCAGCTAAGTTATTGCACTAACAGTGAAGTATTGGTGAATGGACCCTACAGTAGGCCCATGAGCTCAGAATGAGAAGGGGTTTTTGTTGGTTGGTTGTTGTGAATTGTGATTTGGGCAGAGTGTAAATTAATGGGGAGCTCTTCTCTTGAAACTGGTGCAGAGTGCAGCCTAGAGAGGGTCTATGGCTGAGTAAGCTGGAACACAGGGCGCTGTGGTTCCAGCCTGGACCACTTCTAATAGGGTAGGTGCTATATTTTTGTGGTGGGCCAGCTTTCGGGAGAAGTTTGAACAGTGCTCAGAACATTTTCTAAATGTAGCCTGGTTGTTGAAGCACTTTCCTAAAAGCAAGAGATGTAAGTTGAAACCCTTTTTATGTAAGAAGGACCTAGAACTCAGTTCTACTGCTCCCTAGACAAGTGACCTGTGTTAGGTTATCAGGCAGAATGACCCTTCTTCCCTGTTTTATTTTGAATAAGAGTGTAAGGCGATCCCATTCTGGAACAGTGGGTGAGGGAGAAATCCAAAATTGTGTTAGTGTCTAACTTCAGTTCTTCAGCTGCTTACATACCAATGGGTATGCAGTAGGTGCATAAAGGGGAAATAGGATCTGACCCTTAGTGACTTTCTCTGGGCTGCACAAAGATAGCTAGCTCTAACTGAGATTCACAGCCAAAAACCCTACCTTGGAGTTAGGCGTTAGAACAATTACTTTAAAAATCAAAAGACAGACTTAAATGGTAGCACTGAATGTTTCAACCATGTACTATATAGATGAAGGTATATATAGTATCATGAAGGTAGCCTCTTATATACTGGATGATGCTATACTTACCATTTTTTTATTCTTTGATAAAAAAAAATCATCAATTTTTGGATTGAAAAAAGTAACACCAAATCCACATTTTCCCATGATTAAAATGAAAAATCATGAATATCTAACTATCTATCTAGATATTGATATATCTATCTATTTCTCTCTCTCTATATATATATATATATAGTGGTGTTTCATTTTAATCATGGAAAAATGTAGATTTGAGTTAATTTTTTAAAAATGAAAATTGGGATTTTTTTACCAGAGGAAACCAGGATCCCTGCTTATCACAAAAGTTTCAAGATAAGCATTAAAGCCCCAAGTATTAAAAATGGTCCTCTATTCAGACATACAACAGTGAGGGGCTGCAAACCTGTCTATATATTCAGCCTTCTGTACACAGTGGCAAACCAATAATATTGACATGATAAAATGTTACTATAAGACAAAGAAAAACTGCATATTTCAGAGATATTAATAGTTTGAATACTTCTGCAGCAAAACACTTTTCCATGCATTTCAGATTAAGCAGATGAGTAGTCTTATGCATGAGATTGAAGCACATGCTGAATTGGGGGTAGATTTCAAATCCTATGAGAGATTTTTTACAAGAAAACTTCCATACCCATTGCCAGCATGCAAATAGAGAATTAAAAACATCTTCTGTATGATGGACACGTCACTGATATAAATTTTTTAAGTACTCTGTTTAAATGCAATTTTTTTAAAAAGTATTAGTTGTTGTAAGCTGAACACACTCTCTTTAAATTGGTATTTTGTTTGCAATACTGTAAAAGTACACTGAGAAAAACACTTCTCTGTGTCATGACTTTAGTTTCATATAGTGCTAACCCTTGTATGGCAGGGCACTGTTTGTGCCTGCCACTTTAAGACTTGGGGCCAAGCAGTCATCGAGTGCTTAATTGCAGCAGCCTTTTTACAGCTTTCACCACCCATATAAACAGGGCATTTTGCTTTCAGCTGGAGGCACAGCAGCATCACTGGGCTGTGAGGCTTCATGGAATACTCTGGAGGTAAAGGAGGAGCTGTAGGGGATGGTCAGGAGGCTCTTGGTCCTCAGCATGACCTAAAACTGCACCCTGCTGGGAATGGGTGGCCTGGTGGGGCTCAGTGGTGCGGGAGCCCCCAGGAAATGCCAGGCCAGTTACCACCCCAGTGAAAGGTGGGTTGGGGCACCTTAGCCCCAGATCCTACAACTGGGTGGGTTACCCCCTTGTAGGGTCCGGAAGGTGGACCCCAATGTGAGAGTAGGGCCATAAACTCAGAAAACTGTCTTAACATCCCCTGACTGGTCAATGCTGGGGCCAGGACCAGAAGGGTCAAAGGGCCAGAGGCCCACTGTTAGGGATGCCCAGGGCTAAGGGCCTGGGGTTCTGACTGGCCTGGAGGTGAGGCCAGGGCCAGTGTAGCCAAAGGTCCCAGGGGGACCACACCCATAAGGGGGAGCACCTCAGGGATCTATGCAGCCTAGAATGAAGGTGGAATAGGCTGCCTGAGTGGGGGGATCCAGGTAGGTTTCAAACAGTAGGATTCTGGGGCTGTGGTGTAGGGGACGTACGGAGCCACAGATAGCACTCCCTGGCATCAGGGCAAGAAATGGGCAGCCTCATGCTTAATTAACAACAATTAATTAATTATCATCAAGGTGTAGTGGGAGAGAAGGTGGGCAGTTAGCCCAGGAACAGGTGGGTGAATCAAAATCAGACTGGCTCTGAGAAGGCCCCCCTGTTACACCTCGATTATTTTCAACAAAAAAACGCACCAAAAAGAAGTGAAACAAATAGCTTGCAGGAACATGTTACAAGGAATTTTTAAAAAGTAATGCAAATAATATAAAAAAACAAGAAGAATGGTATCTTAAATGGAATGTATTTTAAAGTCTTCAGGGGGGATATTTAAGTGTATTTATGGCTATCAACTTAAAATCACAACAAATATAAACAGTTGACATCTCATAATTTGGATGCTACCATAACCTTTTGGCTTCAATAACATCTAGTAGTAACCACTGAATCATCTCCCATTGAATAGAAAATATCAACAGAGTTTTATCCTTTTAACTTACAGTAGCAGGATTACTAAATTCCTGTTTCTGCATGTACTTGGAGACCATTTTTAACATTTTTAAGACCTGGGTGACATTATTTGAAGTATCACTGATATATACTGTATAAGTAATTGCAGGAGGTGCCTCAACACTGAAATTGATGTAAGCAATAAAAGTGACTATACTTTTTAAATATAGGTTATTAAACTTTTGAAAGTCTTTCCTTTGCAAATCATTTTTATTTTTACATTAATATAAACGATAGACTGGCACCTTGGTATAAAATATTTTAAGAACTTCTTAATTTAGCACACTCTGATTAAAAAAAGGGAAGCTGATTCACTACAATAGAGAAGTTCTACTAGAAGAAATACTATATTTCTAATTAGTTTCTGATCATATATTAGATATTTCTGCTTACAAAATGAGTTCCCTGCTGTATTTTATTATGGGAGGAAAAAATTATGTGAATTACTTCAGTTCTGTAGTGAAAATGCTTAAGCAAAAGTATTTTGTCATTTGATAAAATTTCCATATTACAAAAAATGGATGAAGCAGACTGAAAAAAACAGCCAATGGAAATTAAAGGTTTCATGCTGGAACTGATTTGTGACATCCCATTCAGCACTTAAATCACATTAATATCTCAGGACCTAGACATTTCCTTTACATATTACAATTTCAGTACATTTTGGATCAAACTCTGAAAGCAGTGATATCAAAACATTGAGTTTAACTTTTTAATTTGCCTTCTCCTTGATTATTGACTTATATCCCTTCTTACATTTTATTCATGTGGGTCCTTCATTTTTCATGTCCTTATGTGACAAGTTATTTAGCAGAATTTTCAGATTCATTGGAATCTGACAGGGCCACTTGCAGCCTCTGGGCTGTCAACCATGTGCCTTAGCACCCAGTCCACCTCAGCCCCCCATTCATGAGGGTGAACTTCAGAAGAATGAAGTCAGAGTGTCTTCACACAGGTGAATAATCTGCCTTCATCACCCTTCTGCATATCCAACCCTTTCATCATACCTGTATGACACCAATCCAATCCTTTCTGCATATCTGTAAGAGGACAGTCTGAAGGCCTTGTAACACATTACACTTAGCACGTGCTAATTTTAATTGGAGTTAAAATTGGCATGGGCTTTGAGCAGTCACACATTAAGTGTTAATGCCCTCTTGTGGCTGGATGGTACCTAAAGGTTGCCATGATGTTCCCTAGTTGCCACCTTGATACTGCTTAAGCTCCCTGCTTCCTGGCCTGCCACACTTTGATGTTAAAAGTTAAAAAGCGTAGGCTGTCCTCCAAGGGTGGTGGACCTAAGGTGCTCTCTCTCTCTCTCTTTCTGTACTTGTTTCCTCAGGCCCTAGTTGCCTTAAGGGCTCATTTTTTTACCTTCTTCCACCCCTACAGCCATATCTATGCATCACAGAGGTTAGTCTGTCAGCAGTTCTGTCCTTTCTATAGAGGTCTCAGCTCTCTTGGCTTTAGCTTCCCACTTTACTCTGGCTGCAACTATTGTTTCAGGCCCAACACTCTTGGCCTCAGCCCTCTTTGTATCTCCAGGCCTTTCAGTCCTATCTTGTGTCCAGCTCCTGGTTTCCCTGTAGCTCCTGAGAGAGTAAGTAGGGAATAGGAACACCCCTACCACCACCACTGTCTAGGCTGAACTTGGCTCAGCTCAGATAGCTGCCATGGCTCAGCAGCAGTAGGAGGAAGGTTCCCCTTCCCTGCTTGCTCCCCTGGGACAGTGCCAGGAGCTGCAGGTGAGCCATGAAAGCTGAGGAGTTAAAGGGGGAGCCCAGGGTGCCCCTTCCCCAGGGGCAAGGAGGGAGCTTGGGGCTGGCAAGTGCCTGGAATGGGAGGGGAGTGGGGATTTTTATCTCTAGGTGTTCCCCTGTCTGCCCCCACTGTCACTGTGGGTGGAGATAAAGCATCTGGGAGTGGTGCCTCCTGAGATGTTAGACAACCAGCTGCTTTTGGGCCTGGGGAACAGTCACACATGATTTCAACATGAGTTACCCAGAACCAGTAAAAGATAATTCTCAACAGAAGAGGATTACCTCTCTCCCTCTCCCTCCTCCTCTCCCTCTGTCTCTCAGGATATCTATATCTCCTATGTCTATAATATGTCTATAGGCATATTGTAGACTGGTGTTTCACTTTAATCATGGGAAAATGTGGATTTGGGATTACTGTTTTTTCAATAAAAAATGGGGATTTTTTAAATCAGAGAAAACCAGGAACCCTGCTAACAACACTGTACAGTAGGCTATTAGCATGATTTTAACTGCCATGTTACTGTGCAGTATTACTAGGCTCTTGTGCAGTAAGCGTCTCATCTAGATGCACCCACAGAGATATTTTCCCTCAGATTACTACATATCTTCTGTAGTAAGGATTATATAAAAACAATAAACATTACTTTTTCTTTCTGACTAGAAATTTTTTAACACTAGTATAAACCAGATTAAACCAAGTGCCAGTCACCTCTGTACAATTTCTCTAGAAAGAAGAAAAATTTGGATTCCCATAACATTCTTCATCCCCACTATCCCATTAGAATTTATATCTGTTGGACACTGCTATCGCTATCAGTACGCAGTATATACACCTTTTTGGAACAAAGTAAAAATTGCACCAGTTTACCTGTGGTTTTCTTTCCTAGGTATGAGCAAATGATTTGTTTCCACAGTAAAGTGCAGTTTCCCTTTATAACCCACTACTTTTCCCAGTCAGCACATATACCCTTTCCAACATGGATTTATTACTGGCAAAGGAAGGAACCTGTTGTTAATATACGAGGATTACTTCACTGCTAATAAAGGTTCTTAATTTTTCTGTCTTATACCTCCATTTTCCTGTATATTACTTACTACCACTTAACAACATCTAAGGCACCAGTCTTAATATAATGCTACTCATAGTTATTCATATCAATGTCCCATTTAACTACAGATAGCATTTTTCTCCAACATTATCCATTACTATGTCTTTACACCCATTAGCACTCAAGTGCCAAATTTAACTTATAACCTTTACCAGGCTCTCACTCCTGATTTTTTGGTTTTGTTTTTTTTTTAATACACATTGAGTTACATTTTTTCCCTAAAAAAATGCCCTTCAACCCATAGTCATTTGGACCTTTTATTCTCACATCATGTAGCAGCCCTTAGAATCTTATATCTTATTCTTTCACTGGCTCTTTCATAACTTGATGCCTCTCTAGGTCTTGTGGTCAAGAGTGTCATTCTCTTTACACACTATTTTTTGTTCTCAAATGATCAAAATTCCATTTCAGATAAATACAGAGCCATTTTAGTGCAATCTTTAAAAAAAAGAAAAGAAAAACAGACATCAAATCTGGCTTTCCAGTTTCTAGGCATTTTCTGCATCTTCTAAAAGAAAAAAAAAATATAAAAGCATCTTTAGCAGAATAAGGTGCAAATTTACCCTGCCCTGAGCACACCAGTGGCTTTCTTTTTCAATTTGTTCCTGTTCTATACCTGGAAATCTGTTCAAATCAATTCCTGGAATTGTATGTATAACCATAAGGAATGTTTTTTGTACAAAAGAAAAACTAGCTACTTTGTTTTGTAACATGACAACGGAAACAAATTTATGTGAATGCAATGTTTTCTCAGAGTTTCCACAATAAAAATGTGTTTAATGAACACAAATCAGGAAGGCTAGATCGGATTGATCTTTTCCATAGTGACTGTACTCAAAGGCTGTATTTTTCACTCCTCATAGAGGCAAAACTCATATAGGCTCCTAGATTTCAGTCCACACAACTCAAAGGTCCCTGTCTGGACTGGAGAAGAGAAAGGTAATGGATCCTTGAATAATTCCTTCTCAAGTGTTGACAGACAGTACTAAAGAGAGGCAAAGACATTGACTATGTTGGTGGAAGGCTAGTGGGATACAAGTAAATCACTGGCACCTATGCAGAGGTACCTTCAGCCCTAATCTATGACCCCTCTAACAGCAGGATAATCAGCATACCCTATATTGGGGCAGCAGAAGAGGGGAGAATGCAGACTGCAGCAGAGGCATGGGATGCTGCTCTCTTGGTGTAAGTTTCCCCCAACACAGGCTGTGGCATCAGTGCCAGCTCCCTAGAGGTTGCTATTCTGGTACCTGACACTGGTGCCCTGCTACCTGAGTATGAGAACATAAGAACTGCCATTTACTGGGTCAGACCATCTGCCCCAGTGTCCTGTGTCACAGTGGCAGAAAATAGATGCTGAAAAAGAGAGTGAACTAGGTTTGACCAGGGTTGTTTCCACTGTTCCTCTCTCGCTTGCATCTAAGGTCTAAGAAGTTCTAATTCAGAGAGCATATCCCTAACTCCCATACACAATAGTAGGGCTGTGTGAAATTTTGGCAGTCATTTTTTTTCATTTCAGATTCCAACATTTTGACAATAAAAACATTGAATCTGATGTAAGGCTTCAAAACAGATCCAAAACAAAACAGGCAATCCGAAATGTTTTGGAAATTTTCTGAAATGTTTGGGATGTTTCAGAGCTGTTTTGAGGTGTTTCAGAGGCACGCTTGCAGGGAAAGAGAAACTAAGAGGGACAGTGAGGGAGGGAGGACTGCTCTGATATTGACATCTGTAGTTGGCCAGTAACACAGATCTGTCTACGAGATCCCTTCCAATCCCAGTGCTCTGGGGGAAGGACAGAAAAGCACCATAAAAAGGCTGTTTGTGAACTGCTGTATGCCACTTTGCAGCTGCGTCTTTGAGTGTCTGGAGCAGCATCATAAACCAGCATTTGTAAGCTTGGCTTGCATCTTAGTAGTGCCTCGCTATGAAGCTGTAGCCATTACCATTAATCCTTTCCTATTTATCCTTGTCTACCCTTCCTCAAAAATCCTGTTATGTTCTTCTTATTCCCCTCCACCCCACCAACAACAAGAAAGCAGTGCTTTGCCTGGAAAGCACTCAATACATATACATTTATTACACACACACACATTCACACAGACGCACATTTTTTCCTTGCACATGACATATGAAGTGCGCTGGAAAGGCAGGTGCCAAGTCTTCTGGCTGGGGAAGCAGAGGGGGCAGAAGGAGAGCTGTAAGTTCCCCCCTCCCCAACTTAGATGCAGTCTTTTCCCTTGCACTATCAGACATGAAGCTTATGGTGTGAGTGGCAGCAAGGCGGTGGGACAAGTGTCTGTATCTGAACCTCCTCCAATAACACCAGCCATAATAATAACCCCACCACCACCAGCATGACAGCCAGCACCAACATGACAGTCTCCTCCACCCCCATTTCATTTCTCAGTCTGAGCCTTCCAGTACCAGGGGAGGAGTTGGGTCTAGAAGCAGGGGACCTGAGCACCCTAGCAAAAGAAATTCTGGGGACTGAATAGGAATCTGAGATTGTGCTCCACTCGCCTCCATGTTCTAATACAGCCAGGTCTCCTTCTCCAGAAGGCACTTTGGAGGAGGTCATGGGCAATTGGTGCTGCCATAGTCGGGGGGGCACATGCCCCCCTGAGACCACTTCTGCCAACCAGGGGGGTGGCCCCCCTCACTGCCAATCCCAAAACAGCTACTCACTGTGGCTGATTGCTGCAGGTGCTTCTGGGAGTGGCTGCAGCAATCAGCCAGTGCTTGCAAGGGGGCACCAGCACTTCTGTAGCTGGTCAGAGGGTGCACCGGTGTTCTCAGGGGGTGCATGTGCACCCCCCATACATCACCACTGGAGGAGGTTGAGGTAGTGGTTGTGGAGGCAAGAGGCTCAGCTGAGTCCACTCCTGTTGTTGTGCCTCTGCATGCTAAGGAGGGGAAGCGGAGAGGATTTCATAGACTTCATAGACATCAGGGCTGGAAGGGACCTTGGGAGATCATTGAGTCCAGCTCCCTGCCCAAAGGGCAGGAAGTCAGCTGGGGTCATAGGATCCCAGCAAGATAAGCATCCAATTTACTCTTGAAGGTGTTCAATGTAGGTTCTTGAACCACCTCTGATAGCAGACTGTTCCAGACCTTGGGGGCTCGGACAGTAAAGAAATTCTTCCTTATGTCCAGCCTGAAACGGTCTTGCAGGAGTTTGTGACCGTTAGACCTAGTCATCCCTTGGGGCGCTCTGGTGAACAAACGTTCCCCCAGATCCTGGTGGTCACCCCTGATAAACTTATAGGTAGCCATCAGGATCTGCACCTGAACCCCAGAAGCAAAGGGGTAGTGTGGTGTGGGATTATTTTGATGTGGCAAATGATCCCAGGTATGCTATCTGTCTTCACTGCTGATGTAAGACCAGATGCAGCAAGTGGTGGAGGATTCATCCATTTCAGAGTAGGTATTAGCCTGGTAGTTTGGGTCTTCTCCTGGAAGATGACTAATCTTTTTTTCATAATATGCATAAATCCCCAATACAGCCCCCAAAATATTCAATTTTAAATTGAACTTCTGAAACACTACAGCTGATGCATCTTCACAGGCACCACCCCCTAGCCCTTGCTCCTCCTCAGCCTAGTACCAGAGGGAGCATGCCCAAAAAGAAGTCCCCCTCTCACTGCAAAGCTCCCATCCCCCCAGAGCAGAGGCAGGCCACCCTGGAACAGTAGGGGAAAGGCAAGAACACAGGGGGACCCTTGGCAAAGGTGAGGGAGATCACCCAGAGCACTGGGGAGATGCTTGCTTTGGATGGCCTGTCCTTCTCCCTAGTTGAGTGGCCAGGGTTAAGGTGGCTCATGGCACTCATTGCCCCATCCTACCAAGTGCCCACATGCACCATCTTCAGCAGGATGGTGGTGTCCTCCCTGTATGAGGCATGCAGGAAGTACTTGAGGGAGGAACTTCACAAGGAAGGTCTTCAGGGAGCCTCGCACATCACCTTGGACATCTGGAGCAGCTGGGGTGGAGGTCATGCCTGTACCAAGAGCTGGGGTGAATGGGGCCTTGGGGCTGGGGCAGGTTATGGGACACCTGGAGCCTGGATGGCTCATAAAGGGGTGGGGGGGAGCACCTGCTGGAGTGCATACCCCAGTGGAGGCCCAGGGGGCACATACCTCCTGGTTTGTGGGGCAGAGACTGCTACTGCTGCAGGCTGGGCTTTTTGTCCCATGCATGGCAGGCCACTGGCATTACCCCACTTCTGGGGCAGTGGCAGTGGGGTGGGAGCCCACTGTGCATTGGCAGCTGCCTCCACTACATACACAGATCCAAGGGCATATGTGCCCTGGGTCTCTGCTGGGCTGCTTACAGTGGTGGAAACCATCCTGTGCCACTAGACGAGCTGCCCCGGCTCCAAGTGTTTCACAACTGTTAGGCTCTGGAGCGGTGAGAGACATGTGGTTGAAAGCCCACTGCACCCCTGCTCTCTTGAAGCCCCCCAGCAACCCTCCAGCATCCACAGAGCCCCTCCACCCCACAACACAGGCAGAGGTAAGCGGGGCCTGTGGTGGGAGGGGGTTAACCCCTTAGTGAGTGGGAGGAGACAGCTGAGTGGAGCTGGGCTGGGTCTCACCAGGAGCCACGCAACTGGAGCCATGAGAACAGGCTCCGCAAACAGGTGTGCTTGTCTGCCAGTGCATGAGTTAGCATGGAGTTCATGCAGGATGGCAAGCGGGAGGGCTGAGGCACTGCCTGTGAGCCCCCCAGGGTAGACAGTCCCAGCCATAGCCAGCCTACCAGAGGCATGACACAGATGGGCACGCACCACACCCCAAGAGTCCCTTCCGGCTCTGTAGCCCCCTGAATCTGGCACCTCAGAGATGGCCACCCAGATGCACACATAGTTCTGGGCTCCACACAGATGGAGCCCCTGGCTCTCGGCTGCAGGGGCTGCCTGTCCCTTTTTCAGGCTCTGGGGCCCAGGAGCATGGATACCTCCCTGTGTGGGGTCTGCTCCCTTTTGGGGTCTCTGGCGTGCCAGCTGGAGGAGCTCTAGGCCACAGTCCAGAAACTGTGTGCCATCAGGGACTCTGAGCAGGAGATAAACTCCTACTGCCAGGCCCTTCTCCCTCAGGAGCCGGAGCGTAGACCACGGTCTCCCTCCAGGATAAAGGAGGACTCCAGGACCTCCCACTCTGTCCAGTCAGGGACATGGACCAAGGTGGTCAAGGGCCCTAAGGCCTGCCACACGAAGGCCCCTGCCCTGCCAGAGCTTAGCAACAGGTATACACCTCTTGCTACTCCAGCAGAGCCTGCTGAGTTGCCAGCTCCTGCAGGCAACACAGCCTCAACTGCAGCGACCACCCCCACTCTCCCCAAGCCAAAACGTAAGGTGTTTGTTGTGGGAGACTCCGTCTTCATGGGGACTGAGGGGGCAATCTGCCACCCCGACCCCTTAGCCCAGGAAATCTGCTGCTTCCCAGGGGCCCACATCTGGGACATTGCTGAGAGAATCCCTGAGCTTCTCCAGCCCACAGGCCACTATTCCATGCTCCTTATTCATGTAGGCACCAATGACATGGCTTGGAGCGCTCCCAACTGGGTCATGAGGTGCTACATGGATTTGGGAGTGGGGCTAAAGGGTCTGGGGGCACAGGTGGTGTTCTCTTCAATCCTTCCAGTCTTGGGGTATGGGCTGAGGAGGGAGAGGAGGATCCACATAGTTAACCAAAGATTGTGGTGCTGGTGTCATAGGGAAGGCTTTGGCTTTCATGACTATAGCCCGCTCTTTGGCGAGAGAGGCAGCGAGCTGCTTGGAAGAGATGGCCTCCACTTCCCTCCGCTGCGGAGGAGGCTCTTCTCAGCCAGACTGGCTGTCATGCTCCACCAGGCTTTAAACTAAGCCTGCTGGGGTACTACCACCACTGCTGGCCTGCTGACCAACCCTTGCAAAGCCAGCAGGCCAAGGCACTTAAGGGAGCCCACCCCTTCCCCACCCCTGGTACCCAGCCTCTGGGTAAGGGAAGAGCCCCCAAGGGGACACTTGCCTGCCTGTACACAAATGCCAGGAGCTTGGAGAATAAGCAGGAGGAGCTCGTCCTCCCGCTTCATGAAAATAATTATGACATCATAGGGATAACAGAGACCTGGTGGGACTCCATCTATGACTGGACAACGGGTATTGATGGCTATACCCTGTACAGGAGGGATCATGTAGATAAAAGGGGTGGGATGTAGCTCTCTATGTTAAGGAAAGCTACGTGTCCGTGCAAGCTGATATTGGTGACCAGGATGGATGACTGGAGACCCTCTGGGTTAAAATCTATGGGGAACACAGCACAGGGGACACAATGGTAGGAGTCTACTACAAAGCTCCCACCGAGAGTCAAGAGCTTGACCAGGAGTTCGCCGGGGAACTGGCTGAGGCCGCATGCTCCAGGACCATGGTTGTCATGGGTGACTTCAATTACCCAGACATCTTGTGGGAGGATCAATCAGCAAAATCTGAGCAGTCGCAAAGCTTCCTCTAATGCATGGATGACCTCTACCTGACTCAAGAAGTCTATGGGCCATCGAGGGGTAAAGTGCTGCTTGACCTGATACTGGCTATAGGGGATGACCTAATCGGTGACCTAGTGATCAATGGGAAGCTGGCTGACAGCAACCACGAGCTGATCTGCCGTAAAGCTGGCAAGTCAGTCAGCAACACGGAAATCCTTGACTTCGGGAAAGCTGAAGGGAGCAGGTGCTCCCCCCCACCCCTTGATGAGCCATCCAGGTTCCAGGTGTCCCACAACCTGCCCCAGCCCCAAGCTCAGGAGGCTTGTCAGTGAGGCCCTAAGGGACCAAGACCCCAGGGAGAGGGGAGTTCAAGAAAAGTGGTTGCTCCTCAAGGGAGTGATCCTCAATGCACAAGCTAATTCAATTCCATCTCAGAGGAAAGGCAGCAAAAGGGCACAGCAGCCCCCCTGGCTCTCCAGGAATCTAGCAGATCTCCTGAAGCTAAAAAGAAAGGCCTACAAAGGATGGAGGATGGGATGCACCTCCAAGGAGGATTATTCTGTACTGGTCTGGTCCTGCAGGAAGCAAACCAGGAAAGCAAAGGCTGCAACTGAACTCCAACTAGCTTCAAGCATCAAGGACAACAAAAAGTCCTTTTTCAGATATGTGGGGAGCCGCCAGAGGAAAAGCAAGGGCAACGTTGGACCCCTGCTGAACCAGATGGGACAACTGACGTCCAGGAGCCAACCCATGGGATGTCAATGCCCACCAGGGGACAGGACAGTACAGGTAAGGGAGATCCCCAGCTATTCATTAATGCTGACTTCATGAAGGACCTTGAGAAGCTGGATACCTTCAAGTCAGCTGGCCCTGACAATCTACACCTCAGGGTACTCAAGGAGCTTGTGAGCATCATAACCTAGCCCCTGGCCCGGATCTTTGAGAACTCCTGGCTCTCTGGTATAGTGCCCATCTTCAGGAAAGGGAGGAAAGTGGATCCGGCAATCTATAGGCCCATCAGCCTGACTTCTATCCCAGGGAAGATCTTAGAAGAGTTTGTTAAAGAGGCCATCCTTAATGGACTAGCCAACACCAACACCCTGAGAGATAGCCAGGATGGGTTTGTTGCGGGTAGGTCTTGCTTGACCAATCTCATTACCTGCTATGACCAGGTGACCTATCACCTGGACCAGGGAGAAGAGGTTAATGTCATATATCTTGACTTCAAAAAAGCCTTTGATCTGGTATCCCATGATCAGCTCTTGGTGAAACTAGCCAATTGTGGCCTTGGATTCACCACAATCTACTGGCTGGGAATTTGGCTCCATGGGCAGACCCAGAGGGTAGTAATTGATGGAAGTCAATCATGATGGTGTCCTGTGACCAGTGGGCTCCCCCAAGGCCCTGTCCTTGGACCCATATTGTTCAACATCTTCATTAATGATGTGGACATTGGAGTCAGAAACAGACTGGCCAAGTTCTCCGATGACACCAAACTTTGGGGCAAAGCATCCACACCAAAAGACAGGTGGGTGATCCAGGCTGACGTGGACAGGCTCAGCAGATGGGCGGACGAGAACCTGGTGGTGTTTAACACCAAAAAATGCAAGGTTCTCCACCTTGGGAGGAAAAACCTGCAGCATCCTTATAGGCT
>NW_017728906.1:138437789-138439925 GCF_001723895.1 Crocodylus porosus
AGGTGACTTCCTGCCCTTTGGGCAGGGGGCTGGACTCGATGATCTCCCGAGGTCCCTTCCAGCCCTAATGTCTATGAAATCTATGAAAAACTTGAGGCACAACTCATTCCCATGCCCCTCTCCCATGTGCCTACATCCAAGCTGGTGTTCAGCCATCCAGGGATTTCCCTCATTCTGATTCCCTCGCAGTTGTCAAAGAAAAACAATATTTATGTAAACCCCAGACATGGGGAAACTGAAGCATGACTCATTTGCACCATGACTGGGTACTGCCCTTTGTCTTGGCATAACATGAAAGAATGTGCCAGGGCTTCCATGACTATGATTTTCCACTAATTGGTATGCCCTTGGTGCTGATGCCAGTCCATCAGGATGCTAAAATAGAAACTGGCATGCTTGCCTCTGAAAAGAGAGCAGATACTCTATGGATCTCCTCTCTCAAAGCCTCAAAACAGGGAGGGAGAGATTTTGTGGGCAGGAGTTGCCCAGGGACTTGCTCTTGGCCCTCTCTGGAAGTAAGGGAAGCCTACAAATCATGTTGGGATGGGTGCACAGTGGCACCTGAAATGTGTGTAGACTTCTTTTCCTGTAGGGTTTATTACTGGGGGGGGAAAATAGCGAGAATTATCATGATGTTTTTGAACTTATGTATGTAACCTGAGACACTCCTTTTTTCCTTACAAGCTTCATGAATAATTGGTTCCATAGGGGCATTTGAACTATCAGGCTCTAGATATTAACATCCATATTTTATCAACTGGGCAGTCTCAGTAAAGGGTGCTCTGGAAGTTGTTTTTTCTAGTGCTTTCACAGAGCATGTTTCTAATACCTTTATATTTTGTCTCCTTTCTTTGCCAAGCATTTCACTGTGGGGTAGTCTGGATGAGGAGTGTACACTAACAGCTTATTTTTGTGGAATGTATTTTTTTTCTTTGGTTTCAATGACAAGTGATAAAATTATATCTCATCATTAAATTTTCCATTCAGTCTCAAAGACAGGGTGGAGATACAAGCTGATAAGGATTTTTTAAATCATTTCTGCAGGAATTTCCATTCTGATCTGTGAAACAGGGGAAGAGAAGCAGAATATTTTAATTTTCTATTATTTTTAGCCTGCAGGGGCCAGATTTACACAGTTGATTTCATTGAGAGACAAAGCAAACAACTTCAAAATATTTATTAGTTCATTAAACAAATTTGTCCTTGCAGCTGCTGAACAAAATTCTTGAGAAAAACCCAAAAATTCCCCTGGGAATTTAACATACAGTGAAGCAGAGAAATGGAAATTTTCACTTTTATGCCAGTTTTAAAAGAACAAGAGCAAATACCTCAAAATATTTTTGTAAGTAATCAGTAAAATATTGAACAAACATTTTACTAGTTGAATTATTAAAACTTGTTACAATGTCCATTATTTATGTGTTTGAATGAATGGACTGGCATAACAGAAGGTCACAGTACATCCTCCCAATCCATGAAAGTAAATTAGAAGAATTTCCTCCATTTCCCTTTCCAAATTCGAAGCTTAAATTCTGGAGAAAACAGATTTGCAATGCACACACAAAAAGCCTAAACCAAAATCCTATGAATTTGTGTGACAGCAAACTGTAATTAGGTGGGTGATAAAAAACAGTTGGCGATTTCAAGCAAGTCGGAATTTATCCATCAGACGTAATCTATGAGGTAATTTGTTGTATTATGTCCATGCTGTCAATGGCTGATGATATTTTTTGACCTTCACATTTAGAAATACTAATAATTCCTGGCTCTCCCATAAATGATATGAGTCTGACAAAGTGATATACGAATGCAGTGATATTTTTTTTCAAATGACCATCTTTCCTGTTAACTTCTTAAGGCATTCTAATTTTGTAAGAACTTTGTTATAAGGCAAACAATTTGGGAGTGCTGTGTTTCGGGTTTATTAATGGGTAAATCTAAACCCCAAGTGTTCTAGACTTAGCAGTACAGAAATACTTTCCATGCACAAAAAGATGGGAGAGTACATAATGACAAGCTTACAAAGAAAAAATGCACTTCTTGTATACACCTAAGCATATAGGAGGGTATGGAGTTGGAAGCAAGATGAGCTTTATTAAGGAGGCCATCCTTGAGGGACTGGCCCAGGCTAACATT
>NW_017728906.1:138440660-138490269 GCF_001723895.1 Crocodylus porosus
AGAGAGTCCAGAGGAGAGCCACGCGCATGATCAGAGGTCAGGAAAACAGATCTTACGATGACAGGCTGAGAGCCATGGGACTTTTTAGCCTGGAAAAGCGTAGGCTCAGGGGTTATCTGATAGCCACTTATAAGTTTATCAGGGGTGACCACCAGGATCTGGGGGAACGTTTGTTCACCAGAGCACCCCAAGGGATGACTAGATCAAACGGTCCGAAACTGATTTTCAAAAAGAAATAGCATAACATTGAAGGTGCTACTAGATATAAAGCAATTTGGATTGAGAAAAAATTCAGGTTTTGATTTATCTTGCCATTAATCACCCTTGTGTTGGTTCCAATATTTTGACTGTTAAGTGAGATCATTTGTTGAATTAATCACTTACCATATTAAACAATGGCATACTAAGGAGAATTATTTAGCTGTTTGGGATATAAAGCTATCTTAAAGGTAGGTTGTAAAATAAATCAAGAAATGGTTAAGGAGCTCAGCAGGAAACAGGGTGACAACTTCTATGAGGTTCACAATCAGTAACCCATATCCTCTATCTCCTTCCCAATTTTTATGAAAGAAAATAAAATAAAAGATAAGATTTAATATCTTCTTTATATTTTTCTATGAGAATGAAAATCCTCATGGCAGGCGAGCCTTTATTTATGTCCAAATCATACATTTGCCATGGAAAAAACAAATCCTTTATGTAGAATGAAATAAGAAGTCTGTTACACACCGTAAAGAATCAGATTAAAATTAATGAATTAATATTTTCCACATTTATTCTGATATCATTCTAGATATAAAACCAAGGGCTTTATATTTTAAGTAAAAAAAAAAAAAAAAACTCAACAAGAACAAGTCCTAAACTGTAATATATAAACAGACTACTTTTTAGGGTTCTCACCATGAATATGGAAACATCCAGGTTCAAATCCTTTCTCTGCACAGTAAATTCTCTAAACAGGAGCTTTACCCTATGTGCTATACAACTTACTTGTGTGCCAACTCACTGGGCTGTTTTTTACCATCAGATTAAATTGTTTGTTTGATTCTGGCTAGAAATCCCATTCTGAATTCAGAAAACATTAGCGATAAAAGTTTGGTAAGAACCTGTCAAAAGATGTTCTACTTTATTTGGAGGAAGAAATTAAACCTGGGACATTTGGGGCAATCACCATAAGCACTGTCTCTTCCTGTGTCTCATTTTAACCAGAAATTTCATCCTGGAGCTGAAAAAGCCTCCTGTAAAAAGTTTGACTTTCCACGAATCTGCATTTCTGAACAAGAACTTGTTTGTTAAAAAGGCCCTCCTCAGTATTAGCATTGGCCATTTTAAATTCCCTCATTTAGATTCAGAGCCCATGGAAAACTTATGTCATAAGGAAGTTCCGAGGACCAGCTGTATGTTACTCCACCTCCAGGCATGTGAGACCTGACAGTGTGTGACTTTGGGATGACACAGTTGACATGAATTGCTCTAAATTGCACTAGGGAGTAAAACAACCATCAGACAACTCATGCTTCAAGTATTTCAAAGATACCTTTTGCCTGGGGTTTGGGTGTTGCACCAATCACTTTCAAATACATCCAGAGCTAAAACTACTATCTGTGCTTTGCAGAGAAGAAATTCAGTGTAAAGCTTGTTCATTGGTAATCTCTTTGCATTCACAAGCAACAATAAAGAAATCAGGATGTTTGCTGATGATTTTTTAAACATATTTATAAATGCTCATACTTCATTGAGTAATGACAGGAGAACCTTAATAAAGAAGTAAAAAAGTACTATAAATGACTAATCAAACTAAGAATCAGAACCTTGAACGAGGAATTCTAGCAAGTACAGTAAATGAGGTGTATAGCAGGCAAGCCAAAGTAATATGAACTGTCAAAGAGATAGAAATAGTTTGCATATATGGATTCTGCACTGGCCAACTAAATTGAGTGAAATATAATTGAGGTACACCATTTTAATATTTCTTCAGAACAGTAAGCGCCAATGAGCATAAGAATAGTATAATATTGGCAAGATAAAGAGTCCTCAGTGATCAATACTCAAACACTTAATTAGCTGAGAAGCTACTTCCTACATTTTTAGGGTTTATTATCATTTCAAGTTAATACTGCCATCATTTCCAGATATATTGTCCTGAAAAAAAAAAAGCAATGAATAAAATAGGCTCAATTATTTTAGTTATGCTTTTATGGTGTTCACATCTTAAAACGCTGAACATTAAAAACATAGCCTTCTGTAGAAATGGAATGACTTGGGAACTGATGAATATATAGTGCATCAGTTCATGAGCTTTATTCATCCATGTAAGAAACTGCAAAAGCCAGTATTGAAAGCCTGAGGGCAGAAGCTCTGACGTGGGTACAATGAGCTCAAAGACAGCACAACTGATTTATCTCATGCTAGAAGATTATGTATGATAACAATAAGCCAAACTAGTCTTATATGACAAAGTAAAAGGCTTGTCTTTATTTGCAAAATTCTCTTTAAGGGGAAGTCAGAGCAGAATTTTTCAATTTACAAAGGTGGCTGGATAGAAATTAGGAGCTTTATTCAGTACATTCAAAGACTGAAAGAAGAAAGTCCATGAACAAGTGGACAATGTTTTAATGGCTCATTTTTTCTTCTAATACAACCTGATTTAAACCTTAGTATTCTGTCTGTGGCCATGCCGAAATAATAATGCTCAGTCACTTTGCAGCTGTAAAGTATTCATACATTTGGTTCATAACCCTGAAAACTGACCCTTGTGGTTGGAACTGGGTCCTTTTGTAGCACGCTATCAACTTCACTGGACTCAAGCATCTGTCCCTACAGAGCAGAGTATATAAGGAGGTTTTAGAAGGGCTGTCTCTTTAAGGAAAAGCTGCTGGAAAAATGTCCTAGAAATCCTATTCTGGATCCTGAAAACATAAGCATTAGAACTTTTGTCAAAACCAGTCAAAAGATGTTCTACTTTATTTAGAGGAAGAACTTAAACCTCAGGGCAAGCACTATAAGCACTCTCACTTCCTCTGCTCTAGGACATTTGGGTAAGGAGGGAATGTCCCACTGAGAGCTTTAAAAGCTCCCAGAAAACAAAACAAGGGGTAGGAGGAAAGTAAGCAAGCCGAGAGGGGAAATCAGGCTGCTGTGCTGGGGCCAGAACAGAAAAAGGGTCTCCTATTGTCCAGGAGAGGACCAAAGCTTTTTTTTTTTTTTTTTGGGGGGGGGGGGGGGTGTTTTCTTAAAGACTGAATTTTGCTTTGGAGAACTGGCTGAGGAGCTCATACGAGAGTGAATTCAAAAAAAGCCAGCAGGCAAAATGACCTGCTTTTCACCTAAAGGTGAAATGACAACTGCATACATATGGCTTGGGGTGGGGGGGAGAGTGAAATGAGGTGAATTTGGAGCTGGATAATTCTTAAAATATTGCAATACATTCCTCTTTGAAAAAGGGTCTTTGCTGGAGAGACTTTAGAGTGTTGCTCCAAGCTAAGGGGTGTACTTGGTAGCCGAGTTGGTCTGAGACAAAAAGACACATAAAAAACTAAAACTCTTGGTTCCAAAATGATACCTTTTATTAGACTAACTGGAAAATGGCAAGAAAATTGTCCTTTCCTGAAAGTTTTCGGGATCCATGTCCCTTCGTCACAATCTGGGAAAAGTGTAGATGATAAAAGATGGTAAAAAGTCCCAATACGTAGGAAATAAACTTCATTTTTGCACAGAGGAAGCTGAAGATGGAAGGTTGTCCCTCTGGGTCTATGAGATTGTCTTTGTGAGCTGACACAAAGGCAGAAAGGCTGCTCCGACACATTGTAATTACAGCGGAGCAGACTTAGTTAATCAAGTCTGCCAGAGCATGGTAATTATTGTGCTCCAATAGACTGCAGTGTCATGTGAACCAGTGTCCCCACATGGAAAATGGAGGCAGGGCTGCTTTAACTACAGCTTGTTCAACAAGCTTTAGTTAAAACGGCCCAGCCACCATTTTTCAGTGTCGGGACACTGCTACACATGACTCACCAGGTATTTTAATTAGAGTGGTTCTTGGAGCTGCTCTAATTAAAGCACCCCCTCCACTCCTGGAACACATGTATAAATGCCCCTCGGCCCCACATGTTGAGGAAACACCACAGGAGTGTACTTCTTAGGGCCTTATTAAACAGTAATTTTGGCTGGCTTTTGGAGCTCTTAAGCCCTGGATTGTCTGCACATTAACACTTTAGAGTGGTTTTAAGCACTTGTTATGCAGCTCAAAGTTATGCCACTCCAGGGAAGAATTATCTCTAATATGTACTACCCAGCTCCTGTTATGTTAAATTATGGCCACACCCCACAGATCTACTGCCTACATTGAAGACCTCCAGTGTCCCAGGATTTCTCATCCGCCACCCAAAAAGCAGGGATAGGAGCCTGTCCTGACTTACCAGCCCTCTAGTGGCAACTCACAGCTAGAGCCCCTAGTTCTGCCCCTGCTCACCAGGCCTCTAGCAGCAAGTCACAGCTGTGCAGGTGGGGGACAGTCAGAAAAAATTTCTACACTAAGGGTGTGACTGCTCCAAACTCCAAGCTAGCACTGACACTGATCAATGTTTGTACAGCTCACAGTGCAAGGCAGGGGTGGGCAATTATTTTGGGCAGAGGGCCGCTTACTGAGTTTTGGCAAGCCATCAAGGGCTGTATGACAGGCAGCCCAGGGCAGATTAATATTAATTTTCTAATATTAGGGGCCCCGCGGGTGGGATACAGTGGCCTGGTGGGCCACATCCAGCCCCTGGACGGCATTTTGCCCACCCCTGAGGTAAGGTGTAAGAAAGCCCTGAGCTGACCACATCCAAGAAGTGTAAAGAAACTGTATTATGACAGAAAGCAGGACAGCATCCAGGCTACTTGTATCTGTTTAGGACCTCTATCAGTGGAAATGGGGTCTGTTTGTGGGCACTCTCGATTTGTAAATAAGGCTCCCATTTTATTACACTTTTATTAATTGGCTTAAGCCAAAGATGCTTTTTTTTTCTTTCTCTTTCCCTGGCTGGGAAATAGCTCAGCAATCCTAGCTTGAAGGGGAATTGTTTGTGCCAGCACTAGACTGGACATTGTCTTCCTCTTGTCATGGCAGTTACTGCTGTTTCTTTCTTACTATGCACTAGGATTTATTATGCTTTTTCTAAGGGAAGTGGGAATAGATCCAGCCAGCTGCTGCCTCTGTGGGTCTAGCTCTCTGAACCTAATGTTTGGCTCTTCTTATTCTCTTTTTTTTCCCCTGCCCCTCCCCCCCTTTCCCCGAAGCAAACCATTTAGAAACCATGCTTTTTTTTTTCTCTTTTTTTTGTATCTTAGGCCATAATACTGTCATTTCTGGAGGTCAAAGAGCCTCCAACTAGTACCTTATTTGTAGTCTTATCCTTGTCAGAATCTCTGGGTGAGAGGGAAACCCAAGGCATAAAATAACCAGATGTAGCCTGTGATTTTCATCTTTCTTCTCAACTGTCCTACAAAAAACACGTTTAGCTCCACAAAGGAGTTACTCTGGCACCTGCATTCTCTCTGCTGTAAATGGAGAGATTAGTGTTTAGGTTTGGGATTCACAGCACTCAGCATGCTAAATGGGAAGAGGAGAAGATGACTAATCCAGTCAAAAGCAAATACAGAAGCAAAGTGGGTTGCTCAGATTTAGATGGCACTGAAAAGTCTGACTGCAGTCCAGTGATAAGGCTCCCTCTGGGAAGAGGGAAACCTGGGATTCAGTCCCTATGTGCAATCTGCTTAGACGTTATTTATTAACCAATCATTGGTTAAAAAAATTAAATAATCCTGGCAGTTGAACATAGTTTACCCCATAGCCTTGTGGCTAGAGTACTTTTCCACAATGTGGTAGATGTCAGTGGGAGGCTCCTTAGGCTACAGTGGTGGTAGGGAGCATAAGTTTCCCACTTCCTGAGCAAGTATTCTAGCCACTAGCCTGTTGTGCAGAAGTGGGCACAGCCACTGGTTCTAAATACTGAACTTAACCCTATCAGTTTGTATTAAGCATGCTCAGGGCATGAGTACAGATTAGGCCTGTCAAAGGACTTAGGTGCAGAGGTTTCTAATTAATGATTATCAGATAAATTTTGACAGGGTTTGGATACTTGGTTCAATCAAGATGGTGTCATGTACATCTTATGTACCAAAGTACTTAAGCAGGGTTTTGGTGGATACTTCACTCAGACTTATGAGCAGGACTTCTGATTAATGTGCAACTTTAACTTTTGTATCAGAATATATGAAACCAAGATTCATTTCCATAGGACTGTATATATTTTCCAGTTCTGCAGTCCTAATATATTCTTACAAAATGAGCATGGGGCAACTATGAAAGCAAATTGTATATTTCCCAGATGCTAACAAGAAATCATTTTAAATGTGGATGATTAAAAAGCATGAAACTTCACTTCCAAGAACAAATGAATCATCTGCTGTTAATAGTATCACTGCATGATCTCTGCTATTATCTGCAACCAGAATATAATGGGAGTTGCTTGTTAATGTTTTTATTTGACCACAATTAAAGTTTTTATTTTCAAAATTTTTTGTCCTGTTGGTAATTTCCCTCTCATTGGCCTGGGGCATCTACTCTGTTCTTAGTCCAGAGCCATTTCCTCAAATCCTGGGTTTCTCACAGGGGTGGGAAATTGAAAAATAACTATGATTGGTATGTGGCAGAGGAGAAATTGATGGTGTGGGAGTTGGTAGTCCATAGGAAAGACCTAGAGCAGAGGAAAATAGGGAGGTTTTGCTGCTGGCTCCTGGATTACAGCTCACACAAGAAACACTCCCTGCCTGGTAAGTCCTGAAAATCAACTTATTATGAGGGATCCTCATATAAGGGGCCGCCAAATCCCATGAATCATAATGAATTCGCCAGACATTTCAAAGTTCCACCAGGCTGTTTAGGAAATGGCTCTTGTTTCCCTCCATTGGCCCTGGATTAGATATATTGTTGTGTTTAAATCTGAAGAACAGCTGTTACAGGTAATTCTGTGAGGGTCCCAATAACATGGCAATCTTCATCTCAGGTGTCATAATTAAATAACAAAAGGAAAATTTGAATTTCTATATACTCATTGCTCTGAGGATCTTTTGGTTTTGACATCTAAGAAACAACTGAAAGGGATACTGGCAATGAGATACTCTTGAAACCATTTACACAATAACAAAATTGATTTTAAAATGGTAAACCAAGAATGCCATATTCAGGACATAAAAAATGGAAGTGTTAAGCACATCATTAGACATAGTGCCCTGTGTTCAACATGATGGTCTCTTTGTACGGATGCATTGGTTTGAGTTTCTGTATACGGAATTTCGAAAGCAAAACACATGAAATAGAAGATTCTGAAACCAGAGCTCAGTTTGATGGAAAAACTGCTTATAGAAAAACATTTAAATTCCTCTCTGGTATCTTTGAAAACTCCTAAATATGGGACAAAATCTACTTGCAGCTCTGCAAGGTTTGGACATTTCAATAATAGAATATCATTATTCTATGAATATGGATATAAGGTGAGATTTGCAAAAGGTCTTGTTGCAAATGGTTAATGTTCCCACACTTAAAAGGCATACAGACTGAGTTTCATAACATGAAAGCACCATCTAGATTTAGAAGTTAAATCTAGGTGGGAAAGCTTAAGGAAAGCTTAACTTCTAAATCTAGGTCAGAAAACATAAGTCTTCCCCCTGACATACAGGCAACAAGGTTAATCTTTTCCCTCTAAGGCATAGTCATAAAAGGAGAGGATCATCGTGCTATCTATATTTTTGTCCTGTTATACAATAATCTAGTGGTGAGAGAAAATAACAGACATGAATTAAAGTCTACCTCAGTCTGGGAGGTTGAAAGCTGCATCTCCTACCTCACAAAGGAATAAATGAATCAAGTGACTTACACAAGCATGTTTCTTCTTGCTTCCACTCCTCATAGGGTAAGAATGTACACTTGGACAATTACTGAAGAGTAGCTGTACAGTAAGGTCCTCCATATGTACAGCTCACTAAACTGTTTGTATATGCCTAGGTTTCTTTGTGAAATTTACATTTAATTTACAAGCACACTTACTTCAAGCATTTGGATGTGCAGCATTCATTCAAGATTGCAACAGAAAGACTACAACTTTTTACAGTAGTTGAAACTCTCATACAAATACCTTAAGTCTCACAGAAACAGAAGTTCAAGATGTCCTTCAGAAGGACAGTTCTGATTTCAATCATCATCAACTGATTACTCAGCTTCATCTATGTCAAGCCAACTGTTACCTTATGAAAGGATCACTTAGGTCATTTAGAAAAATCAGTCTGCTCAGACAAACTGAACATCAGCTATTTTCCAGAATCAACTTGATAAAAAATATTTTGGTGGCACTGCCAATCACTGCTAAAAGTGAACACAGTACTTTCAGCTGTATGAATTTGATCTACTATGGTGGAAAAATACTGAATGGCTTTTACATGTACAGGAGGAAAAAATACCTGATTATTTGAAGTGTAAAGATTTTGCAGAAACCTGGAATGAATAACACTGTCTGAATTTGTTCAGATTTGTAAATAATTACTGTTTAAAAAAAATCAGTGAATGATTTTGCACTATAACTAAACTTACCTATTTTTAATATAATGACATAAATGAGTTTTTGTTCCAACACTTAGTGGATGTGTCTACACATGCACTTTAGCGTGACTAAATTTAATGCACATTAAAGTAATGGACATTAAGCATTTTTTGGCAGGTGTCTACATGTGCAGGGACTTGGCACTAAAGTTAGTGCCAAGCCCCTGAAACCCTGCCATGTGCTGCTAGTGGCTGAGCAGAGCTGGCAGTAAAATTAGTGCTAGGTCATATCTACATGTGTGTTATAACTAATCATGCCTAAATTTGATACCTGCATTTGCATTTGCAAGTATCAAATGTAGGTGTGATTAGCTTAATTTTGCCATTTTAACGCACATTAAAGGAAAATGTAGATGTGTGCCCATAATGTGCATTAAATCAGGCTGATGTGAATGAACGTGTCTCACGTAGATATGTTCAGTGTTTCCTTTATTACTTCAGTGCCATGCTCTTAACTATTCATACCTATCCAATGAGTCCAATTCAGATATATTCTGTTACTTCCACACTCCCATTTTCAAAGAGATACTGAAAAAGAGGGGCTCTTGTTTAAGTGTCAAAAAACTTCGTAGATTTTTACTGAAATATAGTTGAAAGCTTATAAAAATATCATTAAGCAAGTTTCAATAATTCAGTGCATACTTAGTGTATACCTTGGGAAAATGCATCAAGACTACATGTGGTATTGTTTACTTTCCTACTTGTAATACTCAGGCCAGCAGTCCAGTCATGTCAGCACATTCATCACCAGGAAGGCATTTGGCATTCTGCCAATATTAAGTATGCTTCAACTAATTAGTATATACAATCTGGGCTCAGAAATTAAACATAATTTAAATCTTCCCACAGCTTTATACAAATCTCCCTGGAGAATATTTCTAAAATTTGAGAGTCAAAATTTTAATATGCTCACAAGTAATTACGGATCCTATTGAAGGTGACTCATTGAGTAATGTCCTAAAACCAGAGTTTAGTCATAGGTCGTTAGAACAGACTGAGGTTGAAACTGTATTAACCCTTTTAAGAGGTAAGAATTCTTGTGGGAGGTATCTTTAATTGGACAAACTGCATGGTTGGAATAGACATAGACATGCTTTTGGGCATCACAGTATCTTTCTTCAGGCCTTTGGGAGAGAAGCAGATAAAGCAGAGCTAAATAGCAGATGGAACAAAAGCTAGTTAGAAACTCCATCTGTAAATAAAAGTAGGAGATAAGAGAAGTCATCAAGTAGCCAACAGACAACAGAGGTGCAGTAGAAACTTGATAATGAAAGAACAAGATTGTTAGAGAGTGTCATTATTGCCTGTAGAGTGCATATATCAGTGAGGATCAGGAAAATTCAATAGTCCATGAAGTTGTTGCCTCTACTAAGTTCTTGCTACTTAAGGGGCACATCTACAGGAGATGCTTTACTTAAAATTAGAACAAATTACTGCACATTAAGTGTCACTGTCTACACATGCAGACACTTACTGCACAATTATTTGCTCTAAGTGTGAGTAAATTTTCTTCCTGTAAATACATGTAGCAGATGTACTTTCGAACACTTACTGTGCAGTAGCACATGTGTAGATGACTGACTGGGAGCACATTTGCTAGGTCAGTCAAGCAGCAGGGGGTGGGAGATTACATCCTGCCCTTGGGAGCTGCCTGCTGCTGGGGTGGGCTCCACCAATGGAGCCCAGATGGGGACAATGTCCCCATGCCCTGGCAGCAGAGACAGTTGTCCCTGGCCCTGTGCACCCTGCCAGCCCCTGTCTACTGTAGGGGCCAGTGTACGGCTACTGGGGGCAGAGGCAAATTGTTGCCATGAGCAGCAGATCTGCTCCTGTGTTCCTGCACATGTAGATGCTTGCCTGGGATGGGTTTAAGCTAGAGTAATTTGCACATGTAGATTTGTACCAGAGCAATTTCACATGTAAATGTGCCCAGTGTTTAGAAGGCTAACATATTTTCATTCCCAGTTTCCTTTTTCAAAGAGAAGGGGTTTCGTAGATTTCCTCTGAGCACAAGATCTGTGGGGTCAGACAGGGTGTGATTTTCCCATGAAAAAATGTTCTCCTACTAGTGTTCTAGTATCTCTGTCCTTTATTTTTTTCAGTGATCATTCATTGTGGTTCATGGCTTTTGGTTAGTTTTACTGCATAGTTGGCATGGAGATATTTGGTGCGTTGGATGAGGTATACAACATTCTGAGATAGACATGTATGATCCATTGCTTCTTATGATTCAGTTGTGTGGGGTGTTTATTCGTGAGGCAGTAGAGGATAGTTGATAGGT
This sequence comes from Crocodylus porosus, assembly GCF_001723895.1. Classification (NCBI taxonomy): domain Eukaryota; kingdom Metazoa; phylum Chordata; order Crocodylia; family Crocodylidae; genus Crocodylus; species Crocodylus porosus. The sequence goes on from NW_017728906.1 coordinate 138,451,580, forward strand.
CTGGAACTTTGTTAAGTTTGTTAAGTTTATTAAGGTCTTACTAGGTGCCTGTTGATCACCAGGGAATTTACTTCTGGTGATGAGCTGGGCAAGATTAGGGAGCAATCTGAAGGCCAGGAGCAGGGCAGGATTGAAATATTTCCCTTAATGTTTCATCTTTTTTTAAAGTATAGGCTGTAGTTGTTTGATGAGCCTTCTTTTTGATAAAGGTGTGGGGTGTTAAGTGCCAACCAAGGGTGTGTGCTCAGTAGTGTTTCTTCACTTTTGTAGTAGGGGTATTTGGGTGGCTTATCAAAGACATGGTCTATCTCTCTACTGAAGTGTTCTTGTTTAGTAAAAGCAGTTTTAGTTTGGCAAATTGTCTATACTCTTTAGAGCAGATGTGATGGTATTTGAAAGCGTCGCTGTAAATCACAGCTTTTGGATGTCTTTGAGATGATTGTTGGTTTTGTGTACATAAGTCTGGTGGTCTGTGGGTGTTCTGTGTATAGCTGTTTGTAGGGCACATTCTTGGATATAGACTGTGACCACTTCAAGGGTTTGAAGAACCTGATCCTGCATGCCGCAGAAATTCCCATATAGCATTGGGTCCCTTGAGTGCCAGGAGCACTTATCTAACTTTTCCCTTCTACAGAGATATGCCAGTTCATCACTCCAATGTGGTTCCAGGGCTGGGACATCCTAGCACAGGTGGTCCCCTCATTTGGTCATTTCTATTTCTACCCTATCATCTTATCATATACATAATTAAATGGCTTCCCACGTAAGCTCTTCACAACACCCAATATTCTGCATTGCTAAAGTTTTGTGTTAATGCCTCTTTCTTAGCCAGAAAAGCTCTCTACAATCCAGCATATTCAGAAGGAATCCAAGGCAGCCATCAAAACACTCAACTTTCACTTCTTTCTAATCCTGTTGCACTTAAAGAAGTGCATAAATTTTACAAGCTCACCAGAATCTAGGAGTGGGAAAGGAACATGTACAGTCTTTGACATCTAAGTTTTCACAGTTGTCATACTTATTTTTTGCCCAGGGAGAAAGAGGTCAAGGTCCTATGCCTCTCTTACCTGATAAGGGCTTGAAACTACACTGTCCACTCCCCAGGACAGTGTCCAAACCACTGGCTCATTACCCTATGAGTTGAAAGCAGCCTGAAGTTAGACTCAGGGGATTAGAAAAGAGAAAGCAAAAGAAGATAGGACTCTGTGGCACAATTAAGTAGTTTATGGGTGCATCTACACATGAGCTTTATGGAGTTTAGTAATTAGCTCCACGATAAAGCATCATTGGCCATATCTACAAATTCATTAATATCCTGTAGTTACTGCACATTTAGTTTAGTTCCCCTTAATGAAATACTAACTGAATGTGCAGTAACTACATTTATGGCACAGTAGTGTTGGTACACATTTTTTGGTGATGCTTACTGTGCAGTAGCCTAATAACACTACACAGTAGATTATTAGCATGTTTTTTGATCAGCTGACTACAGCATAATGTTATTAGGCTACCACACAGTTAGGTGCTTCCTGTAGATATGCTCCCAGTCTAGATTTGCGCAGGTATTAGGAAGCAGTAGATTAATTAACTCCACTGTGAAATACTACTGTGAGTGACAGTACTATCTTACAGTGGAGTACTTAGGTTTTATTAAGCACATGTGTAGATTGTGATAGGGGCTGTCTGAGGCACATAGTTGCTAAAGTGAAGGGGCTACCTGCTGGCTAGCCCCACACTGTAGCACATTTGTATCCCAGCCAGCCTCTCCACCACCCAATACTGCCAGCCAGGGCCCAGGGCTGACCCTCCACCCTGGGCCTCCTGCCAGCCCAGGACTGCTCCACCCTGGCTATAACTGCTATATTCCTGGGCACACGTATGAACGCTATGCCTGAGAGCAGCTGATTCCATCACAAAATGCCCCAGAGTTTATTTAATCACATTAATTGCTCATGTAGATGCACCCACTGTCCTCTGTTTTGTTCCTTCTCCCCATATTATTCAATTACTATTTAATATAATACATAGGAACACTCCAGGAGTGGAGTGGAAGGAAGAGGGAGCTTTACTGTAGTTTAGCAGTTACACCACTCGGATGGGAAAATGGAGTCCTGAGTTTAGTGCTTGCTTCCGAGGTACTTATTCATTTTTTATTTCATAATCATTAGAGAAAATGCACCTTTTTCATGTAGCAGATAGGTCACTTTATTTATATATATAGATTTCTCATGAGTTGGAGAACTGGGATGGATATATAGATATAGCTATAGATATTTATCTCTCTCTCTCTCTATATATATATCCATCCCAGTTGTCCAAGTAATGAGGAATCTCACCAGTTCTTTTTCCACTAATTCAGCACCTCTAAAACTTAATTTAGTTTTCCAAATTCCTAAAACAAAAAAACAAACAAAAAAAAAACAAACCCCAGGCTAATCTTTCTGTCTTTTAATTAAAAGAACAAATAAAAAAAAAGGAATCCTGTTTATTGAATTGCAGAGGTCTCTGTTCTGTCTTTCTTTATCTTATATAAATACTGCAGCTAAACTCCGATTTCTTTAAATCTGGCCAACAAAAATTAAACAGTCATACACATAATAAAATCATATACAAGGATCAATCTATTTCTAAGATGACATCTGTAACAGAAGTATTAGTGCTGGATACTATTTGATATAGGGAGAATATTTGAGTTATGTGCCTTATTAAATTACCTTTAATAGTATTATTGATTATCTTCTGATCAACAATGAAGAATAACTTTATTTCCATGCATTCAACTGTCAATTCATAAATAAATTCAGGAAACTGTGAGGTCGCTGTAAGTAAAAAGAAATAGCTCACTCTGGAGAAAAGAATATAATACAATAAAGAGTTTATTTAATATTATTGTCTGGTAAAAATCTAGTCAATGTTGAAGTAGATTACCCAAAAGTAATCTGTATAGATGGAAATTTATCTGTATTTGTTTCAGTATTATCAAATATATTGAAATAATATTGTAATGAAGCAGGACATACTGGGAACTTTATTTTAAAGTTCGTTTTAGGTTAATTAAACTTACAATTGAAATGTCAGAAGAAGTTGCTGAAACGATGAAAAAATATCCAGAAAATATGATGGTAAAGCTAACTACTTTACAAAGTATTATCCTTTGTGGGCCAAGTTATTCCCAGCTGTGTAAGATGGAAAAAAATGCCTGTACAATTTTGTGTATCCCTTGCTGAAATGAGCTGTCAAATGCACATCAGGGAACAGCAGATGTTAAAGACCACTGTGCTTGAAATGTCAATGAAAATTCAACCTTCACTACAGTTTAAAACCATCTGTTGACATCCAACTTGGATACTGCATGTCAAATAAGTTAGATTTTCACTTTTTAGATTATGACTTTGGTCTCCATTCTGCCCTCATTTCGTTTTTGTGTATCATGTTTCTTCTTCTAATTTAAACGAGAGCTACTGCATTCCATACTTTCTCATCCTGAAATCAAGTGCATTTTGTGGACATTTCTTCAGGCAAAAAGAAAAGATACAACACAGATAAAAATCCAATTCTTCCATAAAAATTTAAACTGCACACATTGCCTTTTCAGGAAAAAAAAAAATCTGTAAGACAAATAGGGGTGGGTAGACTAGTTATAGATGACTGTGGGCAATTCTAACAGAAAATGTTGGCTTGGCCAAAGCTTTCCTGAAAACAATCCTTCTACACAACCACGGCTTTATGATATAGAGAGATACAGTTTGCTACCCCTGGGCCTGAACAATAAAAATACTAGTAATGGATTTTTGTAAACATAAGCAAGAATGCAAGATACTGAGATGGTTATATAAAAGTTCCATTCTAACATTCACATAAGCTCCTACTGCCAAATATAACAAATCTTATATCCACAGATGTCAAGGTCATACAGCATCAGATATAGGTTCTAATTGCTAAATTATGCACCCAATGTCTAGGGGTACATACCAATATCATAGACATCTAAATTAATCTCTAGGAGTTCTATCTTATAGAAGCAGCCATTGAAATCAAATGTGGATAAATAATAAAACGCTAGGAATTGGAAAATTGCTAAAATGAAGAGAAGAATGCATATATGTTGTAAAAAATAAAGCCTTCCTTTAGTCCAACTCAAACAGAATAAGAAAGAAAAGATTGAACAGTGCTTTGACATAGGTTAATGTTTCTATTATGTAAAACCGTAGATATTATGTCCTCAAAACAGCATAGATAATAGAATATTATTCTCAAACTAGATTATAGGCCAGCTCTTTAGTTGGTAAAAATCAGCATAGTTCCTTGGAAGCACCAGTGTCTGGCCATACGTTGCTATTTGCAACCAATTTGAATTTAAAAGTAAACAGATAAAAAACAGCAACAACCAAAAAAACACAACTATTACGTTCTCTGTGGGTGATACTTTTCTTCCTTCTTGTCTAGACAATATATATTCGGTGACCTCTAAATGCACCATTTCTTGTACTTCAAGCTAGTCTTTCCTAACCTAATGTTGGGCTGCATCTAAAACTGTCAGTGCGGTATGATGAGAAGGGTTGTTTCCATTTTGTGCACTACGAAATCAGGTTCTTCTACTTTGACATGAGGTTGGAAGAGTGGTTGAGGTGAAAGTTAGGTGTACCTTTAGGTAAAGTAGTTCGTGAACATCAGACTTCAGATGTGATCCCCTAGGGAAATGGGGAGATAAATAGCTCAGAATATGCACTGAAGTATCTGGTAATGTAAAGCTCCCAAAGAAAACCTTTGCATTCAAGCAGAGGAATTAATTTTGGAAGGGGATATTTTCTTGTGAATTTTAATAATAACAACAGCAACATTCATCCTGGAGCCTGGGCTATTTCCACAGGTTTATACTGGTGTCCTTTTTTCTGAGTAGTATGAAAAAATCTTTCCTGAATAACTCAGAAAAATGCAAAAATTCTTTTATCAACATTATTTTGAAAATACCGGCCATTAAGATGTGCAAAATGGTATATTTTTCCATTATTTTTAAGCCTGTTTTTAGATATTTTGTCCTAATTTGCTACTGTTTCAGTGCGAACAATTGCCAGAGCAGTCTGGAAGATGCAAACACATCAGCTATTAAGGCTGTGCAAAGCTTCAGTTCCTGATTTGATTTGGCAGAGATTCGGCCCAATTTGGTGGCCGAACCTTCACATCTGAATCAAATCAGGAGACCCTTTAATCTAATTGGAGCTGTCCAAATCAATTTGGAGAGATTCAGAAAGATTCAGCTGTTTGGACATAGACTCAGCTTTAAATATTTTTTCTACATACCTCAAAGTATCAGGCAGTTTGTGAATGCTGCAATGGTGGGGTGCAAAAAGCAAAGTCTCCCTTAGTCCGCAGACCTAAGGGGTCTCTTAGGCATAATTTATACCCACCCCTCAATAAGTCTCCCACACCAGTCAAAAAGGAGAACTTCATTGATTTCAAGGGGTAGGGTAAACTAGGGTACAGGATTGAGCAATATCTTAGAAATCCTAAAGAGCAAACAGTGTGGCTGAGGTAGCCTTTTGATTACGCATCTGTGTTACTGCCAGCTAGATATCTACCCAGATCTCGAGTAGCTTACTCATAAGCATCTTCCAGAGTTCTCCAGTTCCCCCTCTGGAGTCTTGGGGTGAGAGAGAGAGATATGTCCAGATGGTAAGGCTTCTCTGTCTGCCCTGCTTTGCTGCTGCTTCACCTCATGGCCGAAGAGAGAGAGCCTCCTCCCCCCCCCAACCTATATAGCCCCTGTGAGCTCATTCACCTGGTCCAGTGGTTCAGCCAACCAATTTGAAATACATCACCTGTTACCAGGCAGATTCCAGCTCCCCAGGTAGATGCCCCTCACCCAGGTAACTGATGCAAGTCACGTAGGCAGAGGGAGCAGGTTCCCCCCTCCCTCGGGAATGCAGCCAGCTCAGATTACCTAAAGAGACAGGCTGAGGTGTGAATCCTCTGTGCTGGCCCCTCTAATCACATAGTCACAGGGCAGAGATATTGGGGAGAAACCAAGGTGGCTTTCTGCCACACAGCTACCCCCCACCCCCACTGCCCCGGTGGTGTGGGGCAGGGGCAGTGACTTCTCAACGTCCACTGTTTTGGGACAGCCAACACCAAGGCTTCAGTTTGTTCCTTTATTTTCCAGGTCCTTATTCCTGGTTCACAGTTCCTTTTTCTAATCCATGTCCAATACAAGCTTCTTAATGAAGTACACATTCTAAAGACAGACAATTTTATTTGCTATGCATATTTGTGAAGTAATATGTAAATTAATATCCTGCATCCACCATGCCTGTGTACCACCAGGGGACTATCCTGGACACTTCTGACCAGAGTCTTGCACAACCCAAAGTGTGACCTGATTGACAGCCCCATGCAAACTGTAATAAGTATATGGGCTTGAATAAATAATTTATTTTGGACTGGGATTAGAGATGAACATCCTTCTTAGGCCCTCCAGCACAATGACTCTCTGGCACTGAGGGGCTCTCCCAGACACCTCTGATTAGAGCCTTGCCTGCCCCAAAGTGCTGTTTGTTCATGCCAGGCTACCAACTCACAGCCCCCCATGCACACTATACTAAGTATATGGGCGCTTGAATAAGGAACTGTTTTTTGGGCTGGGATGGCAACTGGAAATCCTTTCTGGGCCAGCCCATGTGGTCAGAGGTGTCCAGGAGAGTCTCTAGTGCCAGAGGCAATGGCATGGTTTGGTCCTAGCTCTCGGGTGTAGTGGCCACATATAACAATGTATGGGGAGGGCTGAGATACACCCCAGAGCTGGGTGCATTGGCCACATATAACATTTCATCACAGCCCTTATCATGCACTGTTATATGTGGCTGTTACACTCCAGAGCTGGACACACCGGTCCTGTTACACTCTAGTCCTGGGTTGATACGATTGTGTCCAGAGAGATGAGATAGTACCATAGTTTGCTACTGTGGTCAGTGTCAGGGGGAGCTGTCCTGGCAGTGAGGAAACTTCCTGGATGACCAGTGGGGACACCCTAAAACCAGCACCTGAGCAAGACTGACAGATGAGGTGTGAAACCCCTGCGGTGCACCCATGTTCAAAAGCCCAATGGGCTGTGGGGTGCCAAAGGGTGGAAAAAGGTGCAGGGACCGTGCTGGCATGGACAGCTTCCCTGTTACCTAGCAATGTTGGTGACTCCATTTATCCCCAAAGTCTGTGAGGGAGCAAGAGTGCCTAGCCTAGTACAAGTGCCTGTACTGGGTCAAGTACCCGTCGGACTATTAGGCCTGTGTTTCCCCGAGGACACAGGGCTGAGACAGTCCCTTCTCGGGGTGGTGGCAGCGATGTTACCCCCAGACTAGCGAGTGTGCTCTGGGAGAGGGGTCGGCCAAGCATAAGGCGCCCCTAGGGAGGCATTTGGAGCCTGGAAGGTGGGCGGGCGCAGGGACGTGGGCAGATCAACGCAGGAGCGCCCCCTACTGGCCCACCACAAGCTGTATGTTGAAGATATTCCTTGACCTTCAGTAGAGGCAGGCAGTTTGAAATTCAAGGAGCAAACAAATTCAATGGTCACAAGGAGCATGTGACCTGGGGTGCCCCCCCAAAAGTGAATGGTGAGAGCAGGCCATTCACTGTGAGCAGGGGGGGCCCCCACAGCCCCAGGCCTAGGCAGAGGGGGGACTGGCATAGAATTTTGCAAGTGAAATGTTCCTAGGACCTCAGAAATGTGGGGTGGCTGACTGAATGAACAGAGCAAATAAAGTGAATAGTTTGCCAAGTGCAAGTCACAGCTAAGCAGACTTTTGCCAATACTGGGAGAAAAGCCTAACGTATCATTGGGTGCCATGGTACGGGTCAGATAGTTCTCAGTAATTAATCATGCAACAGGTCTTTGGCATACTGGAAGGTAATGCAGGAATGGGGATTTGTCTCTGTGGAATGCTTGCTAGAGCACGGCTTCCTCTATTCTTAACAGGGTAAGCAACACGAAAACAATAATATTGCTGACCCTAGAACAGCCACATCACAGAAGTTTGCTTCTAGAAAAGGAAACTATATGGTTTATTGAACTGGGCCAGTGTCTGTTCAAACTCCTGGAGAGCCAGGTTTGAAGGTCTGCCTCAAGGCACAGACTGGTGATTAGAGAACTGTAACCTGAGCTGCGGTGAAAAGCCTCAGGTCTTCTGTGAGGCTGTGATGATGCAAATTACCTTAGACAAGGGCAGCAGCAGGATTTCAGGTTACTGGTGGTCAAAGGGGGTCACTAGTCCAGGATTTGGCCAGAGTCACTCAACTGGTTTTATAGGTTCTGTTGAATAAACTTAAGGTAATGGTCTGAAGGGGGATGGTAAATGGTCCTCTCCAGTCCTACAGGAGGCACAATATACAAGCAGCACACAGAAAACATGATCATGCTTTACAGTCCTGCCCCTCAGATCTGTCTGTGCCCCTCATCCTCCTCACTCCTGCTGGGGTATAATAGCTGCATATAACAGTGTATGGGTAGGGCAGGTATATATCCCAGGGCTGGGTGCAGTGGCTACATATAACAGTTTAGCACAGCCCGCACCATACACTGTTATACATGGTCATTACAACCCAGAGCTGGGTGCATTGCAGGACCCAAGCCTCTCCAACAGCGCATGATTCTCCTTTCCCTACAGTAGCGTGTGACTCTCCTCTCCCTGTCAATGTCACTGCCATTCCCCCAGCCCCCCAACTTTTTATACTGCTCCTGCCCAGAGTTGTAGGGCCCACCCCCATTATCCCCCACCATCCAGCCTTGGGTATGTGTAATGCTTGTGTACACTGAGGGAGCCCCGCAGGGATTTGCACAGGAAAGATTGCGTGCCCCAGACCCCCAAGCACCCCGTGCAACTTGCACCCAGGAAAAGCAGGCAACTTGCAACCGGCACCCAAGAAAAGCGAGGGGTGCCAGGCTAGGGCAGGGGGTGATGCTTGGGTGTTATGCTCAAGTAGTCTGGGTAGCCCAAAAGATATCCTGAACCTAGCACCCAGTGGAAACAGTGTGCAGCCCTACGGGTACCACCCCCTGCCCCACCCAGCCTTGGATACATACAATGCATGGAAATATTTTGTGTCCCGAACTCCCGAATGCCCTGTGCAAATTACACCCAGGAAAAGCAAGTGGCAGAAATTCTGCAGCAGGGCATTTCTTGTCCTAAAGCGCCACCTGGCAGCAAGGTAGTACTGAAAGGGCAGGAGGGTAAAATTATGCTGATGTTCCCCCCTAGTGCATTTTACTAGTTATAGCATAATAAGCCCTTACATGGTAAACCATACCCACATTACTTATTTAGCCATCATAAATTAAGAAAGGAAAATTAAACCAGGAATATTTTTAGCATGCAAATGCTGATTAAGTAGACAAGCGCTCACTGTGCATCAATAAAATATACCTGTTATTGTATGGAGAGGCCAATGTTGGTCTGAGGGTTTGGGTCTGCCCAGAACAAGGTATCTTGGTTATAAATCCAGTGCCAACGGGTAGCGGGGAGTGTTGGATCCATATCTTTACCTTCTTGGGCTCACAGGCTGCCAGTTGGTTTCTAGGACATATCTTAGTTTCTGATTATGAATGAAAATTATATATGAATGATGTCAATAACATTCTCTTTTATAAACTACAGTGATTTGTTTTTAACTATCATTAGGGAATCCTGGATTCTTGTAAACCAACTTTACAGTTGGTCCTCTTTAGCAACATAATACTATGTGAGCAGATAATGTGTTAACATTTTCTGATGTGATTTCTTCAGTTTTTCAGTGAATTTAGGAACATTTCAATAACCGACTTTTTCCTACCTTACCTATTTTATTATAGTCTTATCTAGTACTTATCTAAGGTTATACATTTTCCTTAATCTGTGTGGGATGAAGTAAGTCTTACTGTATTTATTATCTGACACTGTTATGAAAGTTGAAGTACATGTAGAGACATTGTTGGGTTTTAAAGAGCACATATTTTATGCATTAACCTTATTATAAGCAAATCTGCCTACGCTGAAGACTGCCTGCTACTATTATAAGACCCTGTTTTCAGTTGCTTATAACTGTGCTAAATTTTAACAATTCAGATTCTCAGCATCCACCTCACAATGTCTTCTTTCCCTTTCCTTCCCTTCCCTCCACTTCCTTTCCTGCTTGAGCAAAGTGGTTTTGCCATTTCTAAGGGAAAAAATGGGGAAAAATGCACAGTTTCATCTTTGTTAAAAACTTCTTACAATGGTGTTGTTAAGAAGCTGTATTATCTGCATACCACTTGAGGTTTGGGAGCGAAGCTGTATTTTAGTTCATTATATACCTTTTGCACTTCCTTTGTAAAAGTACCCAGCTACACAGCCAAGTTAGATTTAAAACAGAAAAAGTTTATGTAGGCTAATTAGAGGCTTGTTACACTATTCCAGCTAAATTCTCCATCGTGTCTATAATGCACAGGTTAGCCCATGATGCAAAGGGTGAGCAGATCTTTCCCTGAAATTTTTGCTTCTCACTATTCTTCCATGGACAGACAACAGAGAATCTCTCCTATGTTCAAGAATGCTGCTGCTCAGGCAAGTTGACTCAAATGCAGATGGAAGGATATGGAAAAAGGCATAATATGAAAACAAGTAAATAATGGCACGGAAACTGGTGTGTGGAGGTATACAGGGACTGGGACCTGGCAGAGAGAGAATAGATGAGAATACCGGAACTGGTCGGGCAATGAAACTGTGACAAGAAGTTACTGGAGGCACAAAAGGGGGAGAAAATAAGATCAGGTGCCTCGCCTAGGAATGGGCAATTGAGGAATTTAATGGGAGCATGAAGTAAAATTGCATCTGATGTCAGACTAAGTAAATAATAGCTTTTTTTTCAGAGAACTTGCATATATGTGCTAATGAAACTGGGTTATTTGAAAATAATTTGTACCATTTTCTACATATTTGTTCTGGATGTAGAAAATGATGATCAATAAAGGAGTATTTTTAAAATGACATTCATTTCTACTCCTCAGCTAAAGTGAGTTAGGACTTGATCTATAGAGCTATTTATAAATAAGTTAATGGAAATATAGTTCCTAAATAGGAGTTTGGTTGCTAAATACCTTTTTGAATTTAGATTTATTCTTGTAACTCCTGACAGAAAATAGCATTCTGCCTTGAAGAGTAATCACTTCTCCAAGGGTGTCTTTATAGGAAACACCTTGGTCTTGGACTACTCAAGTTTCCACCTGAATTGACAGTTTTTGTAGGTAATGCAAATCTCTTGGGTTTTGTGCTAAGCAAGTCTGGAGATAACTTGCAATGAAATATTGGTTCTGATTCAGCAAGGTATTTAAACAAGTGCTTGTCTTAATGCATACAAGTAAACCATTGAAATAAATATGTTTAAAAATGTATTTACTCTCTGAAGTACTTTGAAGAATGGGGTGCTGACATTTCAAAATAAAACAGTATGAAATGCATGTAAAAATAAAATAGACTGTAATGTATATACTTACACTTCCAAATACTGCACATACATGAATTATAAATAAAAGAGAGGAAATCCTTTGATTTTAAGACAGAACAAATACTATTCAAGTTTAAGATTTTGATCTTACACAGAAATTGCTGTGTGTTATGTTTGGCCAATGTGTCTAGATGTGGAAATCGAAGTAAACAAAGAAAAAATAGATACTTTGTGTAATATCTATCAAAACCCTGTAAATGTTGGGAATAACAGTGTTTAATAGAAGAAATAATGAGCAAAAAATTGTACTAAATTTTAATAGGTTTGTCAAATTGACATTTGTGTTAACCAGATGAAGGGGGAGGAAAGGTTTTGTTTGATTTAAAGAAATATATTATTAGAACAATTTACCTTTTCCTGGACTGAAGAAGGGTTTACAAAATGTAAATAAGAAAGCCTTCTTATTTAAATGGATATCCATCCATAATAAAATCAATAATTATTATTTAATACATAGGATTAATAGATATTAGGGCTGTGCAAAACAGTACCATTTCATTTCAACTTCCGCTTCACCATTTCAAAGGGATAGCATTTTGTTTTGATGTTTCATTTCATTTTGATGCACTGTTTCATTTTATTTCATCAAAACTGTTTCGCTGTTTTGATGTGTTTCAATGTTCCACCCATAGGCTATAATGGAGAAGCATGAAACTGCCTGTAACTTTGTCATTTCTTGCCTGATTCCAATGAAAACAGCAGGGAGAGTAGTCCCTAATAAGACAACAAAGCCTGTCAAGTTTCAAGAAGATATGTGTAGGGGTCTGTGGGACACTGCACCTCAAACTATTCAGTGCAAAACTCATGTCACTTGTAAGTGTGAAGGCACAGGTCATTGAAAATACCTCTACTCAGGACACAAGGCCTGCCGGGTTTCAAAGAGATATGTGCAGGGGTTTCTGGGAAACTGTACCTCAAGGTGCTGACAAGCAAAACGCATATCCCGTGTGTGTATTAAGGCAGAGCAAGCTGAAAACAGAAGACATGGTAGCCCCACCTGAGGCCAAGTTCCAAGGAGATAGATGCAGGGGTTTCTGGGAAATTGCACCTCAAACTGTTCAGAGCAAAGCGTGTGTCACTGTTAAGTGTGAAGGCACAGAGAAAACTCAATTCGAACAATTCTTTTTATGCTGTTTTTCTGTCCCTCCCCCAGAGCACTGGGGCTGGAAGGGACCTCAGGGAAGGATCACAGTCACTGGCCAGCTACACAGTCAATATCAGAGCAGTCTTTTCCCTGCCCCGCCCCCTTAGATTCTCTTTAGCTGCAAGCAAGCCCAGCTTTGAAAATCAAAACATTTTGAAACTTTCGAAATGTTTTGACTGCCCTCATTTCATTTTGAGGCCATTTTGAAGCCCTTCGTTTCATTTCAATTTTGCTGTTTTCAGCTCAAAACAAGTTGAAACAGCATTGAAAGGAAACACCCAGAAAGATTTTGCACAGTCCTAGTAGATATCTGTGTATATATATAATTTTTTTCTCCTTGACTGGATTACCAAAACTTATAACTCAAAAGGTGATGCTCTACATCTCTCTCTAATTTTGATAAAGATTAAAATTTTATTCCTCAACTAAAGTGAGTTAGGACTTGATCTATAGAGATATTTATAAGTAAGTTAATGGAAATATAGTCCCTAAATAGGGGTTTAAAAATGATTTAAATGATTAAAATTTTAAATAATAAACCTTTTGACCCCTTAAGATGCCTAGATATCTCTTAAATAAATTACTTTAACAGGAAAAGTGGAAAAATGTCGTCAACTAAAATATTTGAATAGCACCTAATGGTGTTTCATTTGAAATAGATTGAAGCATGTCTGACTCCTTAACCTAGTGTGAATTATCAACTAGTGCGTACTAGTTCAAAATAATCTGTGACACATCCTCCAGGTTGCGGGTGGGGAGGGAATTAGGGTAGAGAGCAAAAGGAAGTTTTCATCTCTAAAGTTCCATTATTGTAAACAGGGAATCTGGTTTAACATAAGTAGTTTAGCCATCTCCTGGATATTTTCAAAAACATTTTATGGTTGGTGCTTGATGGTTATAAATAAAGTGTGTGCCTGGTTAAGGCCTGGAGCTCTCAGGGTTGTTTTTTTCTTTTTTTAAACCCAGATAAAGTGAATATGTAGTCAGAGATATAATTTAAAATTTTGGCACCCTGAGTGGCATGTCTGTGGTTAGGGAAGGAGGGAGGGGAAAGAGAGTGCTTACGTCCTCACAAAGGAGTTGCTATGGTGGCAGCAGGAGAGGCAGCAATGGCAGTATGGGCTGTACTTCCTCAGCCCAAGTTCCCCAAAAACAGGCTGCTGCAGTGGTAGCATGGGCTCACTGAAAACTACTATTCGGACACGCCTCTGAATGAGCACTCAGGCCTGGTGCCCTACTCATCCAAGTTTTGTTACTTAATGTAATGTCATCCATTAAAACTGTAGAATCATTATAGGGAAAGAAAGACTTGTTTGTCATCATGCGATGCATCTCAGAAATAAAGTAAGATTAGAATAGTGCATAGGCCTCATACTAGTCCTCTGCCTGGAATCTGTATTTCACATAGAGTGCCTTTTGGGTAACTGCTCAAAAACCCTACCAGTATCTCAACAGAGCTCTCTCACATATTTCATTTACTCTTTTCAGGATCAAGTCTGATCAATAGATTTGTAGCAAGTGGGTTTGGGTAAATAAATTATCATTTGGGGATGATGAAGAAAATATGGAAGAGTAATTGGAAGCAACAAGGGTGATGTCATTGGTTATCATCTTTGAAAACTCCTGGTGTTTTCAGGTCCCAGATGATTGCAAAGGGGCAACTATAGTACCCATCTAAAAGAAAGGGAAGAAGAAGGATCTGGGGAATGACAAACTGGTCTTAATCACCTCAGTCCCTAGAAAAATAATGGAACAGGTCCTCAAAGACACCATTTCTAAGCACTTGGAGGAGAAAGTGGTGATTAGGAACAGTCAGCATGGATTCACAAGGACAAGATATGCTTGATCACCCTGGCTGCCTTCAATGGAGAGATAAATGGTTCTGTGGCTGTGGGAAGAGCAGTGAATATGATATACCTTGACTTTAAGAAGGCTTTTGATATGGTCTCCCAAAACATTCTTGCATGCAAGCTAAGGAAGTGTAGGTTGAATGAATGGGCTGCCAAGCAGACAGAAAAGTGGCTGGATCATTGGGCTCAGAGGATAGTAATCAATGGCTCAATATCTAGTTGAAGTGGAGTGCCTCAGGGGTCAGTCCTGGGACCAATTTTGTTCAATATCTTCATCAATGACCTGGAAGATGGCAGAGAGTGTGCCCTCACCAAGTTTGCAGATGACACCAAACTGGGGGCTGTAGTAGATGTGCTGAAGGGTAGGAGTTGGATTCAGAGACACCTCAACAAATTGGAGGATTGGACCAAAAGAAATCTCATGAGGTTCAATAAGGACAAGTGCACAGTCCTGTATCAAGGATGGAACAATCACATGCACTGGTATAGGCTGGGGACTGACCGGCTAAGCAGCAGCTCTGCAAAAAATGACCTAGGGTGTTACACTGGACAGTAAGCTCAATATGAGCCAACAGTATGTCCTTGTTGCAAAGAAGGCTAACAGCATACTGGGCTGCATTAGTAGGAGTGTTGCCAGCCGATTGAGAAAATTAATTATTCCATCTCTATTCAGGACCAGTAAGGTCAGAACTGGAGTCCTGTATCCAGATCTGGGCCCCCCACTACAGAAAGGATGTGGACAAATTTGGAGACTGGCTGAGGAAACTGGGCTTATTCAGTTTGGAGAATAGAAGACTGAGAGGGGATTTAATAATAGCCTTCAACTACATGAAGGATTATTCCAAAGAGGATGGAGCTAGACTGTTCTCAGTAGTGGCAGATGACAGCACAAGGAACAACCATCTCAAGTTGCAACAAGGGAAATTTAGGTTAGTTTTGGAAAAAACTTGATCACAATGGATGCTTGTACATGTGATACCATTACCATGAACACATGACAAAAATATCACTTTGGGTGGTTTAATGGCATTATACTCTACACATGCAAGAGTTTTGGGAGATTCAGATGGGTTTGCATCATAACAAACTGCATCCCAATGTAGTTTGGTTTGCAACATTGCAAATTGCAATGATGCATCTATCAGTTTGTCCCTGGGTCATGGGAGAGGTGGGCAGGCTCCACAGAAAAAAATGATTGGGCATGTCACCACTTCTGCTTTCAGCATGCTCCTCCGGCTGGCAGAACACCCGGGGCTGCTCACAGATAGCCTGGCTTGCCCCTGGGACAGTGTGTGAAGGTGGCTGGAGGGCACCTGGGTTTGCTGATGATTGGAGAAGGTCATGTGGATGGTGATTGGGGTGCTGGAAGCCTGGGCAGGCTCAGGGAAACATTCAATCAGGTGCCACCTAGTTGAAGCAGCATCTAGCCAGTTAGCAGCCTGTCTTGGCTTCCAGTGCCACCATGCACCATCCCTGCTGCCTTCTCTGATAACCAGAAAAAACAGATGGTTTTCCTGCTACCTTCCTGTGCTGCTCCAGGGGGATCAGGCCCCTCACTGAAACATGATGGAAAAATTAAAACAGTTTAGTCCTCAGAGTTTTATACTATGCACTATCATTTCAGTTTAGGGGACATAGAATACAACTCTGAGGGCTAAACCCCCATCACATGTACAAGCACCCAGTGAGGGTAGTAAAGCACTGGAACAGGTTACCAAGAAAGATTGTGGACACTCCATCCTTGGAGTTTTATATTACCTAGCTAGACAAAGCCTTGACTGGGATGATCTAGTGGAGGATGGTCCTGCTTTGAGCAGGGAATTGAACTATATGGCCTCTTGAGGTCCCTTCCAATCCCTAATTTTCTATGATTCTACAAAGAAAGGGAGATGGAGCTGCAAAAAATGGGAAGAATAATGGTGAAAGTCAATGTGGAGCAGGAGAAAGAAAGCAGTTTAAGACAATGGTAAAGAGAAAACATTGCTTCAGTTTAAAAAATGGTGTTGTTTAGGTGAAAAAGTGACTTTTATTACTTCGCATTATAAAAATTGTATATATTGGTAGTGTACATATGAAGCTGTAATTTCCTTTGGCAGGGTACTAGTGACATTAACAAATCACTTGAGCTTAGTTCTTAAGGTTTATTACTATGTCACCCATTTTCCTCCCGGAAATTATTTATACTGCATGTGTCATTTGGTGTACATAATTCTTTATATTTATCAAATTATATGGCACTCTATAGGCACTTCATAACTTAAAGTCATGTATTAAGTACTGTGGGCACGTGCATTGTTTTAAGAAAATATTCTTAATACTCCATTACAACTTTTCATAATACCATCCATTAGGGATTCTTAATGTGTTTTATTAATAATTTTATGACAAGAAAATGTAAAAAGGTAACTAAATCAAGCAATTATTTCCCGTAATAAGTATTTATGATGCATCTGTGAATGGAAACTTCATGTATGATATCCCAATAAATGTTTTAAAAGACTACATGACTCTGTGAATACATATGATCTACTGTTGTATTCTAAGGCAATTTTTGGCTCCTTTGTACAATATCAGTAATGCAAAAGAGCCATAAACCGGGCTACTGTGGCTTGTGAATCTGGGTTTACAGCTGCTTTGTATCATCAGAGTTGCACAAAGCAGATGGAATGTATCATTGCAATTAGCCAGTATGTTTTAATGACTGAAATGCATCTTATATTATGTTTCAAACTACTGATATTATTGGATATTGTTTAGAAATATGGTATTGGTGCCTGTCTTGAAATCAAATGGAAATACATATATACATGTAAGGTTCCGGACACGTGGCATGTTAATATAACAGTGTTACTTGCCTCCACTTTGTACAATTATGTAAGTTATTCTAGTGTCCCTAGTAGACAGATCATACATTTTCCTTGGGGTAACTGCTATAGAAGTTATACTATTACATACACTCACTATTAGGTAGTAAGAGAGAAAGTTGTTTAGGACTCAATCCATTTCATTTTCTATTTTGCCCTTTGAGATTACACATTTGCTAAGTACACCTCTGTGCATATCTGCCAAATAGAAAATGAAGAAAAAAATGTTGCTATTACAGCAACTCACCAATAGGTGATGGGGAAAAGATAATACCATAATATAAGGCAAAAACCTGTTCCACTTTATACACATAAATGGTGATTGCTCAGCATATAAATGCCACTTTCAGTATTTATGTATTTGTGAGGGATACCTAGGACTTGGGTCTTCTGTTTCCTGGGTGCTCCAACCACTAGGATATTGGTTTAAACCATGGACAAGCTTTCTTCCTCCTTCATTTCAGTATCTATGTATAAGTGGAAACCTATGCATGTACCTGCCAGGAACAAAAAACACAGGATCCTTGAACATTACTCAGTTTGCACTCATATTCCTGGTCCCTTGTATGTCTCTCAGCTGCCCAGTTGGCCAGCTTCAAATGGAGAGCTGGCTGCATGTCTAGAAAATGTTTATCCTTTGGCTCAGTGAATGGAGTACAATGTTGGGAAGCAAGAGATGATTGCCTTTCATAGAGTATATATAACTAAAAACTATTAAGAAAAAAACTTTACTAACTTACTCCATTTAAAGTCTTTTTCTTGAAATGAATTATGTTCATGGAAGAAATTTTCTCAAGTCCCTGGCCTTCTATGCCTTTATTGCACAAAATACAGATTCAGTATCTGGGACCAGTTCATAAAAATGTAATATTCTATTTAAACAGGATTACTTGAAAATGTTATGAAAAAATAAAGACACTAGTCCTACTATTCTTTCATTCTTTTTATTATTTAATGCATCCATCAATATTAAAGCAAGGACAATTGACTAACACCTAGGAGAAAATATGTTCCCTCTAAAAGTGATACATTCTGCGCAATGTAGAAGATATATATTTTGTTCATCTAAAAGTTGTAGAACATTTTTCCTTAGCTATATTTCCTACCTTGAAATTCCAAAATGATACAGAAAATAATAATTTAGTCCATGAAAATATTGTAGAAAAAAAGCCTGAAATCAACATAACCCATGAATTTTCAAATAACACTTTCATTTATGGACGTGTCACTATTACTATTACTACTACTACATAGCAATAATGCTTTGATTGCTATATGTACTTCAAATGCTTCAGAGACAGCCTTAGTTTTCAAAGGGGTATCTAATATAAATAAGGAAATAAGGAAGATAAGTGGAGAAGTCATAGGAAAAATGGCTGCTGTCAGCCATTTCCCATTTACTTTTAATGTATAAAACAAGCAACCCCATTAAAAATCTCACACAATAATATCCTTTCCTGCTTCTTTTATTTTGACTCCAGTCATTAAGTCATATTGGCTAACTACAGACTGCCAAAAAGTCTGAGGCTGAATCAATTCATTCTTCACAGGTTAGTCTAAGCTGCATAGTTTGATCTGGTAAGAAAGTGAACAGACCTCCACTTTTGATTCTGGAAATGCATCCACATGACTACAGTAGCTCAGACCAGAAGCCAGGGACACTAGAGCACAACTCCCTGCTTGACTGGAGCAGACAGCTTGGGCCAAGGCTAGCTTGCCCACCCTGTGACAGGAGGATTTGTAGGGGAGGTGCAGAGCATCCTAGGATGTTGTGGGACTGTGAATTAACTTGCATCTGAAGGGGATCTAGGACAGAAATTCAATAAAGTAATGTAACCTAAATCAGTTAGATTTCTGATAAAACATCCATTCAGATTTATCTTAAACCTGTTTTGCCCATTTTGAAAGCAATTTTGGTGCACCAAACATCTATTGTGTTACAGATTTGAACTAGTTTCCAATCACTTATACCTGTTTATGTGTAATATCTGTCCCTAGCCATTAAGGTTATATATTTGGGGGTTTGTTTGTTTTTTGCTTGTTCCATTGGTTCTCAACGTACATTTTCTCCCTTGCCTTTCAGCATCAGAGTTTATATGTTCTTCAGAACATTGAACTAGCATAGAAGTTTTCTCAACAAGAAACACTAATCACAATTACATACGTGAGCATATAGATCAGAAAAGGCATAGATCATTTGAACACACTCTCTCTTCTTTATTTTTTCCTCTGATCTGCCAAGATGCAAGGTGACTATTCTTTTTCCTGTACATTTTTGTTCCTGACAATCTTCTGAACATTCTTTAAATGAAGAGAAAATGAGAGAGATGGTATCCATAAGAAGAGATACTCCTCCTATTTTACTGTTAAATTTTCTTTTTATTTCACATGCTAATGCACATAACAACTCACTGAAAATGTACTCATCATTGCCTACAAAGAAAATGAACATGAATCAAGCTCTGTTTCCAACTGTGTGTTGTTTTAGAACAGTCTTGCCCTCAAAGACAACATTTTCAAAAAAAGGTTTTCTGCACAGACACAACTTACATATGTATGTACAGTTTATGTATTTATGCACTAACATTTTTGCACATATACACCTTCAAGTAACAAAGTGCAGCAAACTACTCATTTTGCTTACAGAAGTCAGTGGCTGCCTATACATGTGCTTCGAGGTGGGCGGGGACTTTTTAATTAGAACAGTTCCTGGACAGCCACTCTAATTAAAATGTGTCACTGTCACATATATTAAACCCCTCACATTTCAAAATGGTTGTGGTGGCACTTTAACTAAAGCTAATGGTTAATTTAGCTAAAGCACCTCCGTGGTCATTTTGAAATGTGGAAATGTTAATACACATGACAATGAGGCTATGATGAACCATTCTAATTACAATGTGGAGCAGGTTAATTAATTGAGTCAGCTCCAATGCATTCTAATTAAAGCACATTGGAGCATGTATATAGGCATCCTGTATGAGTAGAAACATGTATAAGTGAATATTCTGCATACATGCAAACTGTATGCCACTTTAAAAAGTGGGCACCTAGTTTCAAATCTTGTTTAGCACAAAGCCTTCACACTGAAGCCAAATGTAGTGGCTTAGAAATCAAAGCTTCAGATTTCAGCCTTCAGAACTGAAGATTCAGATTCCAGCAGAGTCAATTAGATTTGTATCTTTCCCAGCTAAACTGAAATTCCTGCAGTTTACATTTTGTCTTTCTTTTTGGAAAGCCTATATCAACTAAAGTTCTATCTGCTCTGTGTAGCCAGTCAGATCTCTTGAATTAATAGTCTTAACCCCTTTGCATTCTTGTATGCACACAGTGTCTTTTAGATGGATATAGGTGTCCTAAACCAAGAATGATTATACTTCCCTGACAACTCAAGGATTATGACATGTCATATAAATACTCAGACAGGCACACAGATGCTAAATAATGAGATGTAAAGGAACATTTCATTTTCATAGTCCTCTTTAAAAAACAATGCAAAATATGTCTTTGTGAGGTAGGGTGTGATGCAGGACAAATAAGCCTAACTAGAGCACTGGGCCAGACTGCTTCCAGTTTATTTATAGTTATTTCAGTTACCATGACTTTGCACTATGCCGTGTTGATATACCTTCTTGCTGTGAACAAATACAACTTCCAATGAATTTAAAACAGGACAGGTGGGGGCTGCCACTCTGGAGATCACACCAACAGTTATAATTTGGTCTGTACTCTCGTACAATAGTGTAATATCACTATTTCAATATACTTTTTAACTCTTAATGAATTGGGGTGATTGTTATGTAACGGACTGCCAATGTGGGCTCACCAGATTGGCTTGAGATCCTTACCCTGGACTAGAAACAGTGCCGGTGAACTCTGAGCAACCCCAAGGGTGGAGCAGGGGAGCCCTGCCCTGCAGAAAAGAAGCCAATCCAAAGAAGGGGTTTTCAATCCCCTCATTCACATGGAAGGGCGATGCCCGGAGTTGGAGGCCACATACCCTAAGCCCTGGTTGGCCAGTTTGCAAGCCAAGGAGGGACTGGTGGAGGGGATAAAAGCAGCAGCTGGACTGGCATGGGGGGCTGCTGACAGTGACTCTGGGGAATGGCACAGGAGGCCTAAGAAGAGCTGGGGTGAGCTGACCCAGCAGAGGAAGAAGAGAGACCCCTCTGAAGAGCCTCAAAGGCCCTGGGAGAAGAAGACAGCAGCAGTCAGCCGTGCCTCCAGCCTTGCTGCAGAGAGGCAGCAGCGGCCAGGGCTTGGGGCAAAGAGCTGATGCCCCAAGGCCCCATCACAGTGTGCTGGATGTGCCAGGATTCCTGGAGGCTAGGGGTGGCAGCCCACCCCCAACTCCACTGCGGAGTAGAGGCAGCAGCCCAGGGTTCAGGAATCATCCTTATCCAGAGCAGGGAGCTGGGCTGGTGAGTTAAGGAAACCTCTCACCTTCCCTGGGGAAGCAGGACAGCAGCAGGCAAGGCATTGGGATCTTGAGGGGCAGCAGAGCGCCTGGATGAGGGTCCTTGGGAGCTCAGGGTGTAGGCTGGCACTCAGAGCAGGACTGGCAAGCTATGAGGCTTGTGGGATGCCCAGCCAGTCATCTTAAGCACGGGTTTGGAGCAATGACTCCCGGGAGTTGCCTGTGCTGCTGACCTTCTGCCACTGACTGCCCCAGAGGGGACTCAGTTCTGTCCCTTATTCTGCAGCTGATTGTCATCGGATGGAGCCCCTGAGAGCTGTGCTTGGGTCATCCCGATTGCTGCAGGACCTACTCTGTTGCTTGTTGCTTGCATTTTTGGTTGCCACAGAGGGTCACCCTTCAGCCTCTTTGTGGGGTTGGAGTTTGATACAATTTGATTGCTGCAGACCAGAAGAGCTTAACCTGTTGCAGTCTGTCACTTATTGGGAAGCCTGTTGGAGCTGCAGGGAGTGATCGCCTTGCTTCCTTGTGGTAGCACCACAGCAGTGGCTGAAAGCTGCCAGTTACCTGACCTGTGGTTCTTGAGTCAAGGGATGACTAATGCATTCTGATTTGTTTTGTGGTTCTGGTTATGGCGTTTAAGTTCACTTGTAAATAACCTTTCCTATTGTTCTTGTTTTGTAAATAAAGTGTAAATAGTTAAATCAGTTAAGTGTTAGACCTTCTTGGGACCATGGGCTGCTCTGCGGGGAGCAGTGGCCGATGGAACATATATTGGTACTGGCCAGAAGCCGTGCCCCACTCTAACAAAGTAGAGAAAAAGAAGAATGGATTGGAAAAAAGATTTCAAAGCAAAGACAGACAACTAAATGAGTAAGTTTCATATATACGTATATGCACACAGATAGATGTAGCTTTCATAAGCAATCTCATTCCCTTTGTGCAGAGTAAAAGATTCAGGGGCAGAATCCTAGCAGTTAAACTGAATAGAAACAGCCCAGAAGATGATGGCCATTGACCTAATTACAGGCCTGGTATTTTGGGGGAATGGCTTATAGATTACTTCTCCCATTACAGCTAATATCCTCCTATCCTTTTATCCTTCTGCTTTAAATTTCTATCCTTGCCTCATTTTCCTGTGTGCCTTAATTTAGTCATTACTGCATTTTTATTGAAATGATTGTTGCCCTTCTCCCCAACATGCTCTTTTCTCTTTTCTCAGCATAACTTTTTCCTTTGTCGTATTTTTCAGGTCTCTCCATTCTCCTTATGAGTGGTTTGCATTTTTAGCAACATACTGTGGAACTACAAAGCAATTTTTTAAGTTATTAGCAGGGTGGGGGAAGAGCACACTAGATCATTCTTAAGTCTAGAGAAGAAATAAATTCACCAATTTTTTTCAGGAAGGTTATCTCAAATGACTCTACAAGGCCAGCATTCCCATCCCACATGCAGTGGGTAATGGTTCCACCTACAAACCCTTTGTAGTCTTTGAGACCTGCTAGAAGTACAAGATTATCATCTTTAAAGTGTTTCTGTTCTCTGCTGTGAATCTAGTACCTTTGTCCTAGGGTGTGCCTTTGCTGCACTATTTCATACACCACATTACAGCCAATAAAAATTATTTTGCAAGAATGCAGGAACTAATCTAATGTTAAAGCAATCTCAAATTGTGTTAATTTGTTGGTAAATTACATTCCATGCTTAGACATCTGTCCTTTTCCTTTTCCCTATTCTCAGTCAGTTCCCTCACTATCCTGTCTTATTGTCCATGAATTTGTTAAAGAACCTTGACAGACCTTAAGCTGCTATGGTTTGGTGCTGACCTTATCTGCACAGGAAGTGAGAGGTTAAGAATAGAAAAGTAGTGAGTTCCTTCAGCACCCAGGGTGGAAGGGATGCATGGATTATGCTGACCCTTACAGAGTGGGGAAGGGAGGTGAGGGGAGTTTTACCTATCCCTGCTCTCCACACTAGGATGGCACATGTTACTGCTAGGGATGCTGCTTGAGCAGCGTGTGCTTGGGTTGCTGCCACCAGGTGACAAGATCACTATATACCTGTTACAGCAGCCCCAAGATACTGATATAGAAATAACCAAAATCCTGTGCATTGATTATAACTTTCTATCTATCAAAGATTTTATATTGCCATATGTCATTGGACAATCTGAGGTCCAAATGGAATTTAATTCTTACGGGGAAAAAAAGTAGGGAGTGCTTAGAGAACTTCACACCTGTCTCCTGCATATTAACTGTAGCCCTGTAATGCATTCTAGCAATCTTCATGCATAGAATATTTTTTCTGTCCAATATTTCTAGTCTGATTTATTTAAAATGCACAAAAAAGGGAAGGGAAAGGTTGTGCAAAATTGAAACATTTTATCATAGATTGATTGCTCAAAATTTATGAAATATAGCTTTTAAGAAAAGGATTTCTTCACTAGAAATTGTAAGTGAAATAAAAATTTACTCAAATGTAAACTGGCCTTAAACATGTTGTTACATAAATTTGGGTTGAAACAAAGAAAAAACCATCATAGTGAAAGCTGAAGTTATTAAGCTAGTATCTTTCTGTACTGCCTGTACTTTCATTGATATTTAAAGCTGGTGATAAGGCTGTATCATCAAACTACTTTATCAAACCAGCACTGAAAATATATGGGAGCTGAAATTCTTTTGCATTATCCTGCTGTTTTTCCTCTTTTGTTCTGCTTTATAAAGCTATTTGTTTTCTTTGGTATTTTGCATGATACCACTGAGATAATGCCACAGTTCTGAGATAAAACATAGTAATGTATACTGTCACTATACAACAAGACTTTTATTATCTAATTTAGGATGTAAAAGTTTGTTTCTGTGGATAAATAATATGTATCCTCCCTCTGCACTAAGGAACAAGGTCACGACTACTGATGGAATAATTAACTATCACAGCAAAACTCAACATAAAGTAAAACATCTGAACTGGAAATATAATTAACTTAAACATAATAAACATGATCTGCAAATACAGGCATATGTTAACATATTGGAAATTATAAAGCTAATAAAATATAACAAATGCCATTCCCAAATGCAGTAGCACTTCCAGCTTTATTTGATAATTACATTTCTGCTATTGGGAATAAAGTTGATGAAATTCTTGAAGGAAAACTGAATTCCAACCCATACTTAATTTATTTTAATTTTTCAGTCTGCTCCTTTCAAATGTGGAAGAGTGACGGTCTTGTTGCTTTCAATAATGTGACAAATGAACAGCTCTACAGCTAAGGTATCTTTAATACTTTAGCATCTTCTATTTTTCTATGGTTTTGAAAGAATTAAATTATAGCCTCAATATGAAATTCCACTGAAGTTAAGAGAACCAAGCCTGAACTTGTTGCCTGCTATAAGTTTAGGTTATACTAAGTCTCCAGTGTCTATGCCAAAACTGAAGCTAAGTCTCAACCAAATTCCAAGGGCAAAAAAAGATTTTTAATTTTCTCTTTAGGTTGTACAATGACAATTTTATGGGAATCACATACAGAATGCTTAGAATAGGCTGTGGCCATTAGGTAACTGACTGCTTTTCTCAAGTTATCTCACACTGGAATGTGCACTCCTTTTATTATGAAGAGGCAAATTCCAAAAGAATACATAGAAAGATAAAAGCTAAAACATGGTGGGTCAATCCTTGCATATGAGGTATATAAATCATTTCAAGAAGAATATTTTTAAGGCAATATACAGCTTTCTGAGGCATTGCTATGCCTCCATCTACCTGGAAATACAGTAATTCACAATGGATTTTAATTTCTTAGGAATTTTCATATAGTTAAAATAAACCTCATTAGGTTTTATCCTATTCTAGGAGAAGGCCATATCTATGTTGCACAGTCAAAATTTAATCTAATTAATGTATTTTTAGTATTATCATTATAAAGTATTGTTATAAGAAATTAAGAATGTTTTCTAAAGGAACAAACAACTCTTCAAATCATGTATCTCTGTAATTTTCTAGATGTGATTTAAGGAAAACATTTATAATTCAAGAGAGCTTTTTATGACATTGGAGCATTAACAGCAAGCTCCTTCCTACTTGTGACTCATTTGATTCATGAACTTGTAGACTACTTATTTTGAAGTTTGGGAGGCAAGTGTAAGACATGCTTCATATGTACTTTCCTTCCCACCACTAAACATGATAGGCAGAGATGGTCCCTTTCATATGTGGATCAAGACATCATAAATTGACTCAGTATTTTAACTAAGTATGATTCTTTTAAATATGTTGGGATTCATTATATATCATTGATTCAATTTAAGACATTCATGATTATATCACTGAATTTACAATAGTACTGGTATTATTATTATTATATCTTTTCCCTAGGCTGCAGGCAACTGGTGAAAGAAAACAACTGCAGTTTACGTGAACTTATAGAAAAGGTGAAGAGAAATAAACTATTAGATGAGCTGTTTTATCTCTTAGTCACAGAAAGATGAATCCTAACTCCATACTTTCTAACGTTTCTGAAGGAGATAGTAAGAGGTTATGGGCTAGATACAAAACATATGTTGATGATGCTAATCACTGGGTAGCTTTTTTCCCTAGGAATAGTCACCGTTGTCTAACAGATAATACTGCATTTGAATAATATTGTTGTTCAGCCATGCTCTAATATTATATTATAAAGTAGAAAAAGCTGAATCCTAAAAAGGAAAAGTACTTAGAAGAACAGGTAAATTCAGAGCCTCCAACACACAAGTTGAACAATGAACAGTACTTATAGCAACCTGCATGGGAGTTGGAGGAAGGAGCACAGGTTGCAGAAGGAAAAAGTATGGAAGTAGCATAAAAACGTAAGTTGTAAGGTTTAATTGGCAGTTGCAGAAAAATTCTATTAATTAAGCATCAACTTGGTGTATAAGACTGGTCTCCCACATCCCAGCTAAATGCCCTAACCACAGAGTTATACTTTCTTCCTCGATTCCCTTCTGACCTGACAAATCTTGAATTCTTTTTCACACGGGGACAACATTTTAATGAACTTGCCCTTTACATAACAATTTTTTAAATTTGGTCATTAGGGAATTCTCCTCTGAGCTGGAAGATGTGAGTTTGGATCCCTTTAGCCCATGAAAAATTTTAGGAATCAGATCTCCCATTTCCTGGGTGAACATAACTTTGTAAATTAGGTGAAAAGTTAACCTGAAATGACAGTGCTTTGGGGGTAGGACTTAAGATACCTATATAATTTTATAGGTAAATACTTAGGTACCTAGACACTCTCAAGTGCTTATTAGGTGGTTGCTTTGGGAACTACTTTCATAGACTTAGAAGACTGAATTTCATGTACATCACATATTAGGTTCCAAAAACCTCTTTTGGAAGTGCCCCCTGGTGAATGTAGATACCTCCATGGTTAAGTATCATCTTGGCTTTTGTGTTTGTTTTTAAATCACAATTTTGGACATAGTCTTAAAACAATAAATATAGAAGATAGGAGGTATATGTTCAGTATGGAGAATCACAGATGAACACCTAAGAGACAGTAGGCAGCTACTAGGTGGAAACAAGTTCTCTACCAACAGAGACAAAAAGAAGAAGGAGATTGGTTTGAGGACGAGTTTACTTGAAGGACCAGGAATCATAGAAAGGCACATTGTCAATATATAGAGGCTGCACGCAGGTGCACGTGCACCCCCTGAGATTGGCCATGTACCCCTTGGAAGTGCCAGATGTGAAACCGGAAGTGCCGGCAGAAGTGTACTTCTGGTTTAACTGGTTTTGCCGCTGGTGGTACCGGGCTCAGCTGCTGGGCACCTCCTCCCCTGCTCCCATCAGTGATCTGGTGCCCCTCCCCACCCCGGATCGGGAGGCATCAGTTGCCCATGGAAGGCCATAAGGATATGGTAGTAAATTCCTTGTCCTTGTGGTTAGCTATGTACAAGTAGCCACTGGCTCTAGGAAATAATCAGAGTTGCACAAAATACATAACAAGAAAAATGAATAAATTGGAAGATATATTAACCTGCAGAAAATTTTGGTGGAGTGGCAGAAGTTTTTTTTGGGGGGGCATGATACAGAAATCACTAGGATCTCAGTCTGTATAGATATACTGACATTTTATCCATACCAATTATCTTATTGAAGAAAAAGTTTATTTTTTATAAATATAAAATCATTTTCATTATTACCAATCTCTGAAAACTTAAACTCTTTCCCTTGCATTTTATCTTTTCTCTCTGACAAATATCTGGTCATGGTATTTCATAGCTCATCATGTCTAGGCTGAACTACTTTAATATTGCCTTTCTCATCTAACACAAGAAGTTTGCAAAGAATCAACAATGAGTAAACAAGTTCATGACCTCTTTTCCCAATATTATAAGTCTAAAATTACAGTGGGATTACTAGTATTCCATAACCTTAGGGGATGTGTTTTTGCTATTATATACAGTTATGTGCTGTATACATTATGCTCCAGATCTTTTTTGTCTACACATATTTTACAGTGATGCACTATAGAAGCACCAGCATTATTAATTGCCCTTAAAATTCATTTTAACTTAATGATCTTACACGATATAGCAATTATTTCCAACACTGCATAGCTTGCTTGCTTGTCTACAGCAGTGAAATTAATAGGCATCATTTAATGGTCAGAGCTTTCTCTGACCTTTCTTTGACTCTGCAGACACTGAAACTACTTGTTCAATCAGCTGTGCATACATAAAAAACACAATGCTAACAGCTTGGATTTAGCATCTCTTTGATAGCAGAAGGTCTTCCTCAGCAGGAGTGGACTCATTGTGTGTGGTGTTGAACAATGGCAGTGAGATCTGTCAATATTACTGAAAATCTGCCCATGAATGAAATAATGAGAATGTACACCTTCACCGTTCTTCCAAGAAATTGACTTTCAGAAGTATTGTAAACAAACAATGGGTATACTAGTGCCTACACGTAATATTCCGTCTCTAGTCTAAATTGGTTGTACTTGATCGAGAAAGAATAAATAGTAGTATTCCTCTTTCAAAATTACCTTGATGAATGAAAAGTTACATTTAATACTTGAGCTGTTGGTCTTCATTTATTTCCTTGAAATTACAGCTGATGGTCACGCAGTTGGAGGTAAACTTGGCATAACAGTTACATGTCTGCCTAAATGTTTTGTGTATATGTTCAGTTTAGGCCTGTGCAATCCAAAGAACATATAACCAGGAGGATTAGGTGATCTGATGTGAGGTGAATTAAAGCCAATTAAAAGACTACATTGTTTTTAGTGAGTGTTGGAAAGGGCCTTATTGCAGCAGATGTCATATATGCAATTCCCAATTTTAGAGGTATAAAAAAATAAGCCTATTTTTTAAAATCATTCCAACACAGACAGTACAAAAATTAAATATTCTATAGCAGCATTTTTCATGGATAAACTGAGGAATATTTTTCTACATTGTTCCTTTCTCATATGTATGCACTTAGAGCAAATCACACAACAGACACCTAGGGAGCGTCCACACATGCAGGCACACGTGCTTGCAGCAGCTGAAATAGGAGCAGCACAAATCTGAGGTGAGGAATTTTGCCTCAGCAAACAAGCCTGGACATGCACTTTAGTGTCAGGCAAGTTGTGCCACTTGGGGCAAAACAACCTTGCCCAGCTCCTCCTGGATCTGCAGCCAGGGGGAGCTAGAGCTGTATAAAAACCTGCCCTGTGCTGGCCCCAGTATAAAAAGCTGCCCTGGCAAGGAGCTCAGGGCTGCTTGTTCACAGGAGCTTCTGGGGCCTGGCCAATTTGTACCTGGGGACACCAGATACCAATTCAACTGGACTGCTGAACCAGCCCTAACTGAGAGCTCCCCGCACCCTCTACCCACTGCAGCAGTTTGGCAGTGGGGACTGCTGCCTGGTTATGACCTGATGCCACCTGTGACAGCATGTGGCCCCAAGGATGCTAGACCCTGATGGGGCCTGTATGACTGCAGCAGAGGCATCTAAACTTCTGAACCGCCTGTCAGTGGGCTGTGGCTGCACAGTTGGCTTCTGTGCAGCACTACTGCCATGTGTGCCGTTGCCCTGCCATCTGGGCAGCTATCTCCCAGAAGCTGTGGTGGCCTGCTTTGAACTGTCAGCCAGTCCTGGGTGCCAGCCCTGAGCAGGCTCCTCTGCCTGGGTCCTGCCACCTGCCTCACTAGCAGGAATTCTGGTGTTCCCTAATTAAAAACTAGTAACTCTCTGATAAAAACAATCCCAAATTTACTCTTTAAAATACCCCAAATCCATGTTCTTCCACAATTACAACAAAAGACCACTATATATATTTAGAATGAGGGAGAGAGAAAGAGAGATTGACAGAGATCAGTTGTGGAATGTTTAATTGATACATTTAAAATGTTGAAGCAATTTGGAAGCCTACCAGTGTCTCTTGATGTTTTCTTTTGGTTTTCTTATCATAGAACAATTAGAGCTCCACTTCACTCCTTGATCAACTAGGATGTGGGGACAGCAGCCCTTGTAGCCACAGCTCCTGCTAGCAGGTCTCATCCTGTCTGGCAGCTGGGAATGATGGGTGTGAGGTGGGAAGGGGCAGGGATGTGGATGGGGTGGATGTGCATGTGGAGGGACATGGGGTATGTGGGAGACTATGGGTGTCTGGAGACTGTGTGGGGGGCTGCTCAGGAAAGGTGGTCCTCTGCCACCCACAGGGCACAGACCGCCCAACACAGCACATGGACTGCCCCCACTCTGCAGGGCCCCAGTTCCCCCCTGCAGGGCCACAGCCCCCCCACAGGATTTCAGCCTCCCCCACCCTGCAGAACCTACAGCTCACCCCTGCAGCAGCAGCAGCCATCAGACTGGGCCAGTTCTGTGGAGGCAGGACCCAGCCCAGCACAACATGCAGTCCCCATGAACAACCCCCAGGTGACAGCCCAAGTGGCCTGGGGCTGCAGAAAGTTTTATGGCCTCATGCTGCACCCACAACAGGCAGCACAGGCTTCGCCAGCTCTGATGTAGCTAGGGCCGCACCATGCCAGGAGGGCCTGGGCGCAGTAGGCCCTGAGCACCCAACGGCCGCTGCTGCTGTGTGGACAGGGGGCTATGGGCCCTCTGGGGGACCCACACATCCCAACCTACAGTCCTCCCACATGAGCACAGGGAACATTTTTTCATTCACAGTGTACTTCTGGCAGCATCTCAAACTGGTTTGGGATGCTGTAAGAGGCACGTGCGTGATCATCTCGACATACCCCTACTGTTTTTTTTCTTCAATACTTTCTTTTTAATATATGGGGAAAAGTACTTTTTAATTTGTTTCCCCTTTGCTTATACTAGTGCTAAAATATTTCATTCACATGTTGAAGGCTGTTGGAAGAAAGCTAAAATAATTCAGGATGTAAATGCTATATTCTATCCTTGTATTAGAACAAAGACTGACCAGACAACTGAAGCGGAAAGATTCATAAACAGGAATAACAGGTTTCTATAAATTATTCACATCAAAGAATTACGAATCATGTGTTTTGTGAAAAGATGCATGCTAGGTTTTTGTTTTTAATTCAAAGTGACTTGCCTGCTTCCAAATAGAAATAAAGTAGTTCAAACTAAAATGTCCCAATAAGAGAGGAAAGCAAAAAACAAAACAACCCCCCCAAAATAAATGTAGGTAAATACTGGAGTAGGCTAAGACAAAAATAAATACAGAAATTTCAGGCAGCAATAAGATTTAAGATACTTAATTTTAAAAGGCTGAAATGCATTATTTTACCTTCAGCTTTGAATAAAAATGATGTCTTCAATGTTCGATCAGACTTAATTTTATTTATTTATTTATTTATTTATTTATTGGTCTTTACCAAAAGACTTCTCTGTCTTACCTTCTAACCTGCCCTGTGGAATGACTAATGTATATTGAAGCAAGCTACTTTTCCAATGACTTGCTGCATAGATTACTTCAGTTTTATTATTGTACTGTTTTGGTGTTTTCAAAGGCTCAGAACAGCTGTATCATTATGACATAAAGCAAGCTCATAAACTTGTCATAAGTCAATAAAGTAACAGATAGCTTAATTGACTTGGTTATTTCTTAAATTATAATGTTCCTCACAAACCACCATTCTCCACCATCAGTGTGTGTGTTATTTGGTCATCCTAAATAGAAACTCATCAGTGCAGCATCAGTTGAGCAGGGTTGTTCTGAATGCAGTCCAGTTTCTTTTAAATATCTATTTGAATGAATTAGTATTGCTATCTCCCAATGTTTCAAAAGCACATCAAAAGATAAATATCAGATTCTAGTTTCACTTACACTAGTATATAACCAGAGTAATGCATTGGTTTCACTCAGGTTACTCCATATTTACACAAATATGATTAGGAACGGAATTGGCCCAAAGTTACAATGGCATCTTCTCAAAGAAAATTATTTCTCATTGTAAAAGTATAATGATTATTATCAAAAATCATTTCTTGCACTCTGAGCCCTTTAGGACAACCGTACTGACCAGCATAATGGGAAATAAAAATGATTTAAACTCCATTTTATCTGTGTATATCTTACATGCTGCAGTTTATCACATTATGTAAATTCTGCATATTTGTGAGGAAGTTTAGAGAAACAACCTCTTATGCCCTCATAGAAGTGATAAAGGTGACATAATATTAACCAATCACTTTATAATGAGCATATAAAAAGATAAATTTGTATACAAACATATTCATCTTAGTGGCAGACAGTCTCAAATCCTGCTTTAGACTATTTTCGAAGGACATAGAAAGTGCCAGATAAAGAAAAAAAGGCAAATGCTGTCATTTTGAATCCTATCATAAATACAAAATCCAAATAAAATAAAACAGGCTTTTTGAAAACACTTCACAGCATATTCTTGAGTTTCCATGGCCAGGATTGTGTTAGCATTTCAGAAATACTGCTTAATATTTCAGCATTGGGAAGCCATAGGAACACTGCTCTAACCTTGTTATACAAGACATAAATAGCCATGCCATAATCCTGAAACTATACAAAACCATGACTTGTAAAGTTTCTTAAAACCACTGGTTTGCACACTGAAAGTAATTCATGTGGAAATAACAATTTACCCTCATAAAAACTGGCATTTGTTTTCAACAGGCAGGTGATTTTTCAAATCAGGGCAAATATCTTCATTGTAAAAACTCATTAAAATGTCTTTGAACAGTTCTGGTACCTCATAGATGTGGTCCTGGACAGATAACATATTTACCCTGGTATAACCTACGTCAGTTTTGTATATCAATATAAATCATGAATAATCCAGAGTAAACAGATGAGCAGTTATTTTGGGATAGCTGCTTTTCAAAGATTTTATTACAAAGCCTAATGGATATGTGCCAGGGTAGAATTAGATAACCTCTTTGCCTTCAGGACATAACTCTTTTGTAATAAAAATAGAAAGATGACATCTGTAGTGGTGTCAATTATATCATTATAATTTTACCCCTGATATTACACTAGATTTGAGTAAATTACACCTGTGTAGGTCTGCATACTATCTGTTCATTCAGTATATAGTCTGATTACACAGATAAATATGTATGGGATAAAACCGGGAGCAGACTGAAGTTACGTTTATCGTGCAACTGGTCCCTTGAAAGCACTCTATGGCTATGTCCTGACAAAAGTGCATGGCTGCAGAGTGCTTTAAAAGTGCCAAATCTCAGGACAAATTAATCCTTATTTAATGAGGGTCCAGATGAAGGTTTTACAAAGTGGAGAACTCTCATTATTATTATTATTTGTCCATTTGTGGGAGAAAGATTGAACTGATACAGCTCCAGCCCCACCCTTGGTGCTATCTGCAGGATGGAAGGAGGGGAAGGAAGGGGTGGGAGCTCCATCTGGGACTTGCCCAGCCTGCCCTGGAGGATAGGGCAGTTGTATTGGAGCCTTGAGCTCTTTTCAGAATGGAAGGGGAGGAAAGGAGTGGAGGAAGTAAATTCTGGGAGGCAGGGGATTGAGCCCCCACTGAAGAGCGGGGCAGATGTATTGGAGCCCCCCAAGTAGGGGCAGTGGGGGGGCTTCAATTCATCCACCTAATCCTGCAGCGCTGACTGCGGAGCCCTAGTACGAGCTCCCTCTGCTCCCTTTCGCCACACCCATCTGAAAAGTTTATAGTCTTTCAGGGAGGAGGGGCCATTTCTAGAGGAAACCAGCTGCAGGCTGGCAGCCAGCAGCTAGATTCCCCTCCCCCCTGGAGCCCGCAGTGAACTTCTGTTTGTTCCAGGGGACCACTGTAACTCAGGACGCTTCCTGCAAAGCATTCTCAGTTACAGCAGAGAGCTGCATTTCTGCACCCTGTGTCTGCTTAAAGGGATATCAGCAGGAGAGTCTCTAGTCTAAAGCATTTTATGCCACATACTTATCCAGTGACATTTTATGCCACATGCTTATACAGTTCTATATCTTCCAAAGAACTGTAGAGAGTAGTGCTAGGCTTGACTTCTCATGCCCCTAGTGGATGCTGCTAAGTCTGGTTGCTCCCTATAATAGTATCTACTATTGACCCTGTAAAGATAATGATGGGGAGAAGCACTGCATGATATTTTGCAGCAATGTCATGTTACAATCACTCCATGGGAAACAACAACTGCAAGAACTGCATGAAGAAAGTCTCTCTTCTGGTGAAATTCACAGTTAAGCCTATTTTCCTGTTTCTCACAACAGTGAAACTATTGTGGTCTCCTTTAAAAGGTAGGTAAAATCACTTACTAGTTTTGTGGGGGGGGTTGTTTTTGTTTTTTACTGTTAAAGTTCTTTTATATAGGTAAAAAAATACTCACACAAAACACAATTCTTGTAAGTCTCACAAAAGGATGAATGATTGGAGGAGGGTGGCAGTTATCAGGAAAAAGATCTTTTGTTGAGGAGCTAGAGCACGATATCAAGAAAAGAGGAATTAAAGCTACCTTCTGTTCTTATCAGTGGCAGTGCATTCACTCTGCCTTTAACATCCTATGTGGAGCCCCTAAACACATCTACATTGTTCTAAAACATTTGTGATAACTTTCCTAGCAGAAAAACAGATTGTGTACTGTTCCTTGGATCATTATCCAGTTCAGGAGACTGGCAATGTTTTTTTTAATCACATTTATGAAACTAACTCACTCTTAGGCTACATCCAGCCCTCTTGTCTTACCCGGAAACACTGAGCTCAGTCAGTACACAATCTTCCCTTTTAGATCCAGTTCACAAAGCATGTAGTAAGGGGAAGCAATAATGACAGCCTTAGTAATGGTTTCAGGGGTAGTGTCAACACAATATGATGACTGTGCAGTAGTGCATTACTACCATGCAGTAGTGATGCATGGCAGAAACAGTGACACAATGTTATTGCATAGTAGCAGTGAGCTGCTGTCCAGTCAGTGTCACCTAAAAGCCATTTGGTGATGCTACTGCACAGTAACTCCAGTTAGGAGAGCAGCAGAATAAGGACATTGAACTTCAGAAAAGTTGACTTTTGACAGACTCAGAGAACTTGTGGGTAGGACTCCCTTGGAGGCAAGTCTGACTGAAAAAGGAATCCAGGAGAGTTGGATGTACCTTAAGGAAGCCCTTTTAAGGGCACAAGAGCAAGCTATGCTGATGTGATGAAAGAACTGGAAGTATAACAGGAAACCAACCTGCTTAAACAAGCAGTTTCTTCAGCAAGCCGAAATTCAAAAAGGAATTCTACAAAAATTGGAATTTCGCCATAGTACTAAGGAAGAGCATAAGAGTATTGCATGGGTGTCCATGGAGAAAATTGGGAACACAAAAGCACAATCTGAGGTGCAGCTGACGAGGGATATGAAAGGCATATAAAGAGATTCTGTAGGTATGTCAGCAGGAAGAGGCCTGGGAGGCATAACTTATGAGGAAAGGTTGAAAGAACTACGGTTATTTAGTCTGAAGAAGAGAAGACTTGGTGGGGGGAAGGCGTTGATAACAGTCTTTCAATCAATCTGAAGGAAAATTACAGAAAGGATGGAGATGGAGTTCCCCCCTACCCCCCCACCATGACTGTAGGGTACAAAAGTAGGAGCAATGGCTTCAAGCTTCAGCAGGAGAAATTTAGGTGGGAGATTTGGAGGAACTTTCTGATGATGAGGGTGGTCAAACACTGGAACAGGCTATCTAGAGAAGTTGCGGACTCTCACTTGGAAGTTTTAAAGAGACAGACACTTGACTGGTTAGGGATGATCCTTTCTTGAGCAGGCGGCCGAACTAGATGACCTTTTGTGGTCCCTTCCAGCCTTTCTTTCCAACAATACTATGATTACATCATTCTTTCAAAGCAAGAAAGAAGTGTCTTTGCACAGTTTTAATTTTTGTACTTTTACATTCTGAGGCATAAATTATAGGGGAGACCAAGATTTTCTTTCAACTTGAAATACATGTCATCAAAGTGTAGCAAAATATTATTAGGTCCTTCTGCACCATACTTCAGAGATAGATCATGAGGCTGGTTCATGAATAATTGACTTGGTTCCAGAAAATGTGTACAGAAAAGAGTTGTCAAGGGAAGCAAATCAGCCAGCCTCAAAGATGCAGATGGTTTGTCTAAGCAATGAATTTAAACCGAGATTCCTAAACTTTAGGAAGTTGCTGTCACTTGATAGACACCTGATTTTATAGAGTAAGAAATAAACAAGGAAAAGCATTCACTACTTTTGTATCCCTTCTTTCCTTTTCTGAACTTTTTTAGGTTCTTCTCATTTTGTCATCTAAACACTGTGTACAATTAAGAGGTAAAATACTGTGAATAAAATAGTGTGAATTAAAATAAAATTGTGTGAATATATCATGTGGGAAACATGTTGACTATTTCCAGTTCCTAGGCACAGATCATATGATACAAAGATACTTGTACAGCTCAGTATAACAATGCTATCCAAGTCATAATATCCTTTTTGTTCAGTTCTGTTCTGTTTGTTTGCAGTACATGTAAGAAAGCAAAGAAACAAGTGATCTTTAAAGGAAAAAAAACATTGAAGGGGGAATTTTTGCACTATCTAATATTTAAATATCCTCTAGGTCTGGATAGTTGCATCAACCACAGATGCAGAACTTTTCCTATTATTTCAGTCTTTATTTTTGAACTGCCTAAATTTATACCAATAAACTGCAGAATCCAGTTTTACAGGTACAGTAGTAACTGTAACATTCACTCCATTAGTGTCTGCCAGATTCATTTTGGATTTGAAACTTCCTATCTAAATTGACACCAAGTATCAAATCTCTCTACCCTTTGCATTTCTGATGTGTCATATTGCATTACATTTCTTGTGTCACCTCCCATCATGTTATATTGTGTCATGCAGTAATGTCACCCAGCCAATATGAGTTGACATTCCACAAGATGATGTGATCTAAGAAATGTAAAGCTATGCAATGCAGTAGAGCAGAAATGTGACACATTGTAACATGTAAATACCCACTTCTTCCAGAGCATCAGTTATCTGCTAAAAGCACAGACATTGAATGATCTATGAATAGGTGAGAGAAAGAGATAATTCAGGACCTACACATTTTTAATGCAAAATATAAAAGAGTGCACTTTAGTGGTACTGAGGGTTTGACTTAAGCTGACAAAGGCAAGGACATTTAAATTAAAAGTTACCACTTCCTCAATTACTCACACATCTAGTCACAGCTTGCAGTCATAAAACATCTGTCATATAAGGAGCTCAAATGCTTTAAAAACATATCTCACGGTACTCAAGAAAAAAGATAAGGACCACTTTTTCATTTCAGCAGACAGGCAACATAGGTGCAGAGAGGACATATGATGAACTCAGTTGCAGAGCAAGAAGAAGTACACACACATCTTGAGTCTCAAAGCTATGAAATAAGTGATTTCTATTGTAGTCATCTTACATTATTGGTTGCCCTATTTTACCCAGTTTGGGCTTAGAGGATAAGTATAGTATCATAGTATCATAGTGCTTAGGGTCGGAAGTGACCTAAACAGATCATCAGGTCCGACCCCTTGGCAGGAACAGGTGCTGGGGTCATATCACCCGAGTCAAATGTCTTTCCAGCTTCCTCTTGAAGACCTCCAAGTGAGAGAGAGTACCACTTCACTTGGGAGCCTATTCCAGAGCCTGGCAGCCCTAACTGTAAAGTAATGTCTCCAGCCTGAACTTTCTAACAATTTGTGGCCCTTATTCCTAGTAATGCTGGATGGCGCCCAGGGGAACAGAGCCTCCCCCAATTCCCGCTGTTCCCCCCTGGTGGGTTTGTAAATGGCCACCAGATCCCCTCTCAGCCTTCTCTTGAGGAGGCTGAACAGGTTCAGGCTCTTTAGCCTCTCTTCATAGAGCCTGCCCCGCTGCCCGTTGACCGTGCACGTGGCCTTCCTCTGGACCCTCTCAATGCTAGCCACATCCCTCTTGAAGCGCAGCGCCCAGAACTGGATGCAGTACTCCCACTGTGGCCTGACCAATGCCGCATAGAGGGGAAGGATCACCTCCCTGAACCTGCCTATGATGCATCTGTAGATGCGTATAAAAGGTACAGTTAGCCTTACTGACTGCTTCCTCGCATTGGCAGCTCATGTTCATCCTAGAGTCAGCAATGACTCCAAGATCCCTTTCTGCCACCATGTTGACAAGAAGGGTGTTCCCATTTCCTGCTGCACATTACCTGCATCACTGCTCATTTATAGCTGATCTCCCAAATGGCGTCCAGAGGATTGCCAGTAAAAATGTGAATATTTTTTCTGTTGGTTACACCTGCACTGTGGGGCATGAAAAAAAAGCTTTCAGTGTATATTGGTGTCTGTTTGGATTAGGGTTTGTGTCAGGTGGGTTCAGGTAAGCACTCGGGTCTCTCTCAAGAAAGCAACGTAACCTTGAGGGATGGAGCAGTCAGTTGTCAATTACCCAGATTTATGGTCTCACTCAAT